>NC_044978.1:147243940-148443940 GCF_008728515.1 Papio anubis
TTTGTAGGGACGTGGATGCAGCTAGAAACCATCATTCTCAGCAAACCATCGCCAGAACAGAAAACCAAATACTGCATGCTCTCACTCATAGGTGGGAATTGAACAATGAGATCACTTGGACACAGGAAGGGGAACATCACACACCGGGTCCTATTGTGGGGAGGGGGTAGGGCAGAGGGATAGCATTAGGAGATATACCTAATGTAAATGACGAGTGAATGGGTGCAGCACACCAATATGGCACATGTATACATATGTAACAAACTTGCACAGCCATTTTGTTACTTACAAATCATTCAGCTTTATCCTTCATCTTGTTAAATGTTGGCAGTTATGTAGCACCATGGTTTGATCTCTTAATGTTATTGACGGGGTAGATTATTTGTACTAGGTTGAGTGGCTTCCTAAACAAGCTCCAGTATGAGTATGCTCATGGGTGAAAGTCTAAGGCCTGTAACTCCCAAAGTAGAATCTACCCACCCTCACAGTCCTAGGTGCCTGTGGTTCTTATTTCTACAGCCTTACAATATACCTCCAGGCATATTAGAGGAAGCAGGGGACTGTGGGTAGGTTTTATGATAATAACTTTGTACCACTTAGTAAAGCCAAGGCCTCTGGCCTGTTCTCTGGCTGGTCATTGGGAGGGAAGGACAGGTCCTAAAGCTGGAGGCATCATGCAGGTGGGATACTTGGATGCTATACAACATTACTGGCACCTTGGGCCTTAGCTTAGGCCCCTGGGTACCACTGTAATGCTCAGGTTGCTGGGGCCATACTGTAAAATATCATCGGATTCATTCACAGTTGACCCCCTGACTCATTTCTGTCAGCTGCTCACTTTGGTGACTGGCCTTGGATGGCCTAGGAAGCATGTACTGATGTGGGAAAAGTATGGACTCCCTTGGAGAGAGAGAGAGAGTGTGTGTGTACTGATGGTGTGTGCTGTATGTGTGATATGGGGAAAGAACCTTTACGCAGTCTCAGAGAAGATTCCAAATAATGTATGTTTTCAGGGGTAGTCAAATGACTTAATTTTGTGATGGGAATTCTGTAGTATGCAGTAGAATGATTTGGCAGATATAAGCTGATAGTTTCATTCATTCTTTACAAGACTGGTTTTCCTAATTTCCTAAATTTTGATTTCCTAATTAATTGCTTCTGGGCTGATTCTGCTTGCTGTGATTTGTATAAACTTCTCATTTCAAGCTTTTTACACTGTTCACATCTGTGTTGCCCAAACTTGACAATGTGCTTCAGAGCTACCTTTATCTCTTTTTCTGTCTCCAAATCCAGGAAAACGTCACAAATGATTAGATATTTGATTATCTAGATAAAATATCTAGTCAACAATTTTATTTTAAAGTATTTCAAAGTACAAAAGTTATCAAAAAGCTGAATATTTACAATTATGTCATAGGTTACTATTAACAGTGCAGAGGATAGAGTGTGTAAGACTTTGAAGAGGAAATATACAAAGTACAATAAACAGCAAGGTTACCCATCATCGTTTTGCCACTGTACAGAAGTGGGAAGTGCCGACCTGGAGAGGTCACTGTTGGTTCATTTCTCTGTATCCAGAAAGGACCGTCTCTTAAATCCACCAGGGGAGGAAACAGCCTCCTGTGGAAAATGCTGTCTTCTCAGGAGCATTGTATCTAGAAGGGACAAAGAGAACACATGCTTCTAGAAGGGTTTCAAATAATGGCTAGCATTTAGTAATAAAGCCAAACATACTGAAAAGAATTTTTTGCCCGTTTCTAGAATGTGGAACAGGAAACATTCAAGTTGGAAATCTCCAGCCTGTAATCTGCATCAAGTTTCGGTACTAGCCTTGCCAACTGACTCAAATTGTGTGGGCAAGCTCTTGAGCCTTTGTAATGAAGGAAGGATGCTGATAACAGCCACCTCACTGGGAAGAACGAATGCAAAGTGCTCAGAAATTAATTTGTAGGAAAAATTTTCCTGAAAGTTATATTTGTTTAAAAGCCAGTGAACAACAGCTTCAACCAGTATTCACTGTATAAGGATGCTTACAGTGACTGTGTGTGTGTGTGTGTGTGTGGTTTTTTTTTTTTTCCCCTAGGAGATGGGGTCTTGTTGCATTGCCCAGGCTGGATTACTGTGGCTCTTCATAGGCATGATCATAGTCTCCTAGAGCCCTGAACTCCTGGGCTCAAGTGATCCTCACGCCTCAGCCTCCTGAGTATCTGGGACTGGGGCACAGGCTCTGCGCCTGGCTATAGTGACGTATTTGAAGGACAGTGCACAATCATAACTCAGCGAAGACATATCTGCAAGGAGCTATGATGTACCATGGTCTGGTTCCTTGAAGTTTTCTGTAAAGCATTATCCAATGCCGTGATAGTGTGTGGAGAGGTTCTGTGGACGTTTTTTAAAAATACAAGGTTCCACTTGCAGTTTAATCTTCCCATAGATAACAGTTAGAAACTTGCGACAAAATCTGAATTTTTTTTTGTCTTTAGAAGGCCAGGAATGGTCGCTCACACCTGTAATCCCAACACTTTGGGAGGCTGAGGTGAGAGGATCACTTGAGTCCAGGAGTTCAAGACCAGCCTGGGCAACATAGTGAGACCCCACCTCTTTAAAAAAAAAAAAAAAGGTGGTACGTGCCTGTAGTCCTAGCTACCTGGAAGGCTGAGGCAGGAAGGTCATTTGAGCCCAGGAGTTTGAGGCTGCAGTGAACGATTATTGTGGCCCTGCACCCCAGCCCAGGCAACAGAGGGAGACCCCGTCTCAAAAAAAAAAAAAAAAAAAAATTAGAAGGTCAGTGAGCTAGAATAGAGATCAAAACTATCCAATATGAACAGAGAAAAAAGAGGAAAGAACTTTAGTGACTTTAGATATCAAGTAGTCACAGATATTACTGGAGTTCCAGAATGAGAAGATAGAAAGGGATAGAAAAAGTATTGGAAGAAATAATGGCTCAAAAATGTCCGAATTGAGGGAAAAATATAAACATACAGATTCAAGAATTCTAGGAAATCCTAAGTTAAAAAAATTTAAAAACCACACCCAGGCAAGTATAGTCAAAATTCTGGAAACCAAAAATAAAGAATGCCTTGAATGTAGCCAGAAAGAAACCAGTAAACTCAAGGGAACAATGAAGTTTGATATTGGAGACAATCGTGAAAGTGCTTTAAGAAAACCTCAGAATTGCATATCAAGCTAAAATACCCTCAAAAATGAAGGAAAATAAAAACAGAGAAGAAGTCACCAGCAAACCTGTACGTGTAAGAAATGTCAAAGGAAGTACTTCAGGCTGAAAGGAAATAATACCATATGGAAACTTGGATTCAGGCAAGAATAACATGGAAATTATAAATGTGGGTAAATTTAAAGCTACACTGTAGTTTTTTCTTTATAATTTCCTTTAAAAAGACACAACTAAAGAAAAATTATATCATTGTATTACAGGATTTAGAATGTGTACATATGTATATTTGTGTGTGTGTGTATATATATAAAAAATAGGATATTAATCAAGTACAAAATTTTGCAAAGACATAGGTAAAAAGTCAATAGAAGAATCAAATGAAATATGAAAATATATTTAGTCAAATAGAAGGCAAGACAAGAGGAACTGAACAAAAAGTGGATAGGACAAATAAACAAGTAACAAAATTGTAGACCTAAATTCAGCCTTATAACACTCGGGAAAAAAAAAAAATCACAACAGAGGAAAACTGCAGACCAGTATCCCTCATGAACACAGACACAATATTCTCAATATATTAGCAGAATAATCCAGCATTAGGATAATACATCATGATCAAGTGAGTTTATCTCCAGAATAAAAGTTGGCTTTCACACTTGAAAATCAATATAACTTACCATATAAATATAACTTACCACATAAATATAACTTACCATATACCATATAAATGTTATATATATGTTATATATATAACATATATAAAAGTTAAATATAACTCACCATATAAAATAAATATAACTTACCATTAAAGGGGAAAAGCCATATAATCTCAATTGATAGGAAAAAAGCATTTGACAAAATCTGTCACCTAGTAAACTAGAAGGAAACTTCCACAATTTGTTAGGAGACTCTCTGAAAAACCTTACATCACGATAGTGAAATACTAAATGCCTTCCCCCAACACTGAGAACAAGACAAGGATGTTGACTCTACTATTATACAACATTGTAGAGGAGGTCCTAGCCAGTGCATATGAGAAGAAAAATAAAAGTTATAAAGATTGGAAAGATAAGTAATTTTTTTGTTTATTTGTAAATGACTACACAGAAAATCTGAAGGATTCTACAGTACAACTACTAGACATAAGTCAATTTAGAAAGGTTACAGGATGCAAGGTCAATATATAAAAATTAATTGCACTTTCCTATGTAAACAATTAGGAAATGAAAAAAATTAAATTTCATTTAGTATTAAAATCTCCCCAAATTATTTAGAAATAAATTTAACAAAAGACACGAAAGACTTCTTTATTCAAAACTGCAAAATAGGCCGGGCACGGTGGCTCACACCTGTAATCCCAGCACTTTGGGAGGCTGAGGCGGGTGGATCACCTGAGGTCAGGAGTTCCAGACTAGCCTGGCCAACGTGGTGAAACCCCGTCTCTACTAAAAATACAAAAATTAGCTGGACGTGGTGATGGGCACCTGTAATCCTAGCTACTCGAGGGGCTGAGGCAGGAGAATGGCTTGAACCCGGGAGGCAGAGGTTGCAGTGAGCCGAGATTGCACCATTGCACTCTGGCCTGGGTGATGAGTTGAAACTCCATCTCAAAAACAAAAAACCCTGCAAAATAGTGATGAGTAATTGAAAAAGATCTAAATAAATGTAGAGATATACCATATTCATAGACTGGCAGACTGTTGTTAAAGATGTCAGTTCTCAAAATGATCTACAGAATCAATGTAACTGTTGTGATAGGCAGAATTCTAGGATTGTCCCTAAATTTCCCACACCCAGTGATACTTATCCTGTGTAATACCTTCCTCTTGAGTGTGGGCAGGGCTTGTGATATGATGTGATAATAACCATATTAGGTTTAATTATATGATAGAGAGGAAGGAATTTTGCAGATGTAGTTAAGGTCCCAATCAATGGACTCTGAATTAATCAAAAGAGAGTCTGTGTTGGGCTTCACTAATCAGGTGAACCCTTTATAATAGGGTCCAGACTTTCCCTGAAGGGAGAGATTGTAAATATGAGATATGATCTTACACTGGACTTGAAGCAGTTTCATGTTGTGGGGAGGGTCACATGTCAGGAAACTGCCTGTAGGAGCTAAGGGCTTCAGTCCTCTGACCATAAAGATCAGAATCTTCCCCCACCGTCCCCAAAGAAAACAAAACCCAACAGACTAGAAAAAGACTTCAGATAAGATTGCAGCTCCAACCAACACTATGATTATAGCCTTGTGAGACCCTGAAGAGAAGACCCAGCTAAGCCATACCTAGACTACTGACCCATAACCATAGAAATTGTGAGATAATAAATGTGTGTTATTTTAAGATGCTAAATTTGTGATAATTTGTTATATAGCAACAAAATTAATACAAGTCCCAATCACAATTTGAGCAGGTTTATAAAACAGAATTTGAGAAACTGAGTCTAAAATTGTCTACAAAGATAAAAAGAATAACAGCCAAAACAATCTTGGAAAAAAACATGACAAATTGGAGGGTCCACAATACCTGACTTTAAGAGATTCTATAAAGCCACAGTAATCAAAATAGTGTAGTATTAAAATAAGGGAGAAGCACATCAATGCCAAAGAAGAGAGGGTCCAGAAATAGGCCCACATTTTATATCCATTTGAGGGGAAGAAAATCCAGCCCTTCCTCACACTGGAAACAAAAATTATTTCAAGATAAATTGCAGATCTAGAGCTTCTAGAAGAAAACAGGAAAATGTTTCTGACTTGTTAGTAGGCAATATATATATATATAAAAACACACATATATATTTAGGACAAAGAAGGCAATAACCATAAAATTTTAAATTTAAAAATTAATGAATTATAATTCATCAAAATCAAAACCTGCTCATCAAAAGACACCATTCAGAAAAATAAATGGGAAGCCACAGCGTGTAATATTTGCAAAATATATGTGACAAAGAACTTGTATCTAGAATACATACACAAAAAACTTACAACTCAAATAGACAATAATCCAGTGTCAATGAGGAAAATTTGTCTTTTCAGCAAATTCTGCCAGGTCACCTGGATATCTACATGCAAAAGAAGGAAGCTGGATCCCTATCTCACACCAGACACAAAAACTAAGTGGATCAAAGACCTAAATGTAAGAGTAATAACTACAAAACTCCTAGAAGCAAACAGGTGCAAATCTTCATGACCTTGGAGCAGGCACTGTTTTCATTTGGAGATGGGGTCTTGCTATGTTGCCTAGGCTGGTCTTGAACTCCTGGACTCAAGCAATCCTGACTCAGCCTCCTGAGTAGCTGGGATAACAGGTGCATGCCACTGTGCCCAGTTTACACAATAGTTGATTGGCTGGTTGGTTTTTCGAGACAAAGGGGCTCGCTCAGTCTGTTGCCCAGGCTGGAGTACAGTGGCTTGATCACAGCTCACTTCAGCCTCAGCCTCCTGGGCTCAAGTGATCTCCTGCCTCAGCCTCCCAAGCAACGGGGACTACAGGTGTATGCTACCATACCTGGCTAATTATTTTACTTTATTTTTGTAGGGACACTGTTTTACTATGTTGCCCAGGGTGGTCTCGAACTTCTGAGCTCAAGTGATCCTACCACTTTGGCCTTCCAAAGCACTGGGATTATAAGCATGAGCCACTGTGCCCAGCCTGGCAATGGTTTTTGATACAATACCAAAAGCATAAGCAACCAAAGGGGCAGGGGAACCAAACAGATAAATTGGACTTCATCAAAATAAAATACTTGTGCATGAAACAATGCTATCAAGGTCGAGCACGGTGGCTCATGCCTGTAGTCCCAGCACTTTGGGAGGCCGAGGTAGGAGGATTGTTTGAGCCCAGGAGTTCGAGACCAACCTGCACAATGTGGCAAGACCCTGCCTCTATTAAGGGGAAAAAAAACCCCACAAGAAAATACTTCCAAATCATATATATGATACAGAACTTGTATCTAGAACATATAAAGAACTCTTAGAACTGAACAATAAAAAGACAAACACCCAGCTGGGTGTGGTGGCTCATGCCTGTAATCCCAGCACTTTGGGAGGCTGAGGCTGGCGAATCACATGAAGTCAGGAGTTCGAGACCAGCCTGGCCAACATGGTGAAACCCACCCGTCTCTACTAAAAATACAAAAGTTAGCCGAGCGTGGTGGCACATGCCTGTAGTCCTAGCTACTCAGGGGCTGAGGCATGAGAATCACCAGAATCTGGGAGGCGGAGGTTGCAGTGAGCCGAGATCATGCCACTGCACTCTAGCCTGGGCAACAGAGCAAGACTCTGTCTAAAAAAAAAAAAAAAAGGCAGACAACAGCTGTTGGCAGGGATGTGGAGTGGAGGGACGAACGCTTGTGTGCAGCTGGTGGGAATGTAAGAGAGTGCAATTGCTGTGGAAAACATTTTGGAGTGGTCAGGGAAGGGCAAGAAGGCCAGTGGGGCTGCAACATGGTGAGTAATCAGACCTGAGGCAGGAGGAGGAGGTTGGGCCTGTTCATGGACAGCCTTGGAGGTTCTTGTAGGTGCAATAAAAAGCCAAGAGAACCATGAACCAGATATACTGGAGATAGCCTGAAAGCCCTTGCTCATGGGGGCTAAGGGTGACAGGAATCTAGATAACATGTAGGGTTTCTGTCCTGTCCAGCTGGTTGGATGGAGCTGCCGCTTCCTGAGGAAGGGAAAACAGAGAGGTTGTTGGGGGAGCCTCGACTCCTGTTTAACCAGGCTAAGTGTGAGATGCCGTGTCAGAGGTGAATTACTTTCACTTCTCCCTTTGGTAAAAGAATATCCTGAGCTTTGGCAGGGCTTTTGGCTTCTCAATTAAAAACTACATTTCCCTGTCTTCCTCTGCAGTATGTGTGGCCACGAGTAAGTGCTTCCAATGGAATGAAGTAGAAGGAATATGTGCAGCTTCCATGTGACAAAAATGGGACTTGGAAAGAAAAAGAAATGGAGATTATTTCCAAATCTCTGGAAGCCAACATTTTTACAATATATTCTCCTGAATTATATCACAGACCCTAAAAAACAAAAACAAAAACAAAACAAAACAAAAAAAAAACTTTTATTAGCTGACTCTAGTTTTAATGGTGTGATTAAAAAGACCCCTGTGAGATTTGAAAAAATCTGTCTAGTCCGAATAATGCTGCTTGGCCAAACCACCTTTGTATGGAGATGATAATGCCTGCGTTTTAGCATTAAAAAAAACACATCAAATGTGGTTGTCAGATTGTTCAAATCTGGCAAGTTCCATGATGCACTAAAAGGAGTTGATACCGATACACAGTAAAAAGCTGCATGCGACCGGGCGCGGTGGCTCAAGCCTGTAATCCCAGCACTTTGGGAGGCCGAGACGGGTGGATCACAAGGTCAGGAGATCGAGACCATCCTGGCTAACATGGTGAAACCCCGTCTCTACTAAAAAATATTAAAAAACTAGCCAGGCGAGCTGGCGGGTGCCTGTAGTCCCAGCTACTTGGGAGGCTGAGGCAGGAGAATGGCGTAAACCCGGGAGGCAGAGCTTGCAGTGAGCCGAGATCCGGCCACTACACTCCAGCCTGGGAGACAGAGCGAGACTCTGTCTCAAAAAAAAAAAAAAAAAAAAAAAGCTGCATGCATGCTGTGGACCCTCGCGCCCAGAAGGCACGTGGGTGCTCTGCCACTCACCTGCACATGCCGCTCACAGTTCCTCCTCCGTTCGCAGGTACTGGGTACAGTCTGAAATCTTTTTCAGTTGAGCAGCGTTTAATCTTTCTGAACACATAGGACATGTGCTTTCAGTGTTTAGCATGCTGATTAGGGGAGGGAAAGACAGAGTAAATTAAATATGTAACATTCCTTTAGCTTTGGGTTACTCTAATGAGAAAGACAACTACTTTCTGTCTACACCTCCTAATACATGTCCACCATGCAATTTGAGAATCAGAACTATTCAGTCTCATGCAAGATCCTCTTTAAGGATAATATTCTCAAAGACAATTCGAGTCTTTAGAGATCCTTAGGAACACAAATAAACAGAAGGATGCTTCAGAACAAAAGAAGTAGAATGAAAGGCCTGTGTCTGGACAAATCTGTGAGACGGGGTGACATAATGCACACTTACATCTTCAATTCTGAGTACAGAGCAGGGAAGTCACAATGTGGACACACTGTCCAGTCATCTTTCAACATGTGTCGACCCTGGAAACGGTATGTTTAAGAGTTAAATTCATCTTTGCTTTAAAAACTCCCACCGTTATTCATTTTTTTTTTTTTTTGAGACAGAATCTTGCTTTGTTGACCAGGCTGGAGTGCAGTGGTGCGATCTCAGCTCACTGCAACCTCCACCTCCTGGATTCAAGCGATTCTTCTGCCTCAGACTCCCAAGCAGCTGGGACTACAGGCGCATGCCACCACGCCCGGCTAATTTTCGTGTTTTTAGTAGAGACGGGGTTTTACCATGTTGGCCAGGCTGGTCTTGAACTCTTGACCTCAAGTGATCCACCCGCCTCGGCCTCCCAAAGTGTTAGGATTACAAGTGTGAGCCACTGCGCCCTGCCTGTTATTCAATTATAATAATTGAACTCCAGTTATAAGTCAGACCTCTAAATTATAAAATCATTGCTATTTCACACAGGTGGGTAACAGATGACATTAAAAGGACTAAAGTTAGGTTTTTGCTTATCAGATTCATGTTTAAAGGAAGAATAATCTTCAATTTTGTGATATCATTACCTGAATTTTTCTTTAAAATAAAGCTTAAATTAGTCCAGTGAATTACAAATAAACTGATATGTTAAAGTTCTCTGACACTAAGTCTCAATATTACAATAATAAAAACTACTGCTTATTAAGTGCTGCAGCCTGCCAGGATGCCACCAAGGCTTCACATGTTAGCTCATCAGTCTGTGGTTGGTGTTGCTGCAGAGGATTGAGCCTGGGACAGTGTGATCCCCGAGTCTGTGCTATTCAGCCCTGCAGTGATAGTGCCTCCACTATTATTATTTGCTTTGAATATCACCTTTAACTGTATTGACCACGAAATAAAATGCCAGATGTTGCAGGAAATTTGAGGGATAAGATTATTTTAAAAGTGAAGAAAATATTGACATACATCAAGTATTCAAATGGGTTACAAATATATATGCAAAGAAAGGGAAATTACTATAAAGGAACTCACTGTTGCAATGCAATATGGGATATTGTTTTTACATCCAGGACAGAGGAGTTCACACTCTGGGAGAAGAAATTTGCAGAATGGACATGGAGTAGTGGCCTCTTCTATCTCAGATGTATCAGGTCTCCTGTGAGGAAGAATCACGTCAATTAAAAATACCGTTTTATTCATGTACCGGGGATGGCAAAGAGAAAGCATATTTGGAAAACCAGGGACACATGACACACCTACTTCATAGTCAGACTCTGGGCTTAGAGAGATACCTACAAGCTCACACCAGCCCTTGATTCACTCCAGGGAGGAGGAAGAGTACTTAGGATTGGTTAGGTTCTAGGGTGTTACATGGGCCACCTTTGGGAACCGGAGTTCATAGCACATTCAACGGCAGAAAGCACGGGTAGGTCTTGTGGTCTTCTCTCTTCCTGTGCTACTGGAGTGGTGAGCTTGGTATTTGTCCTCTGTCTCTCTCTTTTGTGTAACAGAAGTGGTAAAAGCTATACCAGCACTGTCCAATAGAACTGTCTGTGACAATGGAAATGTTCAGATTCTGTGCTGTCTAATATGGTAGCCATAAGCCACATTTGAACACTTGAAATACGGGTAGTGTGAAAAACTAAGTTTTAACTTTTATTCCATTTTAACTAAATTTAAATAGCCACACATGGCTAGCAGATACCATATTGGACCACACAGCTATAAACCATTTGTGCATGGGGAGAAAATGACTAGCATCTCCTCCCAGCCAGAGCCTCAGCTAGTGTGATTCTATGCTGTGGGGGTAAATATGATCTTGCATTTTCTAGTTACCTTCTCCCCACCCCATTCTCCATGCTAGCAGGTATTTTGGGTCACAGTGATTTGGTCTGAAGCTACTTAGGCTTAAAAAAAGGAGTATTCCACGTACTCCTATCTACCTTAGAGCTCTCTGCCATGAGGGTGGCTCCCAAGTCCAGCTACCAGTGAAGTGTCATTTGCTTCCATTTGTCATTACCAATCCAGTCATCTCCCTGGGCTAAGGTCTGGGTCAAGACTCAGGGACCTGGGTCTCATCATAATGTAATGAACAGGAACCCCAAATGTCATCACTCCTCTGAATAAGTGGTTGTTTAGAATTACTCCATGACTGCAATGACTTTTTTCTTTTCCAAATGCAAGGGCTACTTTTTCCTAGTTTCCCTTTAGAAAAACCAGGCTACTGACGCTTTCTGAAGCGAGGACGTGCCTAAGGGCTTTGGGGCTGCACAGGATTTGGAAATGGGGTCTCCACTGGCAGTGGGCCCAGTGAGCAGGAAGTTCCTCACACTGAGAATGCCCATGATTTTCTATCCCTCTTTGGCAGACGAAGTTCGCTGCTTCTCTCCATCTCCTTGCCAGCAGAACTTTGTTTCCACTTAGCAGCCTTAAGTCCTGTGAGGCAGAGTACTGGCCACAGAGGTGAAAATTGAAGGTCCTGAGGATGGTACCTTCCTGAGCAAAAAGGAGAAGATCCCCCTGACTTCTCATTTCCCTACTTCTTCCTGCCTGGAACGAAGACGTGATGTCTGGGGGTGTGGCAGATGTCTTGCCACCATGAGAAGGAAACCTCTATGCTATGGATGGCAAAGCTGGAAGACAGGGGCATCTGGGTCTGGTGGCATCAAGGCACAGTGACACCAGCCCTGGACTGTGATGCCTTGCATATGAGTCAAATAAATACTGACTTGGTCAAGCTGCTGTTAGGTTTTCTGCTGCTTGGAGCTGAATACAATCCTAATTGCTATATATGCCCACCTTTTTTTTTTTTTGACATGGAGTCTCACTCTGTTGCCCAGGCTGGAGTGCAACAGCACAATCTCGGCTCACTGCAACCTCTGCCTCCAAGGTTCAAGTGATTCTCCTGCCCCAGCCTCCTGAGTAGCTGGGACTACAGGTGTGCGCCACCAGGCCCAGCCAATTTTTGTATTTTTAGTAGAGATGGGGTTTCATCATATTGGCCAGGCTGGTCTTGAACTCCTGACCTCAAGTGACTCGTCCACCTCAGCCTCCCAAAGTGTTGGGATTATAGGCGTGAGCCACTGCACCTGGCCCCCTGCTGTTTTCTTATTGAACCCGCACATTGGCAGCTACATTTTGGGAAATGCCTTTGAGAAATGTGATTAGATAGCGAAATAGCTGTCTCTGCCTACCTGACCATTCCCTCGATCTTCTTTTTGTATTTGGCATCTATTTTGCTGCGGTATTCAGGCCTCATCAACATAGCTGCGAAGCTGAAAGCAGAGTTCTTCAGGCCTGCCCTGTGGCACTCAATCACAGTTGACGTCAGGATTGGTACAACGTCTGCAAGAGAAAATGGGAGAGCAGTAAGGGCACAGTGTCTCCTGTCCTCAGTGATACAGGCGGGACTCCACCCTGGTTCTGTAGGAAATCAGGGTCATAGCCTCTGAACTTTGCTTTTTCTGCAAAGAACCAGATATGATCTGTTTAATGAGGAAAGTACGTAGCCGTGGGGTCAGGCTAACTGCCCATCAATTGCTTTTCCTTTGATTACACCATGTTCTGCCTTGTAACGCTGGGACCTGCATCCTTTGAGGCAACACTTTGGTGAGTTTCCTTTCACACCTCTTAGATACATTTTTTTGCATCTGACAGGACTGCTGATAAAAGCATAAGGGGGATTAATGACTTTATGGACTAATCTCTCTGCAGGCATCAAATTCTTTCTTCAGGACAGACACCCAGAATTACTGGCTCAAAAACAGGACCTTTTAAAAAATACTCTTACCACAAATTGCCAAACTGCTTTCTGGAAAGGCCATACCAATCTCCATTCCCACCAGCAGTCATGAGAGTGCTTGTCCTATCCAACACTTTGCCCGCATGGTAGACTTTCATGTAACGACGATGACAAAAATACACTTAAGAGAATATGGGTTGGCCAATTATGACCCATGGACCAAATCTAGCCCTCTGACTTTTTATATGGCCCATGAGCAAAGTGTGATTTTTACATTTTTAAATGGTTGAAAAAACATCAAAAGTATTTTTGTGACATGTTAAAAGTGTATGTGGTTAACATTCGTGTCCAAAAATAAAGCTCTACTGAAACACAGTCATGAAACACCATTGGTTTATGTATTATTCATGAGAAGATGGCAGAGTTGAGCAGTTGTGACGGAGACCATATGTCTCACAAAGTCTAAAATATTTTACATCTGGCCCTTTACAGAAAAAGTTTGCTGATCCCTGTCACAATGTGACAGGATTTAATTATTTAAGAATGCTATCATGACATGGCTTTAAGAATAGTGGGGCCTTTTCAGAGGCAACACCCTACTGTGCTTGTGAACACAGAGTCAGACCATTATTAGCTGACAATGTGATCTCGGGCAAATGTTATTTCTTTTGTCCCAGTTTGTGCAGAAAAGTACTTGTGTGTGCAGGCCTGAGACTGTCATCCTTGGAAAGGCTTGAACAGCTAACCCTTGGCTCGCATCTGGAACATAGATTTGGAGACGGTTCCCAGCATTTCCAGAACTGATGAGTGGCTCACCGTGCCTAAAATCTTTGTACAAACAATGTGGTTTATGCTGAACACCTGCTCTTTGGGAGCCTGGAAAACTGGGTACATGCCAGGCAGGGGGTGCCTACGTGACCACACCCCAATAAAACTGGCTGCTAAGTCTCCAATGAGCCTCTTGGCACTCTATGTTTCGCCATGTTGTACAAGTCAGTCTTGGAGGAGTTACTGAACTTGCGTCCTGTGTGCTCCATTGGGAAGGGACTCTTGGAGGTCCGTGCCTGCACCTGCTCGCTTTTGGGCGAATCCTTCTGCTCATTTTGCCTCAGATCCTTTTGCTGTGGTAAATCTCAGCTTTGGTACTACCGTGTGTTGACTCTTGTAAATCCTCCCAGTGAAGAATCATCAAACCTGGGAGTGGTCTTGGGGCCCTGACATGCCACTTCACAGAGCTGCTGTGATAATTAAACGAGTTAGTGACAAGGGGAGCCTGCACAAGGGGTGCCGTGCCAGCGTGGGGCATGGGGCATGCGGCCTGGGGAGCCTGCACAAGGGGTGCTGTGCCAGCGTGGGGCATGGGGCATGCAGCGTGGTCAGTGGTACTTACGTGATGGAAATTTGCTGATGTTGTTGGCCACCCGAATAAGCATGCGAGCCCCTTTCATGTGATCTCCATTTTTAACATGAATCTGAAACAAATGACATATTTTACTCTTCTCATAGTCATTGATTAGCCCCAATTCATGCTTTGTTCCCCCAAATAACTCCTTGATTATGGCCCAGGGTCACTGTGGGATCCTTGTAGACTTTCCTGGCTGATGCCACTGGAGATCCCTCCCTTTTTTCTCTTCAACAGCTGCTGCCTGGCTCCATGGCCTCACCTGCCTCACCTACTCTATGCTCTGCTTTTGACTTTGCCCTAGACCACTTGATATGGTTCAAATCCCGTCTATCTCTTACTGGCCATTCTTGGGGGACCAACTTCACCAAGTTGTGGTAAGACCTGAAAGCTGAGTGAGTCACGAATCAGGCAGAAAGAAAGAGAATGATCTGCTAAAGGAAAGGGGCCCTGTCTGTGCTAACAGGGCAATGATGGGCAGAAGGCCTGAGACTAGGCAAGGACCAGCAGGGTCAGTGACACACTGAGGGGTGCATTTAGGATGGGGTGAGCCTCGAGAGTCAGCAGGGGCCAGGCCATGAAGCCACTGCAGTCATCCAGGGGTGAGATAAGGAGGCTAAAAAGTGAGGCAGTGGGGAGGAGAGAAGCAGACAGATGAGGGGTCAGGGCTGCTGATACCTGGTGAGAATGTGCAGGGTGAGTGTGGAATGATGCCAACGCTTGGGGCCAGAGAAAAAGAAAAGGACGAGAGAAGCACCCCTGTGGCTTACGGTGCTAGAAAGCTCTGTTGCAGGAGAGCCCTCTGTCAGGAATTCCTATTTTTGCCCCACATCTTCCACCAATGTGTTTCCCCTCCCCCACTGCACTCCTAAAGGCTCCATTTTGCCAGATTCTGTGCTCCCAGGACATTGATGTCACCACTCATGTCTGCAGCTGAGAAAGACTCCCCTCCTTCCAACCCCCATCTTTATGGAAGAAGGGTCCTCCTGACTCTCTGAAGGGAAATGTACTCTTGGAGGTTGCAAGTTATAACTCCAGATGCATTTCCCTTAGAATCAGCATTATAGACCTGTACAGTCTCATGTAGTAGTCATTAGTCATGTATGGCTACTTACATTTAAAAATTAAAATCATATACAATTAAAAATGTAGTTTATCAGCTGTACTAGCTGTATTTTAAGTGCTCCATAGCCAGGTTAGTGGCTACCATATTGAGAAGTACAGATATAGAATAGTTCTATCACTGTAGAAAGTTCTACTGGCCAGTGCTGATATAGACAATAATTAGGATATAAATCATTCATAACATGACTGCTCTTGTGGACAGGTCAGAGAACCAATTTAGCATTAATATGAAAAGATGTACTGTGACATAAATGAACATTTGAAAAAATATGTCAGTTGGATCTGCCTGTATCTTTACAGAGATATGTATATATATAAATGTACACATGAATATATGTGACATTTATGTAAGTTGTATTGTGTCTTTTTCTAGAGTTGAGGTCTCGCTCTGTTGCCCAGGCTGGAGTGCCATGGTGTGACTGTAGCTCAGTGCAGCCTCAAACTCCTGGGCTTAAATGATTCTCCTCCCGTGTCCTCCCAAAGTACTAGGATTACATGTGTGAGCCACCATGCCCAGCCTCATTTATGTAAATTATACATACAAGTACTTGATGTTTGCAGGATCTATTTTTGTTTGTATTGATAATTACTGATTTCAAAAACAATATACACAACATAATCCCAATTTGGTAAAAAACATGCATTTATAGAAGTACAAAGAATATATACAACACAGTGTTAACAATTGTTATATCTGGACGGTGGACTTAAAGGATGAATTTTTAAAAAATTCTTTTTGATGTTCTTTACACTTCCTTAGTGAACATGTATTATTTTTACATTTGGATGAAAACTAAACAATATTTAAAAAGCAGTGGAATTTTATGAAATCCACTCACAAAATAAATAAATTAACAAGTTTCGGATAAACAAAGATATTTTAAGTAAATCTATTTTTCTGGCACAGGTAATACATTTATATGTTTCAAAATCAAAACAATATAAGAAAGCAGGGCATGGTGGTTCACATCTGTAATCCCAGCACTTTGGGAGGTCAGGAGTTTGAAACCAGCTTGGCCAACATAGTGAAACCCCATCTCTACTAAAAATACAAAAAAATTAGCTGGGTGTGGTGGTGTGTGCCTGTAATCCCAGCTACTCGGGAGGCTGAGGCAGGAGAATTGCTTGAACCTGGGAGGCAGAGGTTGCAGTGAGCCAAGACCGTGCCACTGCCTGGGCGACAGAGCAAGACTCCATCTCAAAAACAAAACAACACAACACACCACACTATAAGAAGATGCACATGGGGAAGCCTGGTCCCCCTCGTCTCCCTGTCCCCACACTGGAGTTGGTGCTGTGCCTCCTGCCCCGTGCCTCATTCCACACAAGGCAGCGTATTGTAGAAGTGTTCTGTATCTTGTTTTGTTACTTAACAATACAGAGATCTAGGCAATCACTCTAATCCAATGGAAAATGCCTGGAGAAAATCTCAATGGGGGACAAACACCTGGCAGGTTATGTCCCAAGTCACTCCATAGGCCTCACCTTCACTAGTATATAGCTGTGCAGAATCATGAGGTTGGTGGCCATCTCGGAGGGAATTTTGATCTTCTGGGATTTCAGTTCTGCATACATACTGAAAAGAACATCGTGTGCATTCCGGTAGTTGCCTTGAAAAAAGGTGGTAAAACTACATTACTGCAAAGGGTGAAATCCGAGGACGTTCTATGGACCCCCATCTTACAAGTGGATTTTGTTAATCTTGTTATTCGTAATCGCTTAATAATGTCTTATTCAAAGCAACTCAGCAGATTTCCTATCTGTCTGTCTGTCTGTCTGTCTATCAGAGACAATGTCTCGCTCTGTCACCAAGGCTGGAGTGCAGGGGCACAATCTCTGTTCACTGCAACCTCTGCCTCCTGAGCTTAAGTGATCCTCCCATGCCTGGCTAATTTTTGTGTTTTTTGTAGAGACAAGGTTTTCACCATGTTGCCCAGGCTGGTCTCAAACTCCTAGGCTCAAGAAATCCACCCTCCTCAGCCTCCCAAAGTGGTGGGATTACAGGCGTGAGCCAATGCACCCAGCCATAGTTCCTATTTTAATTGATGTTATGAACACCTAGCCAGTCCCTCTGGTGAAAAATGGTGGTGTCCTCCTTGATGTCTTACTCTTCCTCAGGGCACCCCCCTGGCCCTGAAGTCCACCAGGCCATGGAGTTCTGAGTCTCTCAGTCTCCCAATTCCAGCCTCCCTTCCCATGCCCACTGTGAAAGCTTCTCACCATCTCCTTCTGCAGTAGTGCTCATCAGGATTGCTCTGGGCCCACATCTGATGTCAGAGTATGCTTTGAAAACCCTCAAGCCTTCATCCACACTCAGACACCTCAAGGTCACACCCCTGCATAAAACCCTCCAATGGCGCCACTCACGCCTGTAAGTGCAAATTCCTGAGCAGAGGACTCGTGCCCTTCAGGATTGGCCTCCGCGCTCCTTTCTGGCCTGATTTTCCCTCCCTTCCTTCTCCAGGCATGTAAATGCTGCAGCCTTGCCAGCAGTTTTCCTCATCCCAGCACTTCCCCACACCCCCATTTCCCCACATCCCAGCACTTTGGCTCCCAGCACCTCCCACTCCCCCTGTCTCCTGCTCCCCCATCCTTTTAAAACTCAGCTAAAGCTTTCATTGCCTTCTCTCGTCTCCATCCTCCAACTCTCCCTACCCCAACCTTCAGGATGCTGTGGGTAACCCAGCAGTCGCTCTTATTTTAATTGTGCCTTTTCAGCCTATTTCTCTTTCTAGTCTGGCACTTGTCACCCTGTCCAACAACTCTGAATTTACTTTCTGTCTCTCCCATCAAATTATGACCTTGAGGGCTGAACTGTGGCTCAGTTCTCTCTGTATGCTGAGCTCCTATTACGCATCTGACAGGAAGAAGGTGTTGTTAGATCAATGTAAGCTGAAAAAAGTAATGATTTATTTGACTGCATATTTTCCAAAACTGTGTCCACATCTATAAAGATTTAAGATCAGCTCACAAAAATTAATGAAGATATCAGACTAATTCTGTCACTCAATAAGTACAGACAGCACATGTGAGCAGGACCATCCTGAAGAGTCTATCAACAGTCTCTGCATATTATCAAGAACTAGGTCCGCTGGGTGCTGTGGCTCAAGCCTGTAATCCCAGCACTTTGAGAGGCTGAGACGGGCGGATCACGAGGTCAGGAGATCGAGACCATCCTGGCTAACATGGTGAAACCCCGTCTCTACTAAAAAATACAAAAAAAAATTAGCCGGGCATGGTGGCAGGCGCCTGTAGTCCCAGCTATTCGGGAGGCTGAGGCAGGAGAATGGCGAGAACCCAGGAGGTGGAGCTTGCAGTGAGCCGAGATCGCGCCACTGCACTCTAGCCCGGGTGACAGAGCGAGACTCTGTCTCAAAAAAAAAAAAAAAAAAAAAAAAGAACTAGGTCCATAACAGCACCACATCATTACCCTCCATTGCCTAATGTCTCATATTGTTAAGGCCAAACACAGGGAATGGAAGAAAATGCCATGAGTCTGTAGGAAGGGGGTTGTGGGCTGGAGGGGTGACAGGAGACATCACTCATGAGGCAGAAACTCTGAGGCTGTGGGGGAGGAGAGGAAATAGCACTTGACAAGAGACGATCTTAGTCTCTTACATTTATACAGTCTCCTGGGACAGTACGTTGTTTAACCCCTCTGAAACCTAGAATGGTCATCTCTTTAGTCTTTTGGGTTCAAAGCAAGCCCATGTTAGGAATGTAGGGTCTACTCTTTCCTACACAGAAAAGGGGCTGGGGCTTGATTCTGCTGCCTGTTTGGGGAGTAACACGTATGTATCATGGACCCACCTGCAGACTGCTCTTCTCTGGCAATGATGATGGCAGTCTGGGCAGCTTCTCGGTATTGCTTCAGAGCCATGTACAAGCGGAACAGGTACTTGGCATCCTGACATATAAACCATTATAGAAACATTAGTTTCTTCGTTAGCTAAGGGGAGATTAAATTTTGTATTTCAGTTAGAATGACATTCATCTGCCAGTAACTGAGAATTGATACTGCTTTAAAAAACTCAATGAATAAAGAATTAGTTTATTTATTAAACATTTATTCAGAGCTCAATATGGCCAGGTGGTATTCTAAGTACTTGAGAAATACTAATGCATTTAAATCCTCATACCCACCCTGATTTCACCGATGAGAAGCTGAAACAACAGGAGGGGGCCAGCCAGGATTTGAACCACAGAATCTGAGTCTGTATTCCCGACCCTAGTCCACAGACTATTTCTCATGTGCTTGGAAACAAACGATATTCTTACATGACACATGAATTTTGCAAACTTTCAATAATTTTTATATGCATATCAATTTTCTCTGACCTATAAAATTTTCTTTGGCCTTTGGCCATTTTCCATTCCTATTCCAACTTTAGACAGCTGCGAGCATCTGATGCTGGTTTTCAGATTATTAGAGTAAGTGGACACCACGGGAGGTGGCTGAAGCAGCTGAAGGGCCTGTATCCTTTGATGAGTTAACTGAGCTGCTCTGGGTCTCTGTGGCTTTATCTGTAAGATGCAGAAAATGGACTCAGGGACCACTACAGTCCTCTCCAGCGGTGACATGCTATTGCCCTTGCTTCCAATCAGTGACTTGAGTTCTTCACCAGCAAATGTCCTTGAACATAAAGCAAAGGGGAAGAAGGAGGTCTGGGGCATTCTCAAAGGTATGTGAGTCTCTCCGCACCAGGACTGGGAGAAGATGGACATTCTGTAGGAAGCCACAGTGAGTCACATATTTTGAAAATATGCTTGTAATGATTTCTTTCTTACTTTTTCTTTTTGAGATGGGGTCTCACTCTGTTGCCCAGGCTGGAGTGCAGTGGCACAATCTCTCAGCTCACTGCAACCTCTGCCTCCTGGGTTCAAGTAATTCTCCTGCCTCAGCCTCCTGAGTAGCTAGGACTACAGGCGCGCGCCACCACGCCCGGCTCATTTTTGTATTTTTTGTAGAGACGGGGTTTCGCCATGTTGGCCAGGCTAGTCTCCAACTCCTGACCTCAAGTGATCCACCCGCCTTTGCCTCCCAAAGTGCTGGGATTACAGGCATGAGCCACCGCACCTGGCCAATTTATTTCTATTTTATGTTATAGAGAACTACCTTTATGCTTAATTTGATTTTTGTTAATTTCCATAATTTTGGGAACGTAAACAAAGCACACTCTGAGTTTTAGAGATGAGTGCTAGGTCATCGTTTCAATGTCAGGGATCTTTTTTCATAGTTCCTAGAATAAACAAAATTATAACATTTGAGAAAAATTGCATGTGGTGAGGATTGTTATCTAGAGGGGCACGGCTATCTCACAGGTGACAAAGCCAATTTTAAAGAGTAAATATACGTTATCCTCCAAAACGCAGGGTCTGTCTAGATCAAGCTTGCTCTAGCCATGGCCTGCAGGCCACATGTGGCCCTGGACAGCTTTGAATGCAGTCCAACACAAATTTGTAAACTTTTTAAAAACAGTACGACTTTTTTTGTGATTTTTTTTTTTTAAGTTCATCAGCTATTGTTAGTGTATTTTATGTGTGGCCCAAGACAATTCTTCTTCTTCCAATGTGACCCAGGGAAGCAAAAAGATTGGACACTCCTGGTCTAGATTATCTACACTACTGGCAGGGAGAAAATTTTTCACGTTTATGTTGTAAAAGCATGATGGGTAAAAACAGGCAGAATCAAACTGTAACTGGGATCTGAGGACGCACACGAAGCCCACGTGTTCAGTACCTTAGGCATGCCATCGTTTTCCCCCAAGAGGTGGTCTATCAGCTGATTGGTCAGCAGTTCATCTTTGGCCTGACCAACCTGTTTAATAAGAGAGGAAGACCCAGCAAATTCACCATCTTAAATCGAGCAACACTGGAGAAAAAGACAATCTTCTGCTTAGGGAGATGGAATAAAAAACATTAATAGTATCTATAGTAAAGTGCCTGAAATATGACATAGGATCAGGGCCTTTCTTCATTTGTTGCTAGATTCTCCATTAATAAAAATCTATCCTTAGACGCTATAGCTTTTCTTAGCTGCTGTATCAAAATACCATATTTTCTTTCACATGCACAGAGAATGTACTTCTTGGATTTATTTATTTATTTATTTATTTATTTATTTATTATTACTATTTTTTGAGATAGAGTCTTGCTCTGTTGCCAGGCTGGAGTGCAGTGGCACGATCTCAGCTCACTGCGATCTCTTCCTCTTGGGTTCAAGCGATTCTCCTGCCTCAGCCTCTTGTGTAGCTGGGACTACAAGCATGCGCCACCACACCCAGCTAATTTTTGTATTTTTAGCAGAGATGGGGGTTTCACCATGTTGGCCAGGATGGTCTTGATCTCCTGACCTCACGATCTGCTCACCTCAGCCTCCCAAAGTGCTGAGATTACAGGCGTGAGCCACCGTGCTCGGCCCTTGGATGTTTTAATAAAAACTTTAAGATAAATGACTATGACACCTTGAGGACAGCATCTTAAGCACAAGCGCTGACACAACGATATCATTCCAGGTGCCCTCCTCTGCAGCGGCTCCCTGAGGAAAAGGTCTTCCGCACAACTACACGTCATCAAAAGTGTAAAGAAGTGAGGGTCCCAGCCAGAGAAGCCTGGATAAAGGCAAGCAGCTGAAATGTGGGTGCGGCTCTGGAGAGAAGGCTGGCTTAGAAATCTTTACTTAAAAGTCATCTCCAGGCCCGGCACGGTGGCTCACGCCTGTAATCCCAGCACTGTGGGAGGCTGAGGTGGGTGGATCACTTGAGGCCAGGAGTTCAAGACCAGTCTGGCCAACATGATGAGACCCTGTCTCTCCTAAAAATACAAAAATTAGCTGGGTGTGGTAGTGCATGCTTGTAATCTCAGCTACTTGGGAGGCTGAGGCATGAGAATCGGCTTGAGCCTGGGAGGCGAAGGTTGCAGTGAGCCGAGATCGTGCCCTTGCACTCCGGCCTAGGCGATGGCGTGAGACTTTGTCTCAAAAAAAAAGAAGAAAAAAAATTCATCTCCATAAAGGTGAGTTAAATCATTGAAGTATTGGGTGGTGTTGAACCGGAAAAATTATGTACCACATTGCAGGATGGGCATGTATGAGTTTAATAGGAACAGAATGTGTGAGGTCAGGAATTTAGGGGGAGCACTAGGGAATTACTGACAAAATTAGGAGGCTTCAGACTTCTGTGTCTATTAAAAAGGAGTGAGCCAAAAACACACCTGGAGCTCAACTTAGGGGAAGGAACACTGAACAGTCTTGTCATGGTAATGACATTACAATGAGAAAACCACCAGACAATGGAGGAAATGATCACTAGGGACTCAGCAACACATGGCCTTGCTTGCTACACCTCAGGGGAGGTATGAGGACAAGTCTGCAAGTTATCTGTCCGGTACAGGAAGGGTGCAATCAGCAGACTTGAGTAAGAGAGAGATGGCCCTGAACCTGCAGGTGCAGAGGCTCTCAGGCTGCAGGATTTCTGCACACGGCCCTGCCTGTGGTCACCGTCAGGGCAAAAGCTAGGCTTTCACCAATCTGTGTCACCTCTGCTCTTGCCACTTCGGTAAAGCAGGGATGTTGGGACATAAATGATAGAGCTTGTTCTCTTGATGGCTTCTGTGGATGGCTTTGGGTGAATAAGCCAGGACAGAGAAATGGTTAAAGCAAAGGCTCTGGAGCCAGCCTGCTGGGGGTCAATTGAGTGACACTACTTGAGACCTGTGTGATCTTGGGCAGGTTACTCTTGGGGCCTCAACGTGGGCAGTAATAGCACCTAACTCACAGAACTGCTGTGAGGATTAAATAAGTCAATACATGTACACGGCTTGAACAGGTGCCAAGTAGACAGGATTGTCAAATACAGACAACAAAAATACAGTATTCCCAGTTAAAGTTAAATTTCAGAGAAGCACTGAGTAATTTTCACTATTACATATGCAAAATGTGGCCACCCCACTGGCAGGGCCAGCACTCGATAGGTGTCCCTATTTTTTTTTTTTGACGGGAGTTTCATTCTTGTTGCCTAGGCTGGAGTGCAATGGCGTGATCTCTGCTCACCACAACCTCTGCATCCCGGGTTCAAGTGATTCTCCTGCCTCAGCCTCCTGAGTAGCTGGGATTACAGGCATATGCCACTACTCCCGGCTAATTTTATATTTTTAGTAGAGATGAGGTTTCTTCACATTGGTCAGGCTGGTCTCGAACTCCCGCCCTCAGGTGATCCGCCCACCTCGGCCTCCCAAAGTGCTGGGATTACAGCTGTGAGCCACCATGCCCGGCTGTCCCTATTGTTTTTGTCACCAGCAATAATGGCAGCGGTCCCCAGGGAGAGTGGAGCATACTCGAAGTGTCAGGACAGACAGGCAGACAGGAGAGCCAGCAGGGAATAGATGTGGCCAAGCAAAGGCAACTCATGGCAGGGTGCAGATAGAATGCTGAGGGGCGCTTGCATTGAAGGGGCAGAGGGGCCAGGGAAGGAGGCTGAGAAGGGACCATCTGAGAAGGAAGTGGAGAACAGAAGATGCAGTGTTCTGAGGGGAAAAACGTCCAAAAAGATGTAGTATAACAGGGTAAAATGTTACTGTAACATGGAGTAGGGTGAAGACTGACACGAGACTTCTATATTTAGCAAGTGAGAGATCTGTGGGAACCTTTTCAAGCAAGTTCATGGAGTGGGGAAGGCAGAAGCTGAGCGCAAGGAGGTAAGGAGGACTCTCCCAACTCACCTGAGGGACACCAGTGAGCCCCACCTTCCCCATCATCTCCCAGTGAGGGGTCTCATATTTCCCTTCCCCCTCCATAAACCAAGGAGGTGTTTCAAAGCCTTGAGGTGTCGAGGATGGGGATGGATGGGGGTGGGTGAAGCACAAGCATTTTGACGGTGAACCCGATAACTCAGGGGTGTGGCTTCTGGCTGCGAATCAGCAGGTGAAAGAGCGCGCAGATTGTGAGAAAATGCAAGTCACGAGTAAAAGTGATTTTTTTTTCCCCCAGGGGAAGGTCCCCAAGAAAGAAAGAAAGAAAGAAATGGAAGACTGGGAAGGAAACTTGTTATCACCTGTTTTCACTGAGCTAGGGACCAACATGTGCTCGATTCAACAAATATTAATTGAGTGGCTGCCACGTGCTGAACACTCTATGAAGAGATGGGTTCTGGACCTTGAGGAACTTGTAAATCTGAAGGGAGTTACTACAGCGGTAAGTGACGTTCAAAGTACTTAGACCATTCTAGGGAGGGTGAAATTTCATCTCGAGGACAGTTTAGGAAAGGCTTATTGGGTAGGAGTACGAGAGGCAGAGGTGCAGGGGTAGGGGTGTTTTAGGTGTAAGGCGCAAGAGTGAAGGAACGAAGGAAGGGGAACCCTGAACTATTCAAATAAAAGAGGGCAGTTTAAGGCTGGGCACTGTGCTCACACATGTAATCACAGCACTTTGGGAGGCCAAGGTGGGAGGATCACTTGAGCCTAGGAGTTCAAGACCAGCCAGGACAACACAGCAAAAACCCATCTCTACAAAAAATATAAAATTAGCCAGGTGTGGTGGCATGTCTGTAGTCCCAGCTACTTGGGTGGCTAAGGTGGGAGAATTGCTTGAACCCAGGAGGTCGAGGCTGCAGTGAGCTGTGATCACGCCACCTGGGCAACAGAAGAGATCCTGTCTCAAAAGGGGGTAAAAAAAAAAGTGGCCAATTTAGTTGTAGCACAGGCTGCTGACCTAGAGGAGTGTAAGAGGTAAGTGGGAAGGAAAGAAAGCATTGGTTTTAGTCCCAGATCGACTACTTTCTATTTGGGTGTCTGTAGGTTAGTCATATCATCTTCTGGTACCTCGGTTTCCCCATCAGTAAAATGAAGGAGGTTAGACTGGTTCACTTCCAGGTATTTCTAAGGTTTTATGAGCCATGAAGGATAATTTGGGAATAATTTGTGGAGGCAATGGGGAACCATGAGAGGTTTTGCAGCTTAAGAATAAAATGATTTGCAGCTGCACTTGAAAAAAATTCCAGTAGTAAAGTTCAGAATGGACTTGTCTGAATGAAGTAATCCCAGCAATAAGTACAAATATGTTGGTTTTACTGACTACATGTCCTTGACCTTAATAAAATTTAACAAAATCCATTAGAAATACAAGAATGAGGAAGTATTGTGGGATTACAGAATACTAATGAAAGGAGAGAAATTTGACAGCTGCAAGGGACATCCATAATTTTGTCTAATATTCATTCCTTCAACTCTTCTGAGAGATGCTTCTGCTTCACTTCAACCATGGAGTTCCAGTGGAAATTCTATGTCTTAAGAGACCCCATCTCCATGGCTACTGAACTTTGTCTAGTGGTAGGAATTTGACCCAATTTGCCCAGGCATGATATTCCATCCCTGTGGCCACCAGTTGACTAATCCTGCGATGGACACTTGAACTACCCAAATTAGAGTCCTTCTGGACTTATTAATTAAAGGCAAGTCTTCTTCTTCTTCCAGTGTGGCCCAGGGAAGTCAAAAGATTGGATACCCCGATCTAAGTAATAATCATCAATGGTTGCTGAAATCATTAGGTGACAAGTTGATGTGAAAGCTTATCACAGATTGATCAGGTTGACCACACCTACACCCAATAATCAATCTTAACACCATAAAAAGAGAGACCAGGCCGGGTGTGGTGGCTCTCCCCTGTAATCCCGACACTTTCGGAGGCCAAGGTGGGTGGATCACTGGAGGTCAGGAGTTTGAGAACAGCCTGGCCAACATGGTAAAACATCCATCTCTACTAAAAAATAGAAAAAAAAAAAATTAGCCGGGTGTGGTTAATTTTTTTAACCATAGGAGCTGGGTGGGCACCTGTAGTCCCAGCTACTCAGGAGGTTGAGGCAGGAGAATCACTTGAACCCAGGAGGTGGGGTTTGCAGCGAACCAAGATCATGCCACTGCACTCCAGCCAGGGCAACAACAACAACAAAAAAAGACCACAAAAATATGGGCTACTATGAACTGAGTGTTTGTGTCCCCCACATACCCCAAATTCATCTGTTAAAGCCCCAACCTTTATGTAATGGTATTTGGAAATGGAGCCTCTGGGAGGTAATTAAGGTTAGACTGTAGCCTTAAGAGGAAGGGAGAGAAATCTCTCTCCTTGCATACATGTATAGGAAAGGCCACGTGAGGACACAGTGAGAAGGCTGCTGTCTGCAAGTCAGGAAGAGAGCCCTCATCAGGAACCAAATTACCAGCACCTTGATCTTGACTTCTCAAACTCCCGAAGTCACCCAGACTATGGTATTTTGTTATGGCAGCCCAAGTATGATTTAAGATATGGCCCTACTAGGCCGGGTGTGGAGGCTCATGCCTTTAATCCCAGCACTTTGGGAGGCCAAGGTGGGCAGAGCATTTGAGGTTAGGATTTTGAGACCAGCCTGCCCAACATGGTGAAACACTGTCTCTACTAAAAATACAAAAAAATTAGTTGGGTATGGTAGCACACATCTGTAATCTCAGCTATTGGGGAGGCTGAGGCAGGAGAATCACTTGAACCCAGGAGGCAGAGGTTGCAGTGAGCTGAGATTGCACCACTGAACTCCAGCTTGGGCGACAAAGTGAGACTCTGTCTCAAAAAAAAAAACAAAAAAAACAAAACAGAAAAAAAAAAAAAAGATATGGCCCTACTGCTGTGATGAGAATAGGAAGTACACGGTACCATCTATGAAGTTGCTTTTACAGAAATATCATCTATATCTGATCAAGTATCTAGATTTAACTACTAGTGGGTGGGAAATACAGGGTAATTATACCACAAGGATGTAATTAGCTAAATCAAAATGTCAGAAATTCCTCAGGATAAATGACCCATTTTCTTAACAAATAAATAGCAAGTATGCGTGTGCGGGCGGTGTTTAGGAGATATAGATAGAGTTGAAGAGAGAGAGGGAGAAAAGGAGAGAAGGGAGGGGAAGGGAGATTAAAAGAGACTTAAGGCCCATATAAACTAAATGTAATACATGAGCCTTGTCTTGATACTGAGGTGAACTAACCAACTGTATGAAAGCATTTATGCAAGAGTTGAAGAAATTCGAACCCTAACTAGATAGTTGACAATATCAAGGAATTGCTATTAGAAAAACTGGAACCCTCACACAGTGCCTGTTGGACTATAAGTGGTCAGCCGCTTCGGGAAACAGTTGGACGGTTTCTCAAAATGTTAAACATAGGGTTTACATATGGCCTAGCAATTCCACTCCTAATACACTTAAGAGTAATACACTTAAGAGAAATGAAAACACATGTCCACATGAAAACTTGCACACAAATGTTAATAGCAGTATTACTCATAATAGCCAAAAAGAAGAAACAACAAATGCCCAATAACTGATGAATAAACAATGTGTGGTATATTCAGCCATAAGAAGGCATGGATTCTTGTCACATGCTACAACATGGAAGAGCCTTGAAAACATGGTGCTAAATGAGAGAAGCAGGCAAAAAAGGCCACATATTATATGGTTCCATTTATATGAAATGTCTAGAATAGGCAAATCCACAGAAACAGAAAGATTATAATATACAATACATACAGTAATCAGGACAATGGAGTATTGGTACAAGGACAGACTAAAGGAAAAGACTAGAGGATCCCAAACCAGATTTATACTACATGGTAATTTCATGTCATTTCATTTATGACAAATGCTCTGTGGCAATTCAGTGGTGGAAAAGATGGTATTTTGATAAATGGTGCTGGGTCAACAGGATATCCACATTGAAAAGAAATATCCTTGACCCCTACCTTATACCATATACCTAATTAATTCGGGATGGGCATAAGCCTAAATGAGACAGATAGAACAAACTACTAGAAGAAAACATAAGGGAAATATTTTCATGACCATGGGATAGGCAGAGATTTCTTTTCTTTTTTTTTTTTTTTTGAGATGAAGTTTCGTTCTTATTGCCCAGGCTGGAGGGCAATGGCACAGTCTTGGCCCACTACAATCTCTGCCTCCCAGGTTCAAGTGATTCTCCTGCTTCAGCCTCCAAAGTAGCTGGGATTACAGGTGCCCACCACTATGCCCAGCTAATTTTTGTATTTTTAGTAGAGATGGGGTTTCACTATGTTGGCCAGGCTGGTCTTGAACTCCTGACCTCAAGTGATCCACTGCACCCAGCTTAAAATTTCTTAACTGGACCAAAAAGCACTAACTATAAAAGACTCATGTGTTGAACTTTATTAAAAGTTAAGAATTTCTGCTCATCAAGAGAATAGAAAGGCAAGCCATGCCTTTGAAGATTTTTGCAACATATATCTGACAAAAAGACCTGTATTTAGAATACTACGATCTAATGATTCTACTCCTGGATATATACTCAGTAAAACTGAGGGCTTTTGTTCACCAAAAGACATGAACAGCTTTATGTCAGCTTTATTCATAATGTGCCCAAACTGGAGACAACTCAAAAGTCCATTAACAGAGTAAGGGGTAAATAAACTGTGGTACAGTCATATAGTAGAATACTACACAGCAATGAAGAATGACCTATTGCTGAGCTGGACGCAGCGGCTCATGCCTGTAATCCCAGCACTTTGGGAGGCTGAGGTGGGCAGATCACGAGGTCAGGAGTTCGAGACCAGCCTGGCCAACATGGTGAAACCCCATCTCTACTAAAAATACAAAAACTAGCTGGGCATGGTGGCAGGCACCTGTAATCCCAGCTACTCGGGAGGCTGAGACAGGAGAATCGCTTGAAACTGGAAGTTGGACGTTGCAGTGAGCCGAGATCACGCCACAGCTCTCTTGCCTGGGCAAAAGAGTGAAACTCTGTCTCAACCTCCCGAGTAACTGGGAATAAAAAAAAAGAATGACCTATTGCTATGTGCTGTAACACAAACGGACACATTTGCATACATAATGCTGACTGAAACTGGACACAAGCGTACACATGCGTGATTGTGGTTACCTTTGGTGGGGGATATTGACTAGGGGGTGACATGAGGGAGACTTTCGGTAGCTGGAAATGTTCTATATCTTGATCTGGGTAGGGGTTACACAGGTATGCACAGAGGAAAAAACTAATCCAGTTGTACACTTAGGATTTGTGAACTTTACTGTACTCAAGTTACACCTAAAAGAAAATCCAAAGTTTCTTATCTTTTAGACACCGATATTGTATCCACAAGTGAAATGATACGGTGACTGCGATTTACTTAAAAAAAAAAAACCCCAGGAAAGAGGGTGAGGGTATGAATACGAGGCTGTCTATGCACTGACAGCTGTTGAAGCTACATGATGGGTATGTAGGGGTTTGTTATACTGTTTGGTCTACTTCTGCATATATTTAAAATTTTCTTCAAGAAGTTTTTTTAAAAATTGGCATTCTTGAAAGTTTCAGTCAAAGTGTACTTACAGTTTCAATTGCCATTTCTATTGCCACATTGTCTTCTGAGCTTGGGCATTTCAGGAAGTGTTTAAGTGCCTGAAAAGAGAATTATAGCAATTAAACATTTTCAGAATATTTTCACATTAGGGAAAACAAAGCTTTCACACAGCTTTTACACAAAGTAATTACAGTCTGAAAGTATCTTCATCTCAACCAGGGGCTCGCATAGTGTTGGATCTTAAATATATCCTTAAAAGCTGGGTATAGTTTAAAAAAATGGAAGGACCCAGTTAACCCTCTGAAGAATCTAGTCCTGATGAAATGAAAAGGCAAAATGTGCCCTTTTCAGTAGGAAGATTTAATTATTTTCATTCATTTATTCTTTCAACAAATAGTTACTGACAACCTGCTACTATGAATGTGGGACTTCGCTAGATCCCGTGGAGAATACCAGGAATGGTATGGCACGGCCCCTCTTTTCTGTGTTACGTACAATCTTACCAGGAAGATCTGTGTGATATGATGATAATATAAGAGACCAAATATTTTAAGTCATAATTGTCTAATTCCTGCACACCATAACACCACACTTAGGAAGAAATTTACAACTATAAAAAGACAAATGGACTGGATTGTCAGTGTTTTTTTTTTCTTTCTTTTATAGGTGCTCTGAGGAAGAAAAGATGGTTTGGCATGGAGATGATCCTGAAGGTGTCACTTGAAGGATGAATAGGTTTGTGGTAGGTGGCGTAGGGAGCAGAGAGGAACCCAGATGGAGAACAGGATGGATGAAGTCCTGGCTGTCAGAGGAGTGTGGGACTCTTCTATGGAAACAGCTGGGTGCCAGATTAGGGAGTTCTGGCTGGTTGGTCAAACTATGGAAATTCTCTTAAGTGCCAGCAAAGGAGTTTGGACTTTATCTAAGAGCCAGCAACAACAAATTGGTGGTGGCCTGTAGGCTGAATTCACACACAGACATGTTTTTTTTGGCCAGTGAGGTATTCTATAAATATTGGGGCACATATTTCAAAACTGGCAGCCCCAAGCTTCCGTTTCTCTTGAAAAAATCATATGATCTGGCACTACAGGGCCTGGATTCCTAAAAAACAACAATTTTATGGAGGTGAGTAACAGCTGGCTTCTTAAGATATGTGCCGTTCAGTAGTCCCTACCCTGTCACATGAACAATGCACAGCATTACCCCATAGCTTCACTTATCATGTCCCTTCTTTGGACACTATAACCCCTGCCTTAGGCCAAGGGACTCTGTAACAATGAAAGCAACTATTATTTGGGGAACAAAGTGAAGGATGACAAACTCTAAAGGTGGATAAACTAAAAACAGGAAAAATAAGAAACTACTGCAATAATCAGAAGCAAGGTCATGTGGGCCTGGACTGAGTTGATGGTAGTTAGAATGAAAGTGACAGATGTGAGAGGTATTACAAAGGAAGGCTGTGACTGGGTGTGGGAGGGAGAGGAAGATTTCAGAGTTAGCTCTGAGATTTCAAATCTGAGTGGGAGTTACTGGCATTTACATATATTTCCTACAATTATTCCTGCGTAGTCAGTGTATATTCTCTTGGCAAATACTAACTCGTGAATATTGGCCACACAGCAAGAAGAATTTTCCAGCCTGAAGATATCTCTTTTCTCCTTCAAAGTATAAGGCAATGCTTTGATAGTCTTCATTAGTAGTGTCTTCAGAACCTATAACAGAAGTTTACTGAGTAAAATATCTGAGCAAAATTTGTTTACCCTTTATTGCTAACCTGAAAATAAAATCTAAGAATGAGTGATCTAAAAATAGGTGATTAAAAACTCCTAACAGCAAACATCAATGTAATTATTAATGTCTGTTTTCGTCACAAAACATACTTATCACAATTACCCCAAATATTGACTCTGTTCCATCTTTTTTTTAACTCTAAATGTGATCCAGGAGAGGAAATTATAAGGTTTTTGTTAGTAATACAAATGGAATCCATCCCTCTCAGCAATGCCTGGTTTAAACAATAGTCTGTATATTTGTCAGACAAGTAGGGAAGATGACATTCGAGTAGCCAGTAGATGCTGGTTAAAGATATGACTGTTTTTCCTTTGGCTTGGGGCTTAAATACATTAAGCATAGAGGAAGAAGGACCCCCAAAGCTGCTGGAATTCCAATTCATTGTTTACATTTACCTATGGGAGTTGGGGCCCAATAGAATACTAAAGTATAACAACCACCCTGCGCCTCCAGCTGGGGGAAAAGGGGGTTTATAAGAGAAAGGCATAAAGCAAAGTGGGGAAAAGTATGTGTGTGTTTTGAAGGTGGGAGGAGGCACACACACACACCCTTAATATACACACCTGATATAAGACAAATCATGTTCTTATGAACTTAGAAAAATTGCTTTAGTGAAATGGTGGTGGTAACATTAGGACAGAAATGTCATCTGTCAAGTTAAGCATTGGCAATTCTAAAGTTGCTTATCTGTACTTCCTTTTTTTTTTTTTTTTAACTCTATTTTCTCTAATTATCTTAATGACTTCACAAGAAGTCATTTGGGAAGCCAAAGCATCCCAAGAAGCTTTTACCTAATTTGTTTCCTTGAAGACTGAAATAAATATTTTCTTGTGAATCCTAACATCAATTCTTATGGTCATTTTGTGAATTATAAAAAACAAAATAACACAAAAGAACAAATATTTTATGATGCCACTTATATGAGGTACCATGAATAGTCAAATTCATAGATACAGAAAGTAAAATCATGCTTACCAGGGTCTAGGGAAAAGAGGGCAATGGGGAATTATTATTTAATGGGTACAGAGAAAGTCTGGGATGATGAAAAAGTTTTAGAGATGGACAGTGGTGATGGCCACATAACAACGTGAATGAATGTACCAAATTGTACACTTTTAAATGGAAATTTTATGTTATATATATTTTAGCACAATAAAATAAAACAAAACACAAATAACATTACGTATGGTCCATGAAATGAAAATTTGAAAATTATTTCAGTAGTTTCTAAAAATAATTGCAAACATGAGAAGAAAACCTCTAAGCAGGCATTCCCAGAATATCAAATTCTCCTTTGGACTGTCCAAATCTTTGAAAAACACATCTTGGGTATATCACTCTTCATCATTTGTAACTCGATTTTTAAATGAAAATATTTACATTTTCAAAAATCATCCTGCATTTTCTATCACCTTCATTTTGAAATCTTTGATTTACTACTGGCTGATAAATAGCAGGATTTGGGAAATCCAGCCTCTCTTGGAATTCACACAGAAAGACCCTTAATTTTTTAAAATAGTCCTTTTTAACAATACCATCTCACCTTGAAGTAGCAGGGATCTTCAAATCCAACACATAACATAGATACATGTGTGTCTATGTATAAATGATAAACATTTACACCAAGTGCATTCTTGTATGTATACCAATCTGATAATTAGATCATAAGCGACAAAGTGTTTTTATGATAAACATCTTGAAGAGAACTAGGGAAAAAATGATATTTACCAATAATATCTGCATAGATTTCCATTTTGTTGTGTTGCTGAGCCAGTGTGAAAGCTTCATTGTTACATTTGGACATGACAAGAAACTGGATGGCAGACCCATAGTCACCAAGCTGTAGAAAAAACCTGAAGCAAAGTACTTTCTTTAATTAGCTAGACTCTTATATGAGTTTGTGATTTATAAAATTTTTCAACCAGGGGAACCATTTAAAAATCAAAATTTATTAGATAAATTGCAGTTCTTTTTTTTTTTGAAACGGAGTCTCACTCTGTCACCCAGGCTGGAGTGCAGTGGCGCAATCTCGGCTCACTGCAGCCTCCGCCTCCTGGGTTCAAGCGATTTTCCTACCTCAGCCTCCCAAGTAGCTGGAACTACAGGCATGCACCATGACACCCAGCTAATTTTTTGTATTTTCAGTAGAGATGGGGTTTCACCATGTTGGCCAGGCTGGTCTTGAACTCCTGATCTCAGGTGATCCATCCATCTCGGCCTCCCAAAGTGCTGGGATTACAAGTGTGAGCCACCACACCCAGCATGCAGTTCTATATTATATGCTTACACTTGAAAGACATACTCTTGTCTGCTGACCACAACAGCCTTTGAATTTAAATACTTAGACCTGATAAAAAAAATAAAGACTAAATATTCCTTTTGAATTAATATATTTGATGATAGAAGGTGGAGGCTTACTTTTATGGTTAGTTTTTGAAAGTCCAAAAATATTAATGTATTATGTTACCTGGCTACCATTTTGGCTCCATCTGGAGACTGGGTCTCTCTAACAATACTGACAGCTTTTTCAGGATTATTGAGGTGATCCAGATAGATGCGGATTACACTTTGCCATTGTTTTGCATTCTCATAAGCCACAACAGCTTCTTTGTATCTGTAAAAACATAGCTCAGATAAACTTTTTTTAACACTGTCAAACTGGGGAGAAAATGTTGATAACTGTTTAGGACACTTTTTCATGTTATTGATGGTGACTGCTTATTTTTCCTGAACTTCTTTTTCCTTTAACAGAAAAATACCAGGAACCATCCTACTAAAATGTTCTTTTTAGGAATTTGATAAATGAACAGTAAAATATCAATATTAAATTGTATTTTCCCATCTGAATTAAAGCCATATATTTTTTTACATTTTACTGCTTTTTTTTTCCTTTTAAGTACGAAGATTATAACAGTAATACAGAAAACATAGAAAATGTAGATTTTTTTTCACAATTATAGATACAGCTTCATGGTGATATATAAAACCTTTACATATCCTCAGTCACAAAGCTCATACCTTTGTGTTGACCTCCAGATAGAGCTCAGGACCCCTCTTCAGTTCCTGACCGGCTCTCAGCTCCCTCCATTTCAACAAGACATTCGGTGTATATCTCTATTTCCTAAGGTTACTTTTCTAAAAGTGCAGGGTATTAAATCTCCTTTAAAAGTTTCTTAGTAGATATTTCCAAGTTAATTTCCAGAGGCTATAGAAAGTTACACTTCTTTAAAAAATTTTTTTTATTTTTAAACTTGTTGTAGAGATGGGCTCTCTCTCTGTTGCCCAGGCTGTCCTCAAACTCCTGGCCTCAAGTGATCCTCCTGCCTTGGCCTCCCAAAGTGCAGGGATTCCAGGTGTAAGCCACCATGCCCAGCCCAAAAGTTACATTTCTATTGGTTGTGTACATATAAGCATATTTTGACAACATGGTTATTAGTTTAAAATAAGTATTTCCAAATATGGCAGGTTGCCTTAATTTAATTACTATTAGTGAGGTAGAACCTTTTCATGTTTACATCAAATGCAATTTCATAATTGTATTTCCTCCTCTGGCACTTGTGTTCTTGTCTTTAGCCCATTTTCCTATTAGTGTCTTTGAGTTTCTTGTATTAAGTAGTGGGAGATCTTTGTATGTTTAGGATATTAACTATCCATTGCTATATTTTAACTGTATTACAATAGAGTTATAGATTTTTAAATACAGTTAAAATATAGCAATGGATAGTTAAGCAGCTTAAACAAGCTTAAACAAGCAGTCCTATGTGGCTTCAGCAAGCAGCTGTATGTGTGGAATTCATGTTTCTTCACTTTTTTTTCCCCCTGCATCTGTGATTTATACAATAATAATCCTCCTTAATAAAATAACAATCACTTTATTTTCATGCCATATTATATCAAAATTTCAACTTCCACTATAAAACCCTCAAATAAAAAGAGATATTAGTCTATATTTGAGTATATAAAGGAAACACTGAGATATATGAGGTACAGGAGGATTTTAATAGTCTGGCACTTCAGGCCAACAAAAGATTAAATAAAGGTGTTTTCTGTCTTTCTCTACTTTGCCTTTCTTACAGGGTTGCAAATATCAATGGTTAATTTGTAAAGCTTATATTACTTTAAATCGGTATAAATTTGAGAAAGTGTACAAACCTTCCATCTGCTTCCTTGGCTTTGGCATACTGCAAATGGATCTTAGGAGAAGAAACGTGGGGCAGAAGATCACCAACTTTTGCCCTGGAAAAGTAGGTCCAGGAGAACAATATGAGTACCATGTTCACTCCAAAAGTAGCCTGCTATAACCAAATGTTAGGTTTTAGGATGCAAAAAACAGTTATTACTATCTTTCAAAAATCTTGGTTCCTGGCGGGATGCAGTGGCCTGTAATCCCAGCACTTTGGAAGGGTGAGGCGGGCAGATCACCTGAGTTCAGGGGTTCAAGACCAGCCTGGACAACATGGTGAAATCCTGTCTCTACTAGAAAAATAAAGTACAAAAATTAGCCAAGCATAGTGGCGGCACGTCTGTAATCCCAGCTACTCAGGAGGCTGAGGCAGAGAATTGCTAGAACCCAGGAGGTGGAGGTTGCAGTGAGCTGAGATCGTGCCACTGCGCTCCAGCCTGAGCAACAGAGCGAGACTCTGTCTCAAAAAAAAAAAAAGAAAATCTTGGCTCCTATGGGTAAAAGCTGATTTAATTGCTGTTTCTCCTAACACCCACTCCACTCCCACCCCCAAGGGTAGGAAAATGGTTAGTCCATTAACTCTGTTAGGACAAGGGGGTTTTTGTTTTTTCCTACTAAGGATTTCTCCACACCAAACCAGGAGAATGTGCTATTCTTTGGAAAAAGAACTATTAATATGAACTTATCTAAGGAGAACAAAAGAGATGAAGGGCAGGTCTAGATAGGGGAACAGAATGGACAGGGAGAAAGCAAGGCAAGGAGGCAAGTGGGGAGACCCCAGAGGCACATTCATTTCCAGTCCTGTTCAGAAACAAACCGCAGGCAGCTCTTACCAGTTCTTAGAGCGGATGTAAACAGATGCTGCTTTGTCATAGTAGAGACCTTTTTCATACAGCTGGGCTGCTTCTGAAAATTGCTAAAATAAGACAGGATTATTAAAATACTAAGTTATTATGTACAAAAGATCATATGAATATTGATGCAGACAAAAGAGGACCTTCATATTCTCCAATATGGCTCCACAGTCTCTTTTAAGGACCCTGCTGGGATGCTTGAGGGCTTGGTTAACCCCTCGACGTATGTCTCCCATTCTTATGGACATCTGGGCCACTCCAGCCAGACAAGCTTCATCATGTTCCTGCAATCACAAGGCAAATACTAACAAATCAGATTCTAACTTAACACCATGTGTTTAAGAAAGAACAATGAATTTAACTCTAAAATGAGTCCAAAGGTTATAGTTTACTTTTATCTTTTCAGGGAAGTCTCATGATTTTAAAATAACACTTGGGTCTTTTTTTTAAAAAAACCAGCTATTACAAAATTATGTTTTGTTCTGTGAAAGCCTAGATCAACTTCATGCTTAAGACCAAATTTTTACTATCCCTCATATGTCTTGACCTTCTTTTCTTTTTCTTTTTTTTTTGAGACGGAGTCTCGCTCTGTTGCCCAGGCTGGAGTGCAGTGGCGTGATCTCTGCTCACAGCAAGCTCTGCCTCCTGGGTTCAAGCCATTCTCCTGCCTCAGCCTCCCGAGTAGCTGGGACTACACGTGCCCACTACCACGCCTGGCTAATTTTTTGTATTTTTTAGTAGAGACGGGGTTTCACCGTGCTAGCCAGGATGGTCTTGATCTCCTGACTTCGTGATCCGCCTGCCTTGGCCTTCCAAAATGCTGGGATTACAGGCATGAGCCACCGTGCCCGGCCACCCTCATATGTCTTTTTGGTATAAAATTTTATATAAGAAGTAATATACTGGCTATATAGCATAAATGCTATGAATAAAATTAAGAAGAAAACCATTTATCAAATTGCAGATTTCTCTATGAGGCATGATTAAACATAAAAATGTCATTTCTTTAGTAATTGTTAAATTCATTAAAGATACCAAAGACAGCTAAAGAACTCACCAAATAACTAATCTCTACTAGTAAGATATAATGTCAGATTATATTTTATCTAAAGCAGCATGTCTAGTAAAATTTTCTGTGATGAGAGAAATGTTCTATATCTGCCCTGTCCAATATGGTAGCTACTGGGCATTTGAAATACGGCTAGTGTAACAGAGGAATTGAATTTTAAATTTTATTTAACTTTAAATAATTTAAGTAGACACATGTGGCTAGTGATTACTGTATTTGATGGTGCAGATAAAGAATGAACTAAAATTGATGTAGCCAGACAAAGAAAATGTCAAAAACCTAAGAGATAAATGAGCAAAGGACATGATCAGACAATTCATTAAAAAATACAAGTGGAAACAAAATACAATTGGCCAATAAATAAAAACATGCTCAACTTCACCAATAATCAAATATACATAAAATAAAATATCTTTATTTGCTTACAGAATTGGTAGAGATAAAACAGCTGATAACATTCAGTTTTGCTGAGAATGAAGGGGGCACTATCATACATGGAGTGTGTGTGAATCACTACAATTTCTTTCGAACAGCAGTTTAGCCATGTCAAAAATGAAAAGTATACTTTGTAACCTAGACATCTAACTTATAGGAGAATATTCTTCAGAAATACTATCATAGGTAGCTAAAGATACATGTACTAAGTAGAATATTCATTGTAGTGATTTTAAAAAATGAATTTAATTTTTTAATTTTTATTTTTTAATTTAAAAAAGTTGTTGTTTTTTTAAAGAGACTGGGTCTCATTCTACTGCCTAGGCTGGAGTGCAGTGATGCAATGCTACCATACCCAGCTAATTTTTTATTTTTAAATTTGTAGAGATGGGCCAGGCGCGGTGGCTCAAGCCTGTTATCCCAGCACTTTGGGAGGCCGAGGTGGGCAGATCACTTGAGGCCAGGAGTTCAAGACCAGCCCGGCTAACATGGCAAAACTCTGTCTCTATCAAAAATACAAAAATTAGTCAATCATGGTGGCACATGCCTGTAATCCCAGCTATTCGGGAGGCTGAGGTACGAGAATCACTTGAACCCAGGAGGTGAAGGTTGCAGTTAGCCAGGATCGCACCACTGCACTCCAGCCTGGGTGACACAGTGAAAGACCGTCTCCAAAAGAAAAATAAACAAATGAATTTGTAGATATGGGGGTCTTGTTTTGTTGTCCAGGCTGGTCTTGAACTCCTGGTGTCAAGCATTAGTTAGACTCACTTTTCTTTTTTACTTTTTTTTTTGAGACGGAGTTTCCCTCTTGTTGCCCAGGCTGGAGTGCAATGGTGTGATCTCAGCTCACTGCAACCCCTGCTTCCCGATTCAAGTGATTCTCCTGCCTCAGTTACCCGAGTAGTTGGGATTACAGGTGTGTGCCACCACACCTGACTAATTTTGCATTTTTAGTAGACACAGGGTTTAACCATGTTGGCCAGGCTGGTCTCCTGATCTAAAGTGATCCACTGGCCTCGGCCTCCCAAAGTGCTGGGATTACCAGCATGAGCCACTGTGCCCAGTCCTGGACCCACTTTTTTTTTTTTTTTTTGAGACAGAGTCTCACTGTGTTGTCCAGGTTGGGGTGCAATGGCACGATCTCGGCTGACTGCAACCTCCACCTCCTGGATTCAAGCGATTCTCTCTGCCTCAGCCTCTCGAGTAGCTGGGGATTACAGGCGCCCATCACCATGGCTGCTAATTTTTGTATTTTTAGTAGAGATGGGGTTTTGCCACATTGGCCAGACTGGCCTGGACTCACTTTTCATGTTAACATATTTTGGTGATTTTTCAAATTAGCTATCATGAGGTTGCATTACTTTTGTAATAAAAATGCTATATATAAAACGGAAAGTCAAAAGATTTTCAACCTTCACAAGACATCACCTAACTTAAAAACAGTAATTATTATTATAAATCTTAGCTTTTTAAGCTAGAATTCTGGAATGGGAAAAAGAGGTAGCATAGTGGGTCATGCTTTCCAGGGTCATCTTGAAAGATACAGTATGAGACAGAAACGGCAGAACAAAGTTTTATGGATTGGGAATTCACTTTCAAAATGGTTACTGAAACTTTTTTTTTTTTTTCTTTGAGATGGAGTCTCACTCTGTCACCCAGGCTGTAGTGCAGTGGCACGATCTTGGCTCACTGCAACCTCCACTTTCTGGGTTCAAGCGATTCTTCTGCCTCAGCCTCCTGAGTAGCTGGGACTACACGCGTGTGCCACCATGCCTGGCTAAGTTTTGTATTTTTTTTTTAGTACAGACGGGGTTTCTCCATATTGGCCAGGCTGGTCTTGAACTCCTGACCTCGTGATCTGCCCGCCTTGGCCTCCCAAAGTGTTGGGATTACAGGTGCGAGCCACCACGCCTGGCCTACTGAAACTTTTAAAAAGAGCAAAAGGAAAAACCTTATGAAAATCATAGCCTGTAGGTAAGAAAGGATAAAAATCTTATTTCCAACTTTACTTAGACTTATATTAAGAATGTAAAACTTATCAGACTGATAAAAATATTGTCTTCGTCAGATTTTAAGAGCTTGAAGTGTTTTAAAATGATTTAACTATTTCCTTGCAAGGTTGTTAGTAAACCAAAGAAAAGGCTCACCTGCTAGATATGAAATACAATACAAATAAGACCATGATTTTTAAAAATGAAACTGAAAATGAACCCAAAGATAATTAGGCATATCTTATCTTTATCCAAGGTTACCTTATTATCACCTGTTATTCCTTTCTCATAATGAGCCAAAGCATTTACATAATCACCCCTGAAAAAAAAAAGAGTGACTTTTAATATTTATTTTAGAATTTTATTTACATATACTTTTTCCTTTTTTTTTTTCTTTTTTTTAGAGACAGGGTCTTACTCTGTTGCCCAGGCTGGAGTGCAGTGGCACAATCACAGCTCACTGTAGCCCCGACACCTCACTGGCTCAAGTGATCTTCCAGCCTCAGCTTCCTGAGTAGTCGAGACTACAGGCATGTGCCACCATGCCTGGCAAATTAAAAAAAAAAAAAAATTTTGTAGGGACAAGGTCTCACCATGTTGCCAAGGCTGGTCTTGAACTCCTGGGCTCAAATGATCCACCACCTCGGCCTCCCAAAGTGCTAGGATTACGGGCATGAGCCACCATTGGGGAGTAGTAGATCAATTTACAAATACAGGATTTAAAGGATAATCTTTGTCATTGAGTTGCTTAAGCTCACAAAAGATGTGGAACACTACAGATGCATTCTTTCAAAGTGCAGTATGTCATTATCTTACTACTTTAAAAGTAATTATTAAGCCGGGTTATGCTATACTGTAAGGTACTTACTGTGTGGTATGCTAGGCATTTTGAGGAGCTACATTAATTTTCTTTTTAAATTCCAGGGTACATGTGCAGGATGTGCAGGTTTGTTACATAGGTAAACATGTGCCATGGTGGTTTGCTGTACCTATCAACCCATCACCTAAGTGTTAAGCCTAGCACGTATTAGCTATTTTTTCTGATAAGAAGCTACATTACTTTTATTGGCTACTTTTGGTTCATTATTTCCTTTGGGGCACTAAATGACAATCACGTGACGATAAAACACTTTTTTTTTTTTTTTAACCAAAAGCCCAGTATTTACAAGAATATATATTGAGGGAATCTAGAGGGCCATCAATTTATTAAAGGGTAGAAGTGGAGGAATACATTGGGGATTATAGTGCTGAGGGCCCTGGTTCTTATACCGAGAAAAAGTATTAATATACATGATATAAATAATATTCCTGGGCCAGGCACGGTGGCTTACGCCTGTAATCCCAGCACTTTGGGAGGCTGAGGCACACGGATCATGAGGTCAGGAGTTCAAGACCAGCCTGACCAACGTGGTGAAACCCTGTCTCTACTAAAAATACAAAAATTAGCTGCGTGTGGTGGCATGTGCCTGTAATCCCAGCTACTCGCGAGGCTGAGGCAGGAGAATTGCTTGAACGCAGGAGGCGGAGGTTGTAGTGAGCTGAGATTGCACCACTGTACTCCAGCCTGGGTGACAGAGCAAGACTCCATCTCAAATAATAATAATAATAATAATAATAATAATAATAATAATAATCCCTTCCTGTGACTGATGCTAACATGGATCTGCATATACAGAAGACTTTTATTATTTCAACTTATTTTCATTGTTTGGGATAGAATGAATCAGTGATTTGCGTAAGATACTTTTTGGGATCTATCTTCCTCTAAGAAACCATCTTCTCCAGAATAAATTAATCAGCTCTGAAATGGCATGATTTGAGATCTACCTTATCACTACTTTATCAGCTTAGACAAGTTACTAAACCTCTCTAAGCCTCATTCACTTTCCTCGTCTATTAATGTAGAAGGACATTTTTGGAAAAGGAGCTGTTCTGCGGTTGAGAACTTTCTTTTGTTCAGCCTAGGACTCCATAGTCAGCAATATTCCTAAATGGAAATTTCCAGTACGGACCTGATTACATCAACCAAGCTAGGGATTTTTCCTGAGAATAGGGAAGAGACATCCTCAGGAGATATCCCTAGCTCAGCTGATGTAATCCATTGAGTTGACAGTTCCTCCCACAGGAGCCTGAGGTTTTCCTTGGGCAAGCTAAATTAATACTTTGGAACTCTCACTTTATTTTTTGTTATTTTAGCTCACTGGATTATTTATTATTTTATTTTAAAGCTCTCATATGGAACTAGCTCATTAGTTTAATCCCAGACTTTAGTAAATTAAATCTCACCTAGACCTGATAGACTGGCCCTGCTTTGACCTAATCAAGGTCTTGGATGCATAATGAAACAGACGGTTGAAATTGAACACAGGCCTAGGGTCTTAGGTGTCAAAGTCAGTAGCTGGTGGCTATTCAGGTATTTGATGACAATGAACTATACTTAAGTTAGTTCCCATTATCACAAGGAAATTCCTTCAGACTGTTGGGGGCTAGAGTGTGTGTACACTAGGGTCTGAAGATCTGCATACAAATATCAGTGAAAGCTTTGAGAATCGGTGGCTTCACAGTCAAGTGGTGAGCAGAAAGGGTTAGAAACGACAACACGCAGGCTTTCAACTGACTTCAGTTCATCTGACCATGAGACATGTTTGAGAATTTGTTACAACACTTCAAATTTTCCTGAAGGAAGTGAAAAATCGAAGTGTTCTGGATGGTCCAGCGGCTTACTGGGGTGTCTGTACTCGACAGGGCATGGTGGATCATCTTTTCTCCTTAGCACAGAAGTTTTATATTCTAAGACTCAGTCATCCTCAGGATGCAGGTGGAGGGCCAGGGGACCGGGGCCCTGTCTCTTGTGTTACGTACAAAGATTCCAACATGCACTTTTTGGTATATGCATTTATAAGGAACAGAAATGTGGCAAACTTCATCAGATTGATTAAGAAGAAATAAAATCTCTAAAATGTTTTTAATCTGTAGAACAGAAAACTTGAAAGAAGATACCATGTTTAGAAATGAAAGAGTACTTTTCTTTTTTTGAAACAGGGTCTTGCTCCACTGCCTAGGCTGGTGTATAGTGGCGTGATCACAGCTCACAGCAGCCTCAATGTTCTGAGCTCAAGTGATCCTCCCACCTTAGCTTCTCCAGCAGCTGGGACTGCAGTCATGTGAGCCCAGGCTTGGCTTTTTTTTTTTTCTTTGTAGAGACAAGTTCTCATTATGTTGCCAAGGCTGGTCTCACACTCCTGAGCTCAAGCAGTCTTCCTTCCTTGACCTCTCAAAGAGCTAGGATTATAGGCATGAGCCACCATGCGTGGTACAGAGTACTTTTTGATAGAGTAACTCCTACAACATGAATTTATGTGTCAGTATTCTCAATGAATCCAAAGTCTCTATGACAGTAAAGTAGAACTATGTGAAATGTTTTTAGAAAAAAATCAAATGTTATAACTATATTTTCTTTGTTTAAAGACTAATCTTTTTCCATATTTTAATATTTTTGAATGTTGGAATGTGTCATAATAAATGTCAAAATGTCTGGTTGTCATTACACATACATGTACAAACTTATATTTGCAAATGAATTATTCATTTATTTTCTCTGCAGATATTTACATTGGTAGCACCAACCATGGCTGAATGTTAACTTAAAACTGGATCCTAAATGCCTCTAAAATTACACTTCGATGCAACGCTGCAATAAAAATGTATAGTCTGTCAATTAAGACTATTGACAATTGGCCGGGCGCGGTGGCTCAAGCCTGTAATCCCAGCACTTTGGGAGGCCGAGACGGGCGGATCACGAGGTCAGGATATCGAGACCATCCTGGCTGACACGGTGAAACCCCGTCTCTACTAAAAAATACGAAAACTTAGCCCGGCGAGGTGGCGGGCGCCTGTAGTCCCAGCTACTCGGGAGGCTGAGGCAGGAGAATGGCGTAAACCCGGGAGGTGGAGCTTGCAGTGAGCTGAGATCCGGCCACTGCACTCCAGCCTGGGCGACAGAGCAAGACTCTGTCTCAAAAAAAAAAAAAAAAAAAAAAAAAAAAAAGACTATTGACAATTAAGAGGGTCTAGCAATTAAGAGCACTAGAAAATTCTAAATTTCTCAGAATAGATTATGGAATTTCCAAAGGCAAGAGAGATTTGTGACTCCTATTCATGCATCATGAAGGACTATTACTCAAGCCCTCAATATCCTCCTGGGAAGAGCTTTTGGCTTGAATTGCAATACCAATTGTCTAATTTTCATACACATGAAACTCAAAAAACTATAATTAAAAAAATCATTTAGTTAAAAAAATGTATGTATCTGTGAAGTACAAGTGTAGGTCTTTGTGTGCATATATTGGGTACTGGTGAAGTCTGGACTGTTAGTGTACCCATACCTGAATAGTGAAAAATGCACCCAGTGGGTAATTTTTCAACCCTCATCCACCCTCCCACCTTTTGGAGTCTTCAGTGTCTATTATTCCTCTCTGTATGTCCTTGTGTGCCCATGGTTGAGCTCCCACTTATGAAGGAAAACATGCAGTATTTGATTTTCTGAGTTACATCCCTTTGGCCTCCAGTTCCATCCATGTTGCTGCAAAAGACACAATTCATTCTTTTTTTATGGCTGAGTAGTATTCTGTGGTGTGTGTGTGTGTCTGTGTGTGTGTGTACACCACATTTCCTTTCTCCAGTGCTCTACTGATGGACACTTAGGTTGATTCCTTACCTTTGCTATTATGAATAGCGTTGCAATAAACATATGAGTACAGGTATCTTTTTGATGTAATGATTTCTTTCCCTTTGGGTATACACTCAGTAGTGGGATTGCTGGGTTGAATGGTAGTTCTAGTTTTAGTTCTTTGAGAAATCTCCATACTGTTTACCATAAAGGTTCTATTAATTTACATTCCTATCAACAGTATATAAGCATTCCCTTTTCTCCACATCCTTACCAACATCTATTATTTTTAGATTTTTTAATAATAGCTATTCTGACCGGTGTAAGATGGTATTTCATTGTGGTTTTAATTTGCATTTCTCTGATGATTAATGATATTGAACATTTTTTCATATTTTTATTGGTTGCTTATATGTCTTCTTTTGAAAAATGTCTATTTATGTCCTTTGTCCACTTTTTTTTTTTTTTTTTTTTTTTTTTTTGAGACGGAGTCTCGCTGTGTCACCCAGGCTGGAGTGCAGTGGCGCGATCTTGGCTCACTGCAAGCTCCGCCTCCCGGGTTTACGCCATTCTCCTGCCTCAGCCTCCGAGTAGCTGGGACTACAGGCGCCCGCCACCGCGCCCGGCTAGTTTTTTTTTGTATTTTTAGTAGAGACGGGGTTTCACGGTGTTAGCCAGGATGGTCTCGATCTCCTGACCTCGTGATCCACCCGCCTCGGCCTCCCAAAGTGCTGGGATTACAGGCTTGAGCCACCGCGCCCGGCCCTTTGTCCACTTTTTAATGAGGTTATTTGTTTTCTTCTTGTTGAGTTGTTTGAGTTCCTTGCAGATTCTGGATATTCGCTTGCTATTGGATGCATAGTTTGCAAATACTTTTTCCCATTCTGTTGGTTGTCTATTTGCTCTGCTGATTGTTTCTTTTGCTGTGCAGAAGCTTTTTAGTTTAAGTCCCATTTGTCTACTTTTGTTAGAAAAAACTATAATTCTAAGCAAATAGAAAATGTAGACCAAACTTTGGTGTTTTTCACTATGGTTTGAAATTACAGAGCAAATCCTCAAAGTGTTAAAGGAGGTCAGAACCATGAACATAAGTTAGGAAAAGCAGTGTGATGCTATGCATAGTTGTTGATGGCCACATGTGATTAAAAATAACATTTAGGCTGGGCACAGTGGCTCACGCTTATAATCCTAGCACTTTGGGAGGCTGAGTTGGGAGGATCACTTGAGCTCAGGAGACCAGCCTGGTCAAGATGGTGAGACCCTGTCTCTCTAAAAATTAAAAAAAATTTAAAAATTAGCCAGGCATTGTGATGCGTGCCTATAGTCCCAGCTACTGAGGAGGCTGAGATGGGAGGATCACTTGAGCACAGGAGTTCAAGGCTGCGGTGAGCTATGATCATACCACAGCACTCCAGCCTGGGTAACACAGAGAGATCCTGTCTCTATTAAAAATAATAATAAAATGATAATAATAACATTTAGATTCTAAATGCAGAAACAGCTTAGATCCAGATTTAGATTTTGATGCTGAAAACTTAAAGTGGATAATGCATGGATAAGACATCATTAGAAAAAACATTTTTCAGATATATAATTAATATAGTATTTTTTCTCTAAAAAATTTATTAAATCAATGGAGGGCCTTATCATTAATGGAAGTTTCGAACTAAAGATATTTGCAGTCATTGGCTACTGACTGAAATGTATAAAAACAAAGACTTACGCGAATTCAAGCTGAATAGCATATTCTTTTGATATAAAAGGAATCTGGTCTGGGGCCAAACGCTTTGCCAGTTGTAGAGCACTGTCCCAATGCTGTAAATCCCTTCTCATCTGTTAAGAAGAGAAAGACCTTAACTTTAAATGAGCAAAATTATTTTGCAAAGTTACCACCAAGAGCTAGTTTTAATAAAACTAATTACAAAACCTTTTTGTTTAAATAATGAAACTTGATCTTTACAATGATAATATATTACTATAGCATGCATTCTCAATAGGGTTGACAGAGCCCTGAAGAAGGCAAAAACTGATTCTTGGAGGGGCAAAAAAATCTTAGCTATTACAATGGTTTGTGGCCCTCGAAAACTCAATCTTATCTAACAAAATCTTAGTCCTTAGTATTTAATTTTTCTCAGCAGGGAGTAATCAAATTAAATTAATGTAATCAATTAAAGCTAATTTTTATTTTTAGAAGGTAGTGATTTTAAAAAGTTGAGAACACTTTGCTATAGGAATTGGTGTGTTTTTCTCAGAAAATCTGAAGCTATATCACAACACGAGTAATAGCAAATGTAACTAAAATGTAAATATATCTTTCTTCCTAGTTCCTGTGGTCTTTTATCTCTGCCTGGTACATAATTGTAAATATAAACTAATCATTAAAGAATCTTTCAAAGTTCATTCCTCACTTTATTCATACTTTCCAAACAATAATAGCTAACATTTTTCAAGTGTCATTATCTGCCAGATACTGTTCTAGGGGATTAGCTTATTTATCTTTCATGACTACCCTTTTGCAACGTATTAACACTTTCTTGTATCCATTTTAGAGATCCAGAAACTGAGGCAGAGAGGCTCCTCTGTACATAAGGTTACACAACTGGTGCACGACGGAGCTGGGCAGCAGGGCTCTGCCTCTGAACTTTTCACATGGTTAACTCATCAGCTTTCAAACTGAGGTTAAAGAGTAATCACCCCTCTCCATTATCAATCCATTACCTCAAATTCTTTCCAAGTCTAGCAGCACATGACCAGTGCCCACAGTTAAATGCAGAAGAGTTGAGATGACATCTTTCCCCTCAGTCATCGCAGCCATATTCCCATTTCAGTGAGTACTAATCCAAGTTTTGAAAACTTCTCAGGGTGTCCCAATTATCTTAAATAACACTGTAAAATTACCTACATTTTTCTTAAAGTTAATTTAGTTCACTTAAAATTTAAAAATGAAAATTTGCTATAGAATGATTTGTAAAAGGAAAGCTGTAAAATTAATAAAAAATGCTTCCAAAACAACCTCTTTTACATAGTTGTAGAAATGAAAGTTTTAGGTGAAATAATATTAATGATTACAACAGCTGATGATATGTCTTTACTATTGATCATGTACTGTGCTAAAAGATCTCATTCTCATTTTAAAATCTTTACAAATATCCCGTGAGCTAGATATTATTCTTCCTACTTTAAAGAAATAGGATCTAGGGCTCAGAAAGGTTAAATAACATGTCCACGCTTACACAGAGCTGGAATTTGAACCCAGACATGTCTGACTGTGAAGTCTGCGCTCCTCACTGCAAGTCGATATGGCCACGCTTCCCTTCTTCCCTGCCGTTGAACTAACTAGTCCCTTCATCCTGCTCTAGGCCCTCTCCTGCAATGCTCACCTCTGGGAAACCAGTGATGGTACACTAGTCCTTAGCTCACCTCTTAATACACAACAGAATTTCACACAATAAGGATAAATGTGCCTCGGTTTTCCCATCTGGAAAACGGAGAAAAAAACCAATCCTATCTCATAGGATTGTTGTGAGGGTTTAATGAGTTAATACATGTCAAGTGCTTAGAAAAGTGCCTGGCCCACGTAAGCACTCAATATATGATGATATTTTTCCTTGTATATGTTTTTGTAATTTACACAATCTGTTTTCTTCGGACACACTTAGATTTCAATTAGTAATGTTGTAATACCATGCATTTTATGCCTCCAGAAAATGCAGAATAAACATATTTTTGAATTATGATTTTAATGAAAAATATTATAATTAATGAGTACTCAGGGGTTCTTAAACTGACATGTTTGAATTCTAGGAGGGGGAAGGCATATAGTGTCTGTGCTGAGAAATTTTAATTATATAGAAGGGGTGATCCTCCTTTGCATATTCTTATGTTCTTTCCTTTTTTTTTTTTTTTTTTTTTGAGACAGAGTCTCCCTCTGTCACCCAGGCTGGAGCGCAGTGGTGCAATCTTGGCTCACTGCAACCTCTGCCTCATAGGTTCAAGCGATTCTCCTTCCCCAGCCTCCAAGTAGCTGCGATTACAGGCTCACTGCAACCTCTACCTCCCAGGTTCAAGCAGTTCTCCTGTCTCACCCTCCTGAGTAGCTGGGATTACAGGCACATGCCACCACGTCCGGCTAATTTTTGTATTTTTAGTTGAGATGAGGTTTCATCATATTGGTCAGCTCGTCTCAAACTTCTGACCTCAGGTGATCCACCCACCTTGGCCTCCCAAAGTGCTGGGATTAGAGGCGTGAGCCACTGCGCCAGGCCCCATTTTTTTTACCCCCCATTTCCCCACTGGATACCTCTTACACAATTTCCATTCTTATTTGCTGCCATACCTCCAGGGCAGCAATAGGACAGCTGGATGCAAGGTACAGGTCCTGAGCCAGGTTATAATCGTTGGTAAACATGGCAAGGTGTCCTGCCAAAAGATTGTAGTCCTCTATTCCCTACAAATAAAAGCAATTTTGATGAGAAAAAAATGTAAGAGTTTAACTTTTTTTTTTTTTTAAGGACTTTGATCATTAGAAGTGGTAATATTCTATCGATTCACTTGTTTAAGAGTTAGGTAAGATTAAACGGAAAAAGTTTAGACTGCATTTAACTTAAAATAGCATTTAAATCTTAACTTACTTGATAATTCTATAACATGCTGTTTACCTTTATTTGTTCCAAGGACATCACCATGCCAACATTTCCAATTCTCCGATAAACACGGATTGCAAACTCCACTTCCATGTGATGTAGACAAGCTCTGGCCAACTCATTCCAGGCAGCCTCATCATTCAGAATCCTGCACATTTCCCAAGCATCAGAGAACCTGGGATGTAAGTACGTAAGCTTAATCAGAACGCTCCACTTGCCACGTTAGGCAATTTTCAGACTACATGTTATCTAACAGTGTGCCCCAGATAAACTGTCTAAAACATTTCTTAACCTGTAATCGTCATTTGCAAGTAATGAAAAGACACTTAAGCTTTCTTCCTTTTTTGTGCAGATAAATGTTTTTCCCTGAATTTCTTTTATTAAACTGAATCTACTTTGTAATCAGCCTATTCAATTAACAACTAAACTAATTCTATTCATTTCTTTTTATTTCACACATAGATGAATATTATTTTTGTTCTCCATAAGTCTAATAAAATTAGTATTCTATTCCTATAAATTTAGTAGTTTAAAACAGGGGTCAGCAAACTATGGCTCATGGGCCAAATCTAGTCAGATGCTGTTTTGAAAATACAGCTTGAGTGGAACAAAGTCACTCAACAGCCCACTCTTTTTTTTTTTTTTGAAGACAGAGTCTCGCTCTGTCGCTCAGGGTGGAGTGCAGTGGCGCAATCTCACTTAACTGCAACCTCGGCCTCCCCGGTTTGTTATTCTCCTGCCTCAGCCTCCTGAGTAGCTGGGACTACAGGTGTGCACCACCACGCCAGCTAATTTTTTGTATTTTTAGTAGAGATGGGGTTTTACCATGTTAGGCAGGATGGTCTTGATCTGCTGACCTCGTGATCCACCTGCCTCGGCCTCCCAAAGTGCTGGGATTACAGGTGTGTGCCACCACACCCGGCCCAGCCCACTCTTTAATGGATTGTCTGTGGCCACTTTCTGGCTACAACAGCCAGCCTGAGTAGCTGTGATAGAGACCCTATGGCCCTTAAAGCTTGAAATATTTACCATTTGGACCATAACAGAAAAGGTTTTCAGACCTCTGGTTTAAAACATGAACATAAATGCCAATTAAACTTTTGGTGGAACCTCTACATGAGTGAATATATTACATTCATCTATCTATTCATTCATCCATTTATCTATTCACCTATTCATTTTTCCATCCAACACACATTTACTGAGCTTCTCTTATGTGCTAGGAAACATGACACAAAAATCAACCACAGTTGCTGTCCTTAAGGCAGTCACAATTGGGGAAGGTGGAAGAGACAGTTAAGGAAACAAATGACTATAACACAGTTTGACAGAGGTAACTGAGTACTTACAATAGATAACTCTTGGTGCTAAGTCTTTTGCATAAATTCCCTTACCCTAATAACACTACCCACTAAGTATTATTATTATTTCTCCTTTAAAGATTAGGAAAGTGAGGCTTACAGATGTTAAAAGACTAGCCCAAGGCACACAGAGATAAGTGGTGTCATGCTCTTAACCACTGTGTATACTGCATCCTGGCTCTGAGGCAACACATCAGAAAGACCCCAAGCAGGACTGCCTGTGGAGGTGGGGAAGTCGGGGAAGGCTTCCTGGAGCAGGAGATGGCTCCACTAATTTCTGATGGGTAAAGAAAGAGGGGTTACTACATTCAGAGATAGGGAAAGGGCACTCCAGGAAGAATCATGAAATATATGCAATTTCAGCAGCCAGTGGAACAGAGAGGGAGGTGAGTGGAAACAGCTGAGCTGGTCTTAAATCATGAAGTGCCTAGTAGGTCATGGAGGTCCCCCAGGAATTTGGATTTGTTTGTAAAAGAATAGGAAGTCGCTGAAGTATCTTGAGCAGGGAAATGAGGGGATCAAATCACATTTTCAAAAGTGTGTGGAGAACAGATGAGATCGTTATAAGGCTACTGGCAGACACAGCAGTTAGGAAGTGGAGAGTTACATTACACATTATTCCAAGTGAGGGCCTGGGTAAAGACAAGGGAACGCAGGAGGAGGAAAGGAGCTGGTGTATGTGTGTGTTAAGGCATGTGCATGTGTGATTAGAGTGAGGGAAAATAGGGGTCTGTGGAAATTGATGAGTTCAGTTTTAGAAAGGGCAAGTTTGAAGAGCTCATGGACTTCCAAGTACATATGACTGGAAGGTAGTTGTAAGTACAGGTTTAAGATAAAGACACAGATTTTAAAGTCAACTTCACATGGGTGGTATGTTGAGCCATGTTAAGCAGAGGAGATTCACTCAGGAAGAATAATTAGAGTAAGAAGAGAAGGAAACTCATGAGACCCCAATAAACAGCACATTTAAGAGAGGCTCAGAAGAATTAGAATGTCAAAGGAAATTCACAGTGGCTCTAGGAGATAAGAGAAAAAAACAGGAAAAGGAAATTACAAGCAAAGCAAAAATCAAACTTCATTATGATGAAATCAAGATATTGTTGACATAATTAGGTTTATTAGGATTTCACAATAACTGGGCTCTTTGGAAGCTTAGAAACTGTTTTGTTCTTATGGGCTTTCTTATAATAAAGTACTCATAATAAAAACAGCTTACTATCTTATCTGAGCCTCACAATACCCCTGTGAAATGAACAAGGGAAGTGCTGTTATCGCCATCTATTGAATAGGATTTGACATTTTATCAAAAAGACACCTGCACTTATATGTTTGCTGCAGCACTATTCACAATAGCAAAGTCATGGAATCAACTAAGTGTCCATCAACAGATGACTGGATTTTAAAACGTGGTGTGTATATACAGATATACACAACATGGAATACTACTCAGCCATTAAAAATGAAATCATGTCTTTTGCAGCAATATGGATGGAATTCGAGGTCATTATCCTAAGTGAAATACCCCAAAGTCAAAAACTGCACGTTCTCACTTAGAAGTGGGAGATAAAAAATGGGTACACATGGACATATAGGTGGAATAAGAGACACTGGAAACTCCAAAAGGTGGGATGGTGAGACGGGGTTGAGGGATAAAATACTACCTACTGGGTACAGTGTTCACTATTCTGGTGATGGGTACATTAAAAGCCCAGACTTCACCATATGCACTATATCCATGTAGCACAACTGCACTTGTATTTCTACATTTACAAAAAATAAACAATATTCTTGCAAGGAGAAAGAATAAAGCAATAAAATAAGATAAAATAATTATAGGATTTGACCTTTAAAATCACAAAAGCAAATGAGAAGTTCCAAAAGAAGTGTTTGAAAGCCTACCTTTTTAGCATTAAATTCTGTGCCAGCATTGGTCTCAGTTCGTCAGGCCCCGTATCTTTGAAGTTGCTGAGAAAGCCATAGGTGCTAAGGTAGATGTTGTTTACTTTTCCACTCTGTGTTTGGCAGGTCAACTCTCCATTATATAGCAGCAAAGGTTTATGAGCAAAAGGAACTTTGGTGCTACCAGCCAAAATAACCTTGGCTCCTACATTATAAAACAGACATCTCAATGCTGAAAGCTAATACTCAGCACAAAAATCAGAAAGGCATGTTTTAATTTTACTGCAATGGGGAAATTCATTTGTCAGCAAATATACACAAAAGGGGTTTAGTACCTTGTATAGTGTCCTTGTGAAAGACATAAGTGTACACCTTATCATCATCATAAGCAATAAATACACCTTTATCCATTGGCCAGTTTTCCCAAAGAACACCTTTAATGGTTGGTGAAAAATCTGGAATCTCATAGGTAGTGTCATTAACCTACAAAATAAGATTTACAGATTTGCCCCAAGTCTGTACTTAAATCATTATCATTTGCCGTGGTAGAAGCCTGTTTGCAGCCTTAGCTGGCTTAGCTAAGTCATATTCAACCTAACATCACTCCAACAACAACGGGAAAGAAAGTTTCTTTTTCCATTCTTATCCTAGGTCTGGCTTGAAAAAACTATAGTTATTTGGAAAATCCAAGGTTTGATCTAAAATCTGGCAAATTTGTAGGAGAACGCATGAGTCTAGACACAAAGCTTCAGCTTAAGGAAAAAAAATTAAAGCTGCTCAAGATGACAGAAATTTAAACTACGAACACACTTGTGCTTGTGTTTAGAAATTTTTCATAATACTGAGTATTTGATAATACTGGGTATTAAGAAACAAATTAATTCACATGATTGAAGTAAATTACACTAGGGATGCTTTATTTCAAAAGACTTCTCTAAAATGCATATCAACAAATATAAATATACAATCATCACCCAATATCCATGAGGGATGGGTTCCAGGATCTCCTACGGATAGCAGAACCCACAGATGCCCAAATCCCTGACCCATAAAATGGTGTAATATGTGTATAACCTGTGTACACCCTCCCTTATACTTTAAATCATCTCTAGATTACTTATAATACCTAATACAACATAAATGCCATGTAAATTGTTGTCATACTGTATTGGGAATATAGATAAGAAAAATTTTCTGCACAGGTTTAGCGTAGACAAAGCCATCCATTTTTCCTCTGAATATTTTTGATCCACAGTTGGTTGAATCTGTAGATGAGGAACCCACAGATAGGGTGGGCTGACTGTAATATTATACTAAATAAGCTATTTATAAAAATCAGTCCATATAAGTCCTGTGAACGCAGGCAGATAGGCTTATATATATCCTGAATAGGGAACTGAAAAATATCTGCCTCCTCCTACTCTCAAAATAAAAATGAAATATAAAATCCCTGCAAATAATAAGTAATACTACAAAGCTGTGTTATTTAATATAGTAGTTGCTATTATAATATCTACATGTAGCCAGATGTACCTATTAAGTACTGAAATATGCCAAGTCCGAATTGAGATATGTTTAAGTGTAAACTACACACTCAGAGAGTTCGCATGAAAAAAAGATTGTAAAATATCTCATTACTTTTTTTAATATTCAATTACACATTGAAATGATAATATTGAGATACCATTGCATACCAGTCAGAATGGTGATTATTAAGTCAAGAAACAATAGATGCTGGCAAGGCTGAGGAGAAAGAGGAATGCTTTTACACTGTTAGTGGGAATGTAAATTCGTTCAACCATTGTGGAAGACAGTATGGCGATTCCTCAAGGGTTTAATTAAATATATTAAAATTAATTTCACCTGTTTGTTTTTTATCTTTTAAAAAATGTAGCTAATATAAAATTTTAAATTATATATGTGGTTCACATTATATTTCCATTGGACAGTGCTACTTACAAGATATTGTACTAATTACTTCATTTCATGCTAACCTTATACTCTAAAAGACAGGTACTATTATTATTCCCATTTTACAGATGAAGAAACTGAAGTACAGGGAAATCTGCCCAAAGTTACACAGCTAGTAGGTTGACGGCCAGTATTTGAACCCAGGCAGTCTGGCTCCTGAGTCTCTGCTTCTAATCCATGTTAGTCTATGTTATACTGATGCTCACTTTGTATAGATGAGCACATCAGTGCCACTGGACTAGTGGTTGAACTTTTTTTAAAAAAGGTAACCATTTGTTGAGTGCTTATTATGTGGCTAACACTGTACTAAAAGCTTACATGCATCATCCTATTAACTTTTCATTTAACAACCCTACAAAGTAGGTACTAGAACTGTCTCCATCTTAGACAGACAGGAAAACTGGAAATCCAATCAAAGTGAGAGCTCCTTGACAGAAATTATTAAGAAAAAGAGAACTGTAAATGGAGAAAGTAAAAATGAATGAAATCACCTTGTTTAAGGCTGACCTTACTCCTTACCCTTTCCTAGCAGCCACACCCTATTTTTGACTAACTCCTGACAGACACCTGATTTACTCTCCTACTCTCTTGTCTATTCTGTCTAAGCCACAGTTTCTAACTGTGGTGAACCCACACGGGGGAAATTCAAGGCAGCTCTAATTAGTTCCCTGTTATAGAAAGGAAACCTATACAAGGTGGAATTTCCATATTAAGTAGAGGGAACTCGAGCTTTATCTTCATTTATGTCATTCATCCTTCCTTATTTGCTTTGCAATTGGGGGAGGAGTGCATTGAGTAAGAACTAGCAAATTAGGAATTTGGCATAGATAATCCAGGTACATTCGTGGAAATTCATTATATTTGTCAAATAAAGAAAGAAAAGAAAAGAAAAAGAGAAGAGAAGGAAAGGAAGGGAAGGGAAAGGGAAGAGAAGGGAAGGGAGAGGAAAGGAAGAAGGGGTGGGCATGGGGAGGAAGTAAGTCTTTGTATCAAGCGAAGTGTAGCAGTGAGGAGCAGGCTGTTTACATTGAGGGGACACCACAGTGAGACCTAGGGACCTGGAAACAGTATTAAGGATGGGTCCACAAGCAGCTGTAGTTTATGTGAATTTGACCAAGAACATAGTAAACTATTAACAGGATATAAAAAGTAAATGAAAAATCCAATTATAGTAACTAATGTAAAGGCACATCTCCTTTTTTCTAAATCTATTTTCAAAAAAGTTAAGGATGTTTAAAAATATGAGTGGCTGATTTTTAAAATGGGCTCATCCATTTTTATTCATCTAATACAGAAATACCTGTTCCTTGTGCTCAGGATCTTTAAGGAAAGAGGAAAATCAACTGAGGTGTGCAGAAAGGACAGATAAGCTCACTGCCTATCGGGAGAGAAAAGTCACATACAGGAAGATACACTATAATTATTGTATTGTGCAGTAAGTATACGATAAGGTTGAAAGTGGTATAGGATATAATAACTATTTTTTCCCATTAAAAATCTTTCTGGGATGGCCACTATGAAAAATTATAGAATAATGGAAAAAGTTGTCTTGATATAGTCATAAGAAATCTATCATAAACATGATATGAAGATGATAGCGAAGAACTACAATCCTTGGCACTAATTAATAGAAAATTTTACATGGGATATGCTTTAAACACACTTTTTTCCCCCTATATTGTATTTCAAAAAATAAACATTTAAAAATGTTCTAGACTTACTGGACAGTAAACAAATCCATCACTTTTTTCATCAATGAAAACTAATCTGGTCCCATTTGGGTCGGGAAAAATCTTTTTCACACTGACAGGATGTCGATAATCATTAACGAATTGCCAGTCTTCAATGTAGAAATACTGAACGACACCAGTCTAAAAAAAAAAAATTCAGTCATGAAAATATAAAAGGTAGTCAAGGAAATACTAACTTTCAACATTTAAATTAAACATACATCCTAATTTTAAGAGAAAAAAATGTCATGTTTTTGATGAAGCGACTAAGAATAATATTTAGTATATGTGAAAGGTACAGACTCAAGAAAATAAATACAATGGGAAAAGCTGGGTGCAGTGGCTCTCGCCTGTAAGCCCAGCACTTTGAGAGGGGTTTCACCGTGTTAGCCAGGATGGTCTCAATCTGCTGACCTCGTGATCTGCCTGCCTCAGCCTCCCAAAGTGCTGGGATTACAGGTGCGAGCCACCGCACCCGGCCCAGCCCACTCTTTAATGGGTGGGCGGATCTGCCTCCCGGGGTCAAGCGATTCTCCTGCCTCAGCCTCCGGAGTAGCTGGGATTACAGGCATGCGCCATCATGCCCAGTTAATTTTTGTATTTTTAATAGAGACGGGGTTTCACCATGTTGGTCAGGCTGGCCTCGAACTCCTGACCTCAAGTGATCTGCCCACCTCGGCCTCCCAAAGTGTTGGGATTACAGCCATGAGCCACAGCACCTGGCCATGTTCACTATTGTCACTGAAGTGATGGTGTTTCATGGGTGTATACATATGTCAAAACCTATCAAATTGTACACTTTTTAATTTTAATTTATTTGTTTTTTTGGAGACAGAGTCTTGCTCTGTCACCTAGGCTGTGTGCAGTGGTGTGATCTCAGCTCACTGCAACCTCCACCTCCCAGGCTCAAGTGATTCTCCTGCCTCAGCCTCCCGAGTAGCTGGGACTACAGGCGTGCGCCATTAAGCCCAGCTAATTTTTGTATTTTTAGTACAAACGGGATTTTACCATGTCATCCAAGCTGGCCTCAAACTCCTGAGCTCAGGCAATCAGCCTGTCTTGGCCTCCCAAAGTGCTGGGATTACAGGCATGAGCCACCGTGCCCGTCCAAATTGTACACTTTAATAGTGCATTTTTCTTGCATATCAATGAAACTTCAATAAAGCTGCCAAAAACCATGATATTTTCTGAATTACTCAAGAATGAAACTGGAATAGTTGCTGCTTAATGAACAGACTACTACACTTATTCCAAAAGTACTGTGGCATAGTGGAAAGAGTAGATTTTCCATCAGGAAATCTTAGTTTAAGTTCCAGTTTGCTACACACTTGCTAGCCTCTCAATCTTCAGTATCTTCTTCCTGAAAATTTCCCTGTGTATTTTATAGATGAGATAAAATAAGTGAGATCAAGGCTCTATAAACTATTAGCGTCATACAAATTTCCTGTTCTTTATTTTTCCATATCACCAAATTACCTGATATATGAGACCTACCTTACTGATGTATATTATCTCAAAGACTTACTAGTTTCGGTCAAACTTAAATTTTGAAAAGTCTCTCATATGGCAACAAGCATGGTTTAAAACATGTTCTTTCAAAAAAATAATTTGGGTCAGGCACCTGTGGCCCATGCCTGTAATTCCCGTATTTTGGGAGGCCAAGATAGGAGGATCATTTGAGGTTAGGAGTTCAAGACCAGCCTGAGCAACACAGTGAGATCCAGTCTCTACCAAAAAAAAAAAAAAAAAAAAAAAAAAAAACATTAATTAACAGGTTTCTAAAATAAAAAAAAAAACAAAAAGTAAATATAAAAAAATATTTCGGCTGGGCACAGTGGCTCACACCTGTAATCCCAGCATTTTGGGAGGCTGAGGCAGGTGGATCATGAGGTCAGGAGTTCAAGACCAGCCTGGCCAAGATGGTGAAACCCCGTATCTACTAAAAATACAAAAATTAGCTGAGTGTGGTGGTGGGTGCCCATAATCCCAGTTACTAGAGAGGTTGAGGCAGAGTACTCCTTGAACCCAGGAGGTGGAGGTTGGTTGGAGTGAGCCAAGATCACGCCACTGCACTCCAGCCTGGGTGACAGTGAGACTCCGTCTCAAAACAAACAAACAAAAAATTTTCAAGGAGGTCCATTTCTTAAAAAAAAAATAAAAGAAAAAAGAAAAAAATTAAAAACTAAAAATTAGCAGGGCATGGTGGCATGCACCTGTAGTCCCAGCTACTCAGAAGGATGAGGCAGGAGGATTGCTTGAGCCCAGGAGGTCGAGATTGTAGTAAGCTATGATCGTGCTGCTGCACTCCAGCCTGGGTGACAGAGTGAGACCCTGTCTCTAAAAAATAATAATGGTAATGATTATTTCATGTGAAAAAGTGGAAACTTTTAAAACAGTAAATAACTTTTTCTTTGCTGTTGTTGTTTTTTGTTTTTCAGACGGGGTCTTGCTCTGTTACCCAGGCTGGAGTGTAGTGGCATGATCTCAGCTCACTGGCAACCTCCACCCCCGGGGCTCAAGTGATCTTCCCATCTCAGCCAGTAGCTGGGAGCACAGGCACACACCACCACGTCTGGCTGTTTTTTTGTATTTTTATTAGAGATGGGGGTCTCGCCATGTTGCTCAGGTTGGTCTCGAACTCCTGAGCTCAAGCGATCCACCTGCCTCGGCCTCCCAAAATGCTGGGATTTTAGGTGGGAGCCACTGCACCCGGCCAATATTTTGCTAAAGTGGAAAATAATGCATTTTCTACCAACCTTACTTAATTCTTTTACAGACTGATCAAAGTAACAGGTATGGCATACTCTGAAAAATCTGTGAAAACTGTTTTACAAATATAAGATGCTATAACTGTTTTATGTGCATGTGGCTAATGTAATATTTGGAGATATAGAGTACCTATGGTTCAAAGGATGAATAAATTGAAGTCAGATTCTCAATATTCAATTAATCTTAATATTTGCTGAACGCCTACTAAATGCAGGCATTAGAGATTTGAAGTTGAATTGTCTACGTTCATCACCAAATTAAATCCTTAAGGCACCCAGATAGGGAAAATGATGCTTGGAGGGGTTAAGCACCAGCTAGCAAGTAATAGAACTGACTGGTGTTTGAGCCCAGATTTGCTAGGCTCCAAAGTCTGAGCTTTCCACTAGGCCATCAAAATTGCTTAAAATCACAAAAGCACTGACATTAACAAATCATGCCACCTACGTGTTCTATACATGTACAGTCATTCACCACATAAGGTTTCGGTCAGCGATGGACTGTGTATATGATGATAGTCCCATAAGATCAGGATGGAGGTGAAAAATTCTTATTGCCTAGTGACATTGTGAATGTCATAATGTCAAAGCATAAGTCATTACTCATAAGTTTGTGGTGATGCTGCTGTAAACAAACCTCGTGTGCTGCCAGTTATATAAAAATATAGCGCATATAATTATGTGTAGCACATAATACTTGATAATGATAATAAATGACTGTTACTGGTTTATATATTTATTATACTATACTTTTTATTGTTATTTTAGAGTGTACTCCTATTTATTTAAAAAAAGTTAACTGTAAAACAGGCTCAACCAGGTCCTTCAGGAGGTACCCTGAAGGCATTGTTATCATAGGAGATGAGAGTTCCATGCGTGTTATTCCCGCTGAAGACCTTCCAGTGGGACAAGATGCGGAGGTGGGAGACAGTGATACTGATGATCTTGATGCTATGCTGGCCTGCACTAATGTGTGTGTTTGTGTCTTAGTTTTTATAAAAAGTTTTAAAAGTTAAAAAAAGTGAAAAATAGTGAAAGGCTTATAGAATAGGATATAATTTTTTTAAGAAAATATTTTGTGTAACTATACAATGTGTTTGTTAACAAACTAAGTGTTACTACAAAAGAGTCAAGTGTTTAAGTGTTACTAAGCTAGTATATATAACACAATATATCCTATTCTATAAGCCTTTCACTATTTTTCTCTTTTTTTAAGCTAAGTGTTACTACAAAAGAGTCAAAAAGTTTTTAAAAATTTAAAAGCTTATAAAGTAAAAAAGTTATAGTGAGATAAGGTTAATTTATTATTGAAGAAAAGAATTTTAAATAAATTTAGTGTCCCTAAGTACACAGTGTTGATAAAATCCATGGTAGTGTACAGTAATGCCGCAGGCCTTCATAGTCACTCACCACTCACTCACTCACTCACTCACCCAGAGCCATTTCCAGTCCTGCAAGCTCCTGTCATGGTAAGTGCCCTATACAGGCATGCTGTTTTAAATATTTTATATCACATGTTTACGGTACCTTTTCTATGTTTAGATACAATTGTGTTACAATTGCCTATAGCGTTCAGTATAGTCACATGCTGTACTGGTTTGCAGCCTAGAAGCAATAGGCTCTACCACACAGGCTAGGTGTGTAGTGGGCTGTACCATCTAGGTTCCTGTAAGCACACTCCATGACATCCACACAATGACGAACTTGCCCAATGACATGTTTCTCAGAATGTATCTCCATTGCTAAGAGACACATGAATGTATATAATTAATCACAGATAACTTCAGTAATTGTATTGGATTCAATATAGAAAAAAGGCTGGTAGGAGAAGGAAATGACCGAGATCACAAAGTAAAAATTAGAAATTCCCAATGTTCTCTAATAAAGAAGGTGACACATACATCTGTACCATAGATGAGGAAATCACTAGTTAAGGCATGGCATAAGATACGGCACTTATCATCCACTGCTGGGAAAAGCCGAGTCTCACGTTCTTCTTGAGCATCCAATATTTCACTTTCTATCTAAAATGTAAAGAATAATAATGGCTCACAGATTCATTTGAGTAAACCTGCTATACAACATCTAGGGGTGTCTTTTTCTCAAGTTCAACTAAACATTCAGACTCCCAAGACTACCAGAGGTCAGTTTAGTCAGAAAGCTATCAGACAGGAACCACAGCTTGCCAGCAGGGTAGCACAGACGTCCCTCTTAGTGTGAACAGTCTTTACTGCAGGCTCTGTAGCTATCTAATTGCTAATCTCTTTGTCTTCCATGAAGAGCCATGAAACAGATGTGAGAAATACCCTGACTTAGAAGCCCCCTCTTCACAGGTGCCAACATCTCTTGAACAACTCAGCAGGCATGGTTTCAAAGACCCCCACACACATAATGCCCAAATATGAGTCAGCACCTTCCAGGAAGCCCGAAGGTATGGCATTCCCATCAGGTTTTTATGGTTTCGTGTATAGTTCCTTCTAGTTGCAATTTACCAACAGGGTAATTATTATTACTATTATTTTTGCTAAAGGCTATGTTGTGAGTAGCACTGTTGATATTTATCAGGTTTTTGGGGAACAGGTTAGAAAGTCAATAGAACTTCTCATATAGAAGGGGAAGGGTTTTGTTATTCCTTTACTCACACCTGGCTTTCTAGTTAGTCTGTACATCCTTGCTTCCTGACCAATATTCTTGATAATCAGACATTAGGCTGTTTATCATAACTTAACTTAGCATGTCTCCAGGACATCAAAATTATACTTACCAAATGTAACTGGACTTTGCCTTCAAAAAGTGCAGCAGCATAGTCAGAATGAAGGCAAATACTGGCTACTGTTCCCAGATACTCCATATCTTTCAATTTTTTCACAGCTGTAGCAATTTTTAAAAACCAACACATTAAAATATTGGTAAAACTATCTCATACATACTTGCAAATAATTTTAAAAGGTGTGCTTTTGCAAAAATATTCTGAACTTAAAATTTCATTTTAATCTTAAATGATTAAATGATTAAATTGACTCTTAAAGATTAAATTTCATTTTAATCTTAGTTGCCATATAAATTTGCCTTCAGGCATTCCATTATGGTTTACATGAAACAAAGTAATAGAAAATAAAATCACATGCAAAACAATTAAGAATTAAACCTTAAGTGGCAATAAACTTAATGGTGTTTCCTGTTTAGCCAGTTAATTTTCAGGTTTGTTCTATTCCTGACCTAGAATTGGGGAAAGGTGATGGGGAGGAAGAAGGGGAAGAAAAAACAAAACAAGGTTTTCCTCCCATGCTAGTAGCTATTATTTAAAGCATAAAAGGGGAGACAGAACTAACATTTATTAAGTGCCCACTAGGTTTAGGAGTGCTTAAAACAGTCACTGTGCCAAGTGAGATCACGCATTTTATTTTATTTAATCTTCCTCATGATCCATTAAAGTAGAAGTACCTCATTTTCTAGATGAGTCAGGCTCACAAACGCAAAGTGATTTGTCTATAGTCACTTAACTAACCGAGGCAGAAAGGGAAATTAAATCCAGGGCCTCTCTAATTCTGAAGCTCATACTCTACCCACTATGCTATGCTGCCTTCACTACACAGGTAAAGAATAAAAGCTTTCTAAAAATTATGTGAATTTTTAGAAGACTTACAAAACCATTTAAGCTAAGAATGATATATATGAACAAAAGAGTGAAAGAGTTGGTCCTAAAAGAAACTTCCAGTGCTTACCAAATAAGAACAGAAATTATATGCTAGATAAGAATAAACAACTAGATTTAGACTTGCCATTCTCTCCAAGGACATAAAACCAAGCTCGATTATTCATTCCTACAGCCAGATGATAAAGACCTACTGCCACAAAGTTGGGTTCCACATCAACAGAAACTGTGATTGGTAGCTCCTATATAGAGAAAAATAGTGATAAATCAACTGCTAAACTTATTTTATTAATAAATAAGAGAAAAATAACACCATTTTCATACTCCTTCAATAGGGTTGGCTACGGTGACTTCAAGGAGGGAGGTGAGATAGGCAATCCTTGTGCTGCAGGCATCCCCAAGTATAGGAAGCTTGGTCAGGAAAACATGAAGTGAGCCCCTTTGGGTAGAGAGTGCTAGCAACTGGCCATCATCAGTCCAGGACAAGGTACCCAATCCTGAAATAATCGACAAAATAAATGATCATTCAAAAACAATATATAGTTGCAGGCAGCAAACAAATATTTTCATTTGAGCTACCAGAGACATAACAATTTTCAAATATCTTCCTTACCAGTTTAAGTAGTTTTTATTTAGAGTAGGAAATGTGCCATGGATTGGCATAAGAATATGAGTATTGGCTCATTCCCTGTGGCTCAAAGGGAAAGTACAGTTATGTGTCACTTAACAACAGGACTATGTTCTGAGAAATCTGTCATTAGGTGACTTTGTTGTTGTGTGAACATCATAGAGTGTACTTACACAAACCTAGATGAAACAGCCTACTACATACCTAGGCTATATTGTAGAGCCTATTGCTCCTAGGCTATAAGCCTAGGCATGCTACTGTACTGAACACTGTGCAACTGTAACACAGCAGTATTTGCACATTGAAACATATCTAAACAGAAAATGTACAGTAAGCCTGAGCAACAAAACAAGACCCTGTCTCAAAAAAAAAAAAAAAAAAAAAGAAAAAGAAAAAGAAAAAGTAGTAAATATGGACCATGTATGTGGACCACTGTTGACTGAAACGTCATTATGTGGGTCATGACTGTCTATAAGAATTTATACTTTACATTAGAATTAGGATAAAATTCACTATAAATCTCTGGATCAAAGTAGACATATCTTTCTAGTCAAGCAGTATGACAACATAATTACTAAAATAAGGAGACTATTTTAGGGAACTCTAGTGAAGAATATTAAAATTTATTTCTGGCCAGGCACAGTGGCTCACGCCTGTAATCCCAGCACTTTGGGAGGCCAAGGTGGGCGGATCACCCGAGGTCAGGAGTTCAAGACTAGCCTGGCCAACATGGTGAAACCCTGTCTCTACTAAAAATACAAAAATTAGCTGGGCATGGTGGCGCGTGCCTGTAATACCAGCTACTTGGGAGGCTGAGGCAGGAGAATAGCTTGAACCTTGGAGGTAGAGGTTGCAGTGAGCAGAGATCATGCCATTGCATTCCATCCTGGGCTACAAAATGAGACTCCATCTCAAAAAAAAAAAAAAAAAAAAATCCTCCTACAATGAATGCAAATCACACAACAATGACCACAACCTTATTCTCTGTAATTGGAATGATAAAATGTCGATCTGCTTCAGAAAAATCAATACCTTTATTTTCCTCATCCAGGCTGAGTATAGCATACATGTCTTTTAAGTCAACCAAGTCTTGGATTTTAATGCTGAAAAACAAAAATGTATTTAAAAAATATATATATGATCTTTACATAAAACTGTTTTAGTTCACCAAAAATTATAAACCATGGAATAGGTTACTGGTCTCCAAAATGTGATGTACAGAACGATCTACCCGGTTAAAGTAAGAAAATATTAGAATTTCTGTACTTCATTACATCTTAAAATTTTGGGGTTTGTTGTTGTTTGTTTGTTTACTGTGTGAAGAGATGGGGGGTGGGTTGTACCTGGCTTAGTTTCTGATCTATGGCTTCAGGAATGAGGAGGTTAAAATGGTCCTGAAGAAATTTGAGTATGAAAATATTCTCCTGAGTAGTATTAGTTATTGTAAGATGATACAGGTTTCTCTGTACAATGTGTTCCCTTTCTCCCGTGCCCAGAGTTCTTTCATACAAAACGAAGTGAATTATAGTACAGAAATAATATTAAATTTGGATCAGAAGGATCAGGTTGAAAGCTCTGAAAAATGCGGGCATAATATTATTTCATAGTGTTGTAATAAGAATAAGTAAGTTGATGTAAATGAAAGTTGTGTAGTACAATGTTGAGACCCAATAGTTGTAACATTTCTATCCTCCTAATCTCCTTTTCTCCTTTCTCTTTCCTTCCAGTATTTTCCTCTTACATTGTTTCCCTCATTATTTTCATTTAATTGAACTTTTGAGATAATTTTAGATTCACAAGTAGTTGTAAGAGGCAACATAGAGAGATAGATTCCATGTCCCCTTTTCTCCCAATAACATCTTGAAACACTATAGTATAATATCACAAGCCGGATACTGACATTGATAGAAACCACAAATCTTATTCCGATGCCCCTAGTTTTACTTGTACTCGGTGTGTGTGTTTACTTGTACTTGGTGTGTGTGTTTACTTGTACTCAATGTGTGTGTTTAGTAACTTTCTCACACAAGAGATTCATGAGATCCACAACCACAGTCAGGATACAGATAGTTCCATGACCACGAGGATCTCTCATGTTGCCTTTTCATAAACACTCACCTCTTTCCTTCTAACCCCAGCCCCATCCTAACCTCTGGCAATCACTAATCTGTTCTTTGTTTTTATAATTCTATCTTTTCAAGAACATTATATAAATGAAATCATACAGTATGCAACCTGTTGAGACTGGCTTTTTTCCATTCAGCGCAATCCTTTGGAAATTCATTCAAGTTGCTGGGTGTATCAGTAGGTTGTTCCTTTTTATTGTTGAGTAGTGTTCTCTGACATAGATGAACCATTCACCCACTGAAGGACATCTGGATTGTTTCCAGTTTTTGGTTATTACAAATAAAGTTGCTATAAACATTCATATACAGATTTTTTATTTATTTATTTTTTTATTATACTTTAAGTTCTAGGGTACATGTGCACAATGTGCAGGTTTGTTACATATGTATACATGTGCCATGTTGGTGTGCTGTACCCATTAACTCGTCATTTACATTAGGTATATCTCCTAATGCTATCCCTCCCTCCTACCCCCTCCCCACAATAGGACCCGGTGTGTGATGTTCCCCTTCCTGTGTCCAAGTGATCTCACTGTTCAATTTCCACCTATAAGTGAGAACATGTGGTATTTGGTTTTCTGTTCTTGCAATAGTTTGCTGAGAATGATGGTTTCCAGCTGCATCCATGTCTCTTACAAAGGACATGAACTCATCCTTTTTTATAGCTGCATAGTATTCCATGGTGTATATGTGTCACATTTTCTTAATCCAGTCTGTCACTGATGGACATTTGGGTTGATTCCAAGTCTTTGCTATTGTGAATAGTGCCGCAATAAACACACGTGTGCATGTGTCTTTATAGCAGCATGACTTATAATCCTTTGGGTATATCCCCAGTAATGGGATGGCTGGGTCAAATGGTATTTCTAGTTCTAGATTCTTGAGGAATCGCCCCACTGTTTTCCACAATGGATGAACTAGTTTACAGTCCCAGCAACGGTGTAAAAGTGTTCCTATTTCTCCACATCCTCTCCAGCACCTGTTGTTTCCTGATTTTTTAATGATTGCCATTCTAACTGGGGTGAGATAGTATCTCATTGTGGTTTTGATTTGCATTTCTCTGATGGCGAGTGATGATGAGCATTTTTTCACGTGTCTGTTGCTGCATATACAGGTTTTCATCTGAATGTAGGTGTTCATTTCTCTAGAATAAATGGCCAGATGTGAAACTGCTAGATCATACGGTAATTGCATGTTTAGTTTTTTAAGAAACTGCTAAACTGCTTCCCAGAGTAGCTGTACTATGATGCATTCCCACCAGCAATGTATGAGTAATCCAGTTTCTCCTCATACTTACCCACATTTGGTGTTATCACTATTTTTCATTTTAGCCATTCTAATAGATGGGTAGCAAGAGTTAATTATGGTTTTAATTTGCATTTCCCTAATGGCTAATTTTCATGTATTTGTTATTATTTGGTGAAATCTATGTCTTTTGCCTATTTTCTAACAGGGTTGTTTGCTTTTTTTTACTGTTGGGTTTTTGTTGAATGGTAACTATATAAGTAAGTTTATTATTTTTGTGTTGCATAGATAAATTGATATGTAAATAGATAATTGACATTTAAACAAAAATAGTATCAACATAGTGTTGGGTTGATAACATATACAGATATTAAACATATGACATACTGTTGGGTCTTGAGAGTCCTTTACATATTCTAGATACTAGATACTAGTCCTTTGTTGGATATGTGGTTTACAAATATTTTCTCATTTTGTAGCTTATCTTTTCATCTTATTTGTTTATTTATTTTCAGAGTCAAGGTTTCACCACGTTGGCCAGGCTGGTCTCAAACTCCTGACCTCAGGTGATGTGCCTGCCTTGGCCTCCCAAAGTGCTGGAATTACAGATATGAGGCACCGCATCCGGCCATCTTTTCATCTTTAACAGAGTATTTCACAAAGCAAAAGTTTAAAATTTTGATGAAATCTACTTTATCAATTTTTCCTTTTATAGATCATAGTTTTGGTTTCAAGTCTAAGAACTCTTTGCCTAACCCTAGATCCAAAAGATATCCTCCTATATTTTACATTTTATATTTAAGTCTATGAGTGAATTTTTTTATTAAGGTGTAAGGTTTGTGTTGAAGCTTTTTTTTTTTTTTCACTTGTGGATGTCTAATTGCTCCAGTACCATTTGTTGAAAAGGGCATCTTGCTTTTATTGAATTATTTTTCACCTTTGTCAAAAACCAACTGTGCATATTTGTGTGGGTTTATTTCTGTCTTCTCTATTCTATTCCATTGATTGATATATCTTTTCCTCTGCCAATGATACATAGTCTTGATGATTGTAGCTACACAAGTTTTTATATTGGGAATAATGATTTCTCCCATTTTATTGTTCTCTTTTAAGATTGCTGTTGTTTATTTTAGGATCCGTGTCTATCTCTCTATCTATCTATATTAGAATAAGCATGTCTATGCCTACAAAGAAGCATGCTGGGATTTTGATATAAATTTCATTAAACAATAGATCAACTTGGGGGAACTGATATCTTCACTTTGTTGAGCTTTTCAATCTATGAACACAGTATAACTCTCCATTTATTTGGGTCTAATTTGATCTCTTTTGTCAGCATTTTATAATTTTCAGCACAGACACTGTACAGGTTTTGTTAGAGGTATACTTAAGCAGTTCAATTTCTTTGAAGTGACTGAAAATGGTATTGGTTTTCATTTTTGTTTTCATTGTTAATGTTCATTGTTAGTATATTGAAATGTGATTAATTTTTGTGTGTTGATCTTATATCCTACAATCTTGCTCAACTCATTTATTAGTTTTAGTTCTAGGAGTTGCTTTTATGTAGAAAATTCCAAGATTTTTTATGTAGAAAATCCCAAGATGATCATGACATCTGCAAATAGAGATAGTTTTCCTTCTTCCTTTCTAATCTGAGTGCTGTGTATTTCTTTTTCTTGCCTATTGCAGTGGCCAGAACTTCTAATGCTAGGTTGAATAAGAGTAATGAGAGCAGATATTCTTGTCTTGTTCCTAATCTTAAGGGACAAGCATTCCGTCTTTCACCATTAAGCATGATATTAAGTGTAGGCTTTTTGTAGTTCTTTTTTTTTTGAGACAGGGTTTCACTCTTTTGCCCAGGCTGGAGTGTAGTGGCATGATCACAGCTCACTGCAGCCTCAACCTCCCAGGCTCAAGTGATCCTCCCACCTCAACCTCCCAAGTTGCTGGGACTACAGGCAACTTGTAGAGATGGGGTCTCGCCATATCGCCCAGTCTGGTCTTGAACTCTTGGGCTCAAGTGACTCTCCTGTCTTGGCCTCCCAAGGTTCTGGGATTACAGGAGTGAGCCACTGTGCCTGCCCTATATTGTTCTTTGTCAAACTGAGGTAATTACCTGCTATTCCTAAGTTGCTGAGAGTTTTTATCATGAAGGTGTGCTGGACTTTGTGCAATGCTTTTTCTGTGTCAATTGATGTGATTATATGGCTTGTCTTTTTTAGCTTCTGATATAGTGATTACATTTTTTTTTTTTTTTTTCTTTTTGAGACAGGGTCTTGCTCTGTTGCTCAGGCTAGAGTGCAGTGATGCAACTGCAGCTCACTGCAACCTCAAACTCCTGGGCTCAGCAATCCTCCCACCTCAGCTTCCTGAGTAGCTAGGAACACAGGCACATGCCACCATGCCTTGCTATTTTGTTTTAGAGATGGGGTCTTGCTATATTGCCCAGGCTGGTCTCCAATCCCAGCCTCAGGTGATCCTCCTGGCTCAGCCTCCCAAAGCGCTGGGATTACAGCCATGTACCACTGCACCTGACCTAGATTACACTGATTTTTAAATATTGAACCATTTGATATTTTCAGTGTCTGAAATAAATCACACTTGGTCATGAAGTATAATTCCTTTTATACACTGTTACATTGTTTGCTAAATTTTCTTGAGAATTTTCATGCTCAAGTTTATGAGAGATACTGACCTGTATTTTTCTTTTTTAATACACTGTCTTTGTTTGGTCTTGGTATAAAGGTAATACTAGCCTTATAAAACAAGTTGAAGAGTTCTCTATTCTTTTATTTTCTGGAAGAGATTTTTAAAAAATTGGTATTAATCCTTTATCAAGTGTTTGGCAGAATTCTTCAATGAAACCATACAGGCCTGGAGATTTATTTTTTGGGAGCATTTAAATCACCAATTCCATTTTATTGTAGTTATAGGGCTAATCCAGATGATCTGTTTCATTTGGGTTGAGTTTTGGTAGTTTACGGTTTTCAAAGAATTGTCCCATTTCTTCTAGGTTGTCAGATTTTGAGTGTAAAATTGCTTGTAGTATTCCTTTATTATTCTCATAATGGCTTTCAGATCTGTAGGGATACTCCTGTTTAATCCTTGATATTGGTGATTTGTTGTGTCTATTCTCTTTTTATTTTTGTCAGGCTTGTTAAAGGCTTATCAATTTTATTTTCTTCAAAGAACCATCTTCTTGTTTAATTGATTTTTTTTTTTTTTTTTTTTGAGATGGAGTCTTACTCTGTCACTCAGGCTGGAGTGCAATGGTGCAAACTCAGCTCACCGCAACCTCTTTCTCCTGGGTTTAAGTGATTCTCCTGCCTCAGCCTCCCGAGTAGCTGGGATTACAGGCATGCACCACCATACCCGGCTAGTTTTGTATTTTTAGTAGAGACAGGGTTGCTCCATGTTGGTCAGGCTGATTTTTTAAATTTTCTCATTTTCCATTTGAACATTTTTTAGCATCCCATTTTAATTTCTCTATTTTGCTTTTGTATATTTCTTTGAATAGTTTTCTCAGAGGTTGCTCTAGATTATAATACACATATTTAAGTTTTCATAGTCTACTTAGAATCAATATTTTACCATTTCAAGTGGAATGTAGAAGTCTTATCACATACAAAACCTTTTACCCTCTCTCCCCTTTATGGTATAGTTGTCTGATATATTGCATTTTCATGCATTAAACCCCCTACTGAGCAATATTATAATTTTTGTTTTAAACCATCACATATACATTAAAAATCTCAAAAGAAAAAAAAGTCCATTATATTTACCTGGATATTTACCATTTCTATTGCTCTTCCTTCATTCTTAATGTCCCACATTTCCTTCTGTTCTCAGTTCTCTTCCATCTGAAGAACTTCCTTCAGCAATTCTTTCAGAGAGCAAGATGGTCTCTTCATTTTCCTTCATCTAAAAATGCTTTTATTTCATTTTCATTTACTGATATACATGTTCACTGGATAAAGAATTTCAGTTGACAACGCTTTTATTTTAGCACTTTAAGAATATTGTGGCATTTCCTTCTAGCCTCAATGCTTTATGGTGAGAAAATCCACTGTCATTCAAAATGTTGCTCTCTGGCTGCTTTCATGATTTTTTCTTTGTCTTTATTTTTCAACAGTTTGATTATGATGTGAATAGCTCCAGATTTCTTCTGGTTTATCCGTTTGGGGACTTGCTGAGCTTCTATAATATGGAGGTTTATGTCTTTTGCAATAAGTTTCCAGCCATTATTTTTGGGATTCCGAAGACACAAATACTAGACTTTTTGTTATTGTCTAACAGGTCTCTGGGACAAATAATTTTGTTTCATTTTTTTCTTCCATGTTCAGATTGGATATTTTCTAATGATCTCTCTTCAAGTTCACTGACTCCTTATTATCTCCATTTGCTATTAAGTCCACCACATTTATTGCATTTTATAGTTCTAAAATTTCCATTGGTTCTTCTTTATTGGTTCTGTTTCTTTTCTGAGACTTTCTAGCTTTCCATTTGTTTCAAGAGTATTAGCCCTTACCTCTTGGAGCATTTCTATATCTGCTATCTGCATCTTCTTGGCATTGGTGTTTTTTTATTGTTATTTCCTGAGCGAGTTAAAATTTTCCTAATTCTTCATATATCAAGTAATTGGGGGTTATATTCTGGACATTGTGAAATTATGAGACTGTGTCTAATCTAAATCCCATGGAGAAGGTTAATATTTTTGTTTCAGTAGGCCATCAACCTCGCTGGGTTCGGGTTACAAGTTTCAAGAAGACTTCTGTGGCTTATGGTTTCAATGTCAGTTCTATTTTCAACGCCTTTGCAGTGGTATTCAGATATGTCCCTCTATGGCCCACTCAGTGGCTAGTATAAGACCTTGGCTATGATCTATGTCTTAGTTCAGTTCACAGGGTCTTTGGTATATGTTTAGGATAAGTCTATACATATGAGCTTAAGGATGAACCCAGGAGTTCATAAATATGTTTACAGGGTTGCTTTCCTGAGTTCCTTCCTCTCTGTGATCAATCTGGTACTTTCTAGTTCCCTAGGGCTCCTAATTTTCGTCCTCTATTAATGCTTGATCTCTGGTTCCTCTGTTCTACCACATAATTCCCACAACTATATGAGCACTTGTGACCAAGGGTGGACAAAGAGAAAAATAGGCAACAGTGGTTTGCCCTATCTTCTTGAAACCACAGCCTCTAATTGGAGAGAGATCATCCTCCATCAGAGTTTTAGGTGCCTGTGGGTCCTTGGTGCCATTGTTCCTGCTGCCACTGTCATGAGGAGATTGCTTGGTGGCTGGAGCATTAGAGAACAAAGAACAAAAAAAGAAAAAGAAAACCAGGGGATTTCCCCAACTGCCTTTGAGCATTACAAGTTCTCTTTCCCACAACTTAAGCCAGAACCACAGAGCTTCCTTAAAGCTCTCTCTGTGCTCTGGTGCCTAGTTGTAGGTTTCAGACTTCCTTGAGTCCTGGCTGTGAGAGAGCAGAGGACAAATGGGAGACTCACTGCTGGTTAGCTGGCATTTCAAATTCCATCTTCTTTTCCAATCTGACTGCTACTATTTACTTTTCAGAGTCCTTAAATATCTGCTCCATGCATTCTGCTCATGTTTTACAGCTATATTCAGTGGGAGACACGGGGTGGAGTGTGCTTACTCCATGTTACCCAGAACTACCTATTTTATTTTTAAGACTGATTTTCAACTATACTTTGTTTTATATTTTTGCCCTGAATATTAAAATCAGGAATAAAGTAGTCTTAGATGTCTTAAATTGTAAACATGATTGCCAGATTCATATTAGCTACCAAAGTTTGGCTGATTCACTTGAGTATTTACTATACAAACTTTACTAAAAATATGTGAAAATAACTTACCAGTTATCTCCACATGTAGCAACTTTGTTAAGAGTCTGTGACACTGCAATGCTAGTTAGATTATCTTTATGGTTACGAGCCTGAAATATCTCTTGACCAAGCTCTCCAGTATGAGTAGAAACGACCACAAAATGTCCACGTGAAAAACCAATCATGATGCGGCCATCACCATACCTATAGCAACGAAGGCAACAATATGGTAAACAAGGAGATTAGCTATCAGTGGCAACACGGTAAATTAGCAAGTACCTTAAAATTAAGGAATTATAGAATATAATTTATCAAGGGCCTACTTTGTGTCAGATAATATGCTAAATAGTTCTGCATACTAAATCACAGACCATGAATCAGAAAATGTTATGTATAGAATTGAATGTTACAAACAAAAATTGAATACAATTAGTAAGGAAAAACCTATAGATGTCCTTCTGTAATGAGCTTTTTGTACATACCAGTTATAGCAGACATACCAATTATAGCAGACAATGTTGCCAAAGTCCTGCTGAAATTCAAGATCAGCTGGGTTATCTGGTTCATTCAGATTAAAAAGAAACAAAGCTTTCTTGCCAAGCACCACACTTATCTGCCAGAAAAGATTAGGAGATTGTGAAATGAGTTATTTAGTACTTCATGAAAAGACCAATAAGCAAATCCAAAAGCTGAACCTAATTTGTGAAAATAAGCCGCCCGATTTAGATGTGCTACATGCTGTAACTAGCACAATAATATGACTGACTAAAAAAATGCATTTACTAATATATAGTCTGGTAAGGGTCCTTGGTTTTACACATCTTCAATATACCCTTTGAAATATACTAAAATTCCTTTGTGAAGTGACCATTTAAACTTTCTATACATTTCATTAGAGTACTGCGCAATACAGGATTGTAAGTCTGACAGTTCCACTGCAAATGAATTCATATTCTGATTATAAAGACTCTTCCACTCTAAGAAGCTGTTCTGTTTTTGAGCCATTTGGGATTATAGGTCCATACTCCTGTGGATAATCCAGCTTGGCTTTTATATCATCACTGGTTCCATCACCTGCAGGTCAGTGTTGGCTAAACTCGTGTCTCTCTGCTACTTATGCAAGTAAATTCTTCGGTGCAATTCCCAGTGGAGGATGTAATTATGTTGGGAGAAAAAATAGTACATTACTTATTTGGGCTTATTATTGATATATTTCCTTGATTATAAGATGCTCTCAATTGTAAGTCACTATCAATTTAATAATAGAGTTTTAGGAAATAAAGAACTACTACTTCATTAAATATATTCATATTGACTGTGAAAATCATCTGGATTTCAGAACGTTAAGATGTGGCAGGGAAAATGCATCTAAGTATTAACCAAAAGCTACAACTTTGGCCGGACGCAGTGGCTCATGCCTGTAATTCCAGCACTTTGGGAGGCTGAGGCGGGCGGATCACCTGAGGTTCGGAGTTTGAGACCAGCCTGAACAACATGGAGAAACCCCATCTCTACTAAAAATACAAAATTAGCTGGGTGTGGTGGCACATCCTTGTAATCCCAGCTATTTAGGAGGCTGAGGCAGGAGAATCGCTTGAACCTAGGAGGCGGAGGTTGCGGTGAGCCAAGATCACACCACTGAACTCCAGCCTGGACAACAAGAGTAAAACTCTGTCTCAAAAAAAAAAAAAAAACTAGAAAAACAAAACAAAAAAAACCCAAACCTACAACTTCAAGAGCTTTGCTAACCACATCTGATAGAGTAAAAATTTTAAAAATAATATACGAATTAATACTTCTGTTCTGCAAGGTACCCCTAATGTTTTTGCTACCACAAGAATGAAAAGAGCAATACCAATTGTAACAGAAAGCTGTCCTCATTTGCTGTAATGCCAGGTAGTCAGTAGCAATTACAACAACTTTTAGGGACTAAAAGACCTAGGTCTACTTTGGCTTAAAATATAGTCAATGGACATAATTTATTTATCACTATTTTGTCATCCAAGAAAAGGAAATTATATATTCCACAAAATTACCCAAATGATTTGCACATGGATTTGATTAGAATTCTTACCATGCTTTCAGCAGCAGAGGTTCGGTCATCTGTCTTCATCAAGGAAAACTGCATGTTACTAGGCTCTGATCTCACTTGTGTCTAAAGGAGTAAAAACATCATCACTATGAACAAACCCAATATTTAAATTCATTCTGAATATTAATAGAACAGGTAACTTGTTTTCATTCCTGACTAATGTTGGACTAAGAACCTGAAAATCCTACTGTCACAAATATCTAGAAATTCTACATGAAACAGAAAATATATCTTATTAAATAGATAAATAAGCTTGAAAGAAGAAAAGGGAAATTTACAGGGATCATCAGCAAAGATCAAACTAAAACCAGAGTGTGTGCAGAAACTGATGCTGCAGCTATCCAGAGCAGCTAGTTACAGGAGACAATAACGAAACCCAATTATCTTGGCCTGAGTGTTGAGTCAGACAAAACAAAGTTCATTTCAATAACTTAATTAAAGGATGGGCACAGTGGCTCATATCTGTAATCCCAGTGCTTTGGGAGGCTGAGGTGGGAGGATAGCTTGAGCCCAGGAGTTTGAGTCTGCAGTGAGCTATGAGCATGCCACTGCACTCCAGAGCAAGACCCTGTCTCAAAAAAAAACAAAACAAAAAAAAAAAGAAAAAGAAAAAGAAAAAGGAAAAAGGATTTAAAGATCTCCCTTCCTCCCTTCCTATCCTCACTATAGTCTGAGGTTCAAATTTATATGTTGGGTTGTTTGGGAGCTCCCAAGATGAGAAATTAACATAAAATATGGAAGCATCCAGGCTTATATTACCCCTGCAGTTTTGGAAAAAACTAACCCAGAACCTCTACCAAGGTTTTAAAAAATTTCCACACATAAACCTTGCTAAAGATGAGCTCATAATTCAAACTTACAAAACTCCTAAAGAAACAATGCATCAACAGAAGGAGCTAGCAGATATAAAAATAATAGAATTATTGGAGACATAAATTATAAAATAAATATTTTAAAAATGACTAAAGCTGTAAGAGGACTCATAAATATCAGAAAAGAATTTTTAAATTTCAGGCAGTTTTTTTTAAGTGCATATGTACTTTTGTATTATAGGAGGTGTATCTGAAGGGTAGAGTCCTAGAAATGGTATTGTTAGGTCAAAAAGTAAGTACAGATGTAGTTTTGTTAGCTATTTCCAAATTTTCCTCCAGACAGGACATACTTATTTTATCTACAGTTTCACCAACAGAATATGTTGTCATATTTTACATAATTTTGCCACCCTGATAGGTGAAAACTGGTATTTCAGTGTGGCTTTAATTTGTAGTTATTTAATTATGAGTAAGTTTGAAATTTTTTCATATGTATGAGAGCCATTTTTTATATATTTTTGTGTGAACTGTCTATTCATGTATTTCAAGCAGATTTTTAAAAGAACTACAAAGTACTTTCTAAAAACGAGGAGTCATTAAAATAAAAAAACTCAATGGTATAGACAGATGATTAGACAAATTTGAAGAAAGAATATGTGAACTAATATGAGGAAATCATCCAAAAGGTTGCAGAGTGATAAAAAGACAGAAACTATGAAAAGGAGAGATTAAGAGACATAAGAAGGTCCAACAGCTATCTAACAGATGCTCCCGAAAAACAGAATAGAAAGGGCAAGAAGTAATATTCAAAGAGATAGTGACTATGAATTTTCCTGAATTGACAAAAGATAGCAATCTTCAGATTCAGGAAGCAAGACAAATCCTGAGCAGGATAAATAAAAATAAATCCATACAAGTAACACCATAGTGATCTTCAGAACACCAAAGTTAAAACAATTAAGAAAAAACACCAAACAAAGCAACACTTACAATGCATATTTTGCTTACTACATGACAGCTTAAGTAGGATGTCTAAGTTTGGAAGCAGACTTCTTAAGGATTAGAAATGAAAAATAGTTATCTTGTATGTAACAGCTGAATTGTAGTGACTTCCTGGAATGCTATATGGAAAAAATATTCTAAGGCCATATTTTGATTCAGTGGAGGGAAAAAAATCCACTATCTATTGGTGATGTCTGATACGGACACAAGAGAGGGGAGTTGTAGCATTTGTACTATACCTAACATTCTATTTCTAAAGGGCATTGAAAATAGGATGATTAAAACAGACACAAGAATCGACTTTCTTCAGCCCTATTTTCTAAAAATTCCCAATCAAAACCTGTATCTTCAGTTAGTCCAGGCTTGAACAACACATGAACAAGCTGTAGTAAGTTTTTCCTTGCTGTTCTGCTTGTACTGAATGAGTAAATGTTTTGCACTATCTACTAAAGTAAGTTTTAGCAAGATACATAGTCATCTAGCTGGACTAAAATTGCAGCTTTCCTGGGAGCAGGTAGATTTGGCCACATGACTAGGTTCTAGTCATATGATATGAAGGGAAATAATAAATGCATCTTCCAGATCAAGTCCTTTACAAATTTCTTACATTCTATTTCTTCTCTTTGTCCTTTCCCTGGAGCCGAAATGCAGATGTGATCCTGGTACACTAGCTTCAATTATGCAGATGAGGGTACAATACTCTAGAAAATGGCAGAGCAATAAGATGGAAGGAACCTGAGGCTCTGTACAATTTAGTGAAGCAGAGGTACGTAGGTGACTTGTCTCTCTGTTACATGAGAAAGAGAGGAAACCCCCTGCCCCGACCCATACTATCATATTCTTACAGTCCCTGAAGTTTTAGGTCTCTCTGTCCCAACAGTTTAGTCTATACCCTGACTGATTCAGATAGCCTTCTATCTTTGAGAGAGTCACAATCAATCTTTCATTGATCTTCTCTATCTCCCAAATGTTGTAGGACAGGTAAGCTGCACCACAAAATGTGACAATTAATCAGCAAGGCCATGTGTGTTTTATAATATTAGTAATGTCTTCTTAAGAGTGGGGGCCTATGATCGGCAACCTCTAAGGTGGCCCACAGTGATCCCCACTTTCTGGTTTTATGCCTGTGTGATCCCCATCCCTGCCCTACTGAGTGTGGGCTATACCTTATAATTCACTTCTAAAGAACAAAAGTGATTCTGTGATTAGGTTATAAAGAGATGCAGCTTCAGTCTTGAATGGCTTCTCTCACTCTCTCGCCAGCTGCTGTGTTGTGAGGCACTCTATGGAGAGATCCATGTGGCAAGGAAGTGAGGGAGGCTTCCAGTGAATAGCTAGAGAGAAACTGAGTCTAACAACCTATAAGGAACTGAATCCTGTCAACACCCACGTGAGTGAGCTTGGAGGCAGATTTTCTCCCTATCGAGCCTTCACATGAAACTGCAGCCCTGTCTGACAACACGATTGCAGCCTTGTAGAGACTTTGAGGCAGAGACACCCAGATAAGCTGCATCTAAATTCCTCATCCACAAAACCATGAAATAGTAACTGTTGTTTTAAGCGTCTATATTTTGAGGTTAATTTGTTATGCAGCAATAGATTGGCTAATACAGAGCCACATTTCATGTTCTTTCTATAGTATATAGCACAGTACCATGTGCCTAACAGGTATTCAAAGAATATGTTAGTCAATATTACTCTAGCAATACTAAATCATAAGCAGTAGTCCAAAGTGAAAATTTCCCATTGGTCACATTATGTAGCTACTGGCGATACAAATTCCCATAAGGAGGGAGCCTCTGAAAGAGCTAATCAATCTTGAGAAATGTGAACAGTAGAAAATTTTAATCTTAAAATTAAATTTCATTAGGATTAGTTTAGAAGCAACTTATCAGTTAAAGGTATGGGCTTTATAATCAGGCAGATTTGACTCTGAGTTCAAGATCTACCAGTTATTAACATTTGTATTATAAATATACACATATAAAAAAGAGTTACTTCACAAATACACTGACTAGAACCACAGAGCTGATAATCCACGTTAATAACAAAGGGAAATATACAAAGGAGTATATTTGGATAACATATTCACATCAAAGAAAAGCGTTCTGACACATAAATAGAAAGGTTTTTGAAGTTATTGTGTATACACACACACACATATATATACCTCACATGTAGATTTTTAAAAATTGTAAAGATTAGTTTGATAGACAAACTATTTATTTGGGGTGAAAGCTTGAATATATCAGACCAAAGAGATGTTACTGTATTACCTGTCTTATCGTGTCACCTTCCTGATTACTAACTGTAATCATTTTATCTTCACCACCTAAAGCAAGCAGATTTTCTGTATTCCAACATCCACAAGTGATTCTCTTAGTATGTTTTCCTGAAAAAGAGATGATTTTTGTACAGACATGTGGATTTCTCAAAGAAAAAATCTCTGATGCCAATCTGAATATACCAAGAGATTAAACAGACAAGAATTTAGAATTTCATCAAAGCAGTTAGTGTCTAAGCAAACTTATTTAAAACAGTTTATTACCAAGGTATCAATCAAAATAATGGTATATAAAGGCATTACTGTTTTCCAAATTTTTATCTGGATATAAGCACACGGGCCCTAATGTAAAAAGATACTCTGCTCCTTGACAAGATTTCTTTGCCTATCATATAACCAAACCTGCAAAGATAGTGTCTTTTTTTCTTTTTTGAGACAGGTTCTGGCTCTGTCATCCAGGCTAGAGTGCAGCCGTGTGATCTCAGCTCACTGCAACCTCTGCTTCCCAGGCTCAAGTCATCCTCCCAACTCAGACTCCCAAGTAGCTGGGACTATAGGCACATGCCACCACACCCAGCTAATTCTTTTTTTTTTTTTTTTTTTAAGACGGAGTCTTGCTGTCTTGCCCAGGCTGGAGTACAGTGGTGCGATCTTGGCTCATTGAAACCTTCGGCTCCCAGGTTCAAGCAATTCTTCTGCCTCAGCCTGTCAAGTAGGCTGGGACTACAGGTGTGCCACCAAACCTGACTAATTTTTATATTTTTAGTAGGGACACGGTTTCACCATGTTGGCCAAGCTGGTCTTGAACTCCTGATCTCAGGTGATCTGCCTGCCTTGGCCTCCCAAAGTGCTGGGACTACAGGCATGAGCCACCACACCTGGCCATTTTTGTATTTTTTGTAGAGACGTGGTTTCATTTTGTTGCCCAAGTTGGTCTCCAACTCCTGAGCTCAAGTGATCCACCCACCTTGGCCTCCCAGAGTGCTGGGATTACAGGTGCGAGCCACCGTGCCTGGCTCCAAAGTTAATGTCTTAAGAGACATAAATTCCAAAGCAGTGAAGTTAACTTTACTCATACTCAGCTTCATGGTGTGGTATACCTTTGACGTAAGCAGATTTAACATTCAGTTTAACTGTTCATATATAACTAAAAGAGGCCAGGCACAGTGGCTCATGCCTATAATCCCAGAGCTTTGGGAAGCTGAGGTGGGAGGATTGTATGAGCCCAGGAGTTCAAGACCAGCCTAGGCAACACAGTGAGACTTCATCTCTACAAAAATTAAAGAAAAAAAATTAGCCAGGACTGCCGGCACACGCCTGTAGTTCCAGCTACTCGGGAAGCTGAGGTGGGAGGACCACTTGAGCCTAGGAGATTGAGGCTGCAGTGAGCCGTAATCCCACCACTGCCCTCTGGCCTGGGTGACACAGCAAGACCTTACCTCTCAAAAAAACAAGAACAGTAACAACTAAAAGATATATAATAATATATGATAACACTGATGTACCTGTTAAGAACTGTGTAACTAAGCTAATGAGTAATATCAAATAGCCACTAACTATCAGGAAGTTTTTCATTGAGCTTTCCAGTCAGTGCAAAAATTACATTTTTTTTTTTTGGGGGGGGAAATCACACACTTGACACTATGGGCATTTCTGAAGGTCTTGGGATAGATAAATCCTCAAGAGTCCCAAGGGTAATTCTACTAATGAGAAGAACAGTTAAGTGTATAGATTCTGGAGCCAGACTGCCTAGCTTTGAGTCTTAGCTCCACTACCTACTGAAAAAACCTTGGGTAAGTTACTTAACCTCTTTTTTTTTTTGAGATGGAGTCTTGCTGTGTTTCCCAGGCTGGAGTAGAGTGGTATAATCTTCTCAGCTCACTGCAACTTCTGCCTCCTGGGTTCAAGCAATTCTCCTGCCTCAGCCTCCCAAGTAGCTGGGATTACAGGAGCCCACTACCACTCCTGGTTAATTTTTTTGTATTTTTTGTAGAGATGGGGTTTCACCATGTTGGCCAGGCTGGTTTCGAACTCCTGACCTCAAGTGACCCGCCTGCCTCGGCCTTCCAAAATGCTGGAATTACAGGGATGAGCCACCATGCCTAGCCAACCTTTCTATTCCTTACTCACTTCATCCATAAATTGGGAATAATAGTATGACCTCTCATAGGGTTGAGATTCAATTGAATTAAAGCACTGACCAAAGTGCAAGGCACATATGAAATGAAATGCTATCAAAGTGTCAGCTATTTTAGCTGTTACTAAAAGCAGAGACCACATTCATTTCATTCTTCGTACCCTCATAGAACCTAATAGAGTACCTATGCAGAAAGCAGGTATTAAATGAATGGTTAAGTGAGTAGACCCTGAGGCAGGAGTTTGCCTGGTGTGTTAAGAGGCTCAGGAAGGACAGTGTGGTTGGAGCAGACAAATGAGGAGGGAAGAACATGAGATGAGGTCAGAGGGGCTGCAAAGGCCAGATTATGGAAAATTTGTTCTGGCCATTTTAAGGCCTTTCGCTTTGATTCTGGGTGAGACGGAAACCACTGAAGAGTTCTGAGCACAGGGCTCATTCTGGCCTCTGGGTTGAGAAGATTCTAGAGTGGGGCAAGAGTTGAAGTGGAGAGGCCAGTAAAGAGGGGACTGCAGAAATTAAGGTAGAAAATGTTTGAGACCACACCATGGTGGCAGCAGTAGAGATGGTGAGACAGGCTGGATTCTGGAGATATTTGGAGGTTGAGTCTATAAGATTTTCTGACAAATTAGATATGGAGAGTACGAGAAAGAAAAGAGTCAAGGGTGGCCCTAAAGCTTGGCCTAAAGATTTGGAAGAATGAAATGTCAACAATAGTGGAAGGAAAAGCTGTGAGTCAAGAAGGTTTTGGAGATACTAAATTTGAAGTGTATATTTAGACACCTCATTGAAAGTGTTGAGTAAGCAGTTGGAGGTATGAGTCTACAGTGTGGAAAAGATATAAATTTGGGAGTTTTCAGGATATAGACGGTATTTCATATCAGGAGACCAGAGCACAAAAGTGAAGGAAATATTCAGAGAAGAGACTGGGGCTACAGAGATTTTGCAGATCATAGATTAAGGGACTTGGGTGTTATACAGGAACTGGGTGTCCAAAGAAATAGGCATTAGGAAGGGGAAAAGACTATACAAAGACAAGTAGGAAGATGCTAAAGATATCTTTCTATACCCAAGAAAGGGAGAAGAAAATATCTTCTTCCTCCTCCTCCTTATATACCTCAAAGCCCTTTTGCTTTCAGTGCTCAGATATCAAGTTAGTCTTAACACCAATAATAACAGTTAATAGACAAACTAATTTAAAGTTGATATTTGTAATTTAAAAAATTTTAGTTTAACTTTTCAAATAGTTCAATGACATTAATGTTTAGCTGTAGCACCAAAAATTAATGTTAACATTAAAGAGATACATATATGTAAAAATAATTTGAAATGATTGTCTTGAATGGAAGAGCACTTTCTGAAGTATCTGTGAGTGCCACTATCTCCAGAGTGTAATTCCTTTATTAGCAGTAAGTTATTCTTTTCCTGGCCACCTGGATGCAATTAAGCCCACTAGGTTCCACCATTCATTACAATGATGTTACAATAATTGACAAGAATAGATGGTTCTTCTTGGGTATTCAGAGGGCAGATGCCAAGTGGCCAGAGGTTGGGGGAATCAAAGAGCTGCAACAAGAAGGTCAAACAAGGAACACATAAAAACACCCTCCGGCTGCATATCCTGAGGCAAATGGAACTCATAGTCCACATCGAGATTTAACTAGGATTTGGAGAGGGTGAGGGGTCAGAATTAGAAATCTTGATATATTCTATCCAAGCAGTAAAATTTTTTTTTTTTTTTTTTTTTTTTTGAGATGAAGTCTCACTCTGTCACCTAGGCTGGAGTGCAGTGGCGTGATCTTGACTCACTCCAACCTCCGCTCTCTGAGTTCAAGCGATTCTCCTGCCTCAGCCTCTTGAGTAGCTGGGACTACAGGTGCCTGCCACCGCGCCGGGCTAATTTTTTTGTATTTTTAGTAGAGACGGGGTTTCACCATCTTGGCCAGGCTGGTCTTGAACTCCTGACCTTGTGATCCACCTACCTTGGCCTCCCAAAGTGCTGGGATTACAGGCGTGAGCCACCATGCCCAGACCCAAGCAGTAAATGTTTTAATCTGCGTACTGTGTGGAGTAAAATTACCACATATTACAATGCAACTAAATTAACTAAAATTAACAAAAATAGCACATATTATCAATATGTGTTCATATGCATATGAGCTATTCCTTGTCCAGAGGTAGAGTCTGGGTGAGAAAGGACAAATGGAAGCCATGCTATTAATGTCCTGATGCCAAAGGCACAGACTGACTTTAACTCAATCTATTCTATGTACCCTGGGAAGTTATCAGTAAGCAGTGAAGAGGGATCTTCATGTTTAGCTAAATGTAAGACTTTGGGGGGACATGGGGAGGGGGTTCGTACTGCAAAATTTCCCTTGCAAGATCAGGGAAACCCAAGGCAGCAGAATTTACATTTAGGTAAAGCATCTCAAATATTTAGCAGTGTTTCCAGGTATCACCTACCAAGGACAGGAATCTTTCGAGATGTCTGACGATTATAAATAAGCAAATTTCCTTTAACAGTTCCAACAGCCAGGAAACTTCCAACTTTTGACCAAAGAAGGAAAGACATTTGATCCCTGTAACATTAAGACACAAATTACTAAACAATTCACAATCATAACCTCTAAACAGTCCTTTAAAAAAGTACTCCATGGATAACTTTAACATCTACTTAGAAGCCAAAGTACAAAATACAACTTAATGCTTCAGGACAAAGACTAAATGCTAAAGACATTTTGGAGATGCTATAGGATGATCTTAGGGTCAGTTAGACTCAAAATACAAAAGTATAATGAATGTAGACTTCAATTCTGTTATGATAAACCTCAAAATTCATGAGATGATCTATGATGAGATATTTATTAATTTGTCTATTAAAGATAGTTTTACCTCTAAATGTAATTACAAAAATATTAATGGATGGTGAAACCTCATGCTTTAAAAAAGTGGCATCCAATAACATAATATATTAAATGGTAAAAATCACTGGGAATTCGTAACTTTAAAAAGGATATATTTTTTCTAGCTCCATCACTATTAAGAGTAGCTCAAAAGCAGGCAGTAAACACTTTTGCCCACCACCAGTTCTGACATGCATTCTAGGATTCATGAGGTTGAAGTGTTATACAGTTCCCTACTAAGGGGATGCAGAACTTCTTGGAGTGTACCTCTTTCCATATATTGAGAAAAGAAATTACAATGGGTCAAGAACAGTGGTTCTCAAGATTTGAAATCAGAACCAGCAGCATCATCTAGGAACTTGTGAGAAATGTCAGTTCTCAGATCCCAGCCCAGACATACTAACGGAGGAATTCTGAAAGTGGCACCCAGCTCCCTGTGTTTTCATAAGCTCTCCAGGGGATTCTGATGCAGCTAAATTTTGAGCACCGCTGACAGATCATGGTATGGTTTTCAGAAAGCAGCACTGCTTCCAAAAATGTTGAGGGCAGTGATAAAAGGACACAATAGTAAGTTTAAAGAGGTTTCCTCTGGCAAAATTAGGAGAACTTGAGGATTAAACATTACATACTTATTTAATACAAGTTGAGTGTGTGAAACATCGTAAAATCATGATGTTACTTGGAAGAGAAAAAAATAAAGTATGTGGAAAAATTAGTTGTAATAATAGAAGCATATAATAAAATGTTTAGTTAAAAAATTAATTTTAAGGCCAGGCGCGGTGGCTCAAGCCTGTAATCCCAGCACTTTGGGAGGCCGAGACGGGCGGATCACGAGGTCAGGAGATCGAGACCATCCTGGCTAACACGGTGAAACCCCGTCTCTACTAAAAAATACAAAAAAACTAGCTGGGCGAGGTGGCGGGGGCCTGTAGTCCCAGCTACTCGGGAGGCTGAGGCAGGAGAATGGCGTGAACCCGGGAGGCGGAGCTTGCAGTGAGCTGAGATCCGGCCACTGCACTCCAGCCTGGGAGACAGAGCGAGACTCCGCCTCAAAAAAAAAAAAAAAAAAAATTAATTTTAGGCCGGGCACAGTGATTCACGCCTGTAATCCCAGCACTTTGGGAGGCCAAGGTGGACAGATCACAAGGTCAGGAGTTTGAGACCAGCCTGGCCAATGTGGTAAAACCTGTCTCTACTGAAAATACAAAGTTAGCCGGGTGTGGTGGCATGCACCTGTAGTTCCAGCTACTAGGTAGGCTTAGGCAGAAGAATCGCTTGAACCCGGGAGGCAGAGGCTGCAGTGAGCCGAGATTGTGCCACTGCACTCCAGCCTGGGCAACAGAGCGAGACTCTGTCTCAAAAAAAAAGAAAAAAAAATTAATTTAGCAAGTAAGGGAGTAGTAACATACCAGGCTGCTAGGTTCTTCTATTAAGTAGCTATTTTACAAAAGATAAATATGCATTTTAATCTTTTTTTTCCTTGTTTTAAGTAGGTGCCATAGCTACAATAATGTGCCTCTCAGATTTCCCTTTGTCTGCAGAAAGTGTAACTGGCCACAAGCCCCAACTGCTAGGCTTTGGAATCCATCACCTCAATGAACTGGGCTGTGCTTTCTCATGGGCTGCTCCCAGACAATGACTGAGTGAGGGAGGGATAACTGCTGGGCCCATTCCCGGGCAGAATTCCTTTGACAGGTAACTTTTGCCCAAAGACTCCCCACAGACCTAGCTGAAGTTTCTTAATTAGAACTCTACTACAATTTAATGGGCTGGGCACGGCGGCTCACGCATGTAATCCCAGCACTTTGGGAGGCTGAGGTGGGCAGATCATCCGAGGTCAGGAGTTTGAGACCAGCCTGGCCAACATGGTGAAACCCCATCTCTACTAAAAATACAAAAATTAGCTGGGCATGGTCGTGGGCACCTGTAGTCCCAGCTACTTGGGAGGCTGAGGCAGGAGAATTGCTTTGACCCAGGAGGTGGAGGTTGCAGTGAGCCGAGATCGTGCCACTGCACTCCAGCCTGGGTGACAGAGGGAGACTCCGATCCAAAACAAAAAAACCCCAAAAAAACCAACACTGTGCTACAATTTAAGATGCTTCTTCCCAACCTTACTTCTTTCCCTCTCTCATTTATAAGGGTCAGACACGCACTGAGGTCTGACAGTTCTTCTAATCTCTTCTCCTAACCTCTCTAAGTTCCCTCACAGGCATTTCCTGTAAGAAATCTCTTACACATTTAATCCTGTCTTAGAGAGACTCCTTCAAAGAAAATATGAATAAAAATAATTCTGCATGAGCTAAAAATAGTATCAGAGAAAAGAACTGTATAACAAGAACAAGATCTGATCAGCAAAAGTGATCATATATAATAAGATAAATATAACATTAGTCTATTCAATAGTTTATCAGCACTGACAGTTACACAACAACCAACTAGAAAGAAAGTGTTAAATAATGTGTTCTAAGAAGATCAAGTAATCAAATGTCCTCAAAAGAAGAGCTAACTGAACAGACTTCATCCCTCTTAGGAGATAAGGCCTGTAGAAAGTCTTGCAAATTACAATATGATACTAAAGCATATGTAAATTTCCAATAATGCCATTGGATCAGGACAACATATAACAATCACATGTATCTCTGGCCAAGCAAAATTTAAAGAATATATCATCCTAGGGAAATATACAGGTTACAAAAAATTGCAACCTATGTATAAGGCATGGGCTTAAAAGAATTTTACTAACATGACAACTGAAGGTCAATTTAAAAAGACACTGAGTAGGATACCTAGTACTCAGGTCCAAATTGCCTTGGGAGAAGCAACCATGTCCTGTGATCCATCCAAGAATGAACTGGTTGATGAAGCAGATGTTACATATAGGGTTTTCTGTGGAAAGAAATGGCTATATCCCAGTCACATAATTAAATGACTACTTCTGTTAGGTCTAGGCAGGAGCAGAGTAAATACTGCTATAATCCTAAAAGAGTATAAAAGCATATATGGCAAAAATAAATGAATTCAGCTCATTGAATTAATGTAATATTTTTCGTTAAGTGGCACCACGGTAAGTTTTGTGATAATTACATTTGGATAGGTTTTGGGTACTATTTAAGGTGTCTGAAGTGCTCAAAAGATTCACTTCAGATAAATTTTATAAATGGAACCTAAATTGATTAAAAGCTTTTATCTACTAAGGAATAACTGAACCTAGAGGAAGCAAGGTGGCCATGTACAACAGGACCTTCTTAAATAAAAATACTTAAAAAAAATTGATATTCAAAGTTTTGTTTAATAACTAGCTAGTACAACAGATTGGCCTTTGAATAGGGAACAAACAATAGTGGGTATGCTTTTGTATATACAAAAGTTCTTTAGACTTTAATTATAAACATCAACAGTAAAGCAACCTTAATTTTATTTTAATGACAATTACGATAACATCTACCATTTACTTGGGTCTTAATTTTATGCCTTGCCATGACATACATTTAAACATCACAACAATCCTAAGATGAAGTGGAGAAACAGACACTCTGGGAAGATAGAGAGCTGAAGGCAGAGACAGACCAGTTAGAAACACCAGGGGATTAATTATGCACTTTTCTCTGAGTGAGAACATGGCCTTACTGTTGCTGAATTTGGCTCAAGAACCAGTACTTGAAGTTTATTAAACACTCCCTTGAATGGAAGCACAGAGAGTGTATATAAAATCTTTCTGAAAAGTGATGTAAACCCAAAGTGTAAGAGGACAGAGCAAGAACTGAAGGTTCTTAGACTCAGAAAGACTTTACATTGGTAGACAGTATCTTCTACAGCTACTTGCCTCAACAGTCACTCTGGAGGGTCAACGGCACTGCACTCCCTAGATTATAGCTGATGCTGCTCTACATGATTGCCTTGCTTCCTCTGGGTTCAGCTATTCCTTAGTAAATAACTTGAAAACTTATAGTCTGGTCTCATAGCATGTATATGATCTCTTCCTTCCCACCTGAGGGGTACATGAAGCCATGAAATATGCTACACCCATGTCATACAGATGAAGAAACTGAGGCTTGGAGAGGGGTTAAGCAACTTGTCCAAGGTCAAAATGGCAAAGTTTTAGCTGGAAATGCTGACAAGTTTTTCTTTTCCATATCGGAAGCTGGTTTCTATTTTAGCAGATATCTGTCATTTATTCTGTCTGCCCAAGGTGTTTTTCCATTTGGGAACTGCCCTGCCCTTCACGCTTCCTTTCACTTGGTGGGAGTACCAATCCATGGCCCTGCCTACTCCATTCAGAGACCTTTTGAGGAACTGAATGGGTTCTGGTGATGTCAAGGTACATGCTCTTTTCTCTGGCATGGCTTGCTGTGAAGAATGATACACACTGATAGCTACCAGTAGTCGTGGGTGAGAATCTGATTTAGAATGAAGTCAATATAGAGAAAAGAGGAACTGAGAGGTGGAGAAAAAGTCTTGATTGCACCATTATAACTCCTAGATCCAGCCATGCCTATGGTCAGGCCCATCTCTGGATTTTCCCATATATATTTTGTCTCATCTCTGCACTTCCTAGTCTGTTCCACTGAAAGCAACTTTTTAAGAAGCTATTTATATTTCACAGTTACAACAATTTCATTCTAATTGGGTAACAATAATAAAATAATCATTTTCTAACAAAATAACTCATTGAGGAATCTTTAAAATGAAAGTAGAAAAGAATTGTTAGCACCAAACCTACAAATATTCATGTTTCTAAGTGAAGCTTTAAAAAATAAAAAAGTTCTCAAAAAAAAAAAAATAAATAAATAAAAAATAAAAAAGTTATCTTACCTCATGCCATTATCTAACTGGCTAGTCTTATTTGTGTTGGCATCCCAAAGATAAATGCAGCTAGATTTCTCAGCAATCACTGCTAGGACATCTCCATCTTTATCCCAATCCATGGCAACACAGTTACTTTTTAAAAAGAGAGCAAAATATCACTATACATTTTTTTAAAGTAAAATCACTGTGATTTTTGTCTATAACAAGATTATTCAATCTATTTTGAACAGATTAAAATAAACTCTCTAAAGTGAGAAATACAACTCACTATTCACTGCATGGGTGATATGAACTTCAATTTTTTGCTGTGGTTGAGGGGATGGTAAAATTTAAAATTTTACTTTTAATACCATTTTCATATACTACATTAAATATAATCATACTTAAGTTAGCAGATTTTCTTAAATCCTATAAAGAACCCTGCCTTTTAATAAAACAAACTCATCAAGCACCTTTACAAATGAATCACATCTGGAATCGAGAAATAATTTGTATGATCAACTTTTAAAAGATCATTTTAGATTGACAGAGAGGAAAAGAAGGTATTGATAAGAAACAAAGTGGCTGGGCACAGTGGCTCACGCTTGTAATCCCAGCACTTTGGGAGGCCGAGGCAGGCGGATCATCTGAGGTCAGGAGTTCGAGACCAGCCTGACCAACATGGAGAAACCCCATTTCTATTAAAAAATACAAAAATTAGCTGGGCATGGTGGTGCATGCCTGTAATCCCAGCTACTTGGGAGGCTGAGGCAGGAGAATCGCTTGAACCCAGGAGGCAGAGGTTGCAGTGGACCAAGATCACGCCACTGAACTGCAGCCTGAGTACCATGGCAAGATCCCATCTCTACCAAAAAAAAAGAAAAAAAAAGGGGGGCTGGGCATGGTGGCATGCACATGCTACTCAGCTACTCAGGAGGCTGAAGTGGGAGGATTACTTGAGCCCGGGAGGTAAAGGCTGCAGTGAGCCATGTTTGTGCCACTGCACTCCAGCTTGGGAGATACAGTGAGACCCTGTTTCAAAAAAAGAAAAGAAGCAAAATTATAGCTAAATTGAGTGATTGGGTAGATATAGGATTGTAAAAAAGGGAAAGATTGATTCTAAAGTGGTGAATAAGAAATGTTATTTTCCTTTTTTTTTTTTTTTTTTGAGACAAGGTCTGGCTCTGCTGCCCAGGCTGGAGTGCAGTGGTGCGATTATACTTGGCTGTAACCTCACACTCCTGGGCTCAAGTGATTATTGTTCACGATAACCTCAAATTCCAGAGCTTAAATGATCCTCTGCCTCAGTCTCCTAAAGTACTGGGATTACAGGTGTGAGCCCCTGTGCCTGGTCATTATTTTCATTTTATATCTTGATAGAAAATAAGGAGAGTAATTTGATTAAGGTAACAACATAGTTATAAATAGGAAATGGTCTATTATTCCAATTATTGACAAAATCATCTGCTAATTAAAGATTATGTATTTAACAGCATTTTCCTTATCTGGGGATCCTCTGTCAGTCAAATTCCACTATTATGAATACAGCAAAACAATTCAGAAGAAATGAGGTCATCATGTAACAGAAATAGATGTCACAGAGATCACACAATAAAGCTCACACAATTTACTCAAAGACAACTTTTACTGAGCCTTCTTTCATTTCACATATAATTACAGCTTCTTTGACCTGCTTCCAGGAATATAGAAACCAGAAGCTACAATTAAGAGAGTTAACGGAAAATACCAAAATGATGGCATTAGGTGGGTGGGGCAGGGCAAGAGGTAGGAAAGGCTGTTAGAGACTGAGAGAAATAAAACCTGATTTTCAAAAATGGTCAATAAACTACAGAAAGAAACATGAATTTTAAAAGCACAGCACCATAAGTCAGTTTAGGTGAGGGACTCTATACATATATATATATATATATATATGTATATTTTTTTGAGACAGAGTCTCATTCTGTCACCCAGGCTGAAGTGCAGTAGTGCAATCTTGGCTCACTGCAACCTCCACCTCCCAGGTTCAAGCAATTCTCCTGCCTTAGCCTCCAAAGTAGCTGGGACTACAGGCGCATGCCACCACACCCAGCTACACTTTTGTACTTTCAGTACAGGCGGGGTTTCACCGTGTTAGCCAGGATGGTCTCGATTTCCTGACCTCATGATCCACCCGCCTCGGCCTCCCAAAGTGCTGGGATTACAGGCATGAGCCACCACACAGAGCCTTTATACATCTTAATAACCACTGAGACCATCAGCAGAATAACTAATAGAGGTAGTGATTACACTGAATCATTAAAAATGCTTCAATTATGCTTAATATAATGTAGAATGATTTCCTGAAAATGGATAAAGACTTTATCCTTTACAAAGTTATGTGGAAAGTAAGTATTTTCCAACAATTTATTAGAGATGGAAAACTAAAGTAGACACAGGTTTATCTTATCTGCCTATACATACACTAAGACTTGTTTATAATTTAAAAGAATTCTTTCGTGTGGACTCAATTGTTTCACATGGTCTGATTTATGATACTGTCTTAAGGCTTCTCTGTGAGTATATGGGTGTTTATATATAGAAACTCTAATTCATATATCTCTACATATTTCATAACTACTTATGGCTAAAAAAACAAATCCCTTTGCAAACAGAAGAAGCGAAAGATTCTATTTGATTATAATTTTAAGGCAGTATTTTTTTAATGTTTTAGGTAACAAAGCTCGACAGGCTTTTTAAAATCTACTTCTGTACTTACCCAGGTAAGTTAATTTCACTTCTTTTTTGACCATGGCGATCAAAGATTTTCACAATATAATCAGCCCTGAAAGCAATCAGAACATAAAGGTATGATATAGTTTTTTTTTTTTTTTGAGACAGAGTCTCCCTCTGTTGCCCAGGCTGGAGTGCAGTTGTGCGATCTCGGCTCACTGCAACCTCCACCTTCCAGGTTCAAGCAATTCTCCTGCCTCGGCCTCCCAAGTAGCTGGGATTACAGATGCTTGCCACCACACCTGGCTAATTTTTGTATTTTTGTAGAGATGGCATTTCACCGTGTTGGCCAGGCTGGTCTCAAACTCCTGGTCTCAAGTAATCCGCCTGCCTTGGCCTCCCAAATTGTTGGGATTATAGGCATGAGCCACCGCACCCGGCCTAAATGTTTCTTTTATTTATCTATATATATGTAAAGCTGCCAGCCAAGTGATTTCAGTGTTTTCTCCTGAAAGTTTCATAATTTGTATATAAAAAGTTATTACCAGGGAAAAGGTTCTATGAACTTTGATGTTAATGGAGATAAATATATTCCTTTTCCTACCATACAATTGTTACACAAAAACTTTTACTGAGGCCAGGTTCACTTGAACCTGGGAGGTGGAGGTTGCAGCAAGCTGAGATTATGCCGCCGCAATCCATCCTGGGCAACAAAGCTAGACTCCGTCTAAAAAACAAAAACAAACAAAAAAAACTTTTACTGAGTAGATGGTGTGGTTACATGGGCATACAACCACTGCTTAAAACATTCATCGGTTTCTTACCCTGTTACTGCAAGGTAGTTTCCGGATGTTTTTTGCCAGGCAAACTGTATTGGTGCGCCAAGCCAAGTCTTTTCTAGCAGTGAGAAAATACGCTAAAAAATAAACACAATTTTTAATATTTTCAAAACATACAATCAAGTGTTGATCAGAAAAGATATCAAAACATAGTCATGAAAACAATAGGATTCAGGATGGTGAGGATTATTTTAGAGCTTATCTAGAAGTTAACAACAAAACAAACAAAACAAAATCAACCAACCAACCAAACATACGCAACTACGTGGTAAATTACAGATCTTAAGATATAGGAGAGCTTTTATTATAAAATTTTTTGGCTTTTTAATGCTTCTGAATGTTAATTTTATAAAAATGTGTAATTTTAGTGTTTTGGGGATGTTAAAGATTAAAATAATTGAAGCCTGAATTCAGTTAATTATCTGTGGTACGGATTCCTGGTGATTAAACACAAAAATTGCTATCTTAAACATGATGAAAATACAGAATGTCTTCACTCCTTTCGACATTATTTTCTTCTATTAGTTTCATTGGTTATATTTACATCATCATTAAGTGTTTAACTTGGCTACTGGGTGACTAGTGTTATCAAGTGAAAACTCTTTCTTTTCCTTGAAACAATCTAGAAACGTGATGTTCAAGGTGGAGGCTACAAACCACATGTAGCTATTGAGGACTTGGAATATAAGTAATCCCAACCTAGACGCGCTGTAAATATAAAACGTATATCAGATTTCAACGACTGAAAAAAGAATATAAACTATCTCATTGTTAATTTTTATATTGATTACATGCTGAAATAACATTTTTTGATATACTGGGTAAGATAAAATATATTATTAAAATAAATTTTACCTGTTTTCTTAAAAAATTTTTAATGGTCAATAAAAATATGAAATTACATTGGCTCACATTACATTTATATTAGTGTTGATCTAGAACATTTAGGAATATGAGTTTGGGTGAAAAAATTTGGATTTCAATATTAGGTTAAATTATAGATTAAACAATGATGCCCATATCTAGGCATATGAAGTTTAGATATTATTACAGGGGACTTAGTTTGTGCAGCAACACAAAACTCTTACAATCCTCAAAATTAAACACAGCCTGGCCAACATGGCGAAACTTCGTCTCTACTAAAAATACAAAAAATTAGCTGGGCATGGTGGCACGCACCTGTAATAATCCCAGCTACTTGGGAGGCTGAGGCACGAGAATCCCTTGAACCCAGGAGGCAGAGGTTGCAGTGAGCCGAGATGGCGCCACTGTACTCCAGCCTGGGTGACAGAGCGAGACTCCATCTCAAAATAAATAAATAACCAACCAAACACAAAGCAATGAGGTTTTTTATTTTTATTTTTTTTTAGACGGCGTCTTGCTCTGTTGAGGCTCTGGAGTGCAGTGGGGCGATCTTGGCTCACTGCAATCTCCACCTCCTGGGTTCAAACGATTCTCCTGCCTCAGCCTCCCGAATAGCTGGGATTACAAGCACATGCCACCACGCCCGGCTAATTTTTAAAATATTTTTGGTAGAGACGGGGTTTCACCATGTTGGTCAGGCTGATGTAGAACTCCTGACCTCAAGTGATCCACCTGCCTCGGCGTTCCAAAGTGCTGGGATTACAGGCGTGAGCCACCACGCCCTGTCCCAATGAGCATTTTACATGTTAAAGAAGAAATTAACCTCTACTGAAAGTAGAAGTGGGCTATGATCATGGGACATAAAAGTTTTGTAGAGCATGAAGAAAGAATACTTAAAAGCATCTTACTTTTGCAATTTTGTGACCATTTCACCCTGGAACTCCTTCATGCAAGTGACAAGTCCTTAAACTGGAATTTCATTTCCTTCTATGGCTGACTTGCCTCTAGCTGTGATCTCATATTATTTTTCTTCAGTGGAGCTCTATAGATGCCCCATATAATGTGCAGAGGAAAAAGTGCTAGTTTCACAACCAAAAAACCAAGATTTAAATTTTGTTTGTCGCTTATTAGCTGTAGGGCTTTAAGTAAGTCGCTTAAATTGCCTCCAGCAAAAAATTCTCAACTGTAAATCATGAATAATATCTCTTCACTTCTAATATTTCATAAATTGTAAAGAGCTTTAGAAATAAAAATGGGAGTTATGATTACTGGTCCGTCAATTCCAATTACCACACTAATAGCCACGAAGAAGCATGAGGACACCTAAAATAATTTTAAAATTGAGACTTCCGGCCGGGCGCGGTGGCTCACGCCTGTAATCCCAGCACTTTGGGAGCCCGAGGTCGGCGGATCACGAGGTCAGGAGAGTGACACCATCCTGGCTAACACGGTGAAACCCCAACTCTACTAAAAATACAAAAAATTAGCTGGGCGTTGTGGCACGCGCCTGTAGTCCCAGCTACTCGGGAGGCTGAGGCAGGAGAATCGATTGAACCCTGAAGGTGGAGGTTGCAGGGAGCATAGATTGAGCCACTGCACTCCAGCCTGGGAAACAGAGCGAGACTCTATCTCAAAAGAAAAAAAGAAAAGAAAAAAGAGCCTTCCATTTCTTTGCCAGAGCAGAGCAAGGGGGAGACTGCTCGGATAAATCAGAAAGTGGGGTGGGCAACAAGCCCAAGCCTAGAAACCGTGCGTGCAGAGGATGAGGCACATGAGCGTGAGACCTGAGTGTTCGGGTGCAGATTTCCTGTCAATAATGTACACTCGCTAGCAGGTGATTGAACTGGTCACAGGTAATACAATTTGAGGTTATTCTTTAGGAGGCTTTTCATTCTTTTTAAGGCGCTGGGCAGCTGCGCGTCTTGCCACAGGTGTAGCCCCAAGAAATGAGGTAGCTCGTGATACCGGACCCAGTCAATTTCACCGCGACCCTCCAAACGCGTTTACTCGACCCGTTCTTTCCGCGTGCGAAGCTGGGGTATCTTTAGATTCAGTCCGCTCATTTCGGCCAGGGAGGGGTTCCTACTTTCTGCACCGCTTCTACAGCGTCTGCAGTTCCAAAAACGAGAGGCCTCTCTCTCCGCCCTCCCCTCTCATATTTTCTTTCCTTTCCCTCGTCCGTCCAACTTCGGCCCCGCCCTCTCTGGTCACCTCTCTCCCTCATTTCCAACGAAGTCGGAAGGAGGGAGAGGGACAGATACCCTCTTTTAAAAGCGAGCGAGGGTCAGTAGTCGCATTTTCCCGCTCCCCGCCCGCGGATTTGTAAGTTATTTACCTTCATCTCCAGGCTCGAGCCGCTACGCGAACTATGAAGTACGCAGGCGCACCCGGTCTCCACCAAGCAGGCTACCGCGTTCCCGTCACCCAGGAGACCGCGCGAGCAGCGACCAATCAGCGAGCGCTAACTGAAAGGCGGTGCCTCGCGGGGCCGGGTCAAGCGCACCGCCCTCTGCGAGGGTGGGCGAGAGGCGGAGGGTGGAATCACGTGACATCAGAGAAGCTAACCCCAGGAAGATGGGCGTCGCAAGGCCTTGCTGGGCCTCGGCTTCCTGGCTGGCTCTGATTGGATGAGATTTTTCCGGGAGAGACTGGCTCTGCGAGCCCTCAAAGGCGCGTGCGTATATTTTGGACCGCGATGACTAAGATGTCAGTGGTGGCCAAAGGGGGCGCCGCGAAGCTGAAGAAAAAAAGAAGCAGAATGTTGGATTAAAGAAGGCAGGATGGGCCAAATACTCCTACACGGTCCACGCAAAGAGGGGTTGGACGAGCTCGGGTATATCTTTTTTTCTTCCAGGATTCTGGGGTAGAAGGGATGAGGCGTAAGAGGTACAGTAGTTTATTTCAAGATAGAGTTGTTGGTGCTTTTTTTTTTTCAGTTTCACCAAAATCTTTTTTTTTTTTTTTTTTTTTTCAGTTTCAACAAAATGTGCTAGCTAACGTGGGCAGGAAAAATGAGCTCCAATAATTTTCCTTTATAGTTTGGACCTGGCAGCTTTCCCCCAAGTATAAAGCCCTGTCGTATAGTATTTGTGCTGCGTTATTTATAGCATGAAAATGCATTTTTTGCCCAAGCGTCTGAAAGTGTTGAAACAGTCTACCTTTTGCTTTTCTTTTCGACATCAGGTAGGAATCTGGCTTAGAGAAAGTTAATCAATGATTTGAAATAATTAATGATGAATGTTTGCAAATTCTTAAGTAGGATGCTATGCCTTTGCACTGGGGTTTTCAGTTATGTTACAAGACAGGGGTCCGGATCCAGACCCCAAGAGAGGGTTCTTGGATCGCGCGCAGGAAAGAATTCAGGGCGAGTTCTCAGTGCAGAATAAAAGCAAGTTTATTAAGAAAGTAAAGTGGTGAAAGGACAGCTACTCCATAGACAGAGCAGGACATTCCTGAAAGAGGAGGGACGCATCCACCCTCGTTACAATGCTTGTGTATATGGGGAGACGTGCTGTGCTACAAGAGTTTTGATCAAGGATTAATTTTCTTGATTATTTTGCAAGAATAGATATCTTTAAAGCAAAATTAGGAATGCCTTTGTTCTCCAGATATTGGGATATGTGGACACTCCCAAGTCTGTGTCTGTTTTAGTAAACGTTATTAATTTGTTCCCTTAATTGTAAACATCTAGAGGCGAGGGATGCCTAACTTCTGAAAATGCAGCCCAGCAAGTCTCAGCCTCATTTTCCTAGCCCTCACTCAAAATGGAGTCGCTCTGGTTCAAATGCCTCTGACAGGTTAATTACTTAAATTTTTACTGAAAGATTCCTCTGCTGAAAAGGTAAGCATTTAAAAATATGCCAGAGCAATCAGTTCTTAACAAGACCTGCCCTCAGGAGAAAGTATTTTACCAAAGCCTAGTCCGCTGGGTTTTATCAGAGCCTAAACTACTTGGGAGAAGGGAAATACACAACTCCAGCCTCCATAAACCATCCTGTTCCACTTAAGTGTGGGAGATTAAGAAGTATTGGTGGCTAGGCTCAGTGGCTCACGCCTGTAATCCCAGCACTTGGGGAGGTCGAGGTGGGGGGATCACTTGAGGTCAGGAGTTCAAGACCAGCTTGGCCAACATGGTGAAACCTTGGCTAACATGGTGAAAACCCGTTTCTACTAAAATACAAAAAATTAGCCCGGCGCGGTGGTGCATACCTGTAGTCCCAGCTGCTTGGGAGGCTGAGGCAGGGGAATCACTTGAACCTGGGAGGGGGAGATTGCAGTGAGCCGAGATCGCACCACTGCCCTCCAGCCTGGCGACAGAGCAAGACTCCATCTCAAAAAAAAAAAAAAAAAAAAAATTATCCTGGTGTGGTGGCACATGCCTATAATCCCAGCTGCTCAGGAGGCTGAGGCATGAGAATTGCTTGAACCTAGGAGGCAAAGGTTGCAATGAGCCGAGATTGTGCCAGTGCACTCCAGCCTGGTGGCAGGGCTAGACTCCATCTCAAAAAATAAAAATAAAAAAAAGGAAGTACTGGTGACATTCACCATCCACAGAGATTCACCATCCACACAGGCTCACTAAAGGCTGAGGCCTAATCATAGGACTGCAGAACACTTGCCCTATCCTGTGCCTTACCACACACCACTAAAAGCCTACTTACCAGCACTCCTTTTATCTAGTACATCCTGTCTGGTGTTGGGTGTTGTTTTCTATTGTTTATGACAGAATACATAAAACTGGGTAATTTATAAAGAAAAGGAACTCATTTCTTATAGTTACGGAGGCTGAGAAGTCCAAGGTCAAGGGAGTGAATCTAGTGAGATCCTTCTTGCTGGTGCAGACTCTCTGAAGAGTCCTGAGGCAGCACAGGATATCACATGGTAAGGAGGCTGAGTGTGCTAACGTTCTAGCTAAGGTCTCCTTATAAAGCCACCAGTTTCACTCCCATCATGAGCCACTACTTCATTAATCCATTAATCCATGAATCTGTGGATCTGTGAATGAATGAATCCATTCATGAAAGTGGGGCACACAGGATCTGTTTGCCTCTTAAAGGGCCCACCTTTCAATATGGCCACATTGGTGATTAAGTTTCAACATGAGCTTTGGAGGGGACGGTCACACCATTCCAGATTTCACCAAAAAATTACAAGGCATACTAAAAGGCAAAAAACACTGTTTGAAGAGACTGAACAAGCAGGAGAACTAGAATCATATAGAGCAGGAGTGTTGGAATTATGAGACCAGGACTTTACGGGCAGATCACGAGGTCAGGAGATCGAGACCATCCTGGCTAACATGGTGAAACCCCGTCTCTACTAAAAAAAACACAAAAAAAAACCAACAAAAAAAAACTAAGATGAATGTGCTACTGGAGGTAATGGAAAAGTAGACAACATGCAAGAGCACATGGAAAATATAAACAGAGAGATAGAAATTCTAATAAAGACTCAAAAAGAAATGCTAGAGATAAAAAACACTAACAGAAATGAAGAATGCTCATGATTAATTTCCCCCAAGTTCATGTCTGACAACAAATCACACATCCTAGAAGCTCAGAGAACTCCAAACAAGATAAATGCTCAAGAAATCACACCTAGGCATACCATATTTAAACTCTGAAAAATAAAATATTTTTTAAAAATCGTGAAAAAAGCTGAAGGGAGGGGGGACATTACATATAGGGGAGCTAAGATAAGAATTACATTGAATTCTCAGAAACCACGAAGAAGAGAGTGAAATAAAATATTTAAAGTGTTGAGAATTTTTTTAAAACCCACAAACCTAGAATTCTGTATCCTGTAAAATTATTCTTCACCAGTGAAGGAGTCCACTCCTCATTGATTAGATGCCAAACACAAAGTGGCTAACTTTGGTGAAAGGATCTTGACCTGCTTTTTTCAAACTGAAACTACTTCTTGCCATGCATTTTCCTCCTGACTCAACAGTAAAGCTGCTTTAGTTCTAAGTGTTTTGATACTACAAGGATGTAGTGGTCAGTAATCAGATCAAGACTTGGAAAAAATAAAAGAGTATTTCATGTAAACATTATTTGGGGGTTACTCAAACAATACCACTAATTTATGCTTTAATGTAAAACACACACACATTTTTGCAGAAGCACTATATGAGGATTCAAATCCCTGAATATCAGTAAATGGAATTGAGAAATATTTTTGTGTAAGAATGATGAGGAAGTTGATTCTGTACTATGAAGGAGGTACAATTGTTTCATGTAGACTTAAAATTTTTTTTATTGTGTTTCATGGCCAGGAGTAGCAGCTCAAGCCCATAATCCGAGCACTTTGGGAGGCCAGAGGTGGGAGGTTCACTTGAGCCCAGGAATTTGAGAATAGCCTGGGCAACAAAGCAAGAGCCCTTTGCTACAAAAAAATTAAAAAATAAAAATTAGCCAGGCATGGTGGCATGTGCCTACAGTGCCAGCTACTTGGGAGGCTAAGGCAGGAGAATCCTTTGAGCATGAGTTCAAGGCTGCAGTGAGCTATGATCACGCCACTGCACTCCAGCCTGGGCGACAGAGTGAAACCCTGTTTCAAAAAAAAAAAAAAAAAGTGTTTTATGTTTTTAATACTGTTTTTAACTAAAGTTATAAAAATGTTTCCAACAAGTTATCTCTCCTTATGTTTTAAGAATCTAAATTATCTCCATGAGTTGAAGTAAGGGTGTTAGCAGCTTTCTAATTAGTACTATAAATCTGTCTAAACAAGAGGACATCCTAGTACACAAAATAATATCACTGTTTCAAACCAGTCTAGACCAAAAAAAAAAAAAAAAAATTAAAATTTTCAGAGTCAAAAATGAACATCTGAAGAGAAACTAATTCCTCCTTAAAAATAAAAGTATCTTCAAAATAGAAAAAAAATTTCAGAATCATTTCATAGTTTAATTGCAATATGTCACTAACAGATGGTGATTCTTCTCTTGGGAAAGATTTAAGTAAAAACTTTGATATAAAACCAAGGTAAACATACAGTGTTCATGTAAATGTACACATGGTATAACATATCCTTATCATTAAGCTAATTTTTAAATTAAAATCAAAGATTTAAAAAAGTGAAGAAGTAAAGACTTTCTTAGACAAAAAAAAAAAAAAAAAAAAAAAAAAAATTGAGGGAATTTGTTGCCAGTAGACCTGCCTTGAACAAGAAATGTTAAAAGAAGTTTGTTTTTTTTTTTAGAGAGAAAGAAAATGATATGTCAGAAACTCAGATATCCATAAAGAAAGAAAGAGCATTGGGAAAAGAATAAATGAAGGTATAACTAAATATTTTTTCTAATACTTAATTGATTTAACAGGAAACAGTTTGTTCTGAATAAGAATAGCAACAATGTATTCAATGACATATGCTTATATATAAGGGAATTAATGATAACAATGATTTAAGGAATGGGAGGGAAGAAATAGAAATAATTTATTATAGGGTACTTATGTTACCTGTGAAATGGTAAAGTGTTATTTGACAGTGGACTTGGTAAATGTATATTGCTAAATATAGGGCAACTACTAAAAAAGGTTTTAGAAAAGTGTAATTGATATGCTAAGAAAGGAGAGAAAATGGAATAATATAAAATGCTCAATTAAAACCACAAAAGTCAGGTAAAAAAATGTAGAAGACAAAAATAAGAACGAAGAACAAATGGAAATGAAACCATACAATGTCCGATCTCAAGCCTTAGGCACTTAAACTAGAAATCAATAACAGAAAAATTGCTGGAAAATCCCCAAATACTTGGAGATTAAACAACACACTTCTAGATAACACACGGATCAAAGAAGAAATCTCAAGAGAAATTTAAAATAGTTTGAACTAAATAAAGTGAAAATACACTTGTTAAAATTTGTAGGATGTGGTGAAAGCAGTGATTGTTTTGTTTTTGCTTAGTTTTTTTTTTTTTTTTTGAGTTGTGGTCTTGCTCTGAATCCCGGGCTGGAGTGGGGATACAGTGGCATAATTATACCTCACTGCAGCCTCAGACTGCTGGCTTCATGCTATGCTCCCACCTTGGTCTCCCAACATGCTGGGATTACAGGCATGAGCCACCATGCCTAGCAAAGATAGAAACTTATAGCATCGAATGCATATTTTAGAAAAGAAGAAAGCTCTAAAAATAAATAATCTAAGCTTCCACTTTAGGAAACTAGACAAAGAAAATTTAAATTAAAAGTAAAAAGAATAAAAGATATAATAAGAATTAGAGCAGAAATCAATAAAATTGAAAATAGGAAATCAATAGAGAAAGAAGACCAAAAGTTGGTTATTTGAAAAGAGCAATACAATTGACTAGTCTCTAGCTAGACTAAGAAGAAAAGAGAGAAGACTCAAAAATTACTAATGTCAGCTGTTCTAATGAATTACTAATGAATAGCCTGTATCTATTTAAAAAATCAGACCAGCAATTAATAATTTTCTAGGCCGGATGCAGTGGCTAATGCTTGTAATCCCAGCACTTTGGGAGGCTGAGGCGGGTGGATCACCTGAGGTCAGGAGTTAGAGACTATCTGGCTAACATGGTGAAACCCTCTGTCTACTAAAAATACAAAAATTAGCTGCGCGTGGTGGTAGGTGCCTGTAATCACAGCTACTCGGGAGGCTGAGACAGGAGAATTGCTTGAACTTGTGAGGTGGAGGTTGCATGAGGTAAGATCATGCCACTGCACTCTAGCCTGGGCGACAAGAGCGAGATTTGGTCTCAAAATAAATAAGTAAATAAAATAATAATAACTTTCTGAAAGAGAAAGCACCAGGTTCTGACAGGTTCACTGGTGAATTCTGCCAAACATTTAAGGAGGAAATTATACCAATTCTCTATAGTCTCTTTCAGAAAATAGAACCTGAGGGAATACTTCATCACTCATTCTTTAAGGCCAGCATTACACTAATACCAAACCAAGACAAATACATTACAAGAAAAGAAAACTACAGACCAATATCTCTCATGACCATAGATGCAAAAATTCTCAACCAAATGTTAGCAAATCAAATCCAGCAACATATAGAAAGAATTATACACCATAACCAAGTGGGATTTATTCTAAGCGTACAACGCTGATTCCACATTGGAAAAACAATTAATATAATCCATCACATCAGCAGGCTAAAGAAGAAAAGGTATGTTTATAGACCAATGGATGAGAAAAAAGCATGTGACAAAATCTAACACTGATTCATGATAAAAACTCTCAATAAACTAGGAATAGAGAAAAACTTCCCAACTTGATAAAGAATGTCTACAAAAAAACCTACAGCTAACATCATACTTGCTGGTGAGAAACTTGAGGATTTTCCTACTAAGATCAAGAACAAGGCAAGGATGTCCCCTTCTTACCACTCCTTTTGAGCATCATACTGAGAGTTGTAGCTAATGCAATTAGACCAGAAAGAAAATGAAGGGTATACTAATTGGGAAGGGGGGGGAAAAACTGTCTTTGTTTGCACATGATGTGATTGTCTATGTAGAAAATCTGAAGGAAGGGACAAAAAAGCCCTCTTGGAACTAACAAGTGATTATAGTAAGTTTGCAAGATACAATCTTAATGCACAAAAGTCAATCTCTGTCCCCTATACCAGCAACAAACAAGTACAACATGAATTTAAAAACACAATACCATTTACACCAGCATCCCCAAAATGAAATACATAGCTATAAATCTAATGAAATATATACAAGATCTATGTGAAGAAAACTACAAAACTTTGTTGGAGAGATAGTCCATGTTCATGAATGGGAAAACTCAGAATTGTTAAGATGTCAGTTTTTCCCAACTTAATCTACAGATTGAATGCAATAAAAATCCCAGCAAATTATTTTGTGGCTATTGACAAACTGATTCTAAAGCTTATATGGAGAGGCAAAAGACGCAACTCAGTTTTGAAGGAGAAGAACAAAATTGGAAGACTGACACTACCTGACTTTAAGACTTATGTCACAGTAATCAGAGAACATGATACAGATGAAAGAATAGATGAATAGATCAATAAAACAGAATAGAAAGCATAGAAAAGACCCACATAAATTTAGTCAACTGATTTTTTTTGTTTGTTTTTTTGTGATGGATTCTCACTCTGTCGCCCAGACTGGAGTACAGTGGCACAATCTCGGCTCGCTGCAACCTCCACCTCCCGGGTTCAAGTGATTCTCCTGTCTCAGTCTCCCGAGTAGCTGGGACTACAGTCGCACACCACCACGGCCAGCCAATTTTTGTATTTTTAGTAGAGATGGAGTTTCACCATGTTGGTCAGGCTGGTCTCAAACTCCTGACCTCAGGTGATCCACCCATCTCAGCCTCCCAAAGTGCTGGGATTACAGGTGTGAGCCACTGTGCCCTGCCTGATCTTTGACAAACAAGTAATGGCAATACAATGGAGCAAAAGTAGTCTTTTCAACAAATTGTGGTGGAACAACTGGACATCCACAAGCAAGAAATGAATGTAGACCCAGAACCTTTTCAAAAATTAACTCAAAGTGGATCATAAACCTAAATGGAAAATGTGGAACTATAAAGCTTCTAGAATATAGGAGAAAATCTAAGACGAACTTGGGTATGATGATGACTTTTTAGATACCACCTAAGAGCATGGTCCCTGAAAGAAATAATTGATAAGCTGGACTTCATTAAAATTTGAAATTTCTGCTTTGCAAAAGACAACTGTAAAGAGAATAAGACAAGCCACAAACTGGGAGAAAATATTTGCAAAAAACACATTTGATAAAGGATTGTTACCCAGAATATACAAAGAATTCTTAAAACCCAGCAATAGAAAATGAACAACATGATTTTAAAATATGTAAAAGACCCGAACAGACACCTCACCAAAGCCAGTATACCAATGGCAAGATAAAGAAATGTTCAAAATCATGTGTCATTAGGGAATTGTAAATTAAAACAACAACTATTACACACCCATTAGAATGACCAAAATCCAGAACACTGACAACACCAAATGCAAGTGAGGGTGTGGCACAACAGGAACTCTCACTCATTGCTGATGAGAATCCAAAATGGTTCAGCTACTTTGGAAGATTGTTTGGCAGCTTCTTACAAAACCAAACATACTGTTAACATACAGTCCAGCAGTCATGTTCCTTATAATTTATTTAAATGAATTGAAAACCATGTCCACACAAAAATCTGTACAAAAATGTTTATAGCAGCTTTATTCATAATTGCTAAAAGTTGGAGGCAATCAAGATTATCAAGATGTTTGTTAGTAAGTGAATGGATAAATAAGCTATGGTATATCCAGACTATGGAATATTATTCGACACTAAAATGAAGTGAACTATCAAGCCATGAAAATATATGTAGGAACCTTAGCAGCAAATTGCTGAGTGAAAGAAGCCGTTCTGAAAAGGCCACATACCGTATGATTCTAACTATATGACATTTTGGAAAAGGCAAAACTATGGATATAACTGTCAGTGGTTGCCAGGAGGGAGGGCGGGAGAAATAGGCAGAGCACAGAGGATTTTTAGGGCAGTGTCACTATTCTATACAATACTGTATTACTATGGTGAATACATATCATTATACATTTGTCAAAACCCATAGACTGCACAACTTCAAGAGTGAACCCCAATGTAAACTATGGACTTTGAATGACAAAAATAATTCATCAACTGTACTTAGTTCAACCAATGTATCACTATGGTTAAGATGGAATTTTAAGGGACCAGAATACCCAAAACAAAAGAATAAAGTTGGAGAACTCACATTTTCAAAACTTACTATAAAGCTGAAGCAACTAAAATAGTGTAGTATTGGCATAGGATACTATATATAGATCAATGGAACAGAATTGAGAGTCCAGAAATAAAACCATACATCTAAGGCCAATTGATTTTCAATGATTATCAAGACAATTCAGTGGGTGAAATAATAGATTTTTTCAACAATTGGCGTTGAGACATGCAAAAAATGAAATTGCACCCCTATCTCCCAGAATATACAAAAATTAACTCAAATGGATCAAAGTCCTAAATGTAAGAGCTAAAACTATAAAATTTTTAGAAAAAGCCAAAGAATTCCTGACCTTGGTTTAGACAATTATTTGTTGGATCTGACACCAAAATCGCAAGTGACAAAAAAAAAAAATGGACAATTTGTACTTCATCAAAACTAAAAAGTTTTATGCTTCAAAAGACAACATCGTGAAAGTAAAAAGATAACCCATAAATTGAAAGAAAATAATTGCAAATAATATACCTGATAAAATATTTATATCCAAAATAGATAAAGAAATCTTACAACCCTAAAACAAAGACAAATAACCCATTGAAAATGGGAAAATGATTTGAATAGCCATTTCTCCAAGGAAGATCAGAGGGTATGAAAAGTGTATGATCAGAGAGGGTATGAGAAACGCGTATGATCAGACAGAGTGTGAGATACACCTATGATCAGAGAGGGTATGAGAAGTGCGTATGATCAGAGAGGTTCTAGAGTAGGGAAACTGAGTGCTTACGTAACAAGCAAGTTTTTTTTTTTTTAAATATGAAAGAATGTGGTTTCATTTCACAAGGTCATGCAAATATATCCACATCAGTTGTTATGAAAGAAGTCGGTAGCAGTACAGTCTGAGATGGTGTGTGTGCTATCAGAAGAATTAAAATAGCACGTTTAAGAAGCAAGTTTTAAGCCTATATTTGTGGACCATAGGAACAACAAACCGTCATCCCCCAATGGTAGTGTTCGATAGGGCCAACTGATATGAAAGCATGCAGTAGCATTTTTAAAAAATCTGGCCGGGCGTGGTGGTTCACACTTGTAATCCCAGCACTTTGGAAGGCCGAGGTGGGCAATCACGAGGTCAGGAACTTGAGACCAGCCTGGCCAACACAGTGAAACTCCATCTCTACTAAAAATACAAAAAATTAGCTGGGCATGGTGGCGGGCGCCTGTAATCCTTGCTACTTGGGAGGCTGAGGCAGGAGGATCGCTTGAACCCGGGAGGCAGAGGTTGCAGTGAGCTGAGATTGCATCACTGCACTCCAGCCCGGGTGACAGTGTGAGACTCTGTCTCAGATAAATAAATAAATAAATAAATCTGTTGTTGCACAACAGCAAAATTTAATAGTCTAATAACCACTTTATTATTTCACAATTCTATGGTTGACTGGGCTCTTCACAATGGTTTTTTTCTCCTCTGTGTGATGTTGGCATAGGCTCCCGTCATTTGTGGGCTTGATTAGTTTGGAATGTTCAAGATGGCTCACTCAGATGGCTGACATTTGATATTTGCTACTGGCTGCTGGCTATTGGCTGGGAGCCCACCTGGAGCTATTAGCCAAAGCTTACTTACATGTGGCTACTTAATATGTGGCCTCTCCATGTGGCTTGGGCTTCTCAGAACGTGGTGGCTGGATTCTGAGAGAAAGCATCCTAAGAATAAACTTGAAGAGGTAAAATTGGAAGCTGTCAACTGGCATGATGCCCACATCTGCCACATTCTTTTGGGTAACCAATTCACAGATTGAGCCCAGAGATAAGAGGAAGGGAAAAATATTCCACCTCTCAATGCACATAATCACAAAGAATTTATGGTCATTTAAAAACGATCACAAGCGCCAACAGAAATCAGAAGCAAGGCACAATGCAACCAGTTCTAATTTTAAACAAATAATTAACAGTAATTTTTCTCAAACTGCAAAGATTCAAAACTATGCAATTCACCCATTTTAAAGTTTGAGACCAAAATTTTTCTTTGAAAGCTTCATTAAAAACAAATAGTAAAATTACTATGTAGAAAGACCTGAGAAGTATTATATTTAAACATAAACAGTATAAAATATTGATTTTCTTTCAACAAAGAATTTTTAAAAATCAATGACATTATTGTGCATAGTACATTTGTTTTCTTTTAACATGTAAAAACAGACTCCATTAACAATTACAGATCTAACATTTGGAGTTTCAGCTGCTTGCAAATGGCTGTGAAAATCATGGAGTATTTGAATTACAAGCTTTGAGGCTGATGTGTAGTGCCATCAGATCACTTATCTAGTGAGTGAGCTTAGTTTTCTATCTGGCATTTGCAACTTTTTGGAATTTGCTTTATTCTACATGTTATCATTTGTATTAATAAGTATTAATACATTTGTTTCTTTGTGGTAAATAATTCTCAAGAGGAAAAAAATACAGAGCCAAATACAGTAGAAAGCCAGAAGCCTGTACAAATGTTGACATACTCATGAATATGAGTGGTTCAACATGGTGAAACCCTGTCTCTACTAAAAATACAGAAATTAGTTGGGCGTGGTGGCATGCACCTGTTATCCCAGCTACTTGGGAGGCTGAGGCAGGAGAATCGCTTGAATCTGGGAGGTAGAGGATGCAGTGAGGTGAGATCACACTACTGCGCTCCAGCCTGGGTGACAGAGCAAGACTCTGTCTCAGGAAAAAAAAAAAGTTATCTGAGGCCACTAATATCAAGAATCCAGTGTACTATGCAAGGGGACTTCAAAAAGTTTTTGAAAGATGGAATTAAAAGATTAAAAATTAAAAATGTAAATGTATTTCTCAAAATAACTCCATCATGCTCAAGACAGTTTTGTAAGCCGTGATAGCCACTTAGTCCACCCCTAAAGAACTGAGAATCCTGTAAATTTAACCAAGTCAATGCAGTCTTTTTTACATAATTAACTGAAGAAAAATAGGTGCCTTTTCAAGATTTTTTAGGATTAGAAAACAAAAGTAAGTCAGAAGGGGCAAAATCAGGACTGTACGGCAAAAACCTAGTGATTTCCCATTGAAACGTCTGCAAAATTGCCCCTGTTTGATGAGAGGAATGAGCAATAACATTGTCATGGTAGAGAAGGACTCTGGTGAAGCTTTTCCAGGCATTTTCTTTTTAAACTAAAGCTTTGGCTCACTTTCTTAAAACATTCATAATAAGCAGATCTAATTGTTCTTTGGCCCTTCAGACAGTCAACAAGCAATATGCCTTGAGCATCCCTGAACATTTTTGCCATGACCTTTGCTCTTGACTGGTCTTCTTTTGCTTTGGCTGGACTACTTCCATCTCTTAGTAGCCATTGCTTTGATTGTGCTTTGCCTTTTGGATTGTACTGGTAAAGCCATATTTTATTTCCTATTGCAGTTCTTCAAAGCAATACTTCAGGATCTTGATCCACATACTTTTTTTTTTTTTTTTTTTTTTTTTTGAGACAGAGTCTCACTCTGTTGCCCAAACTGAAGTGCAGCAGCACAATCTTGGCTAACTGCAACCTCCGCTTCCCGGGTTCAAGCAATTCTCCTGCCTCAGCCTCCTGGGTAGCTGGGACTATAAGCATACGCCACCATGCCTGGCTGATTTTTGTATTTTTAGTAGAGATGGAGTTTCACCATGTTGTCCAGGCTGATCTTGATCTCCTGACCTTGTGATCTACCCGCCTTGGCCTCCCAAAGTACTGGGATTATAGGTGTGAACCACTGCAAAAATTTTTATAATTTTTTTCTAAAAAATTGATGTGAGTGGTCTGCTGCTGTGGGTTTCATCTTCAACTTGTCTTGTTCCTTCCTAAAAGGATTGATCCATTTGTAAACTGCTGATTTCCTTGGGGCGTTGTCTTCATAAACTTCCTGTAAAGCATCAGTGATTTCACCAGTCTCCCACCCGTGCCTCACCATAAAGTTGATGTTTGTTTCTGCTGCAATTTCAGTAGCATGTTGCTCTGATAGGGATCTTTTTAAAACTGATGTCTTCTTCTTTTTACTGCCTCAAACTAGATCTTGTTCAGACATGTTATAACAAGCTAGTACAAGTTTATTTTGGTGCAAAATAATCTTGAAATCCATATATGCATTTTTCATAATGCACTTTTTTTGTTTTTGAAACAGGGCCTCTGCTCTGTTGCCCAGGCTGGAGTGCACTGGTACAATCACAGCTCCCTGCAGCCCTGATCTCCTGGGCTCGAGCAATCCTCCAGCTTCAGCCTCCTGAGTAGCTGGGACAACAAATATGCACCACTCTGCCTGGCTAGTTTATTTGATTTTTAGCAGAGACAAGGCCTCGCTATGTTGCCCAGGCTGGTCTCAAACTCCTGGGTTCAAGTAATCGTCCTACCTCCGCCTCCTGAGTAACTAGGACTACAGGCACATGCCACTGCATCTGGCTGACTTATGTATTTATCTATAGAGGTGGAGGTCTCGCTTTGTTGCCCTTGTGCTGAGATTGCAGGTGTGAGCCACCATGCCTGACTTGTTCAACTTTTATGCGCCAGATACAGTATCATGCCAGTTACAGAGATCAAAGACTCAATCAGTCTTCAAGAAGCTACATAGTTGTACAGATAATAAACAATAATACCAAACAAAACTATAAATCAAGCAGGACTCAGGGTTCTGACTTCTGCAGCCAAATAAGTAGCTAAGATATACAGATAGATGAGATTTGGGGACTATCAGTTTGGTTTGGAGTATATTAAATCATGAGGGACTCATGGGTTATCAAGTTGGAGATATCTAACTTGGAAGTGGGCCTTACGAGGGGTCACAGCTAGACATGTTGTCATTGGCATATAGTCATTGGCAGTTAAAGCCATGAGGGTGAGTAATGTTTCTCCCCAGAGGTCAATAAAAAGAAGAAAAGTGTGTTTCACTTGGTTTGATTTGGGGGTTGGGGGGTTGGTTTTTGTCTTTATTTTTTCCTCTTCTTAAATGTTTGATGGAAGGCTTGTAACAGAACTGAATAGCATTAGGAAGTGAAACTGAATTCACTGAAGCTCGGATAGAGTATAGGAGATTTTTGAATGAGAAAAGACCCTTAGCCAGGGGAAGGTGGGTGGTTAAGTTTCATGGGGTAGCTTCAAGGAGCACACAGGAAAAATCTTTTCAAGGAGAGACACCAAAGGAGCTGAGGACAATTTAGCTTGACTGGAAGAACACAGGCAGTGCTACAACATGAAAGATGCTGAATACCTTCAGAACTAGTCGTAACTAATGGGAGCTCTACACTGAATGACATTTCCCATTCTTGTGAAAAAGAGGATGCTATTTTTTGCATTTAGAATTTTCTATAGTGCTTTGAGCAGACTGGAAGATGTGAGGATGGAAGTCTTCCGGTCTTCCACATGTTAAAACAGAAAGGAAAGTGGGGGACCTTGATTTGTGTTTTCTACAGTACCTTGAGTAGTGCCTTACACAAAATAAACACTCAGTTTATGTTTTAATATGAATTGATGGCATTTATTACCTAGGAATTGGCCATCAATAAGATACTTATTGATATAAGAAACTTCTTATATTAGCTAGCTAAAAAAGGAAAGAATGCATATAATTTTGTTCTTTTCATATAAGAATTAACTATTCTTTAACCTGTATATTTTTTTTCCAGTTGCTTAGTGCTTTTGCAGCACTTATTTTTAGTGTAGTATGTTTCATGTTTCTTATGAAATGTGGTGGACCACCTTGGTCAGCAGAAGGGAAAATAGGGGTAGCAGTAAGATTTACTAGAAAGAGTGTAATGATTTTTAGTGTAGCTTTTTTCCTTCCTTTTTTTCCACCATTTCTTCCCCTCCCTTCTTCCTCCTCATAAACCCTTTCCCCTCCCCACAAGAAGACAATACATGTTAGCAACTTAATATGAATTCTGTCATACTTTTCCTCCATGGTCATAAATCATTAATGTGGCACACACATGTATATGTGTTTATGTATGTGTATCCATATATGTAATACACACACATAAACACATATACATGTGTTTTCTGGCACTGTTGAAAAATGGTAATGTATATGCTTTTTTTTTTTTTTTTTTGGATCTTACTTTTCTCATTCAACAATATCTTCTGGATATTTCTCCAAATCCCATTTCATCTTTCCCCTGTGGCATCCACTTTATGCTCAGGGTTTTGCTACTAGAACACTGAGGTCCTTTTAGATATTTTTTTAACATAATCATACTTTTATTTCTTTGGAATAAATTCCCATGAGTAGAATTGTTGGGCTGAGGACTATATGTATTTTAAATTTTAATAGATTTATCAGAGTGATTTTCAAAAAGATTACAATGCTTAATGCTCCCACTAGCAACTTATGAAAGTACTTTTCCTTCACTTTCTCACCAGAAACAAGCAACAGTTTTCATAGGTTCTCTTAATTTTTGCTGGTCTGATAGGAATAAGGTTTCATTCTTACTTTAACTTGCATTTCCCTGAGTGCTAATGAATTTAAACACTTTTCATATATTTGTTGGCTATTTAAATTTGTTCTTCTGCTATCTAACTTTATGGAGTGGTTTTTCTTTTTTTATTGTCAATTTGTAAGAGCTCTTTTTCATATTCTTGTATAGTTAAACATGTCTATTTAAAAAATAGCTACTTGGTTTCTAGGCTTGGCTTTGAAGTTTTTATCTGCTTATAGAAGACTTTATTGAATGATTTTAATTTTTTTTACACTTAAGTCTTTAATATAGAGAGAAGTAGTTTTTACATATGGTATAAGATGCAGATCTTCTTTTATACTAAACTCAGCCCAAACTCCTCTTCAGACCTTCACCCAGGGTAGAGAGCTTGCTACCTCCTAACTGTGTTAAAGTAACACATATATTTTTATTATACTCAGGAGGGGGTCCTATAGGCAGGACACCTTATATTTACTTAGTGTATTAGTCCGTTTTCATGCTGCTGATATAGACATACCTGAGACTGGGAAGAAGAAGAGGTTTAATGGACTTACAGTCCCACATGTCTGGGGAGGCCTCACAATCATGGCAGAAGGCAAGGAGGAGCAAGTCACATCTTCAGTGGATGGTGGCAGGCAGAGAGAGAGAGCTTGTGCAGGGGAACTCCTCTTTATAAAGCCATCAGAATGCGTGAGACTTACTCACTATCATGAAAACAGCATGAGAAAGACCCGCCCCCATGATTCAATTACCTTCCATTGGGTCCCTCCCACGACACGTGGGAATTGTGGGAGTAACAATTCAAGATGAGACTTGGGTGAGGACACAGCCAAACTATATCACTTAGTTCAGTCTCAGATTATTCTTTCCAGAATGTTAAACTGATGCTCTACGTTTGGCCTAGAATTCTGGTAGAAGCAAGAATGTAAACATTCCACATTAGTCTCCTCTTTATTTTGTCTTTTTTTTTGGTTGAATTTTGTTTTTGGTTTTCTATAAGGTCTTAGTAACTTACATAATTCCCCTGCTTTCACTGACTTTATTCTATTTTTAATAACTAACCTTACATCTCTCCATCTTCTAAGTCATTTTCTTTATGATTAATATTGCCCACTCAACAATCCTTAGTCCTACCAAGGACTTTTTTTGGAAGTCTTTTAGGAATGCTAGAACTTACTGATGTACTATAACCATTGTTATCTTTTTATTATATCATAAAATTCTACTATCTTAGTTTTTCATTTTTAATATTCACTTTTACCTCCAGTTTGATAAAAATTATATAATAATATGGTCAATGTAACATATTTTCAAGAAATTGGCTGAGACATTTTTCAAGCTTGTGAACATAATTTTTTCAACATTCCAAAAACCTGGTAACTAAACTAAACTGGTATATAATGACCATTGCACATGTAATCTTTAAACATGATATTAAACATCACATTTGGGTTCTTAAAAAATTTGTTTTTTTGCATTGCCTCACAATACGTATTTATATTTTAAGTGTTTCTATTGTAAAATAAGACTTGCTGAAGGACCACATGGTGTAATAGCAAATTGAACTTGGTCATGAACTCCTACTTTAAACCCAGGTCATTGCACTTACTCATTCTTTGACCTTGGGAAAATTATCTCTGAATCTGTGCTCCCATGTATAAATAGGAATAAAAATGTTCACGGAATTTGGTTTTAGAGACAATTTAATTAGTTAAAAAGAGAAAAGAAAACAAAATCCCACTATCAATATATATTACTTTTTTGCATATTTCCTTCTGGTTTTTGCTCCTATGTATATCTATTTTACTATGTATTTATGAGTATGGTATATGTGTATGTTTAACACGTTTATTTAGGTCAAATAAAAAAAGGAACACTTTTATTAGGCTGTTCAGTATCAAGCAATAAAAAAAAGCATATAATCTTAATAAAATAGATTTTTAGTTTTCTCATAACAAATAAGTCAACTTACTTGCATTTCAAATTGCAGTTCCTGGCTGATGCTGATTTTGCTGGTCCAGGGAGCACACTTTTAGGTCACTGATCCCTAGATAATTGTTTCCCAAATCCCCTTCACTTTTTGTCATATGAGTTATATGAAAAACAGCATGTATTTTTTAATGTTGATTGTTTACGAAGCAACAAATCTTTTCCTATTATATGCCTTTTGAAAGTCACTTTTCAGTTTATTATTTTCAAGCTGCAAGATGCATTTGATGTTATTTTATATAATTTTATAATTTTAAAATTAGGGACCCTGATGCCTCATTTTCTGATTTTTATTATGTATTCTGTTTTTCTCATTAGGCTGACAGAATAGATAAGAGGATTTCAGTAGGTAGATAGGAGGGAAGGGATATTTAGAGGTAATTGGGTAGAGTGGAAAACACAGACAAGCTGATTTGAACTCAGTAATAATCCTTTAATAACTTGGATAATATACTTTCTCAGCCTTTTTTTTTTTTAATCTATAATACAGCTAATGATATCCACCTTAGAGGGTTGTTAAAAAGATGAGATAACATATATGATGGTTGCTAGCCATGCCTCGTTTATAGTAAGCACTCAATAAGTAATAGGTGAGGTAATGTTGTTACTGTTATTAAGCAATGAGAAGTTCAAGTTTGAACTTGTTTTTTATTTCAACATTATAATTTGTATATATTGTAATAAATCTTAATAAAAATAAAGGTATAATACCCATCAAACTAATAAAATACATTTTCTAGGTTGAAAAATGACAGATGCAATTTGTTAAAAAAAAAATGTATGGAGGAGAATATTCAGACAGTGATAACAGGAAACAATGGAGATTACACAAGATCAGAGTAAAATGTTCATAATTGTTAAAGCTGGGGGATAATCACATGGGAATTTATTATACTATTGTGCCTATTCTTATGTATGCCTGAACGTTTTCATAATAAAAAGTTTCAGGCTGGACGCAGTGGCTCATGCCTGTAATTCCAACCCTTTGAGAGTCCAAGGCAGGAGCATTGCTTGAGCCCAGGAATGTAAAACCAGCCTGGGCAGCATAGTGAGACCCTGCCTCTACAAAAAAATTTAAAAATTAGCTGTGGGTTGGGTATGGCGGCTCATGCCTGTAGTCCCAGCACATTGGAAGACCGAGGCTGGTGGATTGCTTGAGCTCACGAGTTTGAGACCAGCCTAGGCAACATGACGAAACCCCATTTCTACAACAAGTACAAAAAAAAAAAAAAAAGAAAGGAAGGAAGGAAGGAAAAGAAAAAATTAACTGAATGTGGTTGGTCATGCCTGTAGTCCCAACTACTTGGGAAGCTGAGGTGGGAGAATCATTTGAACCCAGGAGGTGGAGGTTGCAGTGAGCCAAGATCATGCTACTGCACTCCAGCCTGGGTGACTGCAGTGAGACCTTGTCTCATAAAAACAAAACAACCCCAAAAAAGTTATTTTAAAATCAGTGCTCTCATTTAACAAACATTTTTTGAGCATTTATCAAGTGCCTTGCTCTACATCGAACTGTCCTTCAGTCCTATTGCTGTTACTGAGGTGTGAAGGAAGTGTGGAGCATAGGAGGAAGGGTTTAGTATCAATGGATAGAGGGTATGTGGAAAGAATTGGGAAAAGCTTTACAATGTTGAAGATATGGGCTTTGAAGAACGAGTAGGGTTTGGTTGGATGGAAAAGAGATTAGAATGGGCATTCCAGAGAGACAACAATCTAAACAAAGGCACAGCGATATGCAAATCTTGGCATTTTCCATGATCGATGCCTTTTCTAATATGCAGGCCTGTGGGAGCTGAGGCTGGAAGGACCTTGTATGTCATGCTGAGAAGTCGGGACTACATTTCTTCAACTGAAGGTTTTTGAGTAGGAGAGGGATGTGATTGGATATGTGTTGTAGAAGGATAACTTTGCTTTTTGAGAAAACAACTTTATTGAGGTATAATTGATATACAATAAACTACACATACAATTGCTGACTTTGGACATATGCACGTACTTGTAAAACTATCAACACAATCAAGGTAATAGACATAAGAAAGATAACTTTGATTACGAGTCTGAGAAAAGATTGGAAGGATAAGACACTAGAGACAGACTAGTTAGGATACTCTTAGAACATATTGAAATAAGAACTAATTTAAGAACTTTATGAGTATTGGCAGTAGAAATGGAAGGGTGAAGACAAGTTCAAGACATTTTCTGGGTAGGAATTTGATCTAGGATTGAAGTAGGGAGCTATACTGTCCTCCACAGTGTAAACTAAGTTGCTGTGAGTCATATAAAATAGCAATAACTAGAATTTTTTTTCCGCTTCTGCTGAAAGCATTTGAAGAATGATTTTTTTCACCTGAGCATCTTTTCTTCAAGTTCATGGTTCAGCTTTTATAAAGACTAGTATTGTGCTTTCTGGGGCTGTTTTCTTTTATTGATCCATTTATTCCCCCTCACCTTTCTCCTTTCTTCCTTTTGTGTGTGTCCATCTACACACACTCCTTCCTTTTAAACAAAAAATAATTTACTTTCTTATGACTTGTGGATATAAAATCATCATTATCTTTTGGGCTTAACATTTAAGACAATTTCATAAATGTGAAGCTTAAAACCTATTTCCCAAAATATTTTGCATTATTAGATGTTTGGGGGAAGTATATATTGTTGACATGTAGAAACTTTTTTTTTTTTTTTTTCTTTTGAGACGGAGTCACTGAGGCTGGAGTGCTGTGGCATAATCTTGGCTCATGGCAGCCTCTGTCTCCTGGGTTCAAGCAATTCTCCCACCTCAGCCTCCCAAGTAGCTGGTATTACAGGCGCGTGCCACCGTACCCAGCTAATTTTTGTATTTTTAATAGAGATGGGGTTTCACCATGTTGGCCATGCTGGTCTTGAACTCCTGATCTCAGATGATCTGCCTACCCCGACCTCCCAAAGTGCTGGGATTACAGGCATGAGCCACTGCGCCCAGAAACTTTTTTTTTTTTTTAAATCATAGAATCTGTGTAGGTAGTGTTTTTTTAGGTGGAGTTTCTCTTTTTTTTTCTCTCTCTCTCTTCCCACCCCCTACAACACTAGAAGGCCATAAGTTATGCTTTGTTTTAGAAAAAAGAACATACCACATTTCTAGATCCTCTTGGTATATTACAACTAGAATATGTCTATAAGGAGAAAATAAATGGGTAGAAATACCAGCACAATTAGAATAACCAAGACATTGATTTCAGGAGGCCTCTATTAACAAAAGGACCTAGAGAAGCTGCCACGTGGCAGAAATCATGAATAATATGTTGAATTGACTTAGATCCCTTAAACCCAGTCTTGTTTCACATCAGGTACCTTTGTTGGGCTTCCTAGTTGGAGTTTACCTGGAGTGCAGCTTTGCCACAAAGTAAACCGTAGGCCTACGTTAGAAATTAGTAAAAGTTCCTCTCTCTCAACACTGCTAAATCAACTTGATGCGAGTGTTTATTTTGTAAGGAAATACTGCATCGAAATAATCATGTAATGAAGAAAGATTTCTTACTCTATTTACTACCACAGACATACACCATATCATATTCTAGATCTAGAGTTTTAAGTTATAAACAATTAGCAGTTGAAAGAAGTAACAAATAAATGATTCTCAGGACTGTATTTTCTCTCTATATTTATACAACTATATTTGAGTTGTCTTTGTTGGCAAGAATCAGATATAACATAAAAATGCATTCCTGCCACAAGTGTGTAACCTGTATCAAATCATAAGGAAACATAAGACAGCCCCAAAGTGAGGGACATTCTACAAAATAACCGGCTTGGATTCCTTAAACATGTCAAGGCTAAGCAACACAAAGGCTGAGAGACTTGCACGTTTTTTAAAAACGAAGATGTGATAACTAAATGCAGTGCATAAACCTGGATTGGATCCTGCTCCAGGTGAAGATGACATCTATAAGAACATTATTGGGACCAGGCGCGGTGACTCATGCCTGTAATCCCAGCACTTTGGGAGCCTAAGGCAGGTGGATCATGAGGTCAGGAGTTTGAGACCAGCCTGGCCAACATGGTGAAACCCCGTCTTTATTAAAAATAGAAAAATTAGCCATGGTGGTGGGCACCTGTAATCCCAGCTACTTGGGAGGCTGTGGCAGGAGAATCGCTTGAACCTGGGAGGCAGAGGTTGCAGTGAGCCGAGATCGTGCCACTGCACTCCAGCCTGGGACTCCATCTCAAAAAAAAAAAAAAAAAGAAAAGAAAAAAAAGATTATTAGGACAAGTGATGAAATTTGGATATGGACCATAGATTAGAAAATAGGGCCTGGCGTGGTGGCTCACACCTGTAATCCCAGCACTTTGGGAGGCTGAGGCGGGTGGATCACTTGAGGCCAGGAGTTGGAGACCAGCCTGGTCCACATGGCGAAATCCTGTCTCTACTAAAAATACAAAAATTTGGTGGACGTGGTGGCACACGCCTGTGATCCCAGCCACGTGGGAAGCTGAGGCACAAGAATCACTTGAACCTGAGAGGCGGAGGTTTCAGTGAGCTGAGATGGCACCACTGCACTCCAGCATGATCAACAGAGGGAGACTGTCTCAAAACCATTTTGTGTCAGCATTAGATTTCTTTATTTCAGTGACTGTGCTGTGGTTATATAATAAAAGGTCCTAGTTCTTAGGAAAATGCATATTGAAGTGTTTAGGGCCAAAGAGACACTTTATGTAAACAGTTGGTAAATCCAAGTAAAAGGTAGATGTGAATTTTTTGTGCTATTCTTGATATTTTATTAGAAAGTAACCTCCACAAAAATATCTTAGAAAAAAATCATTATTTTTGAGAATATTTTATTATTGTCATAAGTTTTTATTTCAAATTGGTGTGTTGAATTATATAAATTTCTTAATAAAAGACTTGTGTATTAAACATACTGTTTATTATTAAACGTTTTCTGATGACAGTTATTCACAATTACCTTCCAAACAGCTATTTTATCACAAGTTCATTGCAAGTGCTGGCAATTAAAATCATATGTAACATATTAGGGATGCTGAGAAAGAGAAGGGCAGCCCTTGACCTGTGGGGCCAGCCTGGCACTCACTGGTAGGCCTTGGCGCTCTCCTGTTGGACATAGTTTCACAAAACATCAGCATTAGGCAAGGCCAATCTGAGACCATGCTAAATACAAGATAATAAATACAAGGTATCTTGATGCAGTACAAGATAAACACACATTTTTTTCTAAATGCACACAAAAATAAGGTTACTGTGTCATCTACAAAATACCAAACATCCCCCTTCCCAGCTAATACTAGTGACAGTTGCTTCTCTACCAATTATAGCTTGAGCTATGCTCTAGTGCCCTCCCTATAGATAAGATTTATTGAGGTAGCTAGCCACAGAATTGTCCTCATATTCTGCCAGCACTCAGTATACAGTGAACCCCTGCTTCCTTGAACTCTCCCCCAAATCACAACCAGAGTCCAAATCCATGACAGATTCTAACACCCTCCTACTGAGGTGCCCCAAGCCTCATGGCGTGCCTCTCAGGTTCAAGGGATTCTTGTGCCTCAGCTTCCCACGTAGCTGGGATCACAGCCTCATGGTGTGTGTGTGAATAATAAACACAACTTGTTCAACTATAGGTGTGTTCCTGACCACAAGACATTGACAATGTCTAACATGATGTATAATACAAATCAATATGTAATAGGTCACTCACAGACATATATTTCTACCAATATGTAAGTGCTATTTGATTTTTTTTGGCTTAAAAATAGAAGGTTTATAACTACCTGGCTAAGATCATTTTGTAGTACGGAATTTATGGCCCTGTATTTTAAAAATCAAGTTCTATGGTACAATAAAAGTAAGTATTTTCTTTTGTAAACATTAATATTTTACCATGTGGATGGTAAATGATGGACAGTTGTTGGCAACTGAATGAAAGAAAGATGCTCCATGTTTTCCCGAAAAACACTTGGTTCTTGGAGATAATTTAATATTTGGATTGCATATCCTTTTTTTTTTTTTTTTTTTTCTTTTTGAGGCAGTTATTCTCTGTTGCCCAGGCTGGAGTGCAGTGGCATGATCTCAGCTTATTGCAGCCTCTAGCTCCCAGGTTCTTACCTCAGCCTCCTGAGTAGCTGGGACTACAGGTGTGCACCACCATGCCTGGCCCCTTTCCCCTAGTGTAATGTCTTCTAGGCTCATCCATGTCATAGCATGTATCCGTACTGCAGTCCTTTTAATTGCCAAATGATATCTTATTGAATTGATATACCACATTTTCTTTTTCCATTTATCAGTTGATGGCTATTTGGGTTGTTTCCATTTGGGGCTATTTTGAATATTACGGCAGTTAACACTGGTGTACACAATTTTTGTGTGTTATTTCTCTTGGGTAGATACCTAGGAGTGAAATTGCTGGGTCAGGTGTTAACTCTATGTTTAGTCTTTTAAGGACCTGCCATACTGTTTCCCAAAGCAGCTGCACCATTGTACAATCACATCAGCACTCTATGAGGGGTCCAGTTCTCCCCATCTTCGCTAACACTTATCTGTTCCTTTTATTATAGCCATCTTAGTGAGTGTGAAGTGATTTTTTCATTGTGGTTTTAACTTGCATTTTCTTATGACTAATGATGTCGCGTATCATTTCATGTGCTTATTGACCATTTGTATATTTTCTCCAGAGAATTGGCTTTTCAGATCCTTTGTCCATTTTCAAAATTGGGTTAAGTTCTTATCGTTGAGTTGTACGTGTTCTTTATATATTCTGGATACAAATCCTTCCTTTATCAGATAGATGATTTGAAGATATTTTATCCCAATATGTGAGTTATCTTTTCAACTTTTTGATGTGCTTTGCAGCACAGAAGTTTTTAAAATTTTGGATTACTCACGTCTGTAATCCCAGCAGTTTGGGAGGCCGAGGTGGGCGGATCACCTGAGATCAGGAGTTTGAGATCAGCCAGGCCAATGTGGTGAAACCCCGTATCTACTAAAAATACAAAAAAATTAGCTGAGTGTGGTGGTGTGTGCCTGTAGTCCCAGCTACTCTGGAGGCTGAGGCAGGAGAATTGCTTGAACCCAGGAGGCAGAGGCTGCAGTGAGCCAAGATCATGCCATTGCACTCCAGCCTAGGCAACAAGAGTGAAACTCAAAAAAAAAAAAAAAAAAAAAAGAAATGATTGCCTGATCCAAGTTCATTCAGAATTATGCCTGTGTTTTTTTTTTCTAAAAGTCTTACATTTAGATCTTTGATCCATTTGGAGTTAATTTTTGTATATGGTGTTTAGTAGGGTCCAAATCCATTTTTTTGTATGTGTATAGCATCATTTGTTGCAAAGACTATTCTTTCCCCATCAAATTATCTTAGCACTCTTGTCAGAAATGATAATAAGTGTTAAGGATTATTTCTGGAGTCTCAATTCCATTCCATTGATCAACATGTCTATCCTTATGACAATACAGCACTGTCTCAATATCTATAGCTTTGCGGTAAATTTTGAAATGAAAACGTGTGAATCCTCCAACTTTTTTCTTTTTCTTCAGCATTGTTTTGGCTATTCTGGGTCCCTTAAATTTTCATACTAATTTTTGGATTCAGCTTATTGATTTCCGCAAAGAAGCCAACTGATATTTTGATTCAATCGTTTGGTTTTTAAATTTAAATTAATTTACCCACTTTTGTGGGGTGATTTGGAATTTATAAAAAGCTTTTATTTATACTTCTTGAATAATTATCTCATTCATCGTTTTTGCTAAGCATTGTTGTACATTTTGTAAATGAGGGCCTTAAAGGTTTAAAGAGGCTGACTATGTAATTATTATTATTATTTTTTTAACTCTAATACTTGTTCTTTATATTGTAGCTCCTTTCTTAATATGCCCTCAAATAGCCATTTAGAATTATAATGTCTAAATTATAAATGTGATACTACATTGGTGGGAAAATTAGTCAATAGCTAAATTAAAAACTTTCTTATTAGGAACATTTTTTCAGTTGGAGGATATTTGACTGCTTAGAAAAATTGTGAACAAAATCTAGTTAATTGTCTCAGACAAGGTTGAGATGACATGAAGTCACCCAGTGAGTAAGGAAGGTAGATAATGACAAGTTATTATTTGTAGTACACTGAATGAAGGATATTTTACTTAAAGGGTCCTAATTATTCTTTTTCCAGAATGATTTGAATATGGAACTGTACACCTATTAAAAATCACACTTATGGGGACCACACTGATATAATTTTTGTTTGTTTTTGAGACAGGGTCTCACTCTGTTGCCTAGGCTGGAATGTGATGGTGCAGTGCTGGGCTCAAGCGATCCTCCCATCTCAGCCCCCAAGTAGCTGGGACTACAGGCATGCACCACCATGCCTGATCAATTTTTAAATTTTTTGTGGAGATGAGGGCTCACTGTATTGCCCAGGCTAGTCTTGAACTCCTGAGCTCAAGAGATCCTCCTGCCTTGGCGTCCGAAAGCGTTGGGATTATAGGTGTGTTAGTCTGTTTCACACTACCATAAAGAACTACCTGAGAATGGGTAATTTATGAAGAAGAGGTTTAATTGACTCACAGTTCTACAAGACTGGGAGGACTCAGGAAACTTACAATCATAGTGGAAGCAAAGGGGAAGCAAGCACCTTCTTCAGATGGTGGCAAAAGAGGGAAAGAGAGTGAAGGGGGAAGTGCCACACACTTTTTTTTGATCTCTGAGAACTCACTCACTATCATGAGAAGAGTAAGAGGGAAATCCACCCCGTGATCCAGTCACCTCCAGTCAGGTCCCTTCTCTAATTGCACATGAGATTTGGGTGGGAACACAAATCCAAACTATATTAACAGGTGTGAGCCACCTTGTCTGGCCCACATTGGTGTAATTAATACAAAATAAACTTACATCTTTTTATCAAGTTTTTTTTTCATTATGTAGATATGGTCAAAGAAAATGTCATTGATGTTTGTGAGAGCTTTAAGTTCCACCTGAACTGAATTTTTAAATATTAAGAAAATATTTATTGAGGCCAGGTACAGTGGCTCACATCTGTAATCCCCATACTTTGGGAGGTGGGCAGATCACTTGAGGCTAGGAGTTCAAGACCAGCCTGGCCAACATGGTGAAACCTCATCTCTACTGAAAATACGAAGATTAGCTGGGTGTGGTGGCACATGCCTGTAATCTCAGCTAATCAGAAGGCTGAGGCAGAGAATCGCCTGAACCTGGGAGGCAGAGGCTGCAGTGAACTGAAATCACGCCACTGCACTCCAGCCTGGGCAACAGAGTAAGACTCCATCTCAAAAAAAAAAAAAAAAGAAAGAAAGAAAGAAAATATTTATTGAGGTAAAATTCATATAACATAAAATTAACCATTTTAATGTGAACAAATGCTGGACTTTTATCATGTAAAATTTCAGGGACACAGAACAATAAAAAAATAAATACCATAAATACTCTGCTTGGCTTATCACTTAAGATTGAATAGTCTTAGCATTGTGCCTTATTTGATGAGGACTTTAATACTTTTTTTTTTTGAGTTGGATTTTGCTCTTGTTGCCCAGGCTGGAGTGCAATGACACAATCTCTGCTCACTACAACCTCCACCTGCCAGGTTCAACCGATTCTCATGCCTCAGCCCCCCAAGTAGCTGGTATTACAGGCATGCGCCACAATGCCTGGATAATTTTGTATCTTTTTTAGTAGAGATGGCGTTTCACCATGTTGGTCTGGCTGGTCTCGAATTCCTGACCGCAGGTGATCCGCCTGCCTCGGCCTCCCAAAGTGCTGGGATTACAGGCATGAGCCACCGTGTCCGGCCTAATACATTTTTAAAAATAAAACCTTATAGGTAAGTTTAAGGCCCCATGCCTATTTTTCCTGATTCTATTTCTCAAAGGCAGCCACTATCCCAACTTTGGTATTTATTGTTGCTATGAATATTTTCATACTTTTGCTACGTATGTGTGTATCTGGAAACACTATGTGGAATATATGGAAGGAATATATAGACTATATAGAATTGTTTGACAAATTTTTATATATACACGGTTTTATATTGAATCATGTTTTACATGCTTTTAAATTAGTTATTTATTTACTTATTCTTTAGACACAGAGTCCCACTCTGTTGCCCATGCTGGAGGGCAGTGGCATGATCATAGCTCACTGCAGCCTGGAACTCCTAGGCTCAAGTGATCTTCCTGCCTGAGCCTCCCAAAGTGCTGGGATTACAGGCATGAGAAACTGTGCCTGGCCACATACCTTTAAAAAAAAATGCAACATTATGTTTCTGGGACTCATGTTGACACATACCTTTGTAACAGCTAAACAGTATTCAATTGTATGGCTATATCACAATATACTTATACATTCTTTTTTTGATGGACATTTAGTTTCCAGCAAGGTTATTTAAATTAGAAAATGCAACAATGAACATTCTTTTTTTTTTTTTTTTTTTGAAACAGAGCCTCACTCTGTCATCCAGGCTGGACTGCAGTAGCGCTATCTTGGCTCACTGCAACCTCCGCCTCCCAGGTTCAAGTGATTCTCCTGCCTCAGCCTCCCAAGTAGCTGGGATTACAGGTGCACACCACAATGCCCGGCTAATTTTTTTTGTATTTTAGTAGAGACAGGGTCTCACCGTGTTGCCCAGGCTGGTTTCAAACTCCTGAAATCAGGCAATCCACCTGCGTTGGCCTCCCAAAGTGCTAGGATTACAGGCGTGAGCCACTGCTCCCAACCAAACATTCTTTTTTCTTTTTTTGAAATGGGGTGGTGTTCTGTTGCCAGGCTGGAGTGCAATGGTGATCTTGGCTCACTGCAACTTCCGACTTCCGGATTCAAGCGATTCTCCTGCCTCAGCCTCCCAAGTAGCTGGGATTACAGGCACGTGCCACCACGCCGGCTAATTTTTGTATTTTTAGTAGAGACGGGGTTTCACCGTGTTGGCCAGGATGGTCTCGATCTCCTGACCTCGTGATCCGACTACCTTGGCCTCCCAAAGTGCTGGGATTAAAGGTGTGAGCCACCGTGCCTGGTCAACATTCTTATTTCTAATGTGGCATAGAGCAGTGGTTAGGAGCCAGAGTGCTAGAGCCACATTACCTGTATTTGAACTGTGTCTTTATGGGTAAATTACTTCTCTGGATTTGAGCTGTGTCTCTATGGGCAAATTACTTCTCTGTTCTTCTCTTTAGTGCCCTGTTCCCTTCAGTCATGAAAGCAATGAAGGAAGACAGAATTTCTAATATTATGGTTTCTGAATCATCCTTAATGAGCCTGTCATCAATAAAATGAGAAACTGCAACCTATTTAAACACTATTTATCAGATTATAACACACATTAGAGAATTTAAATATCTTTATGGCAGTACAGTGAAAGTAAAGTGCAGTCTCTATTCTGACTACTGTTTGAAGCTGAAATTTATTGGTATTTTAATACCAATAAATTAAAGTTAGTAAGTAACTTGCTAAGTAAGTCCAATTATGGCATACTACTCAAGGATCATTTTACAAATATCTAATACAGAAACTATGTCTGATACAACAGTAACTACAGTTGCCAGATCCCCATTTTATTTCCTGTAATTTATATTTGATGTTCCTGGATTCCTCTGTCTTTTGGAGCAGCCTATCTAATGTTTGAAAAGGGAGAAGTTAATAGGTGTATATAATTGTGATTTTATTTACTGTCCCTGGGACCTAGTGCTGTTTTAAATTCACAGTTTGGTGGGGTAGCGTGTCCATTTGGCATGTTTGTATGTGCTTGGCCCATTTAAGCAGAGCTCTTCTTTGCCCTAGGCTGGTAAAAAAAAAAAATCAATTCCAATAGCACATTTGAGAAGAGGAACAACCATCATTGGAAACTTCTTTGATGTTTAATTTGTCGTTTTAAAGCATAATTTGGTAAACTGAGGTGTTTTTCCCCTCCTTTACATTCTCCAGTGGCCAAAGTTGTCTCTCTTATTAGAAATAGCCTTTTTTTTTTTTTTTTTTTTTTAAATGAGACAGAGTCTTGCTCTGTCAGCCAGGCTGGAGTGTAGTGGTGCGATCTCAGCTCACTGCAACCTCTGCCTCCCGGGTTCAAGCAATTCTCCTGCCTCAGCCTCCCGAGTAGCTGGGATTATAGGCGAGCACCACCACGCCCAGCTAATTTTGGATTTTGAGTAGAGATGGGGTTTCACCATGTTGGCCAGGCTGGTCTCAAACTCCTGACCTCAAGTGATCCACCCTCCTCGGCTTCCCAAAGTGCTGGGATTGTAGGAGTGAGCCATCGTGCCTGGACTTTACCTATGGTTCTTGTATCTAAAGTGAAAATTTTTGAAAGTTGATTTCTGTCCAAGATATCTGTACTTGAAGATTGACAGTAGAGTTCCTCTGGGTAGATCTGACATAGTAACTGAATAGGAGGGATTGGAGATGGGAGCTATTGTTCCCTTCCTCCCTCCCCATCCCCCACCCCCAGTTGGACTGAACCCTAATCTTCAGAGCAAGACTCCTTAGGATTAGGATAGAAAGAAATTAAGATCTCAGAAGTTTGAACTGGTTTGTCACTGACTAGGTAGAGAGTTTCCCTTGGTTGTTTCAGTGCTAAGAATTTGACCCTGTCTGGTGCTGCACCTATCTTTTTGTAATTATATACATTCATTGTTGTTATATCAATTTTCAAAAGCCACTTATATGGGCTTACTTTACACAGATAAAGTTAACCATTTTCTTGTTTAAGTCATGCTGCTTTCAATTTCAAGCAGCCTACACGAATTCTAACTGATACTGGTGGAACTGGATTAAATGACTTTTGGTTCCTTTCTAGTTCTGACACATGAGCTTAAATATTTTTTGAGGGCCAGTTCTATGCCTGGTGCTATGCTAACTGTCCACATTTCCCTCCTGTCTGTCCACATATCCTTCAAAGTGAGCTTCTTTGAACTACATGCTTGAAGCCCTGAGTTGGTTAGCATTCAGAGACTGGGTGATGCAGCTCGAGTGGCTGAATTTTCTCCCTACCTTCTGACAGTCAGTGGGCTCTGATGATCGGTGTCTTGGTCCTGCCCATTTTTGCTAAGAGCATGAAATAACTTAGTTTCTAACCTCAGTATCCTAGTTGTGAAGTCCAGCCTGACATTCAGAGAGTCTATACTTCTTTTTTTTTTTTTTTTGAATTTTACTTTAAGTTCTGGGATATACGTGCAAGTTTGTTACATAGGTATACATGTGCCATATGGTTTGCTGCACCTATCAACCCGTCATCTAGGTTTTAAGACCTGCATGCATTAGGTATTTGTCCTAATGCTCTCTCTTCCTCCCTTTGCTCCCCACCCCTTAACAGGCCCTGGTGTGTGATGTTCCCCTCCCTGCGTCCATGTGTTCTCATTGTTCAATTCCCACTTATGAATAAGAATATGCAGTGTTTGGTTTTCTGTTCCTGTGTTAGTTTGCTGAGAATGATGGTTTGCAGCTTCATCCATGTACCTCAGAGCACGACACCTGATGCCTCTGTATCCAGTGACCACATTGTCAAGGTCAGCCCACTTGTAACCCCCACTTGTGTGTACCCCAACCCCTGGTCTGGGGATTCCCTGTATCTGTCATTGTCATTCCCCTTGGGGTCTTCCATCTGATCACCAAGGCTTAATTTGAGAAATCTGGTTAGGATCTGCTACTTATGCTTACACGTTGCCAGGGATTCTACTTGTTTCACCTTCTCTGGGCAGTCCTAGGACAAAACAATTGGGTCTATTTGTTCATTCATTCATTTTCTCATTCCTTCTGTGGTTAGTACCTCCTATTTAATATAGCCAAGGCATCAAGATACAGTTACCCTTGATGAAGTCATCAAGATCTATATGCTAGAATACTTTAGATATGTTAACCTTTAATCAGGAGGAAGAAATGGCAGGAGGTCACTGAAGTTCAATGGACAGAATTCTTATTTCAGCAAATGTGGCCAGATTTGCTAAAGATTGTGTTTATCTGGGTCTGACATTATCTCTTTCCGTTTCTCTCTCACACTCTCTTTGTAGTAAGATATTCGAAGTCAGTATCTTCTGGATGATGATGATCCATTGGAGGAAGATGTCCTTGTTGATGTATGTGTTTTAGGTTCTCCAACAAATAAGTATATAGTTTTTGTTTTTCTTTCTTTTTTTTTAAATTTTATTTATTTTTTTGAGACAGGGTCTCACTCTATCACATAGGCTGGAGTGTAGTGGTGCGATCACAGCTCATTGCAGCCTTGCCCTCCCAGGCTTGGGTGATCCTCCCACCTCAGCCTCCCAAGTAGCTCAGACCACAGGCACGCACCACCATACCTGGCTAATTTTTGTATGTTTTTGTAGAGATAGGGTTTTGCCATGTTGCCTAAGCTGGTCTTGAACTCCTGGGCTCAAGTGATCCTCCTGCCTTGGCCTCCCAAAGTGGGATTACAGAAGTGAGCCACTGTGCCAGGCCTAGTTTCTGTTTTTAATTGGAGAAATAGCTTCAGATTTGGCCAACTTACAAAACACTTATTTTTAAGTCATTTGAAATATAATTTATTTGAAACGTAAAGATATTTTTCTTTGTGCTAGTCTTTTGAAAATACTTGTGTCCTTTGCAAATGGTTATATCCTTATCTGAATAATCTTTTGTAAATATAATTTCTGGAAAAAAAGGGAAATTCGGCTTCCTATTCTAAAATGTAAGAACTAGGAACATGATGCAACCTGGCCTCTGGGAAGGAATCTGGCATCCACTTGTTTGGGAGATATTCATTGAAGAGTTAGTGAAGCCATTATACAACGTGTTTTTGTGTGTGTGTGTGTGTGTGTGTGTGTGTGTGTGTGTGTGTGTGGAGGGGGGTGGGGCAGGAAGGGTAATTCTAAAGAGCACAGAGCTTTTAATAGCTATGCTATTTAAAATTGATTATTTAAGTATGAATAAATACCTGTTATAGTAATTTTCAGAAACCTCTAATTTATTTGGGAAAGGATGGCATTATAAAAAGTAATATTTGTCAGAATCTGTTATAAAAACTGGTAAAGATTATGTGAAACTCAACAGAAAGATACTGAAAAAATTAATAGCATGGTTTGCTGCAAATCAGAAAAATGTATTCACAGGGATTGAAGTGGAGGAGGAAGAGTTTCCAAGGTAAGGGAAAGGGGGATAGCTGTGAGATTGGGGATGGAGAAAAATAACATTTAATACTAAGTACAGAACTGGGAAATTTAGATAGAATTCACATTATAAAAATAAATAAATATAAATATAGGGTTTTTTATTGCATACTACAATTCTAGAAAATGTCAAGATTGTTTGGTCATCTTATATTTTTGCTTCCAATTTATCATTTAGCCTTACAGACTTTAAAATAAAGGCTATTTTAGGCTGGGCACGGTGGCTCATGCCTGTAATCCCAGCACTTTGGGAGGCCAAGGTGGGCAGATCACTTGAGGTCAGGAGTTCAAGACCAGCTTGGCCAACATGGTGAAACCCCATGTCTACTAAAAATCCAAAATTAGCCAGGTGTGGTGGTGCATGCCTGTAATCCCAGCTACTTGGGAGGCTGAGGCAGGAGAATCGCTTGAACCTGGGAGGTGGAGGCTGCAGTGAGCCGAGGTTGCACCACTACACTCCAGCCTGGGCAACAGAGTGAGACGCCATCTCAAAAAAATAAAAAAATAAAAAAATAAATAAAAAATAAAATAAAATAAAGTTTTTTGAGGAAATAAATCATTTTCTACCAATATTACATAGAAAGTCTAAAAAACGTAATTAATAACTAGAGAAAGATAGTGTATTTAAAAATAATATCTAACCAGAGAATTTCAGGTTTCCTTCTGGTTTTCTAACTATTGGTAGCTAAAAATGCTGATGTCATTTAAAATTATTAATTGCTGTTTTATATGATCCATTTAAGCTTAAAATAAAACTGGATATTCAACATTAAGCCAATATTTTTGTTCAATTCTGTGCCAAGAATGATTCTAGGTGCAGATACATGGCTATGAATCAAACAGCCAAGGGAATTAAGAAATGGAAATGAGTTCTGTTTCCATGACAATTTAATGATTCTTATTCTGTAGGGAAAACATTCTTGCACTACTTCCCCTGAGTTCATGTAGAGTAGTAGTTCTCGATCCTGGCAGCCATTAGAATTACTTCAGGGTCACTTGGAGTGGCATGGGCTCAACCCAGATTTATTAGAAATAAACAGAATTTCTAGAGATGGAGCCTGTTACCTTCTTCTTTTTGAGCTCCCTATGTTGTCGAGCCAGAGTTGAGAACCACCGATTTATTCTAGAGTATGCCAAATCCAAGGAAGCAGATGGAAAGCCTACTTCATTTCTGAAGATTCATAGCTTCTTTTTTTAAAATTCAATGCACAGGAATGTAAAATGGCTCTGTTGCTGTGGAAACTGGTTTGGCAGTTTCTCAAAAAATTAAACACCGTAAAATTACCATATAACCCATCAATTCCATTCATAGGTGACATACCTTCAAAGAATTGAAAACAGATGCTTAAACAAATACTTGTACATGTATGTTCATAGCAGCACTATTCACAATAGCTAAAAGGAGGAAACTATCCAAATGTCCCTGAATAACACACTGTGGTATATACAATGGAATATTGTTCAGCCACAAGAAGAAATGAAGTAATGATTCATGCTACATCATAGATGAATCTTGAAAACATGCTAAATGAAAAAAGCCTAACACAAAGGGTCCGGCTGTATGATTCCATTTATATGAAATATTCAGAATAGGTAGATTTCTATAAATAGAAACCATATTGGTGGTCGCGGGGGCTGAGAAGAGGGAAGAATGGGGAGTAACCGCTAAATGGGTATGGGTATTTCTTTTGGGATGGTGAAAATCTTTTGGAACTAGATGTAGTGGTTGCACAACAATATGAATGTAATAGATGCTACTGAATTGTTCACTTTAAAATGGTTAATTTTATGAGATGTGAATTTTGCCTCAATTAAAAAAAACCCTATCATCTACAAACATTACATCTTTACTTTTAATGTGATTTTCTTGATTAAAGAAAACTAGCTTTTCAGCCAGGCACGGTGGCTCCCACCTGTAATCCCAGCACTTTGGGAGGCCGAGGCGGGTGGATCATGAGGTCAGGAGTTCGAGACCAGCCTGGCCAAGATGGTGAAACCCTGTCTCTACTAAAAATACAAAAAAAAATTAGCAGGGCATGGTGGCGGGCGCCTGTAATCCCAGCCACTTGGGAGGCTGAGGCGGAGGATTGCTTGAACCAGGGAGGCAGAGGTTGCAGTGAGCTGAGATCGTGCCACTGCACTCTAGCCTGGGTGACAGAGCAAGACTCCATCTCAAAACAAACAAACAAAAAAACAAATACAAAAACAAAACAAACAAACAAAACTAGCTTTTTAGGAAATCAGATTAAAGCTTGTCATAAAACACCAGTTGAATTGACTTAATTCTGTGATCCAGGCTTTTCGTTTGTCTCATAAATAGCCTTAGGAAGAAGCTGTGACTTGCCCACATTCTGAATACATCTAAGAAGATACTGTTATCTGGAAATCTGAATTTCTTTAAAACTCTGTGTTTAGGTCTTCACTGGGGAGCTCTCATGGGCCAAAGGGTATCCCTTGTCTCAAAAATTCATGCTGGTGGTTTCAAAACTTCTGGCCATGTCTCTGAGGCGACAGAGTGAGACTCTGTCTTAAAAATAAATAAATAAAAAATTGAAGATACTACTTTCCCCAAAAGGACAGAGGAGAAGCATGCCAAAAGGAGGAAAGGAAATTATTATATCAAAAAGATACCTGCGCACGTATGTGTATTGCAGCACAATTCACAATTGCGGATATGGAATCAACCTAGGTGACCATCAGCTTGTGGATGAAGGAAAGTGTGGTGTATACAGGTCAAGCATAGTGGCTCATGCCTGTAATCCAGCACTTTGGGAGGCTGAGGCAGAAGGATCCCTTGAAGCCAGAAGTTTGAGACCAACCTGGGCAACAAAGTGAAACCCTGTCTCTATTTTTAAAAAAGTGATGTATATATACCATGGAATACTACTCAGCCATAAACAAGAACCAAATAATGTATTTTCAGCAGTTTGGATGGAACTGGAGGCCATTATCCAAAGTGAAGTAACACAGGAACAAAAACCAAATACCGCATGTTTTCACAAGTGGGAACTAAGCTATGGGTATGCAAAAGTATACAGAGTGGTATAAAGGACACTGGAGACTCAGAAAGGGGGAGGATGGGCTGGGCGCAGTGGCTCATGTTTGCAATCCTAACACTTTGAGTGGATCACTTGAGATCAGGAGTTCAAAACCAGCCTGGCCAACATGGTGAAATCCCATCTCTACTAAAAATACAAAAAAATTTAGCTGGGCATGGTGGCATGCACCTGTAATCTCAGCTACTCGGAAGGCTGAGGCAGGAGAATCGCTTGAACCCAGTAGATGGAGGTTGCAGTGAGCCAGGATCATGCCACAGCACTCCAGCCTGGGTGACAGAGCGAGACTCTGTAAATAAGAAAGGGGGAGGGTGAAAGGGGGATGAGGGGTGAAAAACTACCTATTGGGTACAATGTACACTATTGGGATGACTGGTACACTAAAAGCCCAGACTTTACCACTCTTCATCCATGGAACCAATAACCATTTGTACCCCTAAAGCTAGTGAAATAAAAAAGTTTTTTAAAAATTAAGGAAATAAGAGAATAGGAAAAATCAGCATAAGAGATGTGAAAATGTCACAAGTAGCTAGAGACTTCAGGTTTTGAAAACGTACCAGAAATCTGAATTTTTCTTAATAAAAAGATATAAGAATACTCTAGTGGTATTTAAAAATGCCCAACAATGGATATATTTGGAACCTAGAAAAAACTTGTTATTGTTTGAGAAATAATCTTCTGGAGGAGTGAAAATGGTGGGCAAGTAATGTAACCGATTTACTGAAACATTCTTTAATAAACACTCAGGATCAGACTTACAGAGGAGGAATGATCAAAGACCCTGAAAGCTGTCCTTAGATTTCTTCTATGTGATACCCATACCCTTAGAAGGTTGGCAGGTATAACACAGAGCTGAGGCCTTAACACACTCTGGTTACATCAGGTCTTTGAAACCCTGTGACTATCCCTGAATACAGAACACATTTTTATCTTCCTGGTTAAGATATTAAAAATATGCTGTTCATAGGAAATGCTGCCATATTGCTATGGCCATACCAAATAGCTAGCAATTCCTTCCTCTGCTCCCCTGCTCGTCTTTGTATCTTCAAAAAAGTCACCTTAAATACAAAGATTTAATGTGTGTACATGGGCTTTTTTAAATTTTTCTTTTGAAATAATGATAGATTTATAGGAGGTTGCAAAGAAATGTCCAGGACATTCTCACGTACCTTTTTCTCAGCCTCCTAAATATAAACATCTTACACAACTGTAATATAATATCAAAACCAAGAAATTCACACTGGTCCAAAACATACAGTTTAATCAGATTTCACCAGTTACATATGCACTTGTGTGTGTGTGTGTAACTTTATACAATTTTGCCACATCCATAGCCTTGCATAACCACAACCACAATCAAGAGACTATACTACCATCACAAGACTCCCTAGAGCTATTCCTCTACAGCCACATTCATTCTCTCCCCATATCTCTAACCTCTGACAGTTCCTAATCTGTTCTTCATCTCTATAATTAGGTTAGTTTTTGGATGTTACAAAAATAGAACCATGTTGTATGTACCCTTTTGGGACTGGCTTTTTTTTTTTTTTTTTCACTCAGCATAATTTCCTTGAGGTTCCTCCAAGTTGTTGCCTGTATGAAGGGTTTGTTGCATTTTATGACTGGATCGTATTCAATGGTATGGATGTCCCATAGGTTCTTTAACCATTCACCATTGCAGGACACTTGGGTAGCTCCCAGTGTTGGACTGTTATGAATGAAGCTGCTGGGAGTCAGTCTTCGTTTCCTCTGGGGCATCATGAGTAACACCAAGAGTGCCCTTGCTGGATCATAGGATGAGTCCATGCTTAGTTTCAAAAGGAACAGCTGGGTGCTTCTCCAGAGTGGATGCAGTCTTTTAAGAGAGAAAGTACTCTCTTTCAGAAATACTAACCTTGCCGAAGAAGCCTCCCACATTTCTCTAAATAAATCTTTTTTTTTTTTTTTTTTGAGACGGAGTTTTGCTCTTGTCGCTCAGCTGGAGTGCAATGGCCCAATCTCAGCTCACTGCAACCTCCGCCTCCCGGGTTCAAGAGATTCTTGTGCCTCAGCCTCCGGAGTAGCTAGGATTACAGGCGCCTGCCCCCATGCCCAGCTAATTTATGCATAAATAAATCAATTTTTAAAAGAAAAGGGAAATACAATTATTTTCTTAAAATATTGAGTTTTAATATACTGTATTTTAAATTTTATTTGGAACTCAGACATTTAATTTTTCTAATTTCTCTGTCATGATTCAGATGTCAAAAAGCAGCTGATCCTGTGTAGTTTGTGATTTCACGGCATGCTAAATATAGCAGAATGGTGGGGTTGGTTGTGAGTGATAATGGCTCAGAGATAAAAATAATTGTTTATGGGGTACTTTGCTTAAAAGAATCATGAAAATAATATTTTCAAAGAAAGACTAAGAAGACAATATAATTGTCTCCTTTTGCCCACTAAATTCTAAATGAGTTGCTCATGTTCTCTCATGATTCAGTAGCACAACCCCACCTTCATACAGTCGAACTGTGGCTGCTGCTAGCCTCAACACCCTCTTTTTCTTTTTTCTTTCTTTTTTTAAAATAGATACAGTGTCTTGCTATGTTGCCCAGACTGGAACTCCTGGGCTCAAGTGTCCTCCTGCCTCAGCCTCTCAAATTGCTGGGATTATAAGTGTGAGCCACCACACCACCTTCAACCCTCTCTTAAGACTGAAAAATAATGAAGGCGGGAATGAAGGAGATGGAATGTTTAATACAGCTCAGAAATACAGACATTAATGAGACAGGTAGAAGATAAGTTTGGGAAATAGAGTATTCAGCATAAATGAACCTGTTTCTGGTTATCTTGTGTTTTTATTCTTTAAGTTTAAACTTTAAAAGTTCTGTTCATCTTCTCACTTCCTTTGACCCTGTCTCCTTGTTACTTTTCCTCTGCCCTGGAAATCATAACTGACTGAGAAGTAAGCTTTTCCCTTCATTGGCTCATCACTGGCAAGCTATTTTAATGTAAACATCACCTTAAACTCATAAAAATGATAATTTTGAAGGTCTCGGTGCTTCTTTTCAAACCTTCATTCACTTTCTCTTATCTCTTCCACAGGGAAGGGTATCAATTTACTTCTAAGAATTCCCCAAAAGGAACAAATGGAAAAGACAATTTCATCTGCTTCATTTGCAATGTCACAAATATGGATCGTTTTCATAAAATTCATCCCATACTCCTGGGATGAAAGAGTTGATGAGGTAATGTGCAGAGAACCTTCACTGGCAGTTCTGATATCAGATGTACAGTTTTCAATAATCAGTTATTTGTAGATTATTTTCAACTCTACCAATGTTTCTTATGCCTCTGAGGAAGACAAAAATATTTGCTGTGTGGAAGCTGGAAGGAGGAAGCCTAGGATGTGGAGAACATGTATCAAGCTGAAAATGGACTATTTTTGTTTTTTTACTATTTAACCAAAATTTGAACCAATCAGAAAATTATAGAAAAACTGAGAGTATAGTTTAAATAGACCTTTACCCCTGAACTGTTTGAGAATAAGTTGCCAGCATGCTGGTCCATCACCCTGGAATAGTTTGTATTTCCTACAAAGACACTCATCTATAAAACCACAATACAATCATAAAAGTTAGGCAGTTAACACTGATACATTACTATCGTCTAATTCACAGAGCCATTCAAGTTGACAGTTGTTTCAATAATGTCCTTTATAGCAAAAGGATTCAATCCAGGATTTTGCACTGCTTTGAGCTGTCATGCTTCTTTTTTGTTTTGTTTTGTTTGAGACAGGGTCTCACTTTGTCACTGAGGCTGGAGTTCAGTGGGGAGATCTTGGCTCATTGCAGCCTCGACCTCCTGGGTTCAAGCAATCCTCCTGCCTCAGCCCCCCTAAGTAGCTGGGAATACAGGCATATACCACTACACCTTGCTAATTTTTGTATATTTTTTAGAGATGGAGTTTTGCCGTGTTGGCCAGGCTGGTCTCGAACTCCTGAGCTCAAGTGATCCACCTGCTTCGTCCTCCCAAAGTGCTGGGATTGCAGATGTGAGTCACCACGCCCGGCCTCATGTCTCTTTTTTCTTCAATCTAGTACAGTTAGTCTTTCCTCAAATCTCATCTCTTAGCACATTTGAAAGTTCCAAGCTAGCTATTCTGTAGGATAACCTGCCATTTTAGTTTGTCTGATGTTTTATTATGATTAGATCCAGATTATGCATCTTTGGCAGGAACATCGCAGAAGTGATACTGTGTTCTCATTGCATCCTATCACGTGGGGTAAGATCTTTTAAAGAAATAGATTGTGTTTTTTAGGTTCACAGCAAAATTGAGCAGAAGGTAGAGGGTTCACATATATCCGCTGCCTTACACATGCCTAGCCTTCCCCATTGTCAACATCCCCCACCAGAGTGCTACATTTGTTACAACTGAGGCCCACATTGACACATCATCACCCAAAGTCCACAGTTTACGCTAGGGTCCAGTCTTGGTGTGATGCATTCTACGAGTTTGGACAAATGCATAATGACATGTACCCATAATTATAGTGTCATACAGAATAGTTTCACTGCCCTGAAAAAGCCCTGTGCTCTGTCTGTTCATCCTTCCCTCTCCCCTAACCTCTAGTGTCCACCGATCTTTTTACTGTCTCCATAGTTTAGGCAAGATTTTCATTTGCCCCATTATTGATGATGAACTTTTTTTTTTTTTTTTTTGAGATGGAGTTTCACTCTTATTGCCCAGGCTGGAGTGCAGTGGCATGATCTCAGCTCACTGCAACCTCCGGCTCCTGGATTCAAGTGATTCTCCTGCCTCAGCCTCTCAAGTAGCTGGGATTACAGGCACCTGCCACCATGCTTGGCTAATTTTTGTATTTTTAGTAGAGAGGGGGTTTCACCATGTTGGGCAGGCTGGTCTCGAACTCCTGACCTCAGGTGATCCACCTGCCTCGGCCTCCCAAAGTGCTGGGATTATAGGCGTGAGCCATCGTGCTGGCCGATGTGTACAGTTTGATCACTTAATTCAGGTGATGTCTGCAAGGCTTCTCAACTGAAAGTTACTCTCTGACCTTTGAAGAAAGTAAATATTTGGGGGGAGCTACTTTAAAACGATGTAAACATCTTGTTCCTCATCAAACTTCCAATCTATGTATTTATTTTATTTATATATATATGTGTTCCTATTTTATTCAAATGGTTATAGTTCATGACTCTCATTTTTTACTTTAATGTTTTAAACGTATTTTAAGTTCAGGGGTCCATGTGCAGGTTGGTGATACAGGCAAACTTGTGTCATGGAGGTTTCTTGTACGGATTAATTCATCACCCAGGTATTAAGCCTGGTACCCATTGGTTATTTTTCCTGATCCCCTCCCTCCTCCCACCCTCTACCCTCCATTAGGCCCCAGTGTATGTTGTTCCCTTCTATGTGTCCATGGGTTCTCATCATTTAGCTCCTACTTATAAGTGAGAACATACAGTATTTGGTTTTCTGTTCCTGTGTTAGTTTGCTGAGAATAATGGCCTCCAGCTCTACCCATGTCCCTGCAAAGGACATGATCTCATTCTTTTTTATGGCTGTATAGTATTCCATGGTGTGCATGTACTACATTTTCTTTATTCAGTCTATCATTGATGGGCATTTAGGGTGATTTCATGTCTTTGCTATTGTGAATAGTGCTGTGATGAACATACACATGCGTGTGTCTTTATAACAGAATGATTTCTATTCCTTCGAGTATATACCCAGTAATGGGATTGCTGGGTTGAATGGTATTTCTGTCTTTAGGTCTCTGAGGTATCGCCACACCGTCTTCCACAATGGTTGAAGTAATTTACACTCCCACCAACAGTGCGTAAGTGTTCCTTTTTCTCCACAACCTTGCCAGCATCTGTTATTCTTTGACTTTTTAATGATAGTCTGGTGTGAGATGGTATCTCATTGTGGTTTTGATTTGCTTTTCTGTAATGATCAGTGATGCTGAGTTTTTTTGTTTTCATGTGATTCTTGGCTGCATATATGTCTTCTTTTGAAAAGTGTCTGTTCTTGTCCTTTGCCCACTTTTTAATGGAGTTGTTTTTTTCTTGTAAATTTGCTTAAGTTCCATATAGATGCTGGATATGAGATCTTATTTATTTTTATGCTTAAATTGTCTCCTGTTTGGCCAGTGGAAGCCCATCCAACTGGGCCACAATGTCTTTCACACATATCTTCATCAGTCTTTGAGCATAACCTTGTTTTTTGGTTAGATGGTAAGATGTTCCCAGTTCACCTTGTATTTTCCATGCCCCAGCTCTGGAATCAGCCATTTCTCCAAGATGTTTTATTCTTTGTTTGTTTGTTTTTGTTTGAGACAGGGTCTCATTCCATCACCCAGGCTGGAGTGCAGCAACATGATCATGGCTCACTGCAGCCTTGACCTCCTGGGCTCAATCCTCCCACCTCAGCCTCCCAAGTAGCTGGGACTGCAGGGGTACACCACCATGCCCACATAATTTTTTATTTATTTTTTTGTAGAGACAGGGACTCACTATATTGCCCAGGATGGTCTCAAACTCCTGGGCTCAAGTGATCCTCCCCACTTTGGCTTCCCAAAGTGAAGATTTTTTTTTTTTTTGGTAAAAAGTGGCATTTAGAAGCTAAGACCTGGACATAAGGTGTATTTATTGCTATTCTCAGGCTGGCTCAGTTCAGAGTTAGGGAATATCTGTTGGTCTGTATACCTATCTTTCTACACACACACACACACACACACACATTTGCATATGTATTATGTATTTATTTATCTATTATCTCTCTCTATCTTGAAAACCACGAGTTTACAACAATATGCCAAATTCCAATTCAATGCCATAGGGATCATCCTTGTTTTTTCCTCTTCTGTATTTGTCACTTCCTTCTCCAACAGTGAAAACCTTGTCTTTCATTTTCCTTAAGGTAATTACTAGTTTGATCAATCTTCTATGGAAACAATCTCCAAATTTTGCTACCACACCCACCCCGGCCCAGAGGCCCATGTTTTCCTGCTTGGGCTCTCACTCCCCTTTCCAGGCTGTTCTCCCTCGCGGATGGCCTCCTCGCACCGCTTGGGCTCTGAAAGCCCACACCATGCACAGGGGTGCTGTCCTCTCCCTCCTGGACCCTGGCTCACTCGCCACCGCAGGCTATCCCCTGGACAGGCACCTTCCCCATCATGCCCAGGCTCTAATCCCCCAGGTGCTGGGCTGTTCTCAGGTGTGGATATCTCCCTCATCCTGCTCAGGCTCTGACAGTCCGGGCCAGGCTGCTGTGCTGTGTGGATGCTGTCCTTACTCTGATGGGGGTCTGAGACCCTGTGCCAGGCCACCCCGCTGTAGCCCCATGCTCCTCACCCCACTTGTACTCCAGTATCCCACATTGGGTCACTGTGAGTCCTCTCGACACCACTGTGAATGCCATCCTTCCTATAATCTACCTAATAGCTTTACGATTGAATTATGAAGGAAGGGGCCGGGTATGGTGGCTCACGCCTGTAATCCCAGCACTTTAGGAGGCCGAGGAAGGCAGATCACCTGAGGTCAGGAGTTCGAGACCAGCCTGGCCAAGGTGGTGAAACCCTGTCTCTACTAAAAATACAAAAATTAGCTGTACGTGGTGGTGGGCGCCTGTAATCCCAGCTACTTGGGAGGCTGAGGCAGGAGAATCGCTTGAACCTTGGGGGCGGAGGTTACAGTGAGCCGAGATCACGCCATTGCACTCCAGCCTGGGCTACAAGAGCAAAATTCCGTCTCAAAAAACAAACTGGCATGTATGTTTATCAGCAGAACCAGACACTGCTGAATTATGATATGGTCCAAAAACAGGGAAGAAAAGGGACAGTGATTCAATTCATTCTAACACGTGTGTGTGTGTGCGTGTGTGTGTGTGTGTGATCGCCACTATGTTCTCAGAGCTAAGGTAGCTAAAAGACATGAAAAAAGTCTACTCAAAACATAGATAGTATTTAAGTAATTTAAAGTTTATTTTAAAAAATCATTTCCCTTCCTTAATTTTTTATATATATATATATATATATTTTTTAATACTAAGTCTTTCTCTGTCACCCAGGCTGGAGTGCAATGACATGATCTCTGCTCACTGCCACCTCTACCTCCTGGGTTCAGTGGACACGAGCCCTTTTCTCCTTTGCCAGCCTGCGCGGTGCTAAATGTTGTCGGTAGAGGGTGCTGGAGACATTGCAGAAGGAAGGGGAGAGGCAATCTGCTGCGGGTTCTGAGCGTCCCCGCCCACTACTGTTTACCTGGGCCATTTCTCAGAGTTGTGTTTGCAGCGAGAAATCTCGAGGACAAAGAGCAGGAGAGCCTATCACTTACTATAAAAGCAATGAAATTCCCAAGCTCCGTGGATTCCCACCTGGAATTCTCTGTCTTGTTCCTGGGGAAATTGAAGGGCACAGGGAAGTGAACCCAACACGATATTCCTACTGCTTTCTGTGCCTTCAGTAATAAAATCCTTTTTCTTCAACCCCTGGATGTCTTCTGCCAGCATCCATGAAACCATAACAGTCCAGCTTATTAGCTCCAGTAGGGCAAAAGCAAATCTCAGATCCTGATAACTAGCCAATCCTTTCTGAGTCCAGTCCTCTGTTATGGGGCATGATTATTTATTTAAAATCTTCCCTGTTCAGATGACCATGTGGTTTTTGTCTCCCGACTGGACCCTGTCTGATACATCACAGCAGCAGACGCATCCTCCTTAGGTGGCCATGCATAGTCCTTAGAATTGTGAAGCATTTGGCTGCCTTCAGTGACATGAAACTTCTAATAATGGGTTTATGACTTCCTGCTAATGGCTCATCCTCTCATTTCCATTCCTGACTGCTCAACTCAGCATCCCTGCTCTCTGCTCTATTGACAGCAACAGCCCTCTGCACCCAAGTCATTAACTATGCCATGCTTTCTAAAATGCCCTTCTTTTGTCCTTTCACAGAACATATTTAAAAAGAAAATAGAAAGGCACTTATGAAAGCTCTCTGTGTGTGTATCCATTCATGCACACAATAGGCAGAATTATATAGCCTGTTTCTACTCACTAAAAGTAAAAACTTAAAATGTAACACAGATGTGGTGAGGACGTATCTTGGCATTAAGTATGTATCATCCTGTGTAATGTAGACAGCTTAAACTCACCTCCATGTAGCAATCTTGCAAAGAGTTTTTAAAAGGCTCTAAGGTCATACAGATCTGGTTGGTTTTGAAATTTGACTCTGACATTTACTAGCTAGTTTCCCTATCATTAACCGGGAATAGTCATATCTACTTCATACAGCTGTTGTAAAAATTAAATGAGTTAACATACATATGAAATGCTTAGCACAGTGTTTGTCACATAATCAAGCTGACTCATCCTCCCTATGTTAAAATAATCAAATGAACAAGTCTAAAGCAATTTAATAAAACTTGAATTTTTAACTCAATTTCACTTCAGTGCCTCCACAGCTAAGATATTCCCTAATTGTTTTCAGACCCAGAGAAAACTTTCTCAGAGACTCTTAGAGACTTTCTTAGGGTGACCCTGACATGTGGAGTTCAGGCCCACATTCCTCAGTCTTTCACCTCGTGGTCTCTTCTTTCAATTACTTTCTTATCATTGGAAGCTTTACCTTGGCTTACCATTTTCTTTGCTAGTATTTGCTACCATTTTCTTTGTAGTTTTTTCCCTCATTCTCCTCCTCTCAGAGGCCTCATATTCTAGGTGATGGAAGAATGATCCCCCATGCACAGGTTGGAAATGTTTTCTGTAAATGCTAAGAAAAAGATACAGTATATCTGTCACAGCTATTCAACTTTGTTGTCATAACATGAAAGCTGCTACAGACATCAACAAATGAGCATGTCTGTGTTCCTATAAAACTTTATTTATAACAACAAATAGCAGACAGAGTTGGCCTGTGGGCTGTAGTTTGCTGACTACAGAGCTATAGTTTTTAGGTCTTTTGGCCTGCAAAGCTGAGGTGTAATCTTATATTGGGCATTTTTCTCTATCTTTGTCCTTCAGAAAGGTGCTCATTTAAATATGTATTTGTCTGGGAAACTTTGCCTTACTACAGATAAAAATCTTTTTTTTTTTTTTAATTAAAAACTTTTTTTTCTTTTTTGTTTAGGAAATGGGGTCTTGCTATGTTGTGCAGACTGGTTTTGAACTCCTGGCCTCAAGCGATCCTCCTGCCTCAGCCTCCCGAAGCACTTGGATTACAGGTGTGAGTCATACAGATGAAACCCTTAATTTTAAGTATATTCCTTATTCCAATAATACTTGCCACATTTTATCATGAACTTTCATTGAATAGTCACCTGGCTGGCTCCCTGGGATTCTGTACTCACAGGTTATTATACGAATGTAGATAATTCAGTGCAGAAACGTCTTTAGCTCAAATCTTAAGCACAATGGAAATAGTTGAAAAAATGACAATGTGCTCAATAGCATTAACTATGCAGTATCAGCAAACAACCAAGAATCATAAGTTAGCGTGATTTTTAACACTTTGATATAATCTAAAACATCTGCTGGATAAGCCAAAGAAAAATTGACCTGAATAATTTTTATTACCAATAAGAGAGAATAATTTAAAAATTATGACTATTAAAATATATAATATTAAGTTGTTATTTTATTATGGTCAGACGACTTGTCACCAGTATGCAGATGTGGATGTACTGTGGTTTTGATTCCTGTGAATAGACTATCGTTTAATATTTTTAGGTATTACAATACTTTCTGAAATGCTGAACCATTATTTAACACACTGTAGTAATGGCAGTCAATCTCGTGAGCAATATGAAAGACTAGACAGAAATAGAGAAGAAAGTCTTTCACCATATTTTGAGTAATTATAGAATTGCTTAGTGTAATGAAATGAACACGTTTTAGCATTGTTGAAGGTAATATGAATGACAAATGTTGTACTGAAATTGTGTAGCTAGGGCATTTCCTTGTGATATTTTCTGTGCTTAATTTCCTGGGTATTCATTATTCTGCTTAAATACGTTTCAGAAAGATAGTCTTCCTTGACTGGTAGAAAATGCCAATGAAAATGTCAAGGCCTAGAGTTTTCTTTTCTTTTCCTTTCTTTTTTTTTTTTTTTTTTGAGATGAGGTCTCACTCTGTCGCCCAGGCTGGAGTGAAGTGGGGTGATCTCGGCTCACTGCAGCCTCTGCCTCCTGGGCTCAAGTGATCCTCCCAACTCAGCCTCCCAAGTAGCTGGGACTACAGGTGTGCACCACAACACCTGGCCAATTTTTTTTATTTTTTGTAGAGATGGGGTTTTGCCATTTTGCCCAGACTGGTCTCGAACTTGTGAGCTCAAGTGATTCACCCGCCTCAGCTTTCCAAAGTGCTGGGATTATAAGAGTGAGCCAACACGCCCAGTTTAGAGTTTTCTTTGTGGGAAGATTTTCTTTAAATAAATAGCATTATTCAGATTCTTTTTCCCAAGTAATGTGAATCTGGGCTGCAACTTTCCAGAGAGACTGGTTTCTGGTCACATCTTCCTAGATATTCCAATGGATTTCCTTTCCTTTTTTGTAGTCTCCTGATAATGGGGAGTGAGGTAGGTGTGCTTCCGGTTTGTCCTTACCTTCGAAGCTGTAGTACTTAAAGGTCCCAGCTATATAGAAGTAGGATCTTCCCACCTTGGACAGGTCCTAGGTTTTGAGTTCTCTATTCCATCTCCCGGGAGGTCAACAGAACCGAAGGGGAATTTTTGAGAGTTTGGCAAATGCCCTTGGGGCAAAAGAGCTTCAGTTCTCTGCTTATTTTTCCATGTCTTCTCTCCTTTCACTTGGAATTTTTTTTTTGAGACAGAGTCTTGCTCTATCACCCAGGCTGCAGTGCAATGGTGTGATCTTGGCTCACTGGAGCCTCAACTTCCCAGGCTCAAGCAATCTTCTCACCTCAGCTTCTAAGTAGCTGAGACTACAAGCATGCACCACCATACCCGGCTAATTTTTGTGGTTTTTGTAGAGACAGGTCTCACTATGTTGCCCCAGGCTGGTCTCAAACTCCTGGGCTCAAGCGATCCTGCCTGGGCCTCCCAAAGTGCTAGGATTACAGGCATGAGCCACTGCACCCAGCTGGCTTTCACTTAGATTTTTGTCCTCTTAATCCTGAAAATTTTGTCTGTGCTTTAATGCTTTAAAGACAACATATTTTATGTTTCATTCTGAATTTGTGGTTGTTTTAAGCAGGATGATTCTTCTGAATAATCTACTCAAACATGGTACCCAGAAACCAATGTCTGCTGAGTTGTTCATGGCTTTAAAAGCTACGATCCATTTTAGACTCTCACAAATATCTCTTTAAGTAACTTTGATTAAAATATTCAATTTCTTTTACAAAAATACTATTATTTGTCAGCCTCACTGATTTGGTATAATTTGGGAAAGCTCAACTAAATTAGTAGAAACCTCCACATGGTATGATGTTTTAAAATAAATTAAATTGTGTATCTTGCACCGCCTTAATAAAACTAGTAAAGTACCTAGTAGTTGTCTTCAGGGAACTTTAGGTGGCTCACACCTGTAATCCTAGCACTTTGGGAGGCCGAGGCAGGCAGATCTCTTGAGGCCAGGAGTTCTTGACCAGCCTGGCCAACATGGTGATACCCCGACTCTACAAAAAAAAAATACAAAAATTAGCCAAGCATGGTAGCACCTGCCTGTAGTCTCAGGTACTTGGGAGGCTGAGGCAGGAGGATTGCTTGAGCCCAGGATACGGAGGTCGCTGTGAGCCGAGATCACACCATTAAGCTCCAGTCTGGGAGACAGAGTGAGACCTTGTCTCAAAAAAAAAAAAAAAGATTTGTAATCTCATATTTATGTAAATGAATGGCTCTTGTAAACGTGCCTGAGGGTGCTTGAAAAGTTTGCTCATGGAATAACACAAAGGGCCCAGATATGAAGAAGTTGGTAAGTTAGGGACGCAGTATGCGAGGAGCCTAAGGCACCATTGTGTGGAATGGGGCCTGGTCATCCTCCTAAATGTGGCTGCACATTAGAATCACCTGGGTTCTGGCTGGGATTGGCATTCCAAGATGTCACACCTAGAGTGAAGTGCAGGCATCTATGTATTTTAAAATTTCTTCAAGTAATCCTACCATGACACTGTAGTTGAGAATCACTGGACTGTAGTTCAAGCAATGGAGTAACAACTCCTGTGGCATTCCAGGTTCTGGCTGGGATTCACATTCAAAGATGTTATAGTTGCTGGGTGGGTTCCCAAGAGACAGTCATATGATATTCAACCTACCTTAGTGAATACTGCAGCTGGAAGGGATCTGAGCAATCATCTGGTACAATCTTTGCAATGACTATTTCTCATCGTGAAGGATTTATGTAATGTAAATAAATTATAAAATTCCTCCACAACTCAAATATTGAGTAAAATATCAATAGCATTTGAAAATCTGTTATAAAGGACATAAAGATGGAACAATAGACACTGGGGACTCCCAGAGAGGGAAGGGAGGTAGGTAGGGACTGTGGGCTGAAAAACTACCTATTGGGTACTGTGCTCACCACCTAAGTGACAGGATCATCCGTACCCCAAACCTCAGCATCACACAATATACCCATGTAATAAGCCTACACTTGTATCCCCCTAACTAAAATAAAAATTGAGGCCAGGCACAGTGGCTCACGCCTGTAATCCCAGCACTTTGGGAGGCCAAGGCGGGCAGATCACGAGGTCAGGAGTTTGAGACCAGCCTGACCAACATGGTGAAACCCTGTCTTTACTGAAAATGCAAAAAAAGTAGCCGGATGTAGTGGCGCACACCTGTAATCCCAGCTACTCAGGAGGCTGAGGCAGGAGAATCACTTGAACCCGGGAGGTGGAGCTTGCAGTGAGCCGAGATTGCGCCTCTGCACTCCAGCCTGGACAACAGAGCGAGACTCCTTCTCAAAAAAAAAAAAAAAAAAAGTTGTGATTTTGTTTAAAGAAAATATGTTGTAATATTGCTGGGAGAAGAGAAAATCGACTGCTTAGTTAATGTATTAATGTATTTTAGCTGGAAGCAGTCCGTATGGCTACTTAAACAAGGTCGGGAGGGAGGAGCAGGTAGACTGAGTGTATGGGGGCCTGCTTGCTGATTGCATCTCTTGCAGTTTTATGACCAGCTGCTATGTCTCCATATATTTTATTTTACTTTTTATTTTTTGAGGCAAGGTCTCACTCGTGTCACCCAGGCTGATCACAGCTCACTGCAGCCTTGACTTCTCAGGCTCAGGCAGTCCTCCTGTCTCTGCCTCCTGAGTAGCTGGGACCACAGGTGCACACCATCACGCCTGGCTAATTTTTTAAAAAATTATTTGTAGAGACGGGAGTCTCCCTGTGTTTCCAGGCTGGTCTCGAACTCCTGGCCTCAAGTGATCCTCCTGCGTGGCCTCCCAAAGTGCTGGGATTACAGGCATGAGCCACTGCATCTAGCATCCATATTAGTCAGGTACAGACAGAAGGCATGACTGGCATTTTAAAAATTAGTTTTATTATTATTTTATTTATTCTGCTAGCAGTCTTTATCCCAGCACTGAATGGCTGGCATTTTAAATTTGAAACAATGAATTACAAACTTTAACGATAAAATTAATTTTAAAAACAGTAAATTGGCGGACAGTTCCCTCCATCCCTCTGCACATGTTCCATGCTGCAGTCAGCCTGGGCCGCTCACTACTTTCTGAGGGTATCCCGGCTTTCCCTCTTCCGTGCCCAGGTTTTCCACCCTAGTCCACTCTCCTAGGCCACCCGCACCAACATGTGAACAAGGAAGCCGCAAGGATTCTTTCTGTTCTGTGTTTCAGAATCTGTGATACTATAAATGCACACTCCAATACCTTGCAGATGGTTTACCTCAAAGACCACATATATTTCCTATTTATATTCAGTGAATAATTAGTGGAAGCGAATTATGTGAAGGTGTAACAATAGATAAAAAGGTAAGTGCTTCAATATACCCCCGTATGTGGCCTTAAGGAAACTACCATTCTCTCCCCTCCTTTGTTTTATCATCTATTACTGTATAGGATCTCAGTCTCCCTACTGTTTTGCTCAATGCGTTAGATCAGAAAGTTTCTGAGGTAAAGGGATTCTCTATTGGATTAACTCACTCTCCCAGTCCTTCTCTGCTGCTTTGCTACTGAGTTTCTGATACGGAATCAGAAATAAGTAGGTCAGCTTTTGCCAAACTTATTACCCAACATTTTTCTTCTCTGAAGTTCTCACACAACACAGTTATTCTTGTCACTGCAGAGATGGCTCTGAGTGACAGCTTCTCCCTAACCTCATCACTCCAGCTACCACTAAGCTGGGACCTCTTTCCTTCCACAAAATTTGCGCCAGGTCAGTGTGGTGACTCAGGCCTCCAATCCCAGCACTTTGGAAAGAGGAGGCGGGAAGATTGCTTGACCCCAGGAGTGTGAAACCAGCCTGGGCAACAATGTGAGATCCTGTCTCTACAAAAAATAAAAACAGAAAAAAAAAAATTAGCCAAAGGTAGTGGTGCATGCCTCTAGTCCCAGCTGCTGACAGGCTGAGGCTGAGGCTGGGGTGGCTGCCTAAGCCCAGGAAGTTGTGGACGTAGTGAGCTATGATCCGGCCATTACACTCCAGTCTCAAAACAAAATCAACCAATCAACCCCCAGATTTACTCTACATCCTTTTTGTTTCTCCTTTTTTTCCCTGAAGGTGAACGTCTCCCTGAAAATCAGTACTCATTTAAGTTAACTATTTTTTTTTTGACACAAGGTCTCTGTCACTGAGGCTGGGGTGCAGTGGTGCAATGTCAGCTCACTGCAACCTCCGTCTCCTGGCCTGAAATGATCCTCCCACTTCAGCCTCCCAAGTGGCTGGGACTATTCTCAGCTAATTTTAGTATTTTTAGTACAGACAGGGGTGTCAAGATGTTGCCCAGGCTGGTCTCGAACTCCTGAGCTCAAGCAATCCCCCCCCCCCGCCTCAGCCTCCCAAAGTGCCGGGATTGCAGGTGTGAGTTCTTTAGAGCAGTGTGAAAATGGACTAATAACAAGGTATTTATGGACCTTAAGGGTAATTTTGACCACATTTGTTACACAAGCCATGGTAAATGATTACATTTGTAGACGTTTTGGTGCCTTGATGTTAGCAAGGGTTGCACAGTAACTTTTCACACACATTCATTCTGGAGATGTATAAAAAGTTCTAATTACTTATATTAAATACATTTTTGGTAACAAAGCCTAGTACCAGATGCTGGCTTTAGATAATAGGGCGCCCTGTCTAATGACTTCTGACTTCCTCAGATAAGGAGTTTTGCCTCTGGATGGTCTGCTTGATGGCCACCAGGTGATTTTTGCTGTCCTCAAAACTATGTGAAAATACCTCAATTAAACATAATTGTTTATTATCCACAAAGAAATATGGTGAAATGGAACCAGCTTGAGCCTGGGCAAAGATCCAGGGCACTAGATTTGCTTCCCGAGCTTCCCTGGGTTTGCTCTCTAAATTGTACCTCGTTAGCCCAAATAATTACCCAGGACTAGGGGGAAATGAGGGTGGCAGTGAAGTGTAGCGATGATGCCAATACCCACATCAGTCAATACGGCATTTCTTCAAGAGGCTTGCGCTTTGTTCAGCCCCAAGAGAAGATACAAAATAAACATGATACTCTCCTATGCCTTAGGAATGAGGACAAAGGCTGTGATGGGAGAGGTGGTGTGTTCTTACAAGTTCTTTAAGACTCAGAATGATGAAAATGCTGTAAGTAGCCTATAATTTTTCATGGCATTTGATTTTGTTTTACTCCAGTTAAAAAATAAAAAAATTACATGAAAATTTATTATCTAGTCACAGTAAAATTAAATACCATTTTATTGAATATTTGTTTTTGAGTAAGACTTATTAACAATTCCAAATATTAGAGAGTTCATGAAAAGATATCTATTTAAACTTTTAGAAAACATTTGTGGAATGCCTGCCATGCACCAGATGGGGGGGAGTTCCTGTTAACTCTCCCCTCATGGCTCTCAGTGTTTCTCACTCCCTTCTTAGGTTGAAATTAAGATTTAAGAGCCTTTCTGTCAGATTTTTAGAAATTAATTTATTTGCAAATTACACTGAAAAAATTCTCTTCCGGATGTATATAAATCCAGTGTTTTGATCCTAGTGAAGCGTACAGAATGCTATTATTATGACATTTAAGTATCATAACATAATGTAGCTAATAAAGCTTTTAAAACATTATGGTAAAGCGTATGTGAAATTTACCATTAGTGACATTGAGTACCTTCACCATGTTGTGCAGTCATCCCCAATAAGTAATTCCAGAACGTTTTCATCACCCTAGAAGGAAACTCCTTTTTAGCAATCACTCCCCACTCCTCCTTTCTCTCAGCCTCTTACAACCATTTATCTGCTTTCTGTCTCCATGGATTTGCCTATTTTGGATATTCATATAAATGCACTCACGTGATACATTGCCTTTTGTGTCTGCCTTCTTTCACTTGGCAAAATGTGCTCAAGGCTCATCCATGTTTTAGCATGTATCAGTACCTCATTTCTCTTTATGGCTCAATATTCCATTTTGCCATGTGTAGATACCACAGTTTGTTTATTCATTCATCAGCTGATGGCCATTTGGGTTGTTTCCACTTTTTTGGCTACTGTGATTGGTGCTGCGAAGCATGTTTGTGTGAAAGTTTTTCTTGAACACCTGTTTCAGTTCTTTTCAGTATATGTCCAGGACTGGACTTGCTGGGTCATATGGTAATTCTTTAACTTATTGAGGAACTGCCAAACTGTTTTCCACAGTGGCTACACCATTTAACATTCCCACCAATAATGAATGAAGGTTTTCAATTTCTCCACATCCTCTCTAACCCTTATTTTCTCTATTATTTATTTTTTACCTATGGGTTTAGATCCTAGGTCTATTTTCTTTTTTAAAAGTTATCGTCACTCTAATAGGTGTGAAGTGGTATCTTCCTGTGGTGTTGATCTGCATAATGACTGATGACATTAAGCATCTTTCCATGTGCTTGTCGGCAATTTGTGTATCTTCATTAGAGAAATGTCTATTTAAGTTCTTTGCCCCTTTAAAATTGGGTTGTCTTTTTGTTGAGCATAGGAGTTCCTTATATATTCTAGATACTAGTTCCTTAGCAGATATTTAAGATTTACAAAGATTTTTTTCCCATTCTGTGGGTTGTCTTTTCACTTTCTTCATAGTGTCCCTTAATATATAGAAGCTTTTAATTTTGACAAAGCCCAATTTTTTTTTTTTTTTTTTTGCTGTTGTTGCTTGTGCTTTTCGTGCCATATCTAAGAAATCATGGCCAAATCCAAGGTCATGAAGACTTATTCCTATATTTTCTTCTCAAAGTTTTATGGTTTTAGCTCTTACATTTAGGTCTTTGATCTATTTTGAATTAATTTTTATATATGGTATGAAGTACGGGTACAGCTTCATTCTTTTGCATGTGAATATTCACTTGTCTTAGCACTATTAGTTGAAGACACTGTTCTTTCTTCATTGAGTGGTCTTGGAACCCTTGTCAAAAACATCAATTGACCATAGTGTATTGACGTAATTTATTTCCGGACTTTCCATTCTACTCTATTGCTTTATATATTTTTATACCAACACAACACTGTTTTGATTGAAGTAGCTTTGCAGTAAATTTTGAAACTGGAAAATGCGAGTCCTTCACCTTTATTCTTGTTCAAGATTGTTTTGAACAAACTTGAGTGCCTTCAGTAACTTGCAATCCTGTAAAAATTTTAGGGTCAGCTTTTCTGTTTCTGTAAAAGGGTCACTGGAATTTTAATGGGGATTTTATTAAATCTATAGACTAATTTTGGGAGTAATGCCATCTTAACAATGTTAGGTCTTCCAACCTGCCAGCACAGGATATCTTCCATTTATTTAGGTCTTAATTTCTTTCAGCAACGTTTTGTACTTTTCAGTGTCCAAGTCTTGCACTTTCTTGGTCAAATTTATTCGTATTTTATTCTTTTTCATGTTATTATAAATGGTTTTAATTTTCTCTCAGGTTTTTCTTAGACTTTTGTGTGTTGATCTTGCAACCTGCAACATTGCTGAATTTTTAAAATCAGCTGGAATCATTGTGTGGATTCTTTAGGATTTTTAGTACATAGGACCATGTTTTCTGCAAATGTAGTTTTACTTCTTCCTATTTGGGATTCATTTTATTTCTTTTTCTTGCCTAATTGCTCTGGCTAGACCTTCTAGTATAATGCTGAATAGCAGTGGGGAAACCAGGAATTTTCATGATATTAGGGGAAAAATTTTCAATGTTTTGCTATTATGTTGTTAGCTGTGGGTTTTTATGAATGTCTTTGTCAGATTAAGAAAGTTCCCTTTTCTTCCTAGTTTGCAGAGTGTTTTTACCATGAAAGAGTGTTGGATTTTGTCAGATGCTTTTTCTTATCAACTGAGGTGATTATGCTGTTTTTTCCCTTCATTCTATTAATATGGTATATTACATCGATTGACATTTGTGTGTAGAACCATGTTCCCTGCACTTCTTTGATAAATCTTGCTTGGTCATGCTGTATGATCATTTTAATAAGCTACTAGATTTGGCCTGTTAGTATTTTGAAGTTTTTTTGCATCTATATTCATGAGGGATATTGGTCTGTAGTTTCCCTGTGAAGTCTTTGGCTTTGGTGTTAAGGTAATGCTGGCCTTGGAGAATGGGTCACAGGGTGCTCCTTTCTATTCCATTGTTTGGAAGAGTTCGAGAAGGATTAGTGTTAATTCTTCTTCATATGTTTGGCATAGTTTGCCAGTAAACTCATTTAGTCCTGGACTTTCTTTGCTGGGAGATTTTTGAGTAGTGGTTCAATCTCTTTACTTGTTATAGGGCTGTTCGGAATTTTTATTTCCTTTTGAGCCTGTTTTGTCAATTGGTGTGTTTTTTAATCTAGGTCATCTAAATTGTTGGCAACAATGCTTGTTTTTATGAATAAATTTGTTTATAGTTAAGTTGCCTAAAATACCATGCAATTCATCTAATATGTATAAAACTTGAAATATATTATATTGCATCTACTTTTCTAAAGCAAAATCTGTAAAATTCCATAAGAGATTTAAACAATTAAAATAAATAATTCCTCACATAAAATGAAATTTTTTTTTTTTTTGAGACGGAGTCTTGCTCTGTCATCCAGGCTGGATGGAGTGCAGTGGCGCGGTCTTGGCTCATCACAAGCTCCGCCTCCCGGGTTCATGATTTTTTTTTTTTTTTTTTTTTTTGAGACGGGGTTTCACCGTGTTGGCCAGGACGGTCTCGATCTCCTGACTTCATGATCCACCTGCCTCGGCCTCCCAAAGTGCTGGGATTACAGGCGTTAGCCACTGCGCCCAGCCGAAATCTTTCTTTTTCTCCCTAGTGGTAGGAATAGTAAGAGTGAAGACTGCTGAGTGAGATGGCCTTTGTATGAATCCCTGCTCTGCCACTTACTTGTGGTATATAACCTTGGGGCTAACTTCTCTGTACCCCAATCTCCTTAGCTATAAAAAGGTAATAGAACTACCTCATAAGGTTGTTGTGAGGATTAAGTGCATTGATGCATACAAAAACTTTGATTCTTAGTTCACAATAAACAATATTAGCAAATATTATTTTCCATGAGGTGGTTACTAATTGGGGTTAAAATAAAAAGCATCTTAGACATCTCAATGACTTATATCTTGTAGGATTTATCACAAAATGCTACTGCCCAGTGCATTTTTGCAAACAATAACAATTCACTGAGAGTAATAACATTCACATATGTAATTAGAGTTTACAAATGTAAAAAACTTAGGGTAACAAACACTTTAAACTTAGTTTTTAGACATTCAATAAGCCCATTCCCCCACAAACTTTGATTACAAAGAAGCACAATGGGTTAACTGTGGCAAAACATAAGAAATAAGGCAGGGGAGGCAGATACAGACTTGAGAACATAAGGATATCCAAAAAATTTTGTCAATATCAAAAGACAAAATCAAAGCATCTTTTATAATATAAAACAAATCCATATAATTAAATACTAATTAGGTGAAAGAACATTATAGGGTATATAACATTTATTTTCTCTACATAAATTTGCATATCTTAAATTTAATGCAAAACATCATGTTTCAACTTCAACTTAACATCATAACATGTAGTTCTTGGTGAGTCTAGATGTAATGGAATGAATATTTAAATAGACTTCAAAGATCCTATCAAGTTTTTATTTGGTTATTGTTGCTTTAAGTCCTTAATGCTTTTCTTTATTTATTGGACTAAGCCAATTTTAGAAACAAAATCCACAACCAACACACATATAATGCAGATGTTTCTGAAAAAACTAAATAGTGTTATCTTTAGTGTATCATTAAAATAGTGGTTGTGGTTAAACAAGCAAACAAATTACTGCAACTCATGTATGATAAGCTTACAAAAAGTAGCATTTTAAAGTTTCATCTGGTGTGTCTGCACTGTAGGAAAATAAATCTGGATGTGAGTAAGATGTGCTTGACTGAATTAAGTGAAACCCCCAGTTAGCACTGGGTTATGTTCCAGGGCAGTGCATTTGTCCTCACATATTACATCAGGAATGTGTGTTCACAATCCACCAGCTGCATGTTTTAATTTACTAAGAAATGAAAGGAATTAATCCTGGTCCATCCACTGCTTCCTCCTTTGTTTTACTATCTTCACTTTGAGATCAGGCACTTTGTGCCCAGGATTGTGACAATGCACGTTTACTAAAAATGTATCCATTGATAGAATAATTATACTAAATTAATAAAGGAAGACGGTGTCTTCATGTAGAAAACAGAGCACTAAATTATAATTTTACAGTCACAACACAAGCTCCAGCTCTTCCTAGGCAAAGTGGAGCAACCTGAAAAAGAAAAAGAGATATGTATTGGATTTGTAGGTTAAAATGTCGACTCTACTATACCAGTTGGTGAAATATTGAAGCAGCCTGTACTTGTTGGCAAAGGGTTGCCGCCCTGGCCTCTGCTGTGTCAGTGCTGTTTCTGGCCTGGTCCTCTTCCCAAGAACCACTCTCCATGGCAAAGCTTCACAGCCTAAGTTGTTCTGGGTATATCATTGATTGTGTAGCATTCACTCTTCTTTAAAGGTGATTTTTAAAAACAGCTCAAGAATTAATCTACATGAAACACTCTGTTTTAGCCAAAATGATGCACAGTATGGATATGAAGAAATGCTGAACACTTACAGTAACACTGTGACCAATATGGAGGAAAGATCAAGTTTTATCTAGAGAGGTCCTCTAACAGCCATGCTGTCTCAGAGATAGCACACAAAATACTCTGAATGCCTGGGGATCTGCTTATTCTAGAAGAACTCGTAACCTCACATTTTTTGACTACCTTCTATGTGCACGGCTGAAAAGTCTAAACCCATTCTACTACTTTTTAGCAGACTAAATAAATAATAAATGCTACCCATCCAACTCCCCTAGGAGTGGAAACAAACTCAGTGAATGAGCTCTGTTACAGTGAGATAGAAGTCGGGGGAGGGTTGCTAGGAAGGAATACAATCTAAATTTATGGATAAAGAACAATTCTTAAATCTTTCACCTCTTTTTTAAACAATAGGAACTCTAGACACTGGGTAATTTATAGTGGAAATAAAAGTGTGAACAAAAATAGTTTTTGAAGAATTACTCTGAATGCAATAAGAATCTATGCATTTGACCCAGGAGAGTTAAAATGTTAACATGGATTGGGGGGGTGAGTAATGAAAAGTACTAGGAAGGTTTGCTTTGTACTTATATATGTTAGGGTATATACTAAAGTATTTTTGTCAAATGCCAAAATGACTTCCTAATCAGTTTGACCCCATAGACCAATGAGTAGATTTTAAGAACAGGTCAGATTTCAGTTATAAGAGAATACTTAGCAGTTTTCCATCTGAATCAGTTGTTTTGATCACTGTAAGTCTCTTGGAACAATCAAATAACCAATTTTAAAACCGTATCTATTTATAGCATTATCAAACTGACCTCAAAAATCATTTATATCAAAATGTCAGTTTGTAATTAGTAGCTCTTCTCAAATCACCCAAGACATTTAGTCTCTACACTGTGAATAGTTGACACTGTCATGACAACCAGCTAGAAAGTGTAGCTTAGAGAATTTGTATACAATACAATCACAATCAATCAATCAATCAATACAATCAATCAATACAATACAATCACCTCTTGCTTTGAGGTAAGGCTGGTAGTGAGGGGGTAGTGGCTTAGGACTTTGTCATCTTGTTTTAGTGCCTATACAAATGTCCATCTGTCAGAACACTGAAAGGAAAATTTCAAAATTTTTTTGTTTATTTGGCTTGTTTTTGAGACGGAGTCTTGCTCTGTCACCCAGGCGGGAGTGCAATGGTGCCATCTCAGCTCACTGCAACCTCCACCTCCCAGGTTCAAGCAATTCTCGTCCCGCAGCCTCCTGAGTAGGTGGGACTATTGGCACATGCCACCATACCTGGCTAATTTTTTGTATTTTAGTAGAGACAGGGTTTTACCATGTTGCCCATGGCTGGTCTCGAACTCCTGAAATCAGGCAAACCATCCGCTTCGGCCTCCCAAAGTGCTGGAATTACAGGGGTGAGCCACCATGCCTGGCCCAGGAAAACTTACATTTTTCAGATACTATGAAAATGAGTTCACATTTTTAGGTGCTTTAACATAGTAATAGAGGTGGCTTACAAGAAAAATAGCTATGTGGACACTGATGATAAATTTTGACATGGGATTATTTAGCATAAAGTATTAATTATAAATAATAACAAGTCTCAAATAACTGGCTGATAGGGCTTAAATCATGTATATAACTGGACTTAGGGCTTAAATACATGTCAGAAAAAGATTCTTATCTTTCTGAGCTCCTTGGGTGTCATTCACAACTGTTTTTGCCATAGTGGGAAGCTGATACTAGGTAATCATCTAATTTCCAATGAAATCTTGTAGCTCTCAATCTTATCCCTTCCTCCCTCCATCAAGTGATCTCACTTAAGAAACAGAATAAAGCCCACACAATCTAAGTCCTGTTTTTCTATCTTTTTCTTCACACTACACTCAAATTCTCATCTTTTCCCAAGCCTTGGAGGGTAAGATCTTTCTTCTAGTCTGAGGGTGACCAGTCTGCTTTTTTTTTTGAGAGGGAGTTTTTGCTCTCGTCGCCCAGGCTGGAGTGCAATGGTGTGATCTTGGCTTACTGCAACTTCCACCTCCCAGGTACAAGCGATTCTCCTGCCTCAGCCTCCCAAGAAGCTGGGATTACAGGTGCACATTACCACACCCAGCTAATTTTTGTATTTTTAGTAGAGATGGGGTTTCACTATGTTGGCCAAGCTGGTCTTGAACTCCTGACCTCAGGTGACCCACCCGCCTTGGCCTCCTGAAGTCCTGGGATTACAGGCATGAGCCACTGCGCCTGCCCCCCAGTCTTTGCTCCTAGTTCTGTTTCCTGCCCTTTTCTCAGAAAGGTGCCCTTCAAGTTTTGCTTTCTTTCTTTCTAGTATCTAGAATCTTTCTCTACCCTCTTGTCATCTCTATTGTGGAAAAAAAAATCCTTGGCTCAAATTCTAACTCTACCATTTATTTGCTATGTGGCCTTGGGTTAGCTGTTTAACCTTTGTGTCATATTCCTCATCCTGTACAGTGGGAAAATACCAGAACTCAACCTTATAGGGTTGTTGAAGATTAAATTCTTTACAGTGCTTAAACAGAGCCTGGTCTGTAAGATGTGCTGAATAAATAATCACTTTCTATCATCATCATTTAAAAACTGCATGCCTCTCTAGCTCCTACACCCTATTCTTCTGTTTACTTTTTTTTTTTTTTTTTTTTTTTTAGACAGAGTCTCGCTCTGTCACCCAGGCTGGAGTGCAGTGGCACGATCTTGGCTCACTGCAACCTCCACCTCCTGAGTTCAACTGATTCTTGTGCCTCAGCCTTGTGCCTCAGCTGGGACTACAGGAGCACTAATTTTTGTATTTTTAGTAGAAACGGGTTTCACCATGTCGGCCAGGCTGGTCTTGAACTCTGGCCTCAAAAGATCCGCCCACCTCGGCCTCCCAAGGTGTTGGGATTACAGGTGTGAGCCACTGTGTGCCTGGCCTCTTCTGTTTACTTTTGAAACTGTGTACTGGCTTCTGCTTCTATCAGATTCTCAGAGAATCCCATAACTTTACAAATGACAAATCTTCATTCTTTCTTATACTGTTGAAACTCCTACTCCTCCGTTTAGATGCTCTATTCCATTGTCTTCTGAGAACTTCTCTCATCATTCCTTTTCTGTTTTCTTCGGAGACCACACCTCCCAATTCAACCCAGCAAGTGTGTGTATATAAAGAAAGATCAACAAGACTTCGCAATATCTCTTGAATCCATCTACATTGAATGCTTCAAGCCTTGCAACTGAAGCAATCCTCTAAATATTTTTCCTTTTATCCAGCCCTCACTTCCCCTGCCCCTAACCCAACCTATGTGACCCCAACTGCATCATTCACTTGGTTGAAAGTTTCTGCTGGATTCTTGTTACCAAACTCTTTAGCTTGGCCTTCACACATCCCCATTCTTTAAAAAAATTATTATTAAATGATTATTTATTTTTAAGAGACAGAGTCTTGCTCTGTTGTCCAGGCTGGAGTGCAGTGTCATGATCATGGTTCACTTCAGCCTCAACTCCTGGGCTCATGCAATCCTCCGCCTCAGCCTCCCAAGGTAGATGGGACTACAGGTACGTGCCACCACACCTTGCTAATTTTTCAAAATTTTTTGGGCTGGGCATGGTGGCTCATGCCTGTAATCCCAGCACTTTGAGAGGCCGAAGCAGGTGGATCACGAGGTCAGGAGTTTGAGACCAGCCTGGCCTACATGACAAAACCCTGTCTCTACTAAAAATACAAAAATTAGCCGGGTGTGGTGGTGGGCACCTATAATCCCAGCTACTCGGGAGGCTGAGGCAGGAGAATCACTTGAACACGGGAGGTGGAGGTTACAGTGAGCTGAGATCGTGCCATTACACTCCAGCCTGGGCGACAAGAGCAAGACTCCATCTGAAAAACCAAACAAAACAAGACAAAAAACCCACAAATTTTTGTAGAGATAGCATCTCACTTTGTCACCCATGCTGGTTTGGAATTCCTGGCCTCAAGTGATCCTCCCACCTTGGTCTCACAGATCTCCATTCTGACCCCAATCTTCTCCAGTAAGCACTCCTCCTCCTCTCAAGCATAGATCCTTATAACCAGTCATACTTCAATATGTCTTACATAATTCTGCTTTGGTGACATTTCTTTCACATTTTCTCACAGTTTCTTCTTTCCAATCTTTTTGAATTGGATCAATTCACTAGGCTTAGTTTAAATCCCACTTCTTTCTCACTAAAGCTTTCCCCATAACCACTTTCTTTTTTCTCTTATCTCCTGTATCACTTGGCGCCTGTACCACGGGACACTAAATACCCACTGCCTTGTGTGGTGCATTCTCCCCTTGCACATGTAGATCTTACCTACCCAAGACCTTAGGTTACATGACCGTGGGGCTTCACAGAAGCTTTGTTTTCTTGACAATACTTACCATTGCTCCTTGTATACAATACAATCTTGGCTCAGCTAAACATTTATTGTCTTTTATGTACCAAGTACTGAATTCGGTGTCATAAGCACAAATTCCTGATTCTGTTCTTGGTGATGACGGAAGCAAAGATCTCAAAAGATCATTCTTAGAAGTGCTAGACCCTCCCAGAAATACACAAGGGTGAAATTCTTTCTGTTAGTAAGATTGCCAGATCAGGTTTCTTACTTAGTGTAATTTAGGGTTGCCATCTTCATTAGGTTATCAGGACTTTAATCTGCCCCCAAATATCAATGGGTTGAGTATTTAAAAATCACTGCTCATGCATGGGCAAGTTGTTCATAGTTTTCTGACTACTATCCTTGTTTTTATTTTCCAGTCTCCCCTCCCATTGTTACAGCCTGCGTGTAGTCCTATCGGCTTTAATCAGGTTAGAATACCTCATCATGCAAGTGGTAGCAGATAATTATAATTTCTCTGAGTATTAACTTACATCTCAAAGGTAATTCTGGATTTTAATTATGTGATAAAATTAAACATTGCCTCTTTTTCTCATCTTTAATCAAGAGGTGATTGTCATATTTATGCCATATATTTCAGTATTGGACAAGATTGAGGGGATCTGTTTTACCATAAGAATTGTTTTAATAAAGAGAGTCAGTGTAATAATGAAACATGAAGTGCCGTACCTGGGTCCACTCATTTGTCTGGGGATCATAAGCCTCCACGGTATTAAGGTATGCTTGTCCATCATACCCCCCAACAGCATATAACTTATCGCCAAGTAAACAGACCCCCACTGCATCTCTGCTGATGCTCATGGATGCTACTGCAGTCCACATGTCTGTTTTGGGATCATATCTGAAAGAAAATTTTAGAACCAGAGCTGACATTATTCTTAAAATATTTATGTAAAAACAGTTTTGTTCTTCAAGTCTATCTTCTGACTTATTATCTACTATGTAAATCAAATACATTTGAACATATTTTTGAGAAAAATACCAATATTTTTCTGACAACTTTAACTTACAGTATTATATTAACAGATCCACTTAACAGATGTATAACACTTAAAAGGAGCTAGGGTCAGTACTGAAAACTGCTTTCAGACCTTAGATTACCTACTGAAAATTTGGGGAAATCAATGCATTAAGCTCTATGTAAGATGGCTCACAGCCTCAATCATTGTAGCTGTCCGGTTTTGGGCTTTCTTGCTCCTTTCATGAGGTATCTTAACTAGAATTGCCCACAGTTGTATAGCTAAGAGCAGATACATCATGCTAGGATGACTGATGTTGCTCCTAAATCTGTTGTATCAATGAACAGCTTTCCACTGAGTGTAGTACAACAGCAAGCCCATAATTCATGGGGCAAAGTATATAAACACTTCCACATTCCTTTCCTGGATTACAACATGAAACGAGCATAGGTCTGAATTGTTTTCCCCCCAATATAAGTGAAATGCAGTTGTAACTTTCCCGCTTTCTCAAACAACACCAATACAGAAAGCACTTGTTATCGTTTGGATGTGGCTCATCCTCCCCAAAACTCATGTTGAAATTTAATTGCCAATGTAATAGTGTTGGGAGGTGGGGCCTTTAAGAGGTGATTAGGTTGATAAGATGGATTAATGTTTTTCTCCTTGGTTAGTTCTTGTGTGAATGCATTAGTTCCTGTAAGAGCAGGTTGTTATAAAGTGAAGTTGCTTTGCATTTTTGAATGCCGACTTTCTCTTCCAATTCTCCAACATGTTATCACACAGCACAAGGCCCTCGCCAGAACCTATCAGATGCAGCCTCCCAATCTTGAACTTCCCAGCCTGAAGAACTGTGGGCTAAAGAAACCTCTTTTCTTTATAAATTACTCAGTCCTGGGTATTCTGTTATAGCAATGGGAAACAGACTAAGAGAGTGCTCATTATCATCAACAAACTTTGACTTTATTTTTTATCCTTCTTATGGTCACTTGGTCATGTACAACTTAAATAAATCAAACTAATCTTTAAAAAAAATCTGATCACGTCCAACAGACATACACACACACAAACACACACACACTCTCTGTCACACATGGGCGCTCATTAACTTCCTATTTTTCTTTATAATCCAAAACCCTTAACAATGCCTCAAGGAGTCTAGATGATCTGCACCCACCCTGCCCACTCCGCCTCCTTTCCTGCCATTCCCTCCCCATCACTCTTTGCTCTCCAGCCACAATGGCTACCTTTCAGTTTCCTGTATGAACAGTATTTCTTTCTGCTTTGGAGTGTTCAGACAAACTCCTATTGATTGTACCGCCTAAATCCATTCAATTCTCGCTATTCCTTGTACTAGACTAAACATAAGAAATGGGAACCTGACCTACCATCCAAATCTCCCACTGCTCTTCGGCTCTCTACCTGGCACCACACTTGAGTTTTGCCAGGCCAGTTGAGATGACTTAAGTTTGTAAGCCTTATTATTAGTTTTTTATTTTATATCAAAACACACAGAAATGTCCCTATCTTTTCGCTTTTTATTTAGCCTACAGCCCTTAAGTCATTCTGCATAAAATTCATCAAGCTCCTCTTCTTATTAGGTCCAATATCCCATATAAAGTAAAATTGCCTTGCGTGTAGTGCATGCTCAACACAAACTTATTTTTCTGGAAGTATCAGTTCCTGTGAGAGCAGGCTGTTATAAAGTGAAGTTGCTTTGCATTTTTGAATGCTGACTTTCCCTTCCAGTTCTCCAACATGTTCTCCAAATAGACATAAGTATCAGAGACATATATATTTTTTTCTTGTTCCTAGTTTTTCTTTGCAGGAAATTACCTCTCCACACAGTCTGAGAGTCTGGAAGTCATGTTGCATGCGGGAGCGTCGTGCCCCCCTATAGCATACAGCAGTCCGTTCCAGGTCGTCACTCCTACGCCACCTCTCCTTTTTGACATCTGTGCACACAGTGTCCACTTATTAGTATGAGGATCAAAACATTCTACTGATTTGAGACAAGAGCTTCCATCACGACCACCAACTGCATAAAGTCTGTAAAAAGAATAAATGAAATGATAAATAAGACATTGTGCCATTATGCTTAGAACAAAGTGGCTCTTCTTATGTTATTTCATTGAATTTAAGGTGCCATCAGTTACAAAACACACTGTCAATGTGTGTGTCATTAAAGAAGATATGCTATGTTTGAAATGACACATGTAAGTATCTTATATCACTCTGTATAAACATGAAAAGGAAAACAAACTGCACATGAAGGCACTGACAACTATTTCACCACTGCCATCTCTTTGACAAGTCACCATTGATTGTAATATGCACTGAAATTCTGGAGGTGTTAAAATGTGTGTCTTAGAATAGACAAAATATGGTGTATAAATATACCATGGCTTATTTTTTTTTAATAGTTAAGACTTTATTATCAAGGAAGGAAACTAACCTTCTCTGAGCACCTACCATAGGTTAGGGACTTTATATGTACTAATTTAATCATCACAGTGATATAAGAAACTGTTTGAATCCCTGTTTCACAGGTAAAGAAACAAGGGTTCACGGAGAGTAAGAGACGTGCACAGGGTCACCCAGTAAGAAGCAGAATCGGGACACATAGTTTTATTAATGAACAAACAGTTGGACAGTCAACACAGTCATGTAGAATGTACTTGTAATAGTGAAATAGGAGAATAAAAATATAGCTTGAAACAATGGCATAAAAAGTAACATTTGTTACATATGAACAATGATCCTTCATTAATTTAAATTACTGCAGAAAAGGATATAGGTTATCACGTGAACGACCTAAATGTTATCTAGTAGATCAATTTAAATTCATTATCAATCAATACACTGCACTAATTTGAAATAGTCTTTTACTCTGAACCTAAAACGTTTGTAAAATATTTTAAATATTTTTTTTTTTTTTTTGAGGCGGAGTCTTGCTCGGTAGCCCGGGCTGGAGTGCAGTGGCCGGATCTCAGCTCACTGCAAGCTCCGCCTCCCGGGTTTACGCCATTCTTCTGCCTCAGCCTCCCAAGTAGCTGGGACTACAGGCGCCCGCCACCTCGCCCGGCTAGTTTTTTGTATTTTTAGTAGAGACGGGGTTTCACGGTGTTAGCCAGGATGGTCTCGATCTCCTGACCTCGTGATCCGCCCGTCTCGGCCTCCCAAAGTGCTGGGATTACAGGCTTGAGCCACCGCGCCTGGCCCAAACAAAAATCTTGTTGTATTTACTATTCATTTGGGAAGCTCTCTATAAATATTTTTTCTACTAGTTTTTTAAAGGAGTAAATTTACTTTGTTGCTCATCAAAAACATTATACATTTTGAATTTACAAATGTTAGTTGATACTTAACTGTTTTTATCATTTCTCAAGAAATAATATTTTAATTATCCCAAATTTCTGCCAATTAAAACTCTAGGTATTTATATTTAGGTAAATCTACATATTTAACCACAGATTTCCTAATTAAGGTATGCCACTATGTCACTGAAACTGTTTCTTAAATAATAAGATGACCATATCTTAAACAGCAACATATGGTTGTAGCAATATCTTGTTCTAAACTTAAACTATATTAATAGTATGGAAATTGAAATTTATTTGAAACATCTATTAATATTTATCTTAAAACTTCTTTTATCTGTTAAAAACTTTTATCTATTAGTAACTTGTTTATGTTCTAGTTCTTAATATTATTCTTATCTTCAACTAATACTTGGTAGAAGAGTTATCTAAATATGGATCACAGAACATAAGAAGCCTTCAACAATTAGGGAGGATCAGTAATTTAAAATAATTCACACATGCATATGTGTGTGCACATGTGTGCACACCCACACATGCCCACACACAATAGGCTTTAAAGCCTCTTACCCTCTTGAACAGTGGACTCGTGGGTCTTAATTGTAAAGAATGGTACAGTACAATGATTAAGAGCATGAACTCTGGAACCAGACAATTCTGGTTCTACCACTTACTAGTTGTGACTATGGACAAGTTATTTAACCTCCATCTAAATTTCATCATCTATAAACCCTGCCTCATAGGATTCTTGATAATTAAATTTAAAGTACTTTGAACACTGCCTAGTACATGATAATCATGGTGTAAACATTTACAGAGAAAAATTAATTGTCTCTGTGTTCTTGTAGAAAATAGCACTTACAGGAGATCTTAAGTGTACAAACAGTGTTTATATTCAGCTAATATTAAGGGTTAAAATCAATTGGTAACACTTCCTAAATAATCATTATCTCAAGCAATGATTTTCAAACTGTGTTCTAAGAATAGGATTCTATGAAGAAATTGAGGGAGTCTAAAAAATGGTTCATTTGAATTTCAAATTTTAAAAATTATTTTTAATTTTCAAAAATATCACCTTGCTCAATTAAATGTCATGTAAGACTCAGAACTCATCTCTCTTCCCCATGATAGTGTCTATTATAATAAAAAGAGAAATATTATGTCAACTTGTGAAAGTATTGTACTACCTATATATACTTAATAGTAAGATTTAGGTCTTGCCTGACTTTTAAAATTATGATCAAGAATGCAAGTAGGCTGGGCATGGTGGCTCACACCTGTAATCCCAGCACATTGGGAGGCCAAGATGGGAAGAATTACTTGGGCCCAGGTATTTGAGACCAACCCGGGCAGCACAGTGAGATCCCATCTCTACAAAAAATCATTTTTTAAAAATTAGCCAGGCATGGTGGTGCATGCCTGTAGTCCCAGCTACTCAGGAGGCTGAGGTGTGAGGATAGCTTGAGCCTGGGAGGGAGGTTGAGGCTGCAGTGAGCTGTGATCGTGTCACTGCACTCCAGCCTGGGCAACAGAGCTAGACCCTGTCTCAAAAGTAAAAGGAATGCAAGTAGTTGGCAGATACTGTTTGAGATTCAACTTAGAAAAAAGATTTATTACTACTTTCAAACTGTTTGGGCAATTGAACTGAAGAATTTCCTGAAATTCCAATTAAATTACTCTAGTAGTTAAAATAACTGTTACCATTTCAGCCTCTTATCTGTGAATCAAGATTTTCCTCATATTAGACAATCAAGACAAGACACAGAAATAAGCTGAATGCTCTTTAAAATTTATTCTTCTGTTCTTCAGCACTTACTCTTCTCCACAGATTTTTATAATAAGTAAATATAAGCTTGAACTTGTGATACATTTTAAGTAAGCTTAAAATAAACTTGAACTTCCATTTGCCTTTTAAATATTGAGGTATTTTTAAGATTTCATTTGAAAGAGAGATTTAACTGCTAAAAATATTTGCCAGCCAGTGCCTTAAAGGTAGCCTGAGCAACTGGAAGTCTAAATAAGGTTTCTTTCTGTCAAACATGGTAGGAAAATTTTAAGATTTGGGAGGCCAAGGTGGGCTGATCACTTGAGGTCAGGAGTTCGAGACCAGCCTGACTGACATGGTGAAACCCTGGCAAGAATACAAAAATTAGCTGGGCATGGTGGCGGGTACCTATAATCCCAGATACTTGGGAGGCTGAGGCAGGAGAATCACTGGAACCCAGGAGGAGCTGAGATTGCCCACTGCCCTCTAGCCTGGGAGATAGAGTGAGACTTTATCTACTCCCCCACCACCCCCCACCAAAAAAAAAAAGAAAAGAAAAAGAAATTATAAATAAGTTAAAATAGGCCAGGCGCAGTGGCTCATGCCTGTAATCCCATCACTTTGGGAGGCCAAGGTGGGTGGATCACCTGAGGTCAGGAGTTTGAGACCAGCCTGGTCAACATGGCGAAACCCTGTCTCTACCAAAAATACAAAAATTAGCTGGATGTGGTGGTGCACACCTGTAGTCCTAGCTACTTGGGAGGCTGAGGCAGGAGAATCGCTTGAACCTGGGAGGTGGAGGAGGCTGTAGTATGCTGAGATCGTGTCACTATACTCCAGCCTGGGCGACAAAGTGAGACTCTCTCTCAAAATAAATAAATAAATAAGTTAAAATAACAAAAACCACAAAAATCAAAGCTCTTCATTTTACATAATAAAAAAATTGAGGCACAGAGAAATGATTTGTTCTAAACCACAAAGCAATGATAAGATGCGTCGTTAGTTTTTTTCAACCAACCGCATATTTTCTTATTCCAGATTCTTTAGATATACTATACTTTCAAAATCAAATTTCTTAATAGTTAGTAGATTAGAGATTCTTAGCTTCTGATATGATTAATTAGGTTGTCTCTGAATTATATTCAATTAACTGTACTTTAGGTGGGTTAAGGATTGAAATATTTCTCATTAGAGGGCAAGAAAAGATAAGAAAGTAAGATGTTTCTATGCCTAGAAAGCTAAGCTACTGTAGGTCCGGAAATCAGGTTTCAGAGAAGGCAATTATTGTTTTGTCCTCTATTAGAAATAAGGGCTAAGAAATATGCTGCTGAACAAAAATTAATCCAATGAATCAATCCCAAAGGTTTAAACCAAAGGGTCAAAGCCGAGAAGATACTGTTTCATTTTCTTTTTCTCTGTATTTACTAGATTATTTAATGGCTGACTCTTATCAAAGAGTTTAGAAAGATATGTAGTGATGAATTTTGAAGTGATTTATTTAGCTAAAATAAATGAGGGCAGGGGCATGGAGATCAAAAACATCTAAAAAGTGATTTCCATTTATCCATCTTATCACATGTAACAGTGCTTTAAAAAAAGTACCAAAAAGTAGAACATAACTGATGGGTCCTGAAGAAACAAGATCTTAGGTCCTAAAATAAAAAACATTTCACTAATTTTTCATTTTTCTTATAATAATCAATAACAAAATTCTATAAATAATTTTAATTCTATTTTAACCTTGGTTCATTTATTTTTCTGGAAACAATGATAAAGCATTCTAAATGAGCAAAAGGTACCCCACAAATAACTTTTCTTTAACAACCACAGACGGCTTCATTTTATGGAAGAAGAAAGGACTGAAAAAAGACACACATTTACTTTCCGAGTAACAGAGCTATTAGTGATGGCTCTACCTATATTTATTTATTCAGAGCAGACAAGAAGCAAGAGAGCACCTCTTTATAAATCCATTCTCGTTTTCACCAGTTTTCCAAGATAAGAAAGAGGTGAAAGTCAGGATAAATCAGTAGAAAAGATGGAAGGAATTTTTAGAGAAACACTGAGAGAGACTACACTACTTTTAAAAGACCACACATGCTTTTAAACATAATACAGATAATATACTTTTAAAGTATATTAAATAAAATATTTTAATATAGATATACCAGATTTTTACAGTACAACTTATTAATATTGAACGTAGCCGGGCGCGGTGGCTCAAGCCTGTAATCCCAGCACTTTGGGAGGCCGAGACGGGCGGATCACGAGGTCAGGAGATCGAGACCATCCTGGCTAACAGGGTGAAACCCCGTCTCTATTAAGAAATACAAAAAACTAGCCGAGCGAGGTGGCGGGCGCTTGTAGTCCCAGCTACTCGGGAGGCTGAGGCCGGAGAATGGCGTGAACCCGGGAGGCGGAGCTTGCAGTGAGCTGAGATCCGGCCACTGCACTCCAGCCTGGGCGACAGAGCGAGACTCCGTCTCAAAAAAAAAAAAAAAAGAAGACACTGTCTTAAAAGTCTCTTCAAATCACTGTATTTATGTATATCTTTAAATTAGAAATGATATAGCTTAATAAATTTGGTGTACTGCATTTTAAATAGAACTTTAGGTACTTCCTTACTTTCCACTTAGTACTGCCACACCTACTGTACTCCTGGGGGTAGACATAGTGGCAACAAAATTCCACTGGCGAGCCTGAGGGTCCCATCTTTCCACCGTGTTCAGATAGCTCCAGCCATCATGTCCTCCTACAGCATACATGGGACCTTCTAGTACAGCCACACCTATAAGGAGACAGGAAACAACGACTTCAGATTGGCCGCCGTCTTAAAAATCACATTTTAATTGAAGTATAAGTACAATAAGCCTTAAACATACAAATGGAACTGAGTAAACATTTATAATGTAGACATGTGTCCTCAGTGTTCTTAGTAGGTCGGTGGGTGGGTGGGTGGGAAGTTGAAATAGCATGGGAGTTCTGGTCTTAAACGTTCTAGAGACTGGCCGGGCGTGGTGACTCATGCCTGTAATCTCAGTGGTTTGGGAGTCCAAGGTGGGAGGATCACTTGAGGTTGGGAAGTTCGAGACAGGCCTGGCCAATATGGCGAAATCCCTTTTCTACTAAAAATACAAATATTAGCTGGGCATGGTGGCAGGTGCCTGTAATCCCAGCTACTTGGGAGGCTGAGGTAGGAGGATTGATTGAGCCCTGGGGGTGGAGGTTGCAGTAAGCCAAGATCGCGCCACTGCACTCCAGCCTGGGCAACAGAGTGAGACTCTGTCTCAAAAAAAAAAGTTCTAAAGGGTGGGCGAGGTGGCTCAAGCCTGTAATCCCAGAGCTCTGAGAGGCCAAGGTGGAAGGATCTCTGTGAGATTAGCCTGGGCAACACAGGAAGGCTGCCATCTCTATGAAATTTTTTTGTTAAAATTAGCCAGGCATGGTGGCATTACCTATAGTCCCAGCTAAGGTGAAGGATCCCCTGAACTCAGGAGTTTCAGGATGCACTGAGCTATGGTCACACCTCCAGCCTGGATGACAGAGTGAGACCCTGTCTCTAAAAAAAATTAAAAATTTTACAGGCAATATTTTTAGGTACAACAGTGTAAAATTATTTTAAAATTGCACCAGATGCATACACTGCTACTATTTAAAACATTTTTCAATAATTTGGATTTAAGATATATTTGGAAAAGTATTTTTATACCTTCTCCCCTATTAATTCAAATTCATGAGATTTTACTATAGTTAGATTCGATACCATAATCTATTGGTATGATTCATCAGCAGGGAGCTGAGCTAGATTCATTTGTTAATTTATTCAACAAATATCTTCTGCATGTCTACTAAGTACCAGGCACTCAACAGAATATAACAGGTAAGGGCTGTGCCCTCATAAATCTTATAGTCAGGAAACAGACATAAAATATATTTTAGTTAATAACCATTGCTAATTTAAAAAGTGGCGCAGAGTAAAAGGATAGAGAGGGTCAGGGGAGACCTTTCTGGTAAGGTAACATTTAAGCAGGAATGTGAATGAAGTTGGGAAACCAGATTTGGAGATAGCTAGGGGAAGAGAAGGTGAGGTAGAGGAAATGGCAGTGCAAAGGTCCTGAGGTATGCTCACTGTGTCTGAGGGACAACAAGGTGGCCAGTCTGGCTAGGCAGGGTGAGTGAGGGGGAAAATATAAGAGATGAGGGAGAGTGTAGAGCCAGAGCATGCAGGGCAGAGACTGCAGATAAGGACTCTGATCTTATCTCTTGTAAGGACTTTGGATTTTATTCTGAATGAGATGGAGAACGGTCTCCGTGATGGCTTTGAGACGGCTTTAAGGTAGGGGGATTTGAGAAGAGGTGTGACATGATCATGGCCAGGTGAGATAAAATGTCTCACTTGGGGGCCAAAAGAACCCCTGTATTACAGATATATTTTAATTTGTGAAATCACAGCCAGATAAGAAAAATACTCATCATTCATGCATGACCCAAATCAACGTATTATTCCACTCATTTATTACATATTGTACCCCACCAGTACTAGCTTTTGGAGATTTTATATGTGTGTGTGTGTACACATATATACACACATATATGTGTATATAAATATGCATACATGTTATTTATATGCTTATACGTGCATATACACATGTTATATGTGTATATATTTATGTATAAACAAAATATATCAAAATATACATGTATAATATATACACATACTGTATATACTTGTTTATGATATATGTATATCTCTCTAATTTTACATATATACATGTATATGTAATGCGTAATATGTCAAAGGGGGCAGAAAACTTAAGGGGTTCACCTAATTCAACCCATTAAAAAATGGCTTTGAAAAGAAATTTTAAGCCTGGTGTGGTAGCTCACAAGTGTAATTCTGGCACTTTCAGAGGCTGAGGCAGGCAGACTGCTTGAGCCCAGGAGTTCCAGACCAGCCTGGGCAACATGGTGAAACCCTGTCTCCACCAAAAATACAAAAATTAGGCAGGTGTGATGGTGCATGCCTGTAGTTCCAGCTACTAGACACGCTGAGGTGGGAGGACTGCTTAAGCCCAGGAGGAAGAGGTTGCAGTGAGCCAAAAATGTACCACTGCATTCCAGCCTAGGTTACAGAGCAAGAACCTGTCTCAAAAAAAAAAAAAAAAAAAAAAAAAAAATTAGCAGAACTCCTTTTTTGAATGAAATGTCCATAAAATTCCCACATATGAAGAGATAAAAGGAATGTTTCTTAAATAAAAGATTATTTTAGGCCAGGTGTGGTGGCTCACGCCTGTAATCCCAGCACTTTGGGAGGCTGAGGTGGGTGGATTAAGAGGTCAAGAGATTGAGACGATCCTGGCCAACATGGTGAAACCCGTCTCTACTGGTGGAAACACAAAAATGAGCTGGGCATGGTGGCAAGCGCCTGTAGTCCCAACTACTAGGGAGGCTGAGGCAGGGGAATCACTTGAACCCGGGAGGCGGAAGTTGCAGTGAGCCGAAATTGCGCCACTGCACTTCAGCCTGGCAACAGAACGAGTCTCTGTCTCAAAAAAAAAAAAAGTTTATTTTGTAAGTTCAAATTTGTAACAGTTATTTAATTACAAGGTAATTTAGTAAGAACATTGCTGTGTTGAATGACACAAAACTTTTAAATTAGGGCTTAAAGAAGACAGTTTTGAGCCATGTGATCATTTTCCTTTCAACTTGCTGCAGTTCAGTAAAGTCTTCTGTATGGCACCTAGAACTACTGACAGTATTCAATGCACAGTGTCATTTGCACAGAATAACTGGACTATGAGCAATCACATTCTATGTACTATATCCATAAGGATTTAGCCTGTGTTAGAATTACATTTTCTTCCCCATTGTAGGGGAGGGGAAGCACGCAGTTGACTCACTCTACCCTGGATTTTATGGTCAACCCAAATTTCTAAGTCTCATTCATGCTCAACTCACATTTTCCCAGTCTGTGCCTATATAATAGTTGATTTTATGGACTCAAGAGTCATGTTTTACAAGTTTACTTTGTTAAATTTCATATAGTTAATTTTAAGCTCCTTCTCTCTGTCTTTGCCTTAACCCTCTGGTTTTATTTCCTTATCAAACTTCAAACTTAAGATGACCTTGCATTGAGAACTAATTACAACTAGTGGAAATCTATGTCTCTTTGAACTTTTACTGTACCCACCACCATACCCATTTCAATCTTCATCCCTAGAGAGTTTTCATTACTGTCTACTGTTATTTAGCGGAAGCCTCTACTCTGGTGGTCAGTATTAATAAACTGAGTATTGTATAAACCATACTATCTAAACTCAACCATACCTTCACTGGTATTGATCTTTTTTTTTTGTTTGTTTGTTTTTTTTGTTTGTTTGTTTTTTTGAGATAGATCTGTTGCCCAGGCTGGAGTGCAGTGGCAAGATCACAGCTCACTGAAGCCTTGACCTCCCAGGCTTAAATGATTCTCCCTCCTCAGCCTCCTGAGTAGCTGGGACTACAGGCCCAAGCCACCGAATTTTTTAATTAAAAATTTTTTTTCCCATCTAATTTTTAAATTTTTTGTAGAGACTGTTTTTTCCTAAGTTGCCCAGGATGGTCTTGAACTCCTAGGGCTCAAGCAATCCTCCTGCTTTGGCCTCCCAAATTGCCGGGATTACAGGCGTGAGCTACTGCATCCGGCCTCATCTTTTATGATGACCTGTCAAGTTCTTTATTGCAGCATGTGAGGAATGCTTGGTGACTGCTGCTGATGCAGTGGCTGCCACACCAGTCTTCTGCCTGGTACAGAATGTAAACGTGCTGTGGGAGCTACGTGATATTTTGAGTGAATCTGCACGGTTATACTTACCAAGGCCATGTCTGTGTGTGGACATAGGTGGCATCACACTCCAAGTTTTTGTTTTGGGGTTGTAGCACTCTACAGTATTCAAAGTCTTCAGTCCATCTCTTCCTCCAACCACATACAGTTTGTCATCTAGCACTGCAACACCGAACTGTAGCCTCCTCCCATTCATATTTGCTACTGGAGTCCACATATTTGTACGGAGATCATATTTTTCAATGCTTGTTGCTCCTTCATAGTAATATACAGAAGTTATATAAATAAAAATTATACCATAATTGGTAATTTTATGAAATTACAGATACAAAAATATAATCTTATTGGCATTGAGAATAATAATTTTATTATATTTCATGAAGGTCCTGCATGATCTAGCCTCTGCCTAACTCTGTGTCCTCGACTCTTACTATTCTCCAGGGCACACACAGGCCCCAGTAAGAAAAGGTCAAATGGATAAGGATTATCTGTCAAAGAAGGGTGAGAAACAAACACCCAGAAGTGGGGGGAAAAAAGCAGAGGCTTAGTTAAGTGTCATGGAAGCCAAAGGAAGAAAGTTTATAGCAGTAGGTCTGCTAACAGTATCCCACTGAAAGGATCAAATAAGATGAAGACTAAGAAGTATTATTGGATTTAGCTACATGGAGGTCATTGATGACTTCAGTGGGAGGTTCCTTATTGAGTGGTTGAGATGTGACTGGGAGGTGAGGAAACAGACAGTGAGCGTAGAAGATTCTTCTGAGAAGTCTGGCTATCAAAGTAAGGAGAGGTAGAAATTACTAGAAGAGTTGAGGAAAGTTTTGTTTTGTTTTGCTTTTAAAATTTGAAAACTCAGAGTTTGCTTAAATGTGAATGAAAAGGATCTGGTTGAGAGGAAAGCAGCTAAAAATACAGGAGATGAAAGAGATCAGAATGAACATAATGAACCATGTTCATTATAGTTCGTGGGGAGGCAGGAAAGCACAGCACCCAGGGCACAGGCAGAAGAGCTGGCTTTCACAGGAGGAGGGGAACATATTCTACTGCAATAAGCAAGGATAGGGTAAGTACAGATCAGGTACTTTGGAAACTATGAGGGTAAGGAATTCAGGAAGTTGCTGCCTGAAGGCATCTATGTTTTCCTTTCTTTTTTTTTTAAGAATTGGAAGATTCCAGGACTCCTTTGTTCTCTTTGTGAGTTAAGATGAGCGGATGTTTTAAAAAAAAAAAAAAACCCTCTAAAATAAACCTAACCCCCAATTGTGAAGAGTTCAACTAGAACCCTCCTCTCTCTTCTAAGCTTCTAACACATCAAGTAAGCAGTGCTAACCTTACAGAATTATAATCATGACTAACACTTATTCTAAAGTATTTGTTATAATTTGGTCATCAGAGCACTAGTATTATTGATAATTTCCTAAAATTTAGAAATAGTTTTGTTATACATATGGATTTTCTCATGTTAAAGTTTTTATTTACCCTACAGAATTCTAAATTATTTGGGATAGACAGCAAGTCTTTTTCTACCTCTGCATGCATGCATATATATATATATTTTTTTTTTTTCTTTTTTTTTTTTTTTTTTTTTGAGACAGAGTCTTGCTTTATCACCCAGGCTGGAGTGCAATGGCATGATCTTGGCTCACCACAACCTCCACCTCCAAGGTTCAAGTAATTCTTGTACCTCAGCCTCCCAAACTGGGATTAGAGATATGTACCAATCACTCCCAACTAATATTTTGTATTTTTAGTAGAGACAGGGTTTCACTATATTGGCCAGGCTGGTCTCAAACTCCTGGCCTCAAGTGATCCTCCCACCTCGGCCTCCCAAAGTGCTGGGATTATAGGCATGATCCACTTTGCCCGGCCTTCACTTCTGTATTTTTCACAGCACCAAATAAGAGTCCCTTATACATAGTATAGCTATTCAAAAATATGTTTGAGTACTTTTTCTTTATAGTTTCTAGCTATAGTGAGGTTTTTTACTCATATGCTTACATTATAATAGTAACAGACATAGTAATAGTATATTTAATTACTCTAAATTTGATCTTAAAATATCATTCCTGCCATCAAATAAATCAAATCAAATTAGAAAATTCCCTCCAACAAATAAAAAGCTAATCATCTCTCTTCACAAATACATTTAGGGAATACTTTTCTTTTGAATTTTAAGTTATTTCTTTTAGATCTAGTTTACTAAGCAGTATCATATTCATATGAATTGGTAACTAAAAGTTATTTTGCTAATTTGAAACATAAAAATATTAAAACATAGTCTCAGGTATATATATTTAATATATATTATGTTATATTTAATATATATAATACATTTAATATATATTTAATATATATTATAATACATTTATTATGTATTATGATATATTTAATATATAATATTAAATATAATATATAAATTATATATTTATATATAGTATATGTTATATCATATTATATATTACATAATATATGACATATGATATATATAATATAAATTATATATAAAAATTATATTATAAATTATATATAATATACTATAATTATATATTAAAATATATATTATTATTTATAAATATATATATTAAAAATTATATAACTATATTATAATTATATATTATAAATTATATTATATAATATAAATTATATTATATATTATATGTATTATATATTATATAGATCATATGTATATTATATATTATATAATATGTATTATAATATAATATATAAATATAATGTTAAATATAATATATATTAAATATATACATATTTAAATCCAAATATCCAAAACTAACAAAAGCCTAATAATTGTACAATTTTATGTAAAACCTTGGGGCTTCCCTAATTTATACCAAAGAATTAACCTTTTATAAAAGTAAGCACAAATATACTCTAACATTTTCTGAGTGGCTATTTGGAGCCAGTATTCACTTATTTGTTTGGCCCTATACTAAACAGATATATGAAGGAACCAAGAGTCCAATGGTCAGACTACCATCCGACTAAGGCAAACTGCTCTTCATTATAAAGATGGGAAATAAATTAGGGCCAGGCAGATAGCTTGAACAGGATAGGTCAGAGTATTTAATTATTAAAAAATACTCAGAAATAAAGTTGGTCAAACAGAAGGGTCAGATTAGAGAAAGTCTTAAATGAGGCATTTGCATCTTATGTGCTAAGAAATAAAGACTGCTGGAGTTTTTGAGCAGAATAATGGCATGTTCATTGAAGAGTCAATGGAGTAGAATATCATCTCCAAAGCCAAAATGCCTTTTTGAATCTTGATCTTATCACGAATTAGTTGTGTAATCTTTGGAAAGTTACTTAAGTTCTCCCAAGTCTTAGTTTCCCTATCTATAAAAAGAGAACTGTTATGAAGATGAAATGAAATAATATAGGCTAAGTGCTTAGCATAATGCCTGCCACATATTAACAACGTAATGGATGCTATTCCCTCTAAATTAACATGGCCAAAATATGTAGGCTGACGAAAGGCTAACTGGAATTAGAAGGATGGCAGCAGAAATTTGGAAGAATTAGATATAAGACCCATTTGAAAAAAGACCTGACGACTGTCAGAATGTAAGATTTCAGAGAGAGAGAGAGAGAGAATGAGAATTGTTTACTTTGGGTGCTTAGTATCTAGTCCCCTTCCCAAGCTTGGGGAATTTTCCACTGTATGTATGAGCCTTTATGGGAAGCAGGAACTCATCTCCTAGAAAGCTGAAAAGACAGATACACATTTTCCTTGCCATGTACCAAGGCAAGTTTCCTTGCCTTTCCATGTACCAAGTTTGAGTTAAAAGCTGAGCAGCATGACTTATAATCCTTGTGGGAAGGAGCGGGGAGGGATAGCATTAGGAGATATACCTAATGTAAGTGACGAGTTAATGTGTGCAGCACACCAACATGGCACATGTATACATATGTAACAAACCTGCACGTTGTGCACATGTACCCTAGAACTTAAGGTATCATAATAATTTAAAAAGCTGAGCATCAAATAGATATTTCATACAAGTTGGAAATATGAGAATAAAATCAAAGTGAGGGTATTATACATAAATATAGAGATAACAGTTAAAGCCTTGAAAAGGAGAGAAAAAGATAGAGGGAGGAGAGTGCTAGTAATGACTCTACAAAAGCTAGCACCAGCTCCAGGTACACAGATGACAATAAGTATTTGCAGATTACCTGAACAATGGAAAATCTTTTCCAATGTTGAAATATTTATACTGTAACCCTAATCAGTTATTTATTTCTGTACCATGCAGTCATCAGGCCTATATCTAAAACTTAAGCATCTACAAATAAATAGCACTATGTTATATGTATTTGGGGTAGAAAGTGGTAGTCAGGGGGTTGCTATTGAATGGTCATGGAAGGCCTCCTTGATAAGTTGTCATTTGAGAGATTTGAGTGAATAATTTCTGCTAGGCACTTCAATATCTGGGGGCAGAGCATGCCAGTGAGAGCATCAGCTAAAGTAATATCCTGGATATGGATAAAATGTTTGGCCTGTTAGATGAATGAAAAGGCCAATGGGGTTGAAATAAAAGCATCAGTAAGGGAAGAAGTATTAACAGAATGAGCTGACATCAGATCAGAGAGGTAGCCAGAAGTCAAAGAGAGATTGTCAGGAGATTGCAGACTGCTAACGCCAGGAGTTCAAAGGGGGAGATCAATGCATATTGAGGGATAATACACAGAAAGCTACTAGCATAACACTGGCGACCAGCAGGAACTGTGCATAGTGTTTATTGCTATTATTTTTAATTATTATTTTTTCTTTTGAGATAGACTCTTGCTCTGTTGCCCAGGCTGGGGTACAGTGGTATGATTTCTGCTCACTGCAATCTCTGCCTCCCAGGTTCAAGCAATTCTCCTGCCTCAGCCACCCAAGTAGCTGGGATTACAGGCAACTGCCACCACGCCTGGCTAATTTTTTTTGGTATTTTTTAGTAGAGATGAGGTTTCACCATGTTGGCCAGGCTGGTCTCGACCTCCCGACCTCAAGTGATCCACCCGCCATGGCCTCTCAAAGTGCTGGGATTACAGGGATGATCCCAGCCTATTTTTAATATTAATAATAACTTGTGAGAGTGGTACAAAGAATTCTTAAGATACCTTTGACCCAGATTTCCCAAATGTTTACTTTTTACTGTATTTGCTATGTAGGTATTTTTTTTTTCCTGAACTGTTTAAGAGTAAGTTGTGGCCTGGTGCACTGGTTCACAGCTGTAATCCCATCGTTTTGGGAGGTTGAGGCAGGCAGATCACTTGAGGTCCGGAGTTTGAGAATAGCTGGTCAATATGGCGAAACCCTATCTCTACTAAAAATACAAAAATTAGTCAGACATGTGTGGTGGCATGTGCCTGTAGTTCCAGCTACTCAGGAGGCTGAGGCAGGAGAATTGTTTGAACCCAGAAGGCAGAGGATGCAGTGAGCTGAGATAGCATCACTGCACTTTAGCATGGGTGACTGAAAAAGACTCTGTCTCAAAAAAGCAAAAAACAAAAAAATAGTAACTTGCAGAAATTATGGCATTATACCCCTAATACTCAGTGTATCTTCCTCAAAATGAGAAATTATCTTATAAGACCAAAATACAATAATCAAAATCTGGAAATTAACTTTTTTTTTTTTCTTTTTTTTCGAGATGGAGTCTTGCTCTGTCACCCAGGCTGGAGTGCAGTGACGCAATCTCGGCTCACTGCAACCTCTGTTTCCTGGACTCAGGTGATCCTCCTGCCTCAGCTTCCCGAGTGTAGCTGGGACTATAGGCGTGTGCCACCGTGCCGGGCTAATTTTTTTGTATTTTTGGTAGAGACGGGGTTTCACCATATTGCCCATGCTGGTCTTGAACTCCTGACCTTAAGCGATCCACCCACCTCATCCTCCCAAAGTGCTGAGATTACAGGCGTGAGCCACAGTACCCGCCTGAAATTAACGTTTATGCCATGTTATTATCTAATCTACAGACCTTATTTGGATTTTGTCATTTGTCTCAGTTATGTCCTTTACAGGAAAAGAAAATCCAAGATGATGCATTATAATAGCTGTCACATCTCTTTAGTCTCCTATAATCTGGAACAATTTCTGAATCTTTTTTTTATTTCATGACACTGACATTTTTGAATACTACAGACAGATAAGTTATTTTGTAGACTATCTCTCAACTTAGATTTGTTTCCTCCTCATGATTAGATTCAGGTTATACACTCTTGGCAAGGACGGCATAGATGGGTGGCTGAGTTCTCCGTGCATCCTGTCCTGCACAATGCTGCTGCTTAGGCTGATTTCTGTCAACATTATCTTTGATCATTTGCTTAAGTGCTGTGTGCCAGGTTTTTCTACTGTAAATATACTATTTGTATATTTGTAACTAGTAAACATGTGGCTGAGAGACACTTTTAGACTAAGTATCCTGTTGTCAAACTTTTCCCACTAGTCTCAACATCCACTGATAATTCTCGACTGAATTGGTTATTGGTGGTTACTAAATGGTAACTTTTGTAATCTCATCTTTCCTTCTATATTCATTCATTGGCATTCTTCTGTAAGGAAGAGCTTTCCTTTCTCCCTTATTTGTATAGGTGTGGAACCATGAATACTTACTGATTTCATAGGTTATAATCCTTTACTATTATTTATTTTGATGCTCAGATTATCTCAGATTTGGACAGTAGTAGCCCTTACAAGCTGTTTCCTGTGTCTTTTGACCTGTCTCCATCATTCTTTGACCACTTCCTTTTTTCCGGTCTAGAGGATGTTACACAATTGTCTGGTACTTTTTCTGCCCCTGTCCTGCAACCAGCCATTTCTCCAAAGAGTTCTTTGGCCATATATGTACTTATTAAAATATCTTTTTCTTTGTTCCTCCCTCCCCCAAATAAAAGATTATTTGATACCTTTCGTTGAATCGATTCCCCCAACTGCAAATAATGTACCAACAGTTGACTTCCTAGGTTTTGTCCGAGGACTCTGTAACATGGGTCGTCTCTCTGGTAATAAATGGTACTTCATTGCTTCCATAATGAGTTTCTGACATTCTATATCATCCCGAAAAAGTGCATTATTTTCCATGTCTGCCAGGAACTAGAAAAGAATGGCGGTGGGTATGTATACTGAATGACTAAGAAAATGGTAGGGTTTACAGAAAAAAATGACATAATTATCAAACGGATTTTTACATATTTTTTAAAAATTCAAGCATAGGCACATATTTTTAACTAAAATATGCAACATTTACAAGATTTATATTTTAAATTTCATTGAAAAAACATGAGTAGCATAAATGGTATACTCTAAAATCTCAGTACTGTAGTGCTTATCTCTGGGTAGTAGGAATACTGGCGCTTTTTAAATAAAGTTTTTTTTACTACTTTTCTATAATTTCCAGATTTTCTAAAATAAATAATTTTACTATTAAAATCAGAACTAATTCTAATGGAAGAATAATTGTAAGTGGGAATTGACTAATTATGCTGCGTTAACTTTGCTAAACAATGTCCAACTAACAACTGCAAAAGCAAAAGTTACCAATTTCTCAAGGGACAAAGAACTCCAAACAGTGATTGGTCTAAAAACATTAAAATCCCTTTTGTGTCACTGAATCCAACTTTATATATTTATATAACACAAATATAATTTTTATATGTTTATATAGCACATGTACGATTACACCTTGTCTTTTAAAAAATGATAGTCTTTTAAAAAATAAAATGAAAATGCGATCACATTGGAAATTAAATAAAACAAAAAAAATTTAAAATCTTTTCCTTTTGTGCTTGGTTCTCCATCCCCCCTCCCCATCCTGCAATTCTTCCCTGCCTTATAAAAACAACCTGGTGTGCAGCCTTTCATATTTTCTTCATATTTATGCAATCCTCTGCTGACATAATTCTCATACATTTATATGTATAACATATATAAATACATGTAGTAATTTTTACAGTTTTTTCTTTTAGTAATTGTTTTATTATATGCTTTGCTGCATCTTACCATCTTTACTCAACATTATCTCACGAAAATTCCTCCAGGTCTTCTGAAAAGGTATAGTTCTGATCTATTCTTTTTTTTTTGAGACGGAGTCTTGCTCTGTCGCCCAGGCTGGAGTGCAGTGGCACGATCTTGGCTCACTGCAAGCTCTGCCTCCCAGGTTCACGCCATTCTCCTACCTCAGCCTCCCAAGTAGCTGGGACTAGAGGCGCCCGCCACCACATCCAGCTAATTTTTTGTATTTTTAGTAGAGACGGGGTTTCACTGTGTTAGCTGGGATGGTCTCGATCTCCTGACCTCGTGATCCGCCCACCTCAGCCTCCCAAAGTGCTGGGATTACAGGCGTGAGCCACCGCGCCCGGCCTGATCTATTCTTTTTAATAACTGAATAATACTCTATAGTATATAGATATGCTCATTTTTTAGCCATTTCCTTATTACGGACATTAACTTTGTTGCAGTATGTACATACATATATTCATATGTATATATACATACATGCATATGTAAATATACTTTTTCCTGCTACTAAAAACAAGTCCAGTACAAAAGTCCTTATGATTAATTTTTACCTTTATAGGATAGATTTCTAAGAATTGAATTGATTCCAGGTGGGTCAAAGTATATATGTATGTATGTATGCATGTGTGTGCACATATATGTGTATCTGTGTGTGTCTATGTGTATGATCAATGTTGTCAGATTATTTTCCAGAGTGGCTCACATTCCATTATAGTCATGTATAATAAAGTGGCTCACATTCCATTTTTTATATATATAGAGAACCATGTATACATATATATATCTAGAGAGAGAGAGAGCGCCCTATACATATAGCCATGTATATAGCCATATATATGTATATATGGCCATATATATGTGTGTCTATATATAGAGACAGCCATGTATAGCAAAGTAGCTCACATTCCATTATAGCCATATATAAGAGCACAAGACCACAACATTCCTGCCAGGAATAAGTGTTTTAGCTCTTTTTGTTAATGATATCACATTTTCCCTTTAATTTGAATTTTTCTGATAAGTGAATATAAGCATTTAAAAATATTTTGACCATTTGTACTTTTTTCTTCCTTTATCTGCCTCCTTTTGTCTACTATCTTTTGATTAAAAATTTGTAAGAGTTCCTTATAATACATACACTAATCCTTTATTTTTCAACTGTATTTTTCTAGATTTTTAATCATTTGTCTATTAAGGTTGTTTCATAATACTTTTGCTATTCAAATAATTTTTCATTTTTAGGTCATCAAATATGTGTCTTTCTTTTCATAGTCCTGCTTCTTAGAAAGTCTTTCTGCTTCAGTTTGTAGATGTAGTCTCCTGGATTATCTGGCAAGATTTTATTGCTTTCTTTCATTTAGGCCAAGGATCCATGTGAAATTCATTTGTTTTGGAATTAATGTTTAAAAAGAGTAAGAGTGGAGGAGCATTTTTATTTTCTTTAAGATCAAGAGCCAGTTCTGTACTACTTATTAAATAACCCCCTTCATTTCCAACTGAACTGATTCTTGGTCATATATTACATTCCATAAATAGATCTCAAGGTATATGAGGTTTGTTTTTTTAATTCTTTATTCTGTTCTATCGATCTATTTGTCTACTCCTATTTCTAAATAGCATATTTTATTACAGTGTCTTTATAGCATATTCTGATACCCGATATTTTTAGGTTTTCCCTCCCTGTTAACTTTCATAGCTTTCTTGGCTATTATTGTGCCTTTATTTTTCATGTAAACTTAAGACAAATTTATCCAGTTTTTTTTTATCCTGATTCTCTTGGAATTCTAATAAGAACTTAAATTTATTTATTAATTAAATTTATTAATTTTATTAAGTTTTGGAGAACTGATGTTTTTATATTAAGTCTTTCTGTTCAAGAAGCCTTTCCATTTGTTGTATAGCTTTCTACATATTACACCTTTCTTGATTATACATTTCCTATATATTTTATTATTTTCATTGCTATTGGGAATGGGTTTTAAAAGTTTATTTCATATATGTTTTGCAGGAGAGAAAATCTACTGATTACACTTGTATTAACCTGTTACTTTACCAAATTCTCTTATTAAGCTCTATGTGTTATGCAAATAATCATAACTGTCACCAAATAGGGATAGTTGAATATCTTTTTCTAATGTGTATGCCAATTATTTTATTATTGCAATTGCTAAAGCCTTCTAAAGAATGTTAAATAATTAGGATGATAGAGTATCTTGTTTCTGGTTTGAATTGATATGGTTTTAGTGTTTCATTATTTAGGACAATAGTTGCTGTAACATTTAGTCATCTATTTTTATTATATTCAATAAAGATAATATAGATTTTCAGAGTTTTTTTTTTTTTTTTTTTTTTTTTTGAGACAGGATGTCTCATTGTTGCCCAGGCTGGAGTGTGGTGGCACAATCTCAGCTCACTGCAACCTCTGCCTCCCAGGTTCAGGCAATTCTCCTGCCTCAGCCTCCTGAGTAGCTGGGATTACAGGCCTGCACCACCACATCCAGCTAATTTTTGTATTTTTAGTAAAGAAGGGCTTCACCATATTGGCTAGGCTGGTCTTGAGCTCCTGACCTCAAGTGATCCTCCTACCTTGGCCTCCCACAGTGCTGGGATCACAGGCATGAGCCACCATGCCTCGCCCCTTCATAGGTTTCTTAATGATCATTTCAGTATTCCTGGAAAAAGACCTTTCTGGTCAGAGTGTATACTTTCGATACACTGCGGGTTGTATTTGACTATATATTTCTTTACAATTTTATTGGGGCATATTTTACATGTCCTAATTTATCCATTCCAAGTACACAATTCAGTGATTTGTAGTAAATTACCAAGTTGTGGAACCATTACCATAAAACTGTTCTGAAACATTTTCTTCACCTCAATTACATCCCACATGCCCATTTACTGTTGATCCTCATTCCCGTCTTCTGTCCCAAGCACTAATCTGTCTCTACAGATTTGCTTTTGCTGGACATTTCATATACAGAGAATCACAATATGGAGACTCTGGTGTCTTGCTTCTTTCCCTTAGCATACTTTTGAGACTTGTCCCTGCTGCAGCTACTCGTATCAGTGCTTCATTTCTTTTTATCGTTGAATAATATTCCACTGTCGGTCTACTCCTCATTTTATCTATCCATTCATCAGTTGATAGATGCTTCTTAGGTTGCTTCCAGTTTCAAGCTATTATGGATAAAGCTGCCAAGAACGTTTATGTACAAGTCTTTGTGTGGATATATTTCTCTTGGGTAATTATTACCTAGGAGTAGAATTGCTGGGGCATATGGCAAATTTATGTTTAACTTTTTAAGAAACAACCAAACTGTTTTCTAAAGTGGCAGCACCACCTTACATTCCCACCAGCATTGTACGAGGGTTCCTGTTTTTGCACATCCTCACCAATTGTTAGTTTGTCTCTATTTTAGCCATTCAGGAAGGTGGAAAATGTGGTTTTATTTTGCATTTTCCTAGTGACTAATGATGTTGATGATATGTTCATGTTTTTATAGAGGAAGAGGGAAACAGTCTCTAAAAAGAGTCACTATAAAAAAGTTGGTGGCATTTGGGAACTAGCACTGCATACCAAAGGCAAAAAAGCCAAAATAAGACATAAGTCCCCTGACCTACACCAGAATTTACATTTTGGTATTAATTACTCCACATTTTTTTCTATGCATACAAAACATAGTTATACTTGTCACAGAAACCATTAGTGAATATGCATAAAGTTGGCTCATTAAGGTTAATTTTAATGTTTATGTTAATTCTATTATATACAATTACTTTAGTCATTTCTAAATAAAAATATGTGAAAAAAATGTAGAAAGTAAACTCTTGGGAGACTCAATAGTAACTGCAATTTGAAGCAAAGTATATTTCCTAATATACAGATAGTATATATAAATTATGAATAAGTAGGATTAATTACATTTGAATTAAAAAAGTCATTAATCTAAGTATCAGATTAATCAAATGGGAGGAACCAGATATCATTTAGAAAATTATTCAGAAGACACTGAGAGAAAACTACAAAATACATACTGTCATGTACTCTGCATTTTTGGTGAATACTAAATGCCTTCTCTGCTATAAAAGAAGAGCAAATTATTAAAATGAAAGCATTCATAATACAGGAACAAAGTTTCATTTTGTAAATTTTTATCCTCATTCATATTTGTTCACCTTATGACTACTGCTCTAAAACTGTCCCCTCGGCCGGGCGCGGTGGCTCACGCCTGTAATCCCAGCACTTTGGGAGGCCGAGGCGGGCGGATCACAAGGTCAGGAGTTCGAGACCACGGTGAAACCCCGTCTCTACTAAAAATACAAAAAAATTAGCCGGGCGCAGTGGCGGGCGCCTGTAGTCCCAGCTACTTGGGAGGCTGAGGCAGGAGAATGGCAGGAACCCGGGAGGCGGAGCTTGCAGTGAGCCGAGATCGCGCCACTGCACTCCAGCCAGGGGAACAGAGCGAGACTCCGTCTCAAAAAAAAAAAAAAAAAAAAAAAAACTGTCCCCTCAAACACAAATAGAATGTGAATAATTTATGAACTCTATACATGTTAAAAAAATGTTTTGGAGGCTTGGCAAGGTGGCTTATGTCTATAATCCCAGCATATTGGGAGGCTTAGGCAGGAGGATCACTTGAGGCCAGGAGTTTGAGAGCAGCTTGGGCAACAAAATGAGACCCTGTCTCTACAAAAAATTAAAAAAAAAAAACTAGTCAGATGTGTGATGGGGCACAGCGACTGTAGTCTCAGCTACTCGAGAGGCGGAGGTGGGAGGATCACTTGAACCCAGGAGTTTGAGGCTGCAGTGAGCTATGATTGTGCCACTACACTCAAGCCTGGGTGACAGAGTGAGACCCTGTACAAAAAAAAAAAGTTGTTTTAGTATCAAGACCTTGTAAACCAAAAGAATGCTAAAGGTAAATACTGACTCATTTTATATTTCCGACTTTCTTTAGAAAACAATACTAAACTGAGAGTAGAATAGCAGAGACTCAGATACTTATAAATTCAGGCTAAATATTGAAAACATTTACAATTTAGGTGTCAAAATCTTTTAAATAATGTATATATGTTCTAGTATTTCTAGTCACATGGTTTAAAATTTGATCAAATTGAAATGTTTGGAATGCTTTCAAAAGTAAGATAAAATCAATCACAGTACTTTGAGAAGCTGAGATGGGAGGATCACTTGAGTCCAGTAGTCGAAGACCACTCAGGGCAACATGGTGAGACCCTATTTCCACAAAAAAATTTTAAAAACTGGCTGGGCACCGTGGCTCACACCTGTAATCCCAGCACTTTGGGAGACCGAGGTGGGTGGATCTCTTGAGGTCAGGAGTTCGAGACTAGCCTGGCCAACATGGTAAACCCTGTTTCTACTAAAAATACAAAAATTAGCCAGGCATAGTGGCATGTGCCTGTAATCCCAGCTACTCAGGAGGCTGAGGTACGAGAATCGCTTGAACCCAGGAGATGGAGGTTGCAGTGAGCAGAGATCGCGTCACTGCACTCCAGCCTGTGCGACACAGCAAGACTCTGTATCAAAAAGAAACAAACAAACAAAAATTTTAAAAACTGGCTGGGCATGGTGCTGTTGGTGGTGTGTGTCTGTAGTTCCAGCTACTCAGGAGGCTGAGGTGGGAGGATCTCTTGGGCCCAGGGGATTCAGGCTGCAGTGAGCCATGATCATACCACAGCACTCCAGCCTGTGCAATAGAGTGAGACCCTGCCTCAAAATAATAAAATAAAATGACCATAAATACTTCTCTTCTGGATTATTCAGAGTTTTTAAAAAAGTCATACAAAGGTCGGGCACGGTGGCTCACGCCTGTAATCCCAGCATTTTGGGAGGCTGAGGTAGGTGGATCACCTGAGGTCAGGAGTTTGAGACTAGCCTGGCCAACATGGTGAAACCCTATCTCTACTAAAAATACAAAATTAGTTGGGCATGGTGGCTTGTGTCTGTTAATCCCAGCTACTCGGGAGGCTGAGGCAGGAGAATCTCTTGAACCCAGGAGGCAGAGGTTGCAGTGAGATAAGATTGTATCACTGCACTCCAGCCTGGGCAAAAAGAGCAAAACTCCGTCAAAAAAAAAAAAAAAGCCATACAAAAATGATCATCAGGCATTATTTCCTATATTATTTTAAGAATCTACTGTTGGAGACACTATGATAAAATTACTGCATGTAAGTTGAATCCCTTCTAGCCAGGGTAAGTGGAATGTTTCATATTAACAGAGTAGGATAAAATCTCATTTAGTTGGTATCACTGGAAAAGGAGCTATTTCATAAAAATAAATTCTCTTGGTAACCAGACCTAATCTGAATTTTAAAAATATTAGTCATTTATTATTTGATTGGCATATGGCAATTTAATAATTGTTATATTTTCCTACCTTTTAAAATAAAACATACAGGATACAATCCAACACTTTCTTCATTATTTTAGTGTCTACTTCAAAACTTTATTATCTGATAACTCTAATTCTGCAATCTTGCCATTCACTTTTGGCAATGAAAAAAAACAACCCTGCCAGTATCTCTAAATGTCACAGTACTGCAGCACAGTATTATCACTGTAGGAAAGAAAAACGTTCTGAGAGGTAAAGTAACTTGTTTAAATTATATAAGGCAATGTGGCTTCCATCACCACTACTTATGGTGGACAATGGTTCTCACACTTGAGGATGCATCAAAGCCACTGGAAGACTTATTAAAACACCATTTGCTAGGCCCCAGCCCCAGAGTTTCATATTCAGTAGGTGTGGGGTGAGGCCTAATCTGTATTTCCAAGAAGTTCCAAGTAGTGCTGATCTTCCTGTTAGGGATCACACTTTGAGAACCACTGGGCTAATCCACTGGATTTCCCTTCCTTGTCTTCTCTGTAGCAAAGGATGATGATAAAACTTCGTCCTTTTTGAAGTATGATATCAATTTTTAATAACACTCCAGTTATTTAGCCAGGTTTGGGAACAACCTCTATATATTGTGTCTCCTAGGGTTCCATCCCAAGCACTCTTGTGTACTCCTTGGCCAGTGTCATTCTCTTGCCTTTGGATTCAACAATCTAAGGAAGTAGTTTCCAAAAAAGTCTAAAGACTTCAGAGTCCTTAGACTCTAAAAGAATTAAAGGTGCCAAGAAGCTTTGGGAACATGATTCTTCAACTTCCTTCCCCATTCCCTGAATTAGCTCTTCATTCTATATTCCTTGTTTCAATCGAGAGCACCTTTTAATCAGGCTAATTGCACAAATCAGAGTCAGTCTCAATTCCTCTTTCTGTATACCCTCACCATTCAATCATTAAGTTTTGTCAAACTGACCTCATAAATAGCTCTTGAGCCTGGTAATTTCTGTCTATATCCACTGCCAGAGTGTGCCTAATTCACTTGTCTGAATTCCAAAAGCCTTCCTAATGGGTTTTTGGCTTTGACCCCTCAGATCCATTCTCCACAATGCAGTTACAGTAACCTTTCTGAAATAAAATTATAATTATGCCATTCCTATTAAAAAATCCTTTAGTGCTTCCTCCTTGCTTTCAGGATAAAATTCAAACTCCTTGGCATAACTAGAGGTTCTCCATGTTCTGGTCCATTCCTCTCTTCAGCCTCATCTCTTGACTTTATCTCCTTTTATTCCTGCACTCTAGCAATGCAAACTACCTTCACATTCCAAAATACAATACATTTGCTCATGACTTCATGATGAAGTACAGCTCCTATTTCTCCTGGTTATCATACCCCCTCTTTTGGGTGGCTAATTCATAATGTGGATCAAATAACACTGTAAGAAGTTCTCCCTGCTTTCTCGTCAACCCCCCTCTTTTGGGTGGGTTACTTCCATTATTTTCAGAATGCCACATTCACGTATCTGTCACAGTCTTCATCTCATTATAATCACTGATTTATTTTTTAATCTATTTCTTCCTCCATCTGATACCATCTCCCTGCTACCTCCAGCAATTTTACACACAGTACATTCAAGAGGCAGAATGGTTGGTTTAGTGGATAAGGTACAGAACTGTTCTTGGGTTCAAGTCCCACCTCTGCCTCTTATTAGCCCTATGATGTTAGCCAAATAGCAAAAACCAGTTAAAACCACAATGCAGAAAGAGAGGAATTTATGCAATCACACTGTGATTCTGAACATATGGATTTACTTTTTTGGTCTGTCACTTCATTTGCACAACAGGTGTTGGAACAAATGATCTCCAAAACGCCTTTCAACCCTAAGAACTTATGGCTAGGATTACCATAGTATCCCGGATAAGAGATATTTTAAAGGTCTATGAGAGTTGTGCAAATATAGTATCATGAATATTTGAAACTACAGAAGTGAAGTAAATTGTCAGGTTACTTAATTGCACAGATTCGTTTCAAAGTCAAATAGGATTTTTCAGATTTGGTTTGATTTCATCTAGAAAGAATTTTTTAAAATCTGCTAAGTAGCAGTAAAAATGTAACTCCCTTTTAAAAATCTGATTTCAAGAGAAACATTTTATCATGTTACTTTTCCTGAATTATCAACTCAGGCAGTTTCAGTCCTATGTATTTATACAATATTCTATTTCTGAAGAGGAAGGTCTTACAAAGCATCCACATTGATTACTGTCTCTGTAACGTAAAGAACAGTAACTTTTGCTCACAACAGCAGGAAATAATGCATTATGCTCAAGATAACTGCAAATAAGAGAACATTTATGACACTTTAAAAAAAGGAAAAGAAAGTCTGAACTTGAACAGTAACAGCTCATTCTTTTTCTGCTTTCAAAACCTCTTTCACCATTCAAGGCCTTGAGGTAGGCAGCAAAGTATGCAGGGAAAATTTTTATATACTCCAGTGAAAATTGTAAAAAGGGGAAAACTATGCATGTAAATGTTATGACTGATTCCCTTGAATGCACCAACTAGATAGCTCTTAATTCTGAAATAATATTTTTATTCATAGCACATTTTATATAATAGAGCATGTTTCTGATCCTTATAATAATCCTGTGAGATTGTCAGGGAAGACATTATCTCTACTTGACAGATGAAGAAACTGAGCTGTGTGAATATGCCAAGCCACAGAGTTCTGAAATGTCAGAGCTTTGACTACTAATATACCTTACTAATCTATATATCACCAGAATCCAATATTTTGTGGACACTTTATTAAACACGTGGCAAAGAAATTAAGCTAAATTTTCTGGTCTCTAGAGTCCAGTGCTCCTTTTATTAGCAGTTTTAGTAATTCTCCTCCAATTGGTAGGATAGGTTTGTAGCTGAGTCAATTAAATTACTAACCCCAAATCAAGAATGTTACTTAACTGAGGATGGGCATGGTGGCTCACGCCTGTAATCTCAGCACTTTGGGAGGCCGAGGCAGGCAGATCACCTGAGGTCAGGAGTTTGAGACCAGTCTGGCCAATATGGTGAAACCCTACCTCTACTAAAAAATATAAAAATTAGCTGGGCATGGTGTCACGCACCTGTAATCCCAGCTACTTGGGAGGCTGAGGCAGAAGAATAACTTGAACTGGGGAGGCAGAGGTTGCAGTGACCTGAGATCGGGCCACTGCACTCCAGCCTGGGCAACAAAGCAAGACTCCATCTCAAAATAAAATAAACAAAAAAAACCAATGTTACTTAATTGAAGCAATTTAGGTAGCCAGATCTTCCGGACTGAAAACATAAGCAGAATTTTGTTAGCTACTATCTTTTCACCTACATGTTTCATAGGAATACATGTAAAATTACTTTCTTTGATAGAATAGGCAAAGAAAAATTCCTATAAACAAGTACCTATGGCCAGGCGCGGTGGCTCACGCCTGTAATCCCAGCACTTTGGGAGGCCGAGACGGGCGGATCACGAGGTCAGGAGATTGAGACCATCCTGGCTAACACGGTGAAACCCCCGTCTCTACTAAAAAATACAAAAAACTAGCCGGGCGAGGTGGCGGGCGCCTATAGTCCCAGCTACTCGGGAGGCTGAGGCAGGAGAATGGCATGAACCTGGGAGGCGGAGCTTGCAGTGAGCTGAGATCCGGCCATTGCACTCCAGCCTGGGTGACAGAGCGAGACTCCGTCTCAAAAAACAAACAAACAAACAAACAAACAAGTACCTATTAATTACCTGTGGTGCAAGAAGAGGTAGCCTAATATAAGCCAAAAGTTTACTTAGATCTTTCCGTCTCTGTTCCAAATCATGACGGACCCAAGTAAGAAGTGCATTCAATATTGTCTCCTCATTAGGAATGTTCATGTCATCACTTGCCAAGAGCTTTGCAATTTCGCTAGCTGGTAATAATGCAAATTCCTGGTTTCTGATTACTTCCATGAAATGCTCCTAGAGGGAAGAAATAGCAGATAAACAATATTGTCCCTTCTGATCATCACAATTTACTTAGAAGAAAGTAAAAGCTTTTTGTATTAGCTACCAAACCCAATTTATATTTTAGACCTTACAATGTACTACTACTTGTTAGGAAAGAAACACAGCAGAGAAAAAAAAAATTAAACTGCAATTATGTTGTTAAACATATATAAGTAGAATTAAAGTGTTATATCACTTATTACATTTAAAAAATGGACCTGGGACATTTAAGTATTGCTTCACTCAAGTTAGGAAATACTTTTGGCAATTCTTTTGAAGGAAGAGAGAAAAAATGAATTAGACACTGAGATGTATGATACTCTAACACGAGAAGTGGTTGGATTTGTGGTTTGGATTTGTAGGTGCTGAAGAATTTGGCCAGCAGTGGAGCCAAACACCTAGAGAGCTTGGTTACTTCTCTAACTAGGAAATGGCCTCCAGGGTGGCTAGATTTTCCAGAACCTTTCTGGACCACAGATGACTTCTCAGATCCTCCCTGGAATGAGTATTGTCCTTAGGGTTATACTACAACCATATTGGTCTTCAAGGTTGTTTTAATGATATTTATAAGACCATCTAGGATTTTGGGTCTGTTTTCAAATTTTTAATCTCTTTTAAGGGTCTGTTTTTTAATTTGTTATATGTTCTAAGTGTCTGTTTTTAAATTTTTAATTTAAATATAATTTACAAAGCTCTTTTGGTCTCATAGGAAAAAGGACCAAAGAGGGGGAAAAAAGTAGTGACCTACAATGCCCTGGGATCAGGACATTAGATGACTCAGTCCTGGCCTCACGTTAGAATCAAATCCTCTATAATTGGAAATGGGAAATAAAAATGCCGTTAGGTGTGAGATGACCTTGATAGGCTATTATGCTAAATAATCAGGAGAGAAGGAAAACATACCATCTGATTTGAAAGGTTGTAAGTCTTAATGAATGGATAGTTGACATAGTTATAATATAAATGCAAATGCTAGACACATATTGTCCCTTAATGTTTTTTTCATATTTCCTGATGTATTATCGCTGTCTCAGCATGCAGAGGTTTACTAAAGAAGCTAAGGCTGTTTAAATTAGAGCTAGAGATAAGGACTATCAATAACTATCTTCTATATTAAAATGAGAATTATATTTTCCATATAGCCTGTGGTAACCCGAGTGAGGTACTGATCTAAAATATATATTAGCTTGGCATTCCTATCAGTAGAAGTTCTAAAGGGGAAAACCATTCATGAATAATTAATGAAGTTCAATTGCTTCAGTTTATCATGATTTGTTCAAGGATGTCTAAATGAGTCTATTTTAAATGATGGATCATCATTTCAGAAACATATTTTAATAAAACTTCAATGCTAGAATGGCTCCAAGCAAAAGGTTCTACTGAATTGCATACTGACATTCTTTTAGTAACACATAGCAAGAGCTACAAAAATGTTGAAACTCTCAACCCAGTTATCCCATTTGTAATTTAAATCTTAATAAATAATTTGTAAGCAAAAAACAAAGCCGAATACCTAACAATACTTCTCTGTATTATTATTTACAATGGTAAAAAATGGAAAATAGCCTACATGTTCAGTTATGGGGAGCTGTATATTAAATAAGCATTAAAAATTTCAAAGACAAAGATCACATAGCTACATGGAAAGATACTTATGATAAAATGTTAGGTGAGACTGTGAAGAAACTGAAATAATAACATGTATTTCCAATTCCTTAAACATATAAAGTATAATCGACAGATATATACATTGGTATAACTATGCCATACTTTCAAATGGCATTAACTGGATTTCATCAGTAACAAAAGGACTATCATGTAAATATTCACTTGACAAATTATTTGTTGATATATCTATTTCAGAATAATGCCCATTCCATTGTAGTATAATTTACATTAAGTGAAAATTGAGTTTTTCAACAACTTATGAAATACTACTGAACTCAATCAAGGTTGAATACAAAGTATTTTTCAAAGGTATTAATTTGGTTTTGAAGCAGCTACTTTAGCAGATCTCAATGTTTTTTATAAGTCTTCTAGATTGAGAAAGACAATTTTAAGTTTTAAAATTAAATGTTTTTATTTGTGTCATAAATTCGAAATGACAATAAATAGTTGTAATGATACAACCAGTCTTAAGACTTTTTAAGAGCTTATATGACTTGCTCCAGGTCATGTTCAGTGGCAGGGAGAATGAGAAAACAGGTTTCCAGATTCATGGATCCTGGGGAGGACTCCTCATCCTTTACCACTTGTATTCGTGCAGGATCAGTGAACGTCCCCAGTCCATGCACTATTCACTGATTGGACTCACTGGCGTGGTATTATGCTGTATATTTTAAATCCATATTAAAATACACACAACTATCATGCTACCAAACACTTGCTAGCACTGTGCCCTTTCCCCCTTTGGAATAGTTTTTAAGCAAATGAAATTATGGAGGGATTTATTTAAATTGAAGATTGAATTTTGCAATACATTTTCATTTGGTTCCCATAGCAACAATTCAAATCAGACAATCTGCCTCTAAATTACTTATTGTTATTAGAATTCAATTTCATGTCTCTGTTAAAACTGAATAATGTTAAATAATGGCCTTGAGAAAAAAAATCTACCACAACTAATCGGCTATGAAAATAGCTTTAAAAACATCCAGCTAATTTAAATTTAATTTCTGTGTAAGCCTTAAAGCAGCAAGCGTGCCTCTACTGTAAACAACAGGAGTGACCTAAATGCATACAAATGTTTTCACCTGAATAAAACTCCTTCCTAGAAAAAAGATGATTATTCAAATTATAAACTGATTATGAAGAAAAAAATCCAACTTTATACTCGTCTCATTCAAAAAAGTAGTTGAAATCGCAGGTATATGGTTAAAATGAGAATCTACAAAGAATGATAAAGACTGAGGGAAAAAAACATTTCAATGGACTTAATTTTTAAAACGTCAACATAATAGCACACTAGGGCTATATATTATTGTCCTGTTGTACAATCTCTTATTTTTCCAGTTGAGGCTCTGTGACTATCATAAACAAGAAACATTCCTGAGAAAATGATTACACCACAGGAAGGAAAACCAATCATAAAGGCTGTGGTTTTGTGAGTGCTTTTGTTCCCTCTCATAAATTTCTATTGTGTTGGATAGAGGAAATCTATATAATGATGATGACAACAATGGAATGAGACTCACTGACTGGATATATGACATGCCAATCAATGTTCTGACTGCTAAACTTCTATTAACTCATCTAATCCTCACACCAAGCTCAAGAAGTAGACAGAATTGATCTTCCCAATAGTTTGTAAATACCTATTCTTAAAATTTTTCCAAATCTCTATTTCTCTAATGAAAGATTCCTAAAGCACTCTCAATCTTTTCATATCCCAACTCAATGGAACAATGAAGGAGAGGGTAGGCAAAATAACATTTCCTAAATGCTGATAAAATCAGTAATATCCACAACTGTACACATGTATGTGAATGTTCACATTTTTTCTTCTCTTAGAAACTGTATTGCCCTAAACTGAAGCATTTAAAGCAACAGTTTTCAGTCATTGCTCAGGTGTGAAGAACTAACTGTTACAGTGTGGCAACATGAACATTCCTCAAAAACCCATGCACCCTCCCTTGCCTGCACCCCTCTACTGTTAAGACCATACAGGGTGGTCCTAACACTATGCTCTCAACATGACCTTATTTTCTTACTCTCCTAGGTCAACCCATTTTTTAACTTTTAAGTTCAGGGGTACATGTGAAGATTTGCTATACAGGTACACTTCTATCATGGGGGTTTGTACAGATTATTTCGTTTTATTATCCTTCAGGCTACTGAATCAGAACCTCCTCTATGATTTATTGAGCACATAATTTGCTATAATGAATAAAAACATCATTATACATGGCTGTAAATACTTTATACATAGTCAGATTTATCCTTAACAAAAAGCTTCCCATTCATCCTCTACCAATATGCTGCAACCTCTGTCACCAATTTCTATCAGTGAATACAGTCCTGAAATTCATCTATGTGCAGCAAAGTAAAATGTTTGGGGAGAGTCCTATTTTAAAAAGCAGCAAATCTGAAAATCTTAATGGAACAGGCCTAGGCCACTGTTCTGTTTCCCAGGGACTGCTTTAGGGCTTGATTCATACACCCAGGAGAAGTATTACTCGGTGCTTTCCCATTATAACTCAATGAAAATATGACACACTAGGCAATGAAACTCAATCTCAAGACATGTGGCAGAGCCATGGGAAAACAGTAACATGTAGATAAGCCTGCAACAATAAGAAATATGCATTTGAAGGATACTTTCAAAAAATACATACCATAGTATAATTGTGAGCCACTTTATGCAAATCTGTACAACCTTGGGCATCAGCAAAAGAACGAATTCCAAGACAGTTGGATGGATGAAGCTGTTTCATTAAAAACTTACAGCATGCTTCTACAACCTGTGAAAGCTGAAGAAGGCAAGCTGTAGATAACAGGCACTCAATATTATCTTCTTTTAATTCAAGGCGGCCTTAATGATAAAAAGAAATTCCATTAGCTATGGAACTACATTAACCTTATTTTATAAAATAACTGATGTTAACAGTGGTGGTTCCATGTAAGAGCTCATTACATGCATTACAGACCTACATGGTTTAAGACATCCCAAAACGAAAAAAAGGACTAAATGGAGAAAAAATTATTAGCTCCTTTAGACATCTACTAAAATAAAAACTAATGGCTTATTTTCAGAATTTTAAAATGATACATTAGTTAGTAACTTAGTAACTTACATCTACTATATACCTGTGTAACTCTCAATTTTTTTTTTTTTTTTTGAGACAGGGTCTTTTCTATTGTCCAGGCTGGAGTGCAGTGGTGTAACCGGTGGCTCACTGCAGCATTGAAATCCTGGGCTCAAGCGATCATCTGTCCCGCCTCAGCTTCCCGAAGTGCTGGGGTTTACAGGTGTAAGCCATCTGGCCAACTCTCAAATTTTAAATGTAAAAATCTGACACTACATAATTAATTTAATTTTTATATTAGCATTTTAAAGGGCCATTCAAAAACTTAATTATGATAACAATTTTAAAGGTTTTAATATGGAGATTTTAATTTATCACCAGGTTAAATACAAAAGGGTAGTGATGACAATGGCAGACTTAACTGTTAGCTATCGCATGCTTTCTAAAAACAGAAATCCGAAATCTAATAATACAACATAAATCTAAGAGGTTTTAATTTACATTTTCAGACTTGTTACCTGTATAAGCATACTGGATCAAGGACCACAATGAATTTGGTTCTACACCTTCCATTTTTATTTCTTCTTGTCTTGCTTCTCTGACATCATTAGTAAACATGGCAGCAAAATAGTCTGAGACAGAGGAGAGCACCAATCTGAGAACATATTAGGAAAAAAAAAATCAACGACCACATTCAAGTTGATGTTCATTAATAAATGCTGCTGCTTCTTTTTTTATTTGTTACTCATAGTGCATGGTACTAGGAAATGCGTTTTAAGCTTGACAAATTGCTTTATGCTCTAGTTCCTTCCTTTGAATAATAAATTACCATTACCAAATTTTCTGCTGAGGTGAATGCTTTACCAGCTCACTACTCAAATCATGCTTTATAACATCCAGAAAACAAGCTACAAGCCCATAGCATCAAATCAACTATATAAAGGAAAAAATGTAAAAGTTATTGTTTGCTTATCACTTTTGAAAATAAAGTAAGCCATTTAAAAAAAATTTAATTATAGAGTAGTGAATATATAGGAGACATTTGAAAATGGTTTTTGCTAGCAAGTTTTAAACTTTTGTAATAGTCTATTATTATCTTAGTCTGCATTTTGTTAAAAATTATGTTGTAATAACACTATAAAACTATATTTTTTATAATACAATTATAAAATATATTAGCTATGTCTCTAAGTTTTTGATGGTCATATGTAATACATTTAAATTATAAATTTTTTTTTTTTTGAGACAGAGTCTCATTCTGTCTCCTAGGCTAGAGTGCTGTGATCTCGGCTCACTGCAACCTCTGTTTCCCAGGTTCAAGCAATTCTCCTGCCTTGGCCTCCCGAGTAGCTGGGATTACAGAGATGGCCACCATGTCCAGCTAAGTTTTTTATTTTTAGTAGAGACGGAGTTTTGCCATGATGGCCAGGTTGGTCTTGAACTCCTGGCCTTAAGTGATCAGCCCGCCTGGGCCTCCCAAAGAGCTGGGATTATAGGCGTGAGTCAAGGCACCCGGCCTTATTTTTGAAACAGGCATTTTTTCACTGGATAATGTCTTGAAGATATTTCCATGTCAGCACACTTAAATAGATTTTAAATAAGTATTTTCATTTTTAAAAGTAATAAGGATTATGATACAGATAATCATTGGGTACCTCTCTAATTCCATTTTCTTACCTCCCCAGGAGTGGCATTGCTGAGTCATAAGATTTGCCAAAGTAAGGTACCAATTTAGACCCCACCAGCACTGTATAAGGCTAACATTTTCCCCATAATATTATCAGATGTTAAAATTTTTGGCTATCTATGTAGTGTTAAATGCTATCTCATTGTTGTTTCAATTTTCATTTATCTGATCTCTAGTGAGGTTTTTCAAATGCTTATTGGCCACCGGTTGCTTCTTCAGAAAATAGCCTATTCATTCATTCATTCATTCATTCAATGAACAAATACTGATGTGTGTCCAATAAGTACTGGGTACTGTTCTAGATACTTGAGATACATCAGGGTACAAAATAAGACAAAAGATCCCTTCCCTTGTGGAGTCTTACATTTAGAGGGTAGGGAGAAGTAAATTCTATAGTATATTAAGAGGTGATAAGTGCTAAGGGGAAAAAAAGTAGGGCAAAGGCAAATGGGGAAAGGGTGGTGAGTTTAAATAGGTGGTCTCACTGGAAAGTGACACGGGAAAAGATCTGAAGGAGGTTTAGGATTTGGTCATGCAGGTAACTGGGAATAGCCTTCAGGCAGAAGAAATAGTGCAAAAATCCAAAGGCAGGAGCAGCATGCCAGGCACATGCAAGGAACTACAAGAGGTTGAGTGGCTGATGCTGACTGAGCAAGACAGAGACCAATAGGACAATACTAGAGCGATACGGCAGGCTGGATCGCATACGCCATTGCATGCACTTCATCTTTCACATCCAGTGACATGAGGAGTCAATGAAAGATTCGATCAAAGAAATGACTGAATCTGTGTTCCACTTTAAAGGATCACCCAGGTAGCTATGTTAAAACAGAATGTAGGGGCAAAGAGTGGAGGCAGGGAGACCAGTTGGGAGGCTTTTGCATCAGTCATCTAAGTGAGATGTTGATGGCTCACACAAGCATGGCAGGTAAGGTAATGAGTTCAGTTTTGGAAATACAGAATTTGAGGCGCTTCTATGAAATTCAGGTTGAAACAGCTTTTCTAACAAACCCATGTTCATAACCTGGACTTTCTGTCACAGTGTATAGTAGTATCTCAATAAATGAATGCTAATTGAGTAACTGAAAACTGTAATACCAAGCCAATTCTTCCTAATGATTTTATTTCCACTTCGGAAAGTTTTTTATTTTTTTTTTAATTTCAATAGGTTTTTGGGCAATGGGTAGTGTTTTGTTACATGAATAGTTCTTTAGTGGTAATTTCTGAGATTTTGGTGCACCCATCCCCCAAGCAGAGTACACTGTACCCAATGTGTAGTCTTTTATCCCTTACTCCCCTCCCACCCTATCCCCTAAGTCCCCAAAGTCCATTGTATCATTCTTTTTTTGGGGGGGGGCGGGGGAGACAGAGTCTCACTCTGTTGCCCAGGCTGGAGTGCAGTGGCATGATCTTGGCTCACTGCATCCTCTGCCTCCCAGAATCAAGCAATACTCATAACTCAGCCTCCCAAGTGGCTGGGACTACAGGTTCACGCCACCACGCCTGGCTAGTTTTTAGTAGAGACGGGAGACGGGGCTTTGCTATGTTGGCCAGGCTGGTCTGGAACTCCTGGCCTCAAGTGATCCACCTCAGCCTTCCAAAGTGCTAGGATTACAGGTCCTGAGCCACCATGCTCGGCCCATTGTATCATTCTTTTTTTTTTTTTTTTTTTGAGACAAAGTCTCACTCTGTTGCCCAGGCTGGAGTGCAGTGGCATGATCTCGGTTCACTGCAACCTCCAGCGTCTGGGTTCAAGCAATTCTCCTGCCTCGGCCTCCTGAGTAGTTGAGATTACAGGCACCTGCCACCACGCCTGGCTAATTTTTGTATTTTTAGTAAAGATGGTGTTTCACCATCTTGATCAGGCTGGTCTTGAACTTCTGACCTCGTGATCCACCTGCCTCAGCCTCCCAAAGTGCTGGGATTACAGATGTGAGCCATCACGCCTGGCCTCACTGTATCATTCTTATGCCTTTGCATCCTCATAGCTTAGCCCCCACTTATGAGTGAGAACATATGATGTTTGGTTTTCCATTCTTGAGTTACTTCACTTAAGTCCCCAGTTCCATCCAGGTTGCTGAGAATCCCATTATTTCGTTCCTTTTTATGGGTAAGTAGTATTCCATGATATATGTCCACTCTTTATCCACTCGTTGATTGATAGGCATTTGGGCTGGTTCTATATTTTTGCAATTGAAAACTGTGTTGCTATAAACCTGTGTGCAAATATCTTTTTCATAACTTCTTTTCCTCTCAATTGATAGCTGGTATTGCTGGATCAATTGGTAGATCTACTGTTAGTTTTTTTTTGTTTTTTTGTTTTTTTACTTTTAGTTCTTTAAGGAATCTCCACTGTTTTCTGTAGTGTTTGTACTAGTGTGCATTCCTGCCAACAGTGTAAAAGTGTTCCCTTTTCAGCAATATCTATGCCACATTGATTATTTTTTGATTTTATGACCGTGGCCATTCTTGCAAGAGTAAGGTGGTATTGCATTGTGGTTCTGATTTGCACTCCCCGATCATTAGTGACGTTAACCACATTTTCATATGTTTGTTGGCCATTTGTGTATCTTCTTTTGAGAACTATCTATTCATGTCCTTAGCCCACTTTTTGATGGGACTGTTTTTGTTTTTGTTTTCTGATTTGAGCTTTTTGGTAGATTCTGGATATTAGTCCTTTGTTGGATGTATAGATTGTGAAGATTTTCTCACTCTCTGTGGGTTGTCTGTTAACTCACAGACATTCTTTCTTTTGCTGTGCAGAAGTTTTTTAGTTTAATTAAGTCCCATCTATTTATCTTTGTTTTTGTTGCATTTGCTTTTGGGTTCTTGGTCATGAAGTCTTTGCCTAAGCCAATGTCTAGAAGGCTTTTCCCAATGTTATCTCACTTCGGAAGGTTTTTTTTTTTTTTTTTAAAAAAAACCTTTGGGACAGAGTGTTAATTAGTTTTGAAGGGCATCCAGAAAAGAAAAAAACCTTTGAGAATCATAGTGGTGATTAACAATGAACAATTGAATACAGAATTATAAGAAAATGAATTATTTTTTATTAAACAGTTCTTTTCCTTTTCTTACTTCAAGAAATAATATGTAATTTGTAGTAAAGGCTTTTTTTCCCTAGCACTGCTTTTCATACTTCTTGGAAATCAGCAAACAGAAATTGGGATAGATATGTCTATTTTAAAAACTCTTAAGACTTTGTGCTACTCCACTTCACCAGCTTTTCTTCTAAATCCACAAGCTTTAACTGCCATTGAGTTTACTTAAAGTATTTAATAGGTAGAATATCGCACAAAAGCTTCCTATAGTAACTGAAGTCTATACCAAACAGTACCAACTTATCTGAGGCTAGTATGTTTTGTTACTGTGCTTCTACGGCAGGACAATAACCCTTTTAGGATCACCAAACACGTAATAATTTCATATGCACTGTTTTCTTGATGGAAATTCCATGAAGATGGAAATTCCCCTTCCCCAAAACATAATAGTCAATTGAAGTAGGTTACCACAATATACATATCTAAATTACCGAGGAAATACTTAACACATACAGAAATATAGAAAACAACTACCTGTGAGCTGGAATTCTGCGATCACCAGCGACCAAAATTACATCGCACAACTGTTTATGCCTCAAATAGTTTTCCATTTTTTTAAATGTTTGTTCAGCATGATTAAGGGCTTGGAAAAATTCATCTGATGAACATGGCTCCATAGTATGACAGGATGATAATGTCTGACTACTATTGGAAGTCCTGAAAAGAAAAAAAATACACATTTTGAAATATCACTGTCACATTAAAAAGATCTTTGCTATTAAGTCCTTTGAAAGCCTTCAAATGTAATAGAAGAAATCATGCTACCAATCAATATTAATGTATAATCATTCATTTTAGTCTCTTAAAAATCAATGATGCCTTAAGTTATGATTCCTGTAAACACTGTAAGTGAATTTAAACTGTTAATTAATTGCTACACGTATTCTTTGTAGTATCTTTTTGTGAGGTCTTTTGTCTGTTAAAGCCAATGTCTCTGCTGAAAAAGAGCGAGCTATATTCATATTGATAACCGTATCTCCTAACATTGTATTTAAGGATATAAGAGATAACTCATCTTTGAAGGCAGAAAGGCAATTAAATTATTTTGGAGATACAAATTCAAGTCAAGTTCATTAAAAAATATATTGTCATAAAAATAGTGTTATAAATAATTCTTTTGGTTCTCTGTCCAGTCCTCAAAAGCCCAGGTAATCTATAACTTATATTACAGGTTGAAAGAATTTGATAGCCTAATATAGCTGTCTAAAAAATCATTTGAAATTTCTAAATTATAATTTGAAGAGTATGAGTTCTGAGTTCTATGTTCTGTTTTCTTTCTTTCTTTCTTTCTTTTTTTTTTTTTTGATGGAATTTCACTCTTGTTGCCCAGAATGCAGTGCAATGGTGTGATCTCGGCCCACCGCAACTTCCACTTCCTGGGTTCAAGCAATTCTCCTGCCTCAGCCTCCTAAGTAGCTGAGATTACAAGCATGCACCACCATGCCCGGCTACTTTTGTATTTTTAGTAGAGATGGGGTTTCTCTATGTTGGTCAGGCTGGTCTTGAACTCCTGACCTCAGGAGATCTGCCTGCCTCAGCCTCCCAAAGTGCTGGGATTACAGGCATGAGCCACCGCACCCGGCCTTATGTTCCATTTTCATATGATTTACTGATAAAAACTGTGAAAAAGCGAAAAGGTTAGGACTAAGAATGAAGTCCTGAGCACACATTCCTCCTCACTCTTACCCCCAGTTCTCCTCTCCAGGATCACTTAAATCAAGTAATTAAAGTCGGTTGGTTATGCAATTAACTGTAAAACCACTGACTGTGCCATAACTTAGTTCTCATTTCTCATCAGATCTTCTTTTAAGCATATTATGGTTGTGATATATGCTTTGTTGAATCCAGTCCCACTATATCTTAAGATAATCTTGTTAATATAACTAATAACCTTATCAAAAAAGAAAAAGTCATCATATTTCTTACTTTTAAAATAAAGGGAACTGAAGCCAAGGAGATTAAGTGCCTTGCCAAGAGTCAGAGTTCATTCATGGCAGAGATAGGGCTATCACAGAAACTGCTATGTGTTCACCAAAACATCCCTTTTTCCCCCTGAGAATATAGCTAAACTACATTTCCCAGCCCCTCTTGCAAATAGGTGTGTTCTTATGGAAATGAACTATTACATCACACAGTTCACCTTAAAGTGGCTAAGAACAGGTATGGCTTTTCCGTATTTTCTTTCTCTATCCATAGGTTGAAGGGAGAGAACTGAAGACTTAGAAAAAGGAAGAAGTAAAATACACAAAAGATCACTAAAGCAAGAACATTCACATTGAACTAAGATTTATCTGTTTTAGAAGTTAACAATGCCTTAACTGATAAATATTCTTTCCTAAATCCTCCTAGTCTGATGTATTTTCAGTACCATACAAACATGGGCATCAGATAAATGCCCTTGGAAGATAATTGTCAGTAATGACAACAGAAGTCAAACGTATATTGTCTAGAAAGGATGTGTTGTACACTATGAATATTACTGGTGTAATGACTTGGAAAATTCAAGTCAAGTAATACTCAACTTCTCATTTAAGATCGTTATTATAAAAATGGGTTGAATAGTATGTAATTACATATTGTTTATACAAATAAACGAGAATTAGAAACTATTTTAAAATTTAGGAGACAGCATAACATAAGCAAAAAAATAATGGTGGTTTTGATGAATAATAATTTGAAGATTTTGCAGTGGCTCACGCCTGTAATCCCAGCACTCTGGGAGGCTGAGGCGGGTGGATCACAAGGTCAGGAGATTGAGGCCATCCTGGCTAATATGGTGAAATCCTGTCTCTACTAAAAATACAAAAAAAAAAAAAAAAAAAAAAAAAATTTAGCTGGGCATGGTGGTACACGCCTGTAGTCCCGCTACTCGGGGGACTGAGGCAGGAGAATCGTTTGAACCCAGGAGGTGGAGGTTACAGTGAACCGAGATCACGCCATTGTACTCCAGCCTCGGCGACAGAGCGAGACTCCATCTCAAAAAAAAAAAAAAAAAAAAAAAAAGAATATTTAAAATATTTTTTGATAAAGTTTTATACTGTTAAAATACTGACAAATGATTATAAGAGCATTAGTGACCTGAGGAGGGGAAAAAATTATAGTATCTAATTTTTATAAGCCATAAATTCAAGAACAAGTAAATAAATCAAGTACTTCTTTCTTAAGGCTCCTGTATTTTGTATCACATTTCTTGTACTTCATATCAAATTATAAGTAATGATTAAACAAATAAATTAGTTGAATGTTTCTTGAGTGATGAACTGCCATCAACTAACACAGATGCTAATCAATGTTAAAGTTCTGAAAGAACAATGGAACTTTGTAACACTATCATCATTGTTATTATAGGCTACTTCTGATGTTGGCATATGCCCAGTTAATAATTTTCTTGTCAAGAACTTTCAGAGTATTTTGGTTCAGATGCTGAAACAAGTCAGGATAACCGGGGAGCATTTCAGTCTCAGTGTTCAAGGCCTCATACCCTGAGACTGATTCAATAGGTCTGAGGTGAGATTTGAACATCATATTTTAAAAATAATTTTATTTTCAATATTATTGACAAATAACAATTGTATATATTTATAGGGTATAATGTGAAGTTTTGATACGTGTATATGTGGTGAACTGCTAAAATCAGGGTAATTAACAAATTCATTACCTTTAATATTTATCAATTCTTTATGGTGAAAAACATGTAGAGCCCGCTCTTTTAGCTATTAACCATAGTCACCTTCCTGTGTTCTAGCACACGAGAACTTGTTCCTCTTAATTGTAACTGTGCACACTGACCCAAGTCTCTCTTTGGCACTCCCCATCCTCAGCCTCTGGTAAGCACCTCTGGTAAGACTTCCTTACTCTTTTTTCTCCTATTACATCTTTTGTTTAGCATGTAATAGGAAAAGAGAATTAAGGAGGTATTGGTGAGCGATTAAGCACATTTTAGGAAGTTCTAGAGCTGTGCTGTCCAATACAGTAGCCACTAGCCCCATGAGGCTCTTTTAATTTAAATAAAAATTTTTAATTCAGTTCTTTAGTTGGACTAGTCGTATTTCAAGTGTTCAACAGTCTCTTGGGGCTGGTGGCTACCAAATAGGATGGTACAGATATGGAACATTTCCATCAATGCTGAAAGTTCCATTGTGCAGTGCTGGTCTAGAGTCCTATAGACCTGGGTTCAACTCTCACTCTGTCACTCACTATGTATAATTCTGGACAAGTTATTTAACTTCTCTAAGGCTTACTTTCTTTAACAGCACAACAGAAATAATACATAGTGCTGTCTTTTAGGGGATCCCTCAAGAGAGGATTATTAAATGATATAATGCATGCACAGCCCTAGGGCAGATTAGTACACAATCGAGGAAAGCTACTGTTAGTAGAACCCTACTTTTCAGTGGCCAATGGGAAGGCCTGTAATTATAGTCTTTTGTCTTTATATAATGTTGTTTGGATGGTTGTCTTTTTTTAAAAAATGATCCCTGGTATTATCATTTTTCATAACTAAATTTCATACTTCTTATTTAAAATGGCTTTTAGTAAACATCCTAACCCACAACACAAATATCCAGGAATAGGCCATTCCTGAAGCATTTAAAATATATTTCTGATTTCTACTTGATCTTTTACATAACAACAGAGGAAATACATCTAACATCTCTGCTTAGTTTTACTTATATGATACCACTAAGATAGTAAATCGTATTTCAAAAAATTACATAAGATCATTCAAATCTTTTATATTAGACTTTCACTGTAATGAATACATTGCTGAATATTTCTAGTCTACAGGGAAATATTTAATTTGTAGCTTATGTCTTTCTCTGCAGTAGGCAATGAATTTTAAAGTCAGAAAAATGCCTAAACATAGAAAAGAGGCAAGTATCAAATAGAAACAAGTCACTAACTATTCACAGAGCAACTACTCTGCATTGCACCAGTTAGAAACTGGGGGAATGCTAAGAAAGATATTATTCCCTAGTGAAGGGACTTGGAATTTGAAGAGTCAAGCTCCATATCTGGAAAAAGTGAATTAGCAACTCTAACCCTTGTAATTCCCCAGATTTTACATGTGCTTACATGTACATGTGCTCACACAATATTCACCATGACCAATACACCTTTTTATTATAAACTATTTAGATCCTTTTACTTTTATCGCCAGAATTTACACTAGAATTTCTTAACGGAGTAATTTTTCAAAAGAAGTTTTAGAAATTAATTTATAAAAGTTATACTGTCTATGATTATGAGTAGGAAAAAAAGCTCTTTTGAAACTGTAAAGAGTCTGTTTGGCTCACTCTCTAGGGAAGTGATTTACTCCTAGTTTGTGGCATTCGGAACTCATGTTTTTGCAGAAGTGTGCTTACTATATTACGAATCTTTTGTCATCTTTTACAAATATTCAAAACTACAAGGTGCAAGGTATAGGCTAGCAGTCTCTACATTTGATACATATCCTTTTCAGTATACTTTTAAGCATGTGCCCAAATATATATTTACTAATTTATAAAAGATATAGATGCCATTGTACAATTTTTATATAATATACAGACAAAAATAGAAATTTAAAAGACAAAATGTAAACAGAAGCTTTTATATATATTTTTCACCATTACTCCAATTGATCATCTTGTCATCTTTAATTGGAGTATAATTGCTATTAGAACACAGAAAAGGTGAAGATCAGTATGGGCTAGTGTTTAGAAAGTCAACAAGTAGTAGGTGCAAATTGAAATATGTCTTGACATTTAGATGGGTGAGGAAGAAGAGGAGACAAGGCAGTTGTGTAAAGAGAAATAGTAAGAGCTAAGGAAAATGGACGTCTTCACCCTTTCCCTCCTCAAGAGAAATATATTTTGATTTGGAAATTTATAGGGCATTTTTCCCCTGGGATAGTGCCAGAATATCTGTGGTGAAGAGAGTTAAATGCTGTTTATAAGAATCCAATTTTCTTAAATAATAACCAGTATGAAGGGGAAAGGAAAAGGACATTTTTATACAATGCTGATGAGAATTAAAATAGAAATGTTCCTGAAATGACTTTGAAAATATAAATCAAAACCCCTCAAATGTGAACATCCTTAGGATTTTGTCCAAAAGAATCATCAATATGTACAGAGATCTAGCTACAGGGAGGGTTTCTCACAGGTTGTTTCTAATAGAGAAATACTAGAAACAATCTACATTCAAAAAAATAGAATACTGGTTAAATAAACAAAAGGACAATCCAAGCACGGAAGAATGATGGAGCCATTTGAAAAGATACAGAATATTTAATGGCCTACAGAGCTATTTAGTGGACATTGTTTTTGCCTATCCAGCATTCCTTCTTACGGTAATAAAACCCATCTCTACTTTTTCAGAAACCACACATTCCCTGCCTCAGTCTACAGGGAATGCTCAGAGGTGTAGAAGCCAATGAGGCCTGGCCAATAAGAGTATCGTATCTCCTGGCAATAACAATTGGTTCAGGTGGGCACAGGACCCAAACAAGACCAATCAGAGTCAACTTCATGATGTTTGATCACCCTCTTGGAAAAGTGTCACTTTCTTTCCATTGAGCTTGCTAAGCTGACAAAAAGTAAACTTGGAGCTGTTAATGGCCTTTCTGCTACCACACTGAGAGACTACCTGAGATGATGGCATCACAAAGGAAAACAGAAGTTAGAAATAGAGAAAAATAGATTATTGGTGTTATTTCATCATTTGGATCCAGCCATGTCTAAAGCTAGACTCTATCCTTGGACTTTTTATTTCTGTGAACCAAAAATTTCTAGTTTTTGTTTAAGTCAGTTTGATTTGGGCTTCTGTCATTTTCAACCATGAGTTCTAATTTACAAACTTACATTAGGGCAAAAAAAGCAGGCTACAAAACAAAAGGTACAATAAGATTGAGATTTTTATTTTAAAAACACATACTATACATGTACAGAAAATATAACAGGACACTTCCTCAAATTAACAGTTGGCATTTTGAGGTGGCTGGGTAGTTGATGATTTTTACTTTTTCCATTTTTACTTATCTGTCTTTTCTAATGGCTCTATGGTAAAAAAAATATATATATATATGTATTATATATATGGTAAAAAATATAAAAATATATAAATATGGTAAAATATATATATAAGGTAATAGGGAAAATTCACTTAAAAATTAGATCTAAAGAACTCTGAAGCATTCTATTCAGCCATCTTCACTTCCTGCACTCTGTTGATTATAATCCCAGATCCATTCTTTATATCTACCACAGTAAATGACTTTTAGCTGGAGACATGGCTACCCAGGGTGAGACTGTATTTCTGAGCCTCCTTTGTAACTAGTTGTGGCCATGTGACCAATGAATATATGCAGAACTGATATGTGCAACCTGTGTCGCTTGCTTAATGTCTTCCCTTTCCTCTCTTTGGTCCTTCCTACAGGTTGGCATGCTGAGGGACAGCTGAGTAAGCTTCAATCATGCAGAAAAGACAACATCATACAGTAAGGAGAAACAATATAACAGGAACCTGGGTCTCTGAATGAACTCATGAAGCAGAGCTACCTACCCGCCCTGGGCGACTTGCCCACCTGTGAGGTGGGCAATTAGATTGAATAAACTTCAATCTAATTTCAGCCACTGTGTTTATGAATGTCTTTGTTATATCATTTTAGCCTATGCCTTACTAATATGCTTCCTAAAGTTAAATGAGCAAATTATGTAGTTATGTAGTTATCTACGAAGTGTGTGTGTCTACATGCCATCATTTTCATGCCCAATATATCTGATTCTAAACACTTAAACCCTCACTCTCTAGTTCCAAGTGAAACACAGGTAAAATAAAATGTGAGTGATAAATGGCATTTAAGACAGATTTTCTGCTTAAACAATTTGGAGTTTAAAAGGTCAATTGTGTAACTGTAGGACCTATCCTTTTCATATGCCGATTCTTCAGCTTTCCCAGGAGTTCTGGGAACTATTATGATTCAATAAATTCCTATTTCTGGTTAAATCATCCGGTCAACTTCAGTTGCTTAAAACTAAGAACTCTGATGGATACAGCATACAGATAGCCTTCTGAGGGTTCATGAACTCCTTGAACCCTATATGAAATATTTCACACACACACACACACACACACACACACACACACACAGTTTTCTGGGGAGAGGTTACATAGCTTAAGTCACATTCTCAAAGGAGTCCATGATAAGATGTGGGCATATATGTGAGAGGGGAGACAATGCAATATTGTCCTTTCCAGATACAAGTTCATTATAAACTTCTCTGCTACCGCTGGAAACACATTTTTTTTTCCATTATAGGATTTTAACTTAAAACTGAACCAGAATTAATAGACCGGATCAAACAATAAGATGCAGAGACAACATAAAGAGGGTCCAGAAAAAGGAGAATGCCCATGAGGAGTGGTGATATTATGCAGATAACCTCTTGCTGGGAGGGGAGGAGGACCTATGCCTTCAGGATGAGTTGAGGAGTAGCAAATCAATTGACCAAAAAATAAAAGAGTTTGAGATATCTGCAGTGGAAAGAGAGAGAGGCAAGCAGTCAGTAAGATGGATTAGAAGATCGTGGATAAAGAGTTATGGGGCAAGGTGTGGTGGCTCACGCTTGTAATCCTAGCACTTTGGGAGGCCAAGGTGGACAGACCACTTGAGCTCAAGAGTTCAAGACCAGCCTGGCCAATGCAGTGAAACTCCATCTCTACTAAAAATATAAAAAAATTAGCTGGACACGGTGGTACACGCCTGTAATCCCAGCTACTCTGGAGGCTAAGGCAGGAGAATTGTTTGAACCCAGGAGGCAGAGATTGTAGTGAGCCAAGATCCCACCACTGCATTCCAGTCTAGCCTGAGTGACAGAGCAAGACTCTGTCTCACCAAAAAAGAAAAAAAAAAAAAAAGACTTATGGGTGAGTCATATGGGTGAGTCAAGAGATTATACCTGTAACCTAGCCAAGCTTGCCATTCTCAAGAACTAAGAGAATTAACTGAAGAAAGGTGAAACTGGTTAGAATGAATAATTAGCTACATGCTATAGCTAAACTCTGTGATTAAATGAATAGTCATAGGTATGTAGGCAATATATTAATAGTACAGTGTTTGTTAAGAGCATGAAATCTACAACTTAATTGTTTGAGTTCAAAAATGCAACTATTTCCAAGTGATCAAGGTCAATACCAACAGTGGTAAGTCAGATTAACGGTGTGCATCTTTGATATGAGGTGATAAAAATGGCATTTTATCTCTGTGGTATTCCTCCCCAAAGCCCATAAGCTCAGTCTAATTATGGGAAAACAAACCTCAATTGAGTAAGAAATTCTACAAAACACCTGATTAGTATGATTAGTACTCCCAAAACTGCCAAGGCCATCAAAAGCAAGTAAAATCTAAGAAACTGTCATAGCCAAGAGGAGGCTAAGGAGACATAATGATTTAATGTAATGTGATATCTTGGATAGGATCCTGGAACTCAAAAGAGCATTAGGTAAGAAACTAAAGAAATGTGAATATAGTATGGACTTTAGTTAACAATAATGTATCACCACTGGTTCATTACTAGTAACCCATGCACCATATTAATGTAAGATACAAATAACAGGGGAACCTGGATATGGGGTAGATAGGAACTTACTGTAACATATTTGTAATTTTCCTGTAAATGTAAAATGGTCCTAAAAAAATAAAGTTTCTTTTTAAAAAATGCAGTCATTTCACTTACTAACCTTGAGCAAGTTACTTAGCCTTTCTGTGCCTCACTTGACTCATCTATAAAATTAAAATTAGGTTGGTAACGGCAGCAACCTAACTCAAGAATGTGCTGTGAAGACTAAATGAGTTAACATAGTAAAGTGCTTAGAATAGTGCCTCACAGTTAGGAAGCACCTGTTTAGTATCAGCAATGATTATTTGTTAACACAGATGCTCCTTAACTTATGATGGGGTTATGTCTGGATAAACCCAACAAAAATCGAAAATGCACTTTCAACTTAGGATATTTTTTCAACATATTGTACGTTTATTGGGATGTACCCCATTGTAAGTCGCAGAATGTACTGAATGCATGAGGCTTTTCCATCATTGTAAAGGTGAAAAATTTCATGTCAGGAAGCATCTGTACTTGTAAAGTGCAGTAAAATTGTATGCAAAAGGAGTAAAAATAGCCTGATGATATTAAACTCTAACTTTATAAATGAAATTGAAATAAAATTCCTCCAATTGAAAATATGTCAAAAATTACATAATTTCAAGGTCAGTAAATCAAGGGAAGTATAAACCACGTTTATACTATGGTTACATGTTGGGCCACCATATAGATTTTGCTAGCCCTGGTATGAATTCATCCTCAATTAAGGATCTAGGATCCTATTGCTCACATAAAAGGTGACAGCTCTGTTACTGAAGGTCTAAAATTCCTCATGTTATAAGAAGACTAAGTCTGTATTTTAATACCAAAGTAATGACTTAGATGACTCTCATGGAGAAAAGGTAGCAAGGCTACAGAGGCAAGGTCAAAGTTAAAAGGCGAGAAACTTTTAAATCACTTAGGTGGATGGTAGTAGAAATTACCAGAAGTCTAAGACTCAGACAGACATCTTTCCTTGTTAGAATACAACTGATAAAACATGACCAATATATGCTGCCTCTTAATTCCTGCTTTAAACTGTCCAGATCCACCGTGGTTAATGAGATTCTGAGTATGTAAAACCACTTAGCTGTCTTCCCCTTTTTCTAATAACTCAAAATTTCAGTTTAAGTTCTGAAATTCATGTAAATATTATGATGGTTAAAACAAGTAATTAGTATATCATATGTATTTCTTCATTATGTCTTTAACATTTTAAGATATCAATCTGTAGTATGCTCAGAATGTTTACTACATATTTACTATATATTATTTGCAAAATATTATATAAGAAAAAGAATTGTTCCAAAGTTATATAAAAAAAAATTGATGAGGCCAGATGTGGTGACTCACACCTGTAATCCCAGCACTTTGGGAGGCTGAGGTGGGCGGATCACTTGAGGTCAGGGGTTCAAGACCAGCCTGGCCAACATGGTGAAACAGTGTCTCTACTAAAAATACAAAATTTAGCCAGGCACATGTCTGTAGTCCCAGCTACTTGGGAGGCTGAGGCAGGAGAATGGCTTGAACCCGGGAGGCAGAGGTTGCAGTGAGAAGAGATCGCGCTATCGTACTCCAGTCTGGGTGACAGAGCAAGACTCCGTCTCAAAAAAAAAAAAAAAAAAAAAAAAAAAATTGATGAATGTCAGTGTGACATTAACAGTGACAGGCTTTGATTTGTTTACAGTAGATGAACAACTACTTAGAGAAGTCTGACTGCTCACTTAATCAAAAAGCTGAGTGCAAATAAATGTATCTTTATGACAAGGTCAAAGACTCAGCCAGGGCATTGAAGGAAAATATAAAAATCAGATCTATTTAATCTAGAAAAAAAATAGAGAAAAAGAATGTACACACAAAGGACTTTTCTAAAATCTTCAATGTTTGTTTTTTTCCGTATTTGCAATAAGAAGATTGAAATTTCAAACCATCCAAAATATTAAATTGCTTTGAAATATTTCCCCTCATATCTAAAAATTAAAAACATTTTGTCACAGTACATTTTATTTTTGAAATTTTATTTTGGGAATAGTTTGGTCACTGAAGATGTAAACTGTCTACACCTGTTTTACTTTGATGAGTCTTCTTGAGTAGCATTTTTTAAACAACTTCATTTATTTAAGATTTTTTTAATGTCATTTTATTTTTATATCTCCTATAAATTAAAAATGTCAATTTAAAATTATTGAAGAATGCACATAGCAATCTCTCAGTCAAAAAAGGATAATCTTTTTATTTCATAATGAATAGCCCACCAAGATATTTCTGTATGCATACTAAAGAATAGCTTAATTTTATTTCAGTAATCATTAGCCAGGCAAACTACCTTTGTTGTAAGGAATTATAGCAACCAATGTGTGTAAAATTTTTCCAAGATTACACATGTATAAAAATTTTATATTCACATTATAATTTCTCCAGTAGAGTTTCTTATGTTAAGAGTTTCTTATGTGATTTTACTTATGTTGGTAAATAAATGTTTTATTTTTTTAATTTTGTTAAAATATTCTTGATATTTTGATTTTCAAATGAAACATTTACTGTTTGGTTCTCCACAAAAATAATGAATCTTTTACTATATAAATTGTTCTCTTTATGGCAACAAGTCTCCAAAGAAAATACAAACAATGAAACCACATTAGCTCAATTGATTTCCAAATTAAATTATTAGTGGCTTCTATTCCCTTAAGATAATGCCAAGTCATGAACTAATTCAAAAAAATTTAAATTAAATACACTATTTACCTACATACAGATATTCCCCTCTCCATTACACAAATGATGACAGATGACTAGAGTATACATTTTTTATCCTTCCAATTCCACATTCTTAAGGTTAGAAGAGGAAAAGGTGGTAAATATCCTCAAGTAAGCTATACTTAAATATATAAATTCGTTTTGTCTCAATCCATATGATGCCTACATCATTAATAACCAACTTACAAATTACAAGTGTTATCAAAAGCTGCACAGAAATTTTAAAAGAAAAATATAATAATCAAATTAGACAAATGATGTTATTTGTGCCTTTAAATATTTAGAAATATTTTTGAATGAAGATGGATGAGAAAGATGACTTTCATGTTCTAACTTGTTACATAATCTTACTGTAGTTTAAACTGATCAATAAGAAAATCCATTTCAAAGATAAAGCCAGATTCCAAGAAAAAGGTAGATAAAGTCACTATGAAATTACCAATTTTTTCCTTTATTTTTTCTTCTAACTGATTTCCCCTTCTTCCTGTCCCCTTTTCACCAGATAATCACATCTAGCCCCTCTACATTTCCTTAAACTTTCCTGAAGGAATGTCCTTCATTTCCTTAAATAGCACACATTTCAGTGAAAGTGAAGGTAACAGGAATTAGTAGCTGTCATCTTAGAGACATGTTACTCAGTATTCTCTATATTAGTCTGGAGAGCTGTAACACAGACAAGACAAAGAGAAATAACCATAAGAAAAATATTATTGACAACTACAATTGTGTCAAAAAATTGGTAACTACAATGTGCATCTCTTTGTAGAACCTTTCCTTTTCATTAAATTAAAAAATGACTCTATAATCTGTTATAAACTAAAATGTCACATAAAATTTCATACTATAGAAATGTTTTCTGTAGTTTTGATATGAATATAGAAGGTTAATGAATGAAGCAAACCACAGGCAATGATACAGGAAATTGCTACTGTATATTATTTTCAAAGCTGAGCCAGATCTATATATAGAACACAAGATATTTCAAAATGAATGCTATTTGTTGTCTTTGTAATTTTACAGAATATTAGAACATTAAAAAAATCCTAGAAGTATCACATGTTCATACCAGGATATATGTGTATGCAGATGTACATATACAATCAGATTTTAAATAATAAATATTAAATTATTTAAAAACATTATAGAGCTATACCCCCACACCCCTTATTCTAACAGTAAGAAAATAATCAACCTGCATGAACTGGAATCAGATTCATTTTCTTCTTCACTAGTGCCATCATCCACTTCTGGTCTATCCAGCCAATGTGCACCGCCACAATCTTCTGCTGTAAACTCAAATGCAGGGACTTCAGAGGTGGATGCCATTGGCCAAGAAGGTGAATTCTGAAAATCCAGTTGGCTGGACCTTCGGTAACCAATTGAAGCCAAAGGCAATTGTAGGCTACATGGATCTAAAAACTTTCTCCCACCGTTTGCGCCAGTCTGTCCTCGGTTCCAAAATTCTCCCTGCTGGCTGTCAACTGTAGAATTAGGAGATGATGCTTGATGGCCAAACCACCTCCATCTGATTTTCAAAATCTGTTTCACATCAAACTCTTTACGAGAACCAGACATCCTCAGAGAAACCAAGTGATCGTCTAGGCAACGGGCAAAAAGCACTGCACACAGATTTGTGCATCCAACCAAGACAAGAGAAGTATATGCCCTGCTGTACACAACAAAAAGATGTAAAGGAAAATAAATCACATTTATATATATATCTACAATTACTTTTATGCCAATATATCAGATTTTAAAGAACAAAGGATAATGAATAAAGATGAAACACGGTGGAACATTCCGTTCAATCAGAGCAAACTCTCATCCACCTATCCTGAAGCAGCTAGACCACTTTCCTGGCTCTCCTTTCCCATACTGACCATTAGGTCTCACAAACACTGACAGCATTCATTAAAGTCCTTTCAAATGCAGAACACCACCCCCTTTTTCTTAAACCACAAATGACAGAGACAGAAAACACTATCCCCGTTGCAGTATCTCAGTCTCCGCTGCTTACTATATTAACTCTTTTATTGCTGAAACTCTATAGCATTTCCCTTTGTGCTTAAAAATAATCACTTTAAAACTAAAATGTTTCTATTTCTAAACTAAGTCCCTAAGTGAAATACCACAAAACAAGTTTTTTAAAAAGCATTTGTAAAATTAGATGAGTTATGGTGATTTTTCAAGCTGTGCTCTTTGGGTGGGGAATGAGGAGGAAAGGGGAGTACAAAGGTGGGGCTCCAGATTGTTGCCTTCACCTCTATCTTCTCCCTTCGTAAAACAAATGGATCTAATTAATATAGTAAGATCCTGGGTAAGATTTCACTTGGATAAAGAATAATAAGTCTGAAAACTAGAAAGGATCAAAAAGTAACAAATACTATTTTTCAAATAAACTGAGGCCAGGAATTCTCTATAAGTAGAAATGGGCCACTGCCAGTTAGTATAATATCCAAATGTCTATGACATTACTTAGGAAAAGGAAAGTGCGGCTCAAAAAAGCTACCAGGGACTGGGATGGGACTATTGGGTGTACAAGTGCCCTAATGGTGCCCTCTGTTGTTAGCAAAACAAACTATGGTTTGAACATGGTTACAGTTAAGGCAAATTGATAAAGCAAATAAAAATAAATCAAACTAAAAAATACTGAGTAGTTATTGTGAACAATGCAATCTACTAGGCATTGTCAGGGACACAGAGATATATACATCTTGGTTCCTAACACCCAAAATAATTAAATCTAGCTATTGAACCAAATACAAAATATTTGATAAGGTAAAATAAGAAACATTAAAATGCTGCAATATTAAAGTGTGATCTATCAATGCAGAATTTGAGTTTTCAGGGTGCTCAGAATTTACTCCTTTATCAATTAATTCCATACAAAAGGCGATGCCTATGTAAGCTGACCAAAAAACAAAAACAAAAACTACTTTGGAGGTTTACAAAAATATTGTGAGGCATATATCTTAACCTCACACAACTCTTTAGGAGAATACAAATTATTCAGAGAAACAAGAATGAGAAGCATAAAAAGCCAAGTACAATTTCGTGCTAAATAATATGGGGAAACATAAAAACTGTATGAAAGAAAGGAGATATCAGGATGGTAATGGATGGTATGGGCCAGTTTCATTAGGGAGAAGGCTGCTAAGAATAGTAAAATGTTGTTTAGGTAGAATGACAGATTTCTATAGAAAAAGATTCTAATAAAAGCATGAGGTGGGCATATCTACAAGGAAGAAGTGGGAAATAATCAGTTTGATCAGCCAGCCATACCTAATTAATTTTAAGGTGTAGTAAGAGATGAAGTTAGATGAATACAATGAGATAAAATGCCTTGAGCATACAGCAAAGGCATTATTGAATGGACTGTTGAACAGGACAATGTTTTAGAAAATTAACTTGGCGGTACTGTGCAGGACGCATTAGACAGTGAAAAGACACGTTCCCCTCTCCTCTCACCTTTGTCAGACTCCTTCTGATCAACACCCTTCTAACTTCACTCTACCTATCCAACTTTATTTCTAACTATTTTCCAACATAGACACACCACTTCATCGGTCAAGGCAGTCTACATTATGGTGTTTCCTCTTTTATAACACTGTTTGCCTCCCAGAGAAACTCTGGTTTAAAAAACACACTTCATCCTTCAAGGTTTAGCTCAGGCACTACCATCTTTGTAAACACTTCAGTTACTCTAAGTAGGTGGTTCTCAACAAGGGAAGCACCAACCTGCTCCTAAAGGCTTCTGGAAAATGGGTAGTGGTGGTGGTGGTGGTGGTAGATTTTTAGTTGTTGGAATGACCAGAGAGTGCTATAGGCATTGAGTGGGCAGGAGCCAGAGACAGCAAACATCTGGCAATGAAAGATACCTTTATTTTGTCAATCCTCCTCCACTCATTCCCATGGTAATCATTGTAGACGCCAAGCTTGGTACATACAGCCTTTCACACCTCTCTCCATGTTTAAAAATCATGGACAAACTTATATACACATATATAGGAGTTTTTGCTATTGCTATAAGACAGATCATATTGTATTCATCTTTTAGCATTTTGCTCTTCTCATCTAATTTTATATATACATGGAAATATTAATAATCTTTTTAAGACTTACATGATATTTCACTGCTGTAAAAAAACAATTTATTAAACTGTCTCCTTGCTAATGGGCATTTAGGTTGATTTCAGGTTTTGGGGTTTTTTGCCATTAAAATAATGTTGAAAGAAACATCCTTGTGAGGCTTTTATATCTACAGAATTTATTCCCAGGAGTGGACCTGCTGGGTTGAAGGTATGTGTATTTTATTTTATTTTATTTTATTTTATTTTATTTTATTTTATTTTATTTTAAGACAGAATCTAATTCTGTCACCCAGGCAGGAGTACAGTGGTGCAATCTTGGCTCACTACAGGCTCCATCTTCCGGGTTCACGCAATTCTTATGCCTCAGCCTCCTGAGTAGCCAGGACTACAGGCACGCACCACCATGTCCAGCTAATTTTTTATGTTTTTACTAGACATGGGGTTTCTGGAGTGCAGTGGCATGATCTCAGCTCACTGCAACCTCCGTCTTCCGGGTTCAAGCAATTCTCCTGCCTGAGCCTCCTGAGTAGCTGGGATTACATGCGTGCGCCACCATGCCTGGCTAAGTTTTGTATTTTTTCAGTAGAAATGGGGTTTTACCATATTGGCCAGGCTAGTCTCAAACTCCTGACCTCAACTGATCCGCCCGCCTCGGCCTCCCAAAATGCTGGGATTACGGGCGTGAACCACCGTGCCTGGCCATATTGTCTTTTTAATTTTAGTCATTCTGACAGGTGTGTAATGGTATCCCATTTGGTTTTCCTTAACATTTTCTTCATTATTAATGTGGCTGAGTAACTCTTCATGTTTATTGGTCATTTGGATATCCCCCATGAAGTGGCTATTTAGGCCTCTATTTTTTTTTTCTGTTAAGTTATCAATCTTTATCTTCTTGATTTGTAGTTCTTATATTTCTGATATTTCTTTATAAAAAATATGAAGTAAGCTTAAACATTAATGCCTTTATGGAATGAAATTCAGCATTTACTTAAAAAACACCTTTTCTTCTGTTCCAACAACTTTCACCAATATAAAATTATTTTGCCCCAAAATTTATCCAGCTCTGATGACAAGTATTTCCCAGGAAAATTATTTATAAAAGATCAGTATGTATTAAAAACCATTACATTGTTAAATTATCAAAATGGTCTTCACTGACTACTCTCTGTAAACTAGACCCTTCATCATTCACAAGCCCGCTGACCCTCCTAATTTTTTTCATAGTGTTTACCACCACCTGGCATATTAGATGTTTATTTGCTTGTTGTCTTTATCCTCACTACAAAGTAAGCTCGAGTGGAGCTTTGTTTTGGTTATGACTGTAATCCCAGCACTTATAATAGAATAGTACCTAGGAGACAGTAAGTGCTCAATAAATATTTCTCTAATGAATACATAAATTATTCAACAATTATAAGAGCAATAATAAAATCCAACAATTGTAAGAGCAATAATAAAAGTAGATACTTATACTGTCTATTTTTTAAATTATAAAATAAATTAAGAATCTAATTTTAAAATTACAGACACATTTACCTTGGTGATAAAATCTTTCTTTTTTTTTTTTTTTTGAGACAGGGTATCACTGTGTCACACAAGCTAGAGTGCAGTGGCTCGATCTCAGCTCACTGCATCCACAACCTCCTGAGCTCAGGTGATCCTTCCATCTCAGCTCCCACGTAACTAGGACTACAGGCACCCGCCACCACACCTGGCGAATTTTTGTAGAGCCAAGGTTTTGCCATGTTGCCCAGGCTAGTCTTGAATTTCTGAGCTCAAGTGATCTACCCACCACAGCCCCCCAAAGTCCTAAGATTACAGGCCTGAGCCACGGTGCCTGGCTGGCAAAATCATACAGTATTTTTTCAACTTAGGAGAAAAATCACAATGTTATTCTAAGAATTTCTTTTTTCTATTCATTCTTAAGGCATAAAATTCTATCACTTGAAATCCAATGGCTAAACAGCAGATGTCTTTTCAAGTGGACACACTTTCTTCAAACTAATTACAAAATTATATTCTGTACCTCTGATTTTATAACCTTGCTTTATTTCAGGTTAAACTTGAGATACAAAAGCTCAAGTATTATTTAAAATAGATAATATGTGTCAATTATGAATACATTTTTCAAAATGTAATTAAAGGACCCATGTGCAATTTGTTTCAAAACTGCTCAAATCTTAGTCTGTGAATTTAAAAGATGACACTATTCAGTATTACAATAGAAACACTGAAATGTCATTAAGATAGACTGAAGGTGAGCTAACTTTAACAGCGTGGCTTTTAAAGCTATGTCTTTACTCAATTTAAATCATGGCTATTTGGTAGCTAGTTTATATTACTAATCATCATTATATCAATCTCTCTTCACATAGAGTTTTTTAGGTAACAGTATTTACGGCTCATCAATTTTAATAAATCTATTTCTAAAGTTTTAAGTGTGTGATATACACTGCATTAAAAAACATCAAGAATTTTACCATACTAACCCAGCAGCTCTCACCTCTCTGTTTTTCCTCAGTTACAAAAAGAGTAAGTTGCATTGCATGATTTTGAAGAGCCCTCCAAAGTTCTGGGATACTTTTTAAATTTTGTCAAATTAGGTCTATCAGAATTTGATTTAAAATATTTGAATATTAATATAATTCTACCAGCATGTAAATTCCCTAACACTTAAAAATGTATGATGGTGGAAAATTTCAGTTAATTATTTACCCTAAATGATTTGAGATCTACTTTTACTAAACTTGATTTTAATTCTAGAAATAACACCAGATATTCTGTACTGCTTCTCCATTCTCATAAAAAGCAAACATTATAAATGTAAAAAATATACTGTATTTCTATAAATGCAACAAATCTTTTGTTCTGTAAGCAGAACAAAATGCAAAGATGAGGAAATAGACCACAAAAATCAATCAGGACAGGGACCACTATATCCCTAATAACCTGTACAGAACATGGTATTTAAATCATTTCTGAATTTAAATTTTAAAAAATGAATAAACTAATGGCATAGACCTTGACTTGAAAGATTTTAAAATCCAGCAACAGAGGGTCTGGAATGAAACTCCTACTGAATTAAGAAGAGGTAAGTATGTCCTTTATTTGGGTGAGGTTGAGGTTTTTGAGGTGAGGGTTTAGAAATATACCTCAAGATTAATTTGGCAATGGTGAAAAATGGATTTGCGAGGGAAGATACCTCGTAAGGAAACCAGTCAGAAAACTCTACCATGTGAGAGGCACAGTTCAAACTTGACTCAAAGCAACAAGATCTGAAAGGGTGGTGGAAGTTGAGGATATTACAGAGGCCTTATAGGATGGCTGTGGCAAACAGACAGGAAAAAGTCAAAGATGACAGCATTTTCAAGTTTGAGTGACTGGAAGAAGAATACTAAAATTAACACAAATAAGGAGGTAAGAATATTGTTTCAGGAGGATTGAGTGTGGCTTTAGACATGTTTGGTTTTAACCATATATCAAGCAATCAAACAGCTAGGATAGGATCTAGAGCCAAAAATTAATCTATTTAAGAAACCGGAAATTTAAAGTGTGAACAAGTGAGCCCTGGGTTAACACTGGTTATCTTTGTATTCTATTCACTTGCTACCACAAACACATGGCACCAAAATGTCTTCTGTAATAAAAAACTTACAGTTTGAAATACAAAACTAAGATTTCTAGCACAATGTTAAATCTTTCACTTTGTTAAAAACAACTGGGAAATACTTCTAATTTAATCAGTAAATGAAAATTTTAAAATGTCAAATTTAAATTTAGGCTGGGTGCAGTGGCTCATGCCTTAAAAGTGTTAAATTTAAGTAAATGCTAAATTTCATGCCATAAAGGCATTAATGTTTAAGCTTACTTCTTATTTTTTATGAAGAAAATATCAGAAATATAAGAACTACAAATGAAGAAGATTAAAAAAAATCCCAGCACCCCTGAGGGTGGATCACTTGAGGTCAGGAATTCGAGACCAGCCTGGCCAACATGGTGAAACTCTGTCTCTACAAAAATACAAAAATTAGCTGGATGCAGTGACGTATGTCTGTAGTTCCAGCTACTCAGGAGGCTGAGGCAGGAGGATCGCTTGAACCTGGGAGGTGGAGGTTGCAGTGAACCAAGACTGTGCCATCACACGGTCGCCCGGGCAACAGGGCGAGACTGACACACACACACACACAATTTAAATTCAGTTGCATTATACCAAGAAATCTGGCTCTACAAATCACATGGTAGACTGAAAACTAGGCAGTCAAGAACTTTGATATATGCTCAAAACTGAAGATGACTTCATGGTAAAAGCCATATAATATAGAGATTTTATTTCTTTGTGTATCCTAAATAAATCACTGTAATATATACCTATAAGTATACATTTATGAGAGAAGATCAAGATGAAAAAGATCAAGGCAAGAAAAGTAAATGAAGTAAACTTTAACCTTTAAACTAAACTATGCCCCTTTACCATATCACTTACAATGCAGGAACTGACATTAAATTTAAAAATTATAATACAGCATGATGAAGCTACACACAGAATGCATAGGATAAGCTAAGATAGCAAGGCAAGCTTAGACAGCTGCAGAGGTCAAAGATTGATTTCCAGTCAACTTGGAACTCCGAGTACAGTGAAAGCCCCCTTTTCAGATGAAACCTACAGTTGATCCACTAAAGAAAAAAGTCAATAATCATAAAAATAATATATACATTCTCTTAAAGATGTTCTTTTAACTTGAACATATACATGCACATTCATTTGTAAATCTTTTTATATAGGGTTAATACCACATATTTGATAGGGGTCTCCTACTGAGTTTGGGTCCTTTTTCTTGCATAAGTCATACCCATAATGATCCATCATCTATGATTTCCACTTACAGTTTCTATAAATGGAAACAGAACTTAAAAGCACTTCTGAAAGAATATGAATACAGAATCCATTAGACCAGTGGTCTGTCCACCATAGGAAAACTTGTGCCAGACTGTAAATTAATGCATTGCTTTCTTCAAGGAGAAAGTCTCACCATGAAAACAAAATATCTGCTGAACCAGTGTGCATTAGTTTGCCTAATGTAGTTAATTAATATTCTAATGTGTGCTCCTTATATCCTTGAGGACCCCTAATAGTCTGAAGACCAGGTAGCTGGTTGATGGCCCTTGACAGGCACTGCTTTAGACTTTGATGACTTTTTCCCTAGTCTCTTACAATTATCCAGCCTTTATCCAACTTGATAGAATTTTTTAAATAACTCATTTACAGAGAGGCATCGCAAAGCATTCAACTTAATTTTCACAGGAAGAATTCTCTTTTCTTTACATTTTCATCAATTTATATGTTTACTAATGTTTTATAATTACTATAACAAGTATAATTGTTAAAAACAGGTTTGTGAATAAACAGAACCAACTTCTGGTAAGTACTCAATTCAACGAGTAAGCAGAGATGTACAGGTCAGCTATGGAGCTGCCTACTTACCTATGAGTGTTCAGTTGGCCCGTGGTATCAGTAAGTACATTTTACAGAAGAGTGTGCATCAGGTTAGAGCTACAAGTCAGTTCAGAAGTAGTTGGTGGAGTGTCCTTCTGCTGTTATTTTCCCACATTATCACTTATTAATGGTAGCCTAAGTGACACAGTAGAAAGAGTCTGAGTCAATAGCTAAGCCACTCACCAGCTAGCTGTATAATTTGGGCAAACCATTTCACCTCTTTTGTCTTCAGTTTTCTCTTCAGTAATAGGATTAAGTGGCACATCTAAGTATTGAGTAATGGTCAGGATTTGTAGCAGCAGCTACTCTCTCTTAAGTGCCCAAATGAGCACAATAATATATAAAATACTTTAGACTGGGGCATTTTGCTGTCAGAAAAACTCCGTTAAACAGGGGTCATTCCTGCCCCCAGCTTGCCACTCCTTATAGATGAAGATATTGAAGTAAGATTAATTAACCTGACTTAATACCTATATCTGGTGAGTGGCAGGGTCCAGGATGGACTCTAAAAACCATATACTTTCGAATACACCACACTGCTTCTTGCTTTCAAAGCAAGAAGTATTCTCATTCACTACTCACAAACACCTTGTGGGGCAGGTAGAGTAGTTATGAAAATGAGGAAGTAGATTGAGAGTATAGTTGACTTGGACAAGGATAGATGTCTAGTAGAGAGTAGCAGAGCAGACAAATTCTTTGCCGATAATATCTGACCAAACTAAAAGCAAGTAAGACACAGAAGTGGGGGAAAAACAGAGTACTTAAGGAACACATGATTTCTTATATAACAAAATATTCAGTTCATCATAACTGCAGTTAAACGCCAAATGACATTTATTCACCAAGTACAAGTGCCTCACAGATTTCTCCCTACTTAGCACCCTCCCAATTTCTGCTGCTGTTTCTTACAAAGTACTGGCCTACAGTAACATCAAAAGAATCGTTTTATTCCACAACTACCTATCAGTACTGACACCTGGTAGTAAAGCAAGGGACATTTTAAAACTCAGCTAAATTAACATTATGTAGCCTTTATTTAAGCTCACCTGTAAAAGTTGTTACGGTTGATACTACTATGGTATAACAAAATCATTACTTTTGAAAATAGTCCTTTGGCTTGATGACTGGTAAAAAACAAGGTTCCCTTGCTATCCACTCCTTAGATTTTTGTCAATGTAAGTATATATTTGCTGTGCACAAGGATGAAAACTGTAATATCATTAAAAAAATGATGGAAAACCACTGCTAAATTCTTGCCTGATCCATTATGGTTGGCATGTGCTGAGACACCCAATTATCTTATGTGCCATAAAAAGTAACAATCTGGATAACCACAAATTTGTCTTTTACTGACTTCAACCAAATCCAGAAGTGCTTCAACCAAATCCAAAGATATGTGTTTCACCACATAGCTTTATGGTGATGGAGGTTAAAAAAATTTTTAATCAATCAGTACTCTCCAGTCACAAGTATCATCAATTAAAGTTGCCTGTGCTCTCTGAACACATAATGAGCCAATCACAGATCAACTTGATTCTGCTGTAGGACCAATCCAGATTTTATAAATTATATATTTTTGTTAGAACAGCATAAGTCAGGTAGGGAAAGGGTAGTAATGGGCAGCGTGAGCAATAAAGAGGAGAAAATGTGAAGCACTGTTTCTCAATTGCTCATAATTAGAAATGGTTAATCACTACAAATGTTAATTAAACCAGTTAAGCATTAAACTGCCTAGCTTGCCCTAAAACTAGACCCAAAGAAAAGCCACCAATAACCTGTTCAATAATTTAACTTCAGCAAAAAGCAAAAGGAGGATGTCAGTGGTCAAATGGAGATTAGTGGAGATCAGTCGAGGCTAGAATTTCTTGGTGTTAATCATGCATTAGATTAAATCCAATGTTCTTAGGAGGCACTTCAGAGTAGTCCTCCCAAACTCCAATGGGGGGAAGGAGATGACAAATAAATTTAGGACAAACTGATTCAGGCCGCTCCAAAGAACCATGCGGAAACCAGGCGAGCAATTCTAAACTCCTGTGGAGCAGAGACTTGAGTATTCCTTTTTCCTGCTTATCAAAGAAATAGCTCCCCAAAGAAAAGCAAATATTAAGTAGAAATGAACCAACCAACCTGAAGTCTAAATCCTCTCTTACTCTCCACGCTATCGCCAAAGTAGCCTTCTAAAGTGCAATTCTTGACTACATCACTGTACTTAAAATGTTTATTTTTGTTTGTTTTCGATCAGCTACAAGATAAATAAAAGCTAAGATCTTTAGCATGGAATTCAGGATTTTTAATGATCTAGTAGTCTTGCCTGCCTTTCCAGGCTCACCTTCCTCTCAACTTATTTTACTTCCTCCATCATAGAAAGGAGTAAATGGGCCGGGTGTGGTGGCTCACGCCTGTGATCCCAGCACTTTCGGAGGCTGAGGGGGGGCAGATCACGAGGTCAGGAGTTCAAGACCAGGCTGGCCAATAGTGAAACCCCATCTCTAGTAAAAATACAAAAAATTAGCTGGGTGTGGTAGCGGGTGTCTGTAATCCCAGCTACCTGGGAGGCTGAGGCAGGAGTATCACTTGAACCTGAGAGGCAGAGGTTGTAGTGAGCCAAGATTGCACCACCACACTCCAGCCCAGGTGATAGAGCGAGTCTCCATCTCAATAATAATAATAATAATAATAATAATAATAATAATAAATTTAAAAAGAGTAGAAACACACTACATCAAAATAAGCAAAAGAAATATTATGGAATACTTCTTAATGAAAGGCACTGCAGATAATACAAGTATGAGTAGAGTTAAGCTTCAGTTAACCCTTTTGGCTCTGTTTCCTGGCATCTGTAAAACTAGGTACCTCAACTATGTTACTAGGTAACACTACTTATAGTAAAAATGATCCCTGTGATTAAATTTGCATCAAGACTCAGGAACCATAAATGAACCATAAATACCTCATAAGGAAGCTATAGCTTTGACTTCCCTGTGATGGCTCTTTTAATTAGCATAGCTTTTACAGAACCACCCTGGAAACTCAGTCTATGGAGTTTGTGTTAGAGTTACTGGCTCCTGTGGGACGTGTTTTGTTTTGTTTTGTTTTGTTTAAGCTAAGGCAGCTCCTGCACCACCTAGCGTGAGCTTCCTCTGAGGTGCTGCCCAGATGGCTATGAGCTGCCTGCGTGGACTGCTGTGAAAATCACTCCCACTGAGGAACATTTGATGCTGCCCTGCTGGCAAGCTATGATTCCTGTCTGATAGCCTTCTGAGTAAACAAGCTTTCTGAACTTGAAGTTTAGTTAAATCCAAGAAAACCCCTTCATTTGCACAGCAACAAGTGTCTAAGAGTCTTAATATGATATTCCAGACATTCTATAATCTAAACCTAATCTCATATACAGCTTTTACTCATCTTTTTTTTTTTTTTTCCCTGGGAAATCCTCTTCAGGTAACATATACCACCTCCCCATAGTTAATCTCTTCAGCCACTGCTGAGGTGAAGCTATAGATATTTTTCAACCATGAAGGAGATATCGCATAGTGTGAAAATGCAAGGGAACTATGCTAGTGAAGCTAAGTAAACAAGTCTAACAGAAAATGATAGAAATGTATTGAGAATAAAGTTAGATTAAATTGGTGAAGAGATATGGTAATAGCACATTAAAATGTAAAATGTTCAGATAAAGAGTGTCTATGAGACCAGTTTGGATGGAAGAAAAGAGCAGAGCTAGGTAGTACATTACATATGCCCTTCTTCCTACATTATTACCCATGAGGAGAGGCCAGGGAGCCCTGTATCAGGATCAAAGCAGATGACTTGTAAGAGTTAGACAATTCAGTCAATCCTTACCCTCGGAGAGGAAGAAGGGATGGATGAAAGGATTACAACGGAGATGGCATTTGCCAGTGTTCAGGGAGCGAATATCGTAGTTACTTAAGTCAGATCCAGTTATACCTTCTTATCCTGATTATCATAATCAGCCTGTCCCACTAGAATTTGCAAGCTGATGTTAATTGTGTAGAACTTTTCATGGCACCTTGGTTTCTTTGATTGAAAGCTATTATAACTGCCTCTTTCTCTACTATAAAGTTGTCAATTACGCTAATTTGTTATACCTTAAGAGTCAACTGCATTATTTCCTTAGTGGTTAAGAGCTTACGAAGACAATGCACTTAAAAATTTTTAGATTGTCTAAAATTGCTAAAGCCTCTAGTTTCAAGTTCATAAACTCTTAGATTAAAACACCCAGTAACAGCAAAACAGAGAAAAATCAGTCAACAGAGAAAAAGAAAGAAATACAAGTGCAGAAAGAGACACTAGCAAGAAATCATATAGACCTGGAGAGATAGAAAGTAGCCCTAGCTCCTAGCTTTCTGTTATTGGTGCCAGTTGCTTTTGAGGCCCAGGTGCGCTTCTCGCCCTTGGCCTCCGATATAAACTATATTCCTTTTCTAACACGACATTCTTTTTGCTTATGCTAATTTAAGTAATATCGTTTAATTTGTCATGAAATACTCCTTAAATCCAAAAAGGCAGACAGGAACAAAGTATAACAGTTTATATATTTAGTATTTTTCACTATTTTATATATGTGTGTATACACATCATTTACACACTGTAAATGACGCCTTAAAGAGAAAGGGAGAGAGAACTCAAGTATAGTTATTTTCTATTGCGATTGTAAACTCCCCATTTATTTATTTATTTATTTATTTTCGAGATGGAGTCTCACTCTGTCGCCCAGGATGAAGTGCAGTGGCGTGATGTCCGCTTACCGCAACCTCTGCTTCCCAGGTTCAAGCGATTCTCCTGCCTCAGCCTCCAGAGTAGCTGGGATTACAGGCGTGCACCATGATGCCCTGCTAGTTTCTTTTGTATTTTTTGTAGAGATGTGGTTTCACCATTTTGGTCAGGCTGCTATCAAACTTCTGACCTCAGGTGATCCGCCCACCTCAGCCTATCAAAGTGCTGGGATTAAAAGCATGAGCCACCATGCCCGACCCTCATTTATCTTTTTATCCTCACAGGCCTAACACAGTGCCTTATACTATTTATTTATTTATTTATTTATTTATTTATGAGACAAGGTCTTGCTGTTCCGTAGGCTGGAGTGCAGTGGCCTGACCATGGCTCACTGCAGTGTCAACCTCCCAGGCTCAAATGATCAATCATCCCACCTCCCTACCCCCACCCCCGTGGAAGCTGGGACTGGAGGCACATGCCACTACACCTAGCTAATTTTATTTATTTTTTGTAGACACAGGGTCTCGCTATGTTGTCCAGACGGGTCTCAAAATTCCTGGACTGAAGAATCCTCCTGCCTTGGCCTCCCAAAGTGCTGGGATTGCACAGTCTTGAGCCACTACACCTGGCCCCTTATACACATTTAACAAATGTTTATTGAATGGACATACAATTTAAAAAGAATGAAATTCATTTGGCCAAAATAACAAACCTAATCGTGGAGTTTTCAAAAGCATTTCATTTCAAACTAATAAAAGATGTTCTTTATAATTCTCATTAGCATAATTCTGATTAAACACACTCACATACACAAAGAAATGCTGTTTTCTATTTTCTAAATAGAATACTGTACTGACATAATTTGGATTTTGATTTATTTAGATTCTGTGTTAGCTCATGGGACTCTGAAGCCTTTTTAGTAGTCATTAAGACCATTCACAGACTATTCCAGTTCTCCTCTTTCTGGGCACATGGTAGAAATGCATTTCCCCATCTCTTTGAAGTTGGGGGTAGTCAAGTGACTTTTGGCCAATGAAATAGCAGTGGAAGTTACCTGTGTCACTTCCAGACAGAAGCCCTGAAGAGCCAATGTACACCGGGTGCAGTGGCTCACGCCTGTAATCCCAGCATTTTGGGAGGCTGAGGCAGGTGGATCACGAGGTCAGGAGTTGGAGATCAGGCTGGACAACATGGTGAAACCCCATCTCTACAACAAATACAAAAATTAGCCAGGCACAGTGGCGGGCACCTGTAATCCCAGCTACTCGGGAGGCTGAGGCAGGAGAATCGCTTGAAACTAGAAGGCAGAGGTTGCAGTGAGCTGAGATCATGCCATTGAACTCCAGCCTGGGCAATAAGAGTGAAACTCCGTCTCACAAAAAAAAAAAAAGAAAAGAAAAGAGCCAATGTAAAATCACCACATCCTTTTCCCTGTCCTAACAACTGTGGAAGCACGTGCTGAAATATAGCCTCCGATAGCCTGAGACTGACCATTTGTAATGGAGTTCTCTTGCTGACCTGGTTCAGCATGTAGTATAACAGAAAAAAAATCTTCGCTGTTTAAAATCAATAGGATGTGAGAGTTCTTTTGTTACCACAGCATAATCTATCCTGCCTGGTATACTCAACAAACCCCTTTCTCATAAATGGAATGAGGTAATGAATAGCTCTGGCCCTCTAGTTTCAGAATGGTATCATTTTGTATAGCACTATCATTTAGAGAATACTTTTGAATGGAAGTGCCCCTCATTATCCAAACTCATCATCCGAACACAGGAACTGAACGGATTCTGATAAATTTTTGGATCAACACCTCATTCTCTCAACTCTCTGTACCTGCCATCTCAAACTCTGGAACCAAACACATTTGGATAGGTGCCATTCCTTGCCTTCCATACTCTTGCCATCTGCACTCAAGAATGGAATAAATTTAGACAGTGAAGAATTCTTGATATATTATTTCATTTGCACTCTGCTGTTTTTCTACTACCCAGTACCCAGTAGATTCTCGTTTATTTCATAAATGAATTTATGTACTGTCATCATTCTAATTTTACAAATAAGGCAATAGATTCAGGGAGGTTCATCGACTTGCTGGAAACAATCCTGCACATTCAGTAGTGACACAATCCCAGAGTTTCTGGCTTCAAATCTTCGCTCTTTCCACGCTGTACTGTGCTTTCTTAGGTTTCTCATAGCTATGGAATGCTTATGATTTGATAGTAAATTAACAGTACAAATAGTGTTTGTGATAAAAAAAAAAAGTCAATCACATATTTACATCCAAGAATAAAGTCATTCCTCAAGGACTTCAACTTGCCTATACCTAGTCTAAGTCATAGACACTAAGTACAGAACAAGAAGGTGCCCTAGAGGTCCTTCAACAGGCAACTTGCAGAACAATGAAGGAATGTGAAAGAATTGGGGGAAGTAGCGTTCTCCTTTGCTATACAGTATGTTAAAAATCCTGACTTTTAAATTATCTTCACTTTGGACCTTACCAAATTGGCTAACCTCAACTCTTTGCTTTCCAATTCTCATTGAACCTCAGTCGTAAGAAATACTAACGAAGAACTGCCTGAAGAATAGATAATTCATCTTTTTTTATTTTTATTTTTTGAGATGGAGTCTCACTCTGTTGCCCAGGCTGGAGTGCAGTGGCACCAACTCAGCTCACTACAACCTCCACCTCTTGGGTTCAAGCGATTCTCCTCCTTCAGCCTCCTGAGTAGCTGGAACGACAGGTACGTGCCACCACACCTGGCTAATTTTTGTATTTTTAGTAGAGACAAGGTTTAACCGTGTTGGCCAGGGTGGTCTTGAACTCCTGACCTCAAGTGATCCACCTGCCTTGGCCTCCCAAAGTGCTGGGATTACAGGCGTGAGCCACTGTGCCCAGCTAATTCATCCATTTTTATAGGTTCAGTGGTCCTCAGTTTGTGTTATATAGTCAAATAGATTTGGAAAAGATTACAAAATATATCCCTCTTTAAAATAGCAACTTGAACATTAGTATAATAAATCTCCAAGAAATTCTGTAGTAAAACCAATTTTCTAATCTAGTTATCTCAAACTTACTTGAGCTCAGAATCTTGTTGCAAGAAAGGAAATATTTTCTCATTCCTTAGAACAGTTTGGGAAATACTGTTCTAGATCATTCTAAAAGTTATAAATGGATCAACTCCACTCCTTCAGAAAACTTATTAACAGTTTTATTACTCTCCTGTATTGAAAAACACTGTTGTGCAAAATTCACTATTTTCCTTAGGGGCGTTTTAAAGATATTGTCAACTACATCCCATATCTCCTTTTTTTATTAGGGCCCATGAGGAAAATATGCCTCTCAGGCCTCATTACTGGAAAACGCCTTGCTTAGGGCAGAACTGGCTTGTTTCTAATCTTGGAATTAGAAACAAATGAAACTTTGTTATTTTATTTTATTTTTATTTATCTTTTTGAGCAGGGGTCTCACTATGTTGCCCAGGCTGGTCTTGAACTCCTGAGCTCAAGTGATCTGCTCGCCATGGCCTCCCAAAGTGCTGGAATCACAGGCGTGAGTCACCGCGCCCAGCCAAAACAGGCTGAAACTTATGTTGTTCCTTTTTCTCTTTTTACCTAGCTCCCAGGAAGCCCAAGGCCCAAACTGTGACTCATCTCTAGCACAGGATCTTTTAAACAGGAACTTGGTATTATCTTTTTTCTTGACTTTGTATTCTTCTTTTCCTGCTCTACCTCAATTTTTCCATTTAGTTTGTTTTATCCTATGGTACTACATGGTCCCTAGATTGCTTCAAATATATAGTTTCTGGAACTACCTATTGTACATATTGCATCTTCTTACAATTTCATGTTGATTCCGCCCTCCCCGCCCAACTACCCAGCAATGTCAGCGTATTCATCTTTGTGTAAAAGTATTCACATAAGTCATAACAAGCCAATAGGACATACACATTCACAATGCAGTCAAATCTGTAAATGCTGAAAGCCAGGAAAAAAAAAAAGAAAAAAGGAAAAAAAAAGGTCATGATTGTTTTTTTTGCCGCCAGAGGTCTAATAACCAAAAAGAGTTATTAAACTATTTCCTAACAGGAAGGAGAATCAACATTTATTTAGCACCAGCAGATGCCAGGCACATAACAGCAGCTCCATTTTTCAAAGCAAGCAGGAGGGGCATCTGCACATCTAACCTCTGGAAGACGACACCAGAAACAGAATATTGGCGGGGGTGCAGGGGTGGGTGGGGAGCCTGTCTGTCCCTTTTGCACCTTTTGAATTCTGTGAACTTGTCGACTACTAAAGAATAATTTAAAAAATGAAATGAAGAGATAAAAAACCACAGTAATGCTTTACTCTTTGACACAGCAAACTTTTTCCGCCAGCTTCTGATCCCAGAGCATGCACTGAAATAAATGCCTAAATGGAAAAGTTTCACCAGACACGCCGGGTCTCGGGAAAATGAAGTCCTCGTCTTATTCTCCACACTCCGGGGGCGAGGCTATTATTTAAAAGAAAAGCTTAAAAACTTAGGTCAAAATTGCCTGCAAGTAATAAGGAGAGGAAAAAAAAAAAATCCGAAATGGTTTCCAGTTTGTTTTATTGGCAGAAACAGTCCGGAAAAGCAGCAACGTGTGCACCGCAGTCCGCTCCTCACCGCCGGCCACCAGCGCCGCATCCACAACTTTCCACAACTCCAGGGCGGCCCGGGCGCCGGCTCCAGCGCTCGGGGACGTGCAGCGGGGAGGCCGGGCCGGGGTTCGAGCCCCGGGTGCCGTGTGGGGAGGCCCCCGCTCGGTCCAGCCCCTCTGAATCGGAGGGCCTCGCAGCCGCCTCCTGGCGGGGGCAGCGTCTTCGCGCCCAGCGCGCTCGGGGCGGCCGCTGCTGGGCGTGAGAGTCGCGTGGGGGTGGGGAGCGGGCCCTGCCCGGAGCGGCCCCCTCCCGACGCCGAGGAGGAAGTCGCACTTACCGCGTCGGGCTCCGGAGGCGGCCGGGGGTCACCGCGGGCCAGGCCGGCCAGGCGGGAGGAGCGGGGGAGGCGGGGGCCGGGGCCGGCGAGCTGAGGTGTGGGATGCTCGGCCCCTCGCGCGCCCCTGGCCCCGTCCGGGCAGCCTCACCCCCGGCGCCGGCCGGCCCGGAGCGAGCCACTCCCGCTCCGTCAGGCGGCGCCAGGCCAGGGGGTCAGAGTACCCCGGCGGCCCCGAGGGGGCGGGCGAGTAGGTGGGGGTCGGAGACCGGTTAGCCAGTCAGTCCCGGCGCGGCGCAGGCTGCTGCCCGCCCCGCCCCCTCCCGCCAGGCCCCGCCCCGCCCCCTGCCGCCAGGCCCCGCCCCCTCGCCGGGCCGCGCGCCCCGAGAGACCGCGGCAGTCATTTCCCCACCGGGGGTTTCTTTGCTCTCCTGCGCGGCGTGGGGACGGCCCGAGCCGGGGAAGGGGTTGGGGGAAGGGGAGCGTCTGTGGCGAGACGAGCTAGTGGGGGAAGGGGACGTCAGACTGGGCGGGGCTATGGCGAGGAGGGGGCGTGGCGTAGCGGACCTGACAAAGATTCTGGTTGTTCCCCGCCCCTTGAAACTGGGGTTAGGAGAATTCCTGGGGGTGGAAGTTAGAAAGAGGTCCCTCTGCAGGGCTGGAAGGCCGTGAGAGAGGCGGCCTCTGTCATCTCAGAGCTTAGAGGGAACTCACCAAGACTCATCTCCGTTCTCCAGCCTCAGTAACCATTCCCCTTGCAATAATCTGATAATTATTGTGCTCTAGGTGGTGGGTTTGTGGCATCGCAAATATGATCCTCAGCACTATGACCATAATCATTGTTTTCCAGTGGTGGAATAATAAGAATCTGAAAAAGTAGGTTCTTTATTCAGTCCTCTACCCAACATTGAACTCCTATATGCTAGGCTGTGAGAATAACAACTAATTTATTTGGCACCTTATGAAAACACTAAAGTACTTTACATGTTAATTCACCATCAGGTTTGAGCAAAACAGCTATGGTCCCTGCCCCCAGTAGCTCATGATGCATTAGGAAGGGAGGGATTTCCGTACTTTGTCTCTGAGTGATGCGTAAACCAAATGCCCATCTGCTTTTGGTTCTTAAAGTAATGCCTATGTTCATTATTCGTAGATTAGTGTTTGCTACTCTGAGTTAGCTGTATGCTCTCCGTCCGTGTTGGTTGAATGTGGTCATTCCCCGCAAATGACATTTGTTCAGGAGATCTTCAGTTTGTCTCCATAATAAAAAACCCAATGCAAGCAAAGCAAGTGGTCCAGAAGACTGATAATCAAATAACATAACCAAATTGTGGTAGCAGCCTGGGGTGGCTGGGAGATCTATTAGGGATGTTTTGTGCACTTCCACTTGGGGAAGTGGTTAGGAAAAAACAATATGATGTAAAAGAATGAAGTACTGACATGGACTGCTAGTTCAAAGGGAAGTGGATGGGACAATTTAAGATTGTTACAGTCAGGAAGAAGATACATCACAAACTCTCCCACGGAGGGTTCCAACCACAAAGTACAGGATACGTTTTTTATCGGAGCTATGTGGAAGAGACACCCTCCACCTCCTATGCAATGACACCTATGCCCATAGATAAAAATTGCCTCAGTAACTTTGTTTTTAAATACAAAAGACAATTGTGTAAACAAACCCACTGCTTGAATTTTTGGAATTTGGTACTACGTTTCAGCCCTTATTGGATTTTTCAATGTTTACCTTTGTGTACATTAACAGCAAATGACATTCTTCTCATAGTTTTTTTTTTTTTCCCTGCTCATAGTTACTTGTTCAGTTTTGTATTTTTAGTTCAGCATTTTTCTTTCAGTTTTATAATGAGAAAGACTAGAAAAGCATTGCAATCAAATCAGATTACAATTGCAGTAAAAATTCCTTATTTAAGAAATAGGCATTCCCAGCCAGGCGCGGTGACTCACGCCTTAATCCCAGTACTTTGGGAGGCCAAGGCGGGTGGATGGCGAAGTCAGGAGATTCGAGACCATCCTGGCCAACATGGTGAAACCCCAACTCTACTAAAAATATAAAAATTAGCTGGGTGTGGTGGCATGTGCCTGTAATCCCAGCTACTTGGGGAGGCTGAGGCAGGGGAATCACTTGAACCAGGGAGGTGGAGATTGCTGTGAGCCAAGATTGTGCCATTGCACTCCAGCCTGGTAACAGAGCGAGACTCCATCTAAAAAAAATAAAAGAGAGAGAGAGAGAGAGAGAGAAAGAAAGAGAAAGAAAAGAAAAGAAAGAGGCATTCCCATACTTAATCTTTTTTTTTTCCTGGTGAAATATATTGTTTGTTCTATCCTGAAACCTATTTTATTTACTGATCTGTATTTTCAGCTCATTTGCTCCATCAGCCCAGTAAAAATGATGAAATAAAACATCCCCTGTGATCTGGCTCCCTCCACGGGCTCTCATGCTACTCCCAGACACTGGATTCCTTCCTCTTCTGCCAACAGGCCAAGTGCTTGCCCATGCAGCCTTCACATGTTCCTCTGTCTAGCAAGCTCTTAGCTACTCCCTCCTCCATCATGTCACTTTTCCTGACTATCCATGTAAACCTGTAACCCACCCCCCAACTCCTCTCTTCTCAGCACTGAGCACCACCTGACATATACATCTGTTTATCTCTGTACTCCCACTGGAATGTAAACTTCATGAGAGCAGAGCTTTATTTTGTTACTTTTAAATCTCCAGTACCTATTATTTCCCATGTCTGTCATACAGTAGATACTCAACAAATATTTTTTGAATGAATGAATGAATCCAAATAGGAGAGATAGCTTGTATTCCTTTTGTAATGGCCAAACAGCTTTCATGAAATTTATCTTATAACTGAATCATATGACTTAGATGTATTAATAAGGTCTAAAACACAGCCCACATTTACCTTATTTAAAAGTAGAATTTGGCTGGAAGTGGTGGCTCATGCAGGTAATCCCAGCATTTTGGGAGGCCCAGGTGGGCGGATCACTTGAGGTCAGGAACTTGAGATCAGACTGGGCAACATGTTGAAACCCCACCTCTACCAAAAATACAAAAATTTGCTGGGTGTGGTGATGGGTGCCTGTAATCTCAGCTACTTGGGAGGCTGAGGCAGGAGGATTGCTTGAACCTGGGTGGGGAAGGTTGCAGTGAATTGAGATTACGCCACTGTACTCCAGCCTGGGAGACAGAGCGAGATTCCATCTCAAAAGAAAAAAAACGTAGAATATGAAAAGGCGTTTTATCTCTCATTCTGGCAATACTAAGGAACAGGATTTGAAGAAGCATTTGCAGCTAAGAATTTATGCTGAGATCTTACAACTTTGCCCATAAATGGATCCGTAGAATCAGAGGGAATGATGGATCAATACATGCTGTGAAAGTCTTAATAATTTTCCATGAGAGGAAACACAGCCATAATCAGAAAATTTGAAAACTCTACTGATAATGTGATACATGATGTCAGTAGGACGTCTTTTGTGAATGCTTAATTTTAATTGATAATTATGATGATGAGGTTAACAATGTTTTAGTGTGGTTAAAGTGTAATACCAATAGATAGTAAAGAGAACTTAACCCTAGTATGTAAATGCGCTTAATAAAGAAATGGTTTGATTTTTCATTTTGTGCTCTGCCTACTGGGTGTGTGGGTGGGGAGGATTAAAAGATTAAACTATGATTATATACAGTATATGTGTTCAAAATCTGGATCCCAGGAATGTGATCTTTTTTAGAGGACTTAGGATTTCTTTTAGTAGTATTTCTGCTCTCCAAGTTCTGACATGAACAGCCTCCTGTGGAATCAGTCTCATTAAAATAGAGAGCTATATAAATATGACCAGATCATACCCCTGGGAAGCAAATCTCCAAATCAGGAGAGACAGGTGGCCAAGTAAACCCAATTAAAAGTGTGTCCCTTGAAGTTTACCTTATATTCTCACTATGGTTTCTCTTGGTTCACCTGTCAATTCGGTCCAAATACAAAAAAAAGAAAAAAGAAAAGACAAGAAAGAGAATTTCCTTAGCTCTTTTTTTTTTTTTTTTTGAGACTGAGTCTTGCTCTGTTGCTAGACAGGAGTGCAATGTCATGATCTCGGCTCACTGCAACCTCGGCCTGCCAGGTTCAAGCAATTCCCCTGCCTCAGCCTCCTGAGTAGCTGCTGGGACTACAGGCCCGCACCACCATGTCCAGTTAACTTTTTGTATTTTAGTAGAGATGGGGTTTCACCATGTTGGTCTCGATCTCCTGACCTCGTGATCTGCCCGCCTTGACCTCCCAAAGTGTTGGGATTACAGGCATGAGCCACCACGCCCAGCCTCAGCTCTCTTAACCACAGCTAAACCAATCTAGAATTTCTAAGTGAACTTTGCTAAAATCTAAAGGAGAATAAAAATGAAATTATTACTATATTATGGAAAATATAAGCAACACCAATAACTTTATTCATTTGTTCAGCTTCTCTTCTCAGTTTCCATTCTTCCAAGAACAAACTTCCATCCCCAAGGGGAGATATAAATTTGCAGGCAACCTGCCTAGTTTCCTTCCCTCTAGGCTCTCTTTTTCTCTGCACGGTAAGGTCATTTTTCTGTCTTATTATTTTTTTTCTTTTTAGACGGGGTCCTGCTGTGTCGCCCAGGCTGGGGTGCGTTGGCGCAATCCTCCCACCTCAGCCTCCTCAGTAGCTGGGACTACAAGCCACAATGCCGGCTACTTTTATTTATTTATTTTGTAGAGATGGAGTCTTACTATGTTGCCTAGGCTGGTCTCAAACTCCCAGGCTCAAGTGATCCTCCTCCTCAGCCTCCCAAACTGTTGAGATTACAGGCATGGGCCATCACGCCTGGACCACTTTTCTCTTTCACATGGCCACCACAAGCCTGTCCCAATCACAGCCAAGACTAAAAGCCCCACTTGTCCTCTGTCCCCATTCTTCTGCTGAGAGGGATATGGCATAGTCCAGGTCAAACTGCGGGACTATGGTAACTGTCATAATATATGAGCTACTTCTTCGGGTGAAACTCACTCTTTACATGTGTTAGGAAGGTCATTACTGGCCCACTGTCAGGCCACTCCTTGCAGTCCCCAGAGCATTCCCGAAAGAACTGCCCAACACAGTGTTGGGGACATGGGGAAGGAATGTGCATTCTCTCATGCATGTATTTCCATTCACCCATTCATAAGTAGGTGTCCTATAACCAGGCCACAGTTACTGACTGAATAAAAAGGTCTTTGCAAGAGGACTTTCCATACTTCCTGCCAGTCTCCTTAACCTTTCTAAAACACAAATTTAATTCTGTTCATCCCCCAGGACCGTGTTTAACATGCTTTTGTGACTCTATTGCTTTCAAGGTAAAGTTCAAACACCTTAGCATTGTTGTAAGGTCCTTTATAATCTAACCCCTATCTACCTATTTAGCCCTATGTCCATTCTGAACTATTTGCAGCATTGAGAACGTATCATTTTTCCCACAGCTGTGCTTTTAAATAAGTTTCCTCCTTCTGAAATACCCTTCTTTCTAATATCTGCTAGCCCTCAAGACTCAGCTCCAGGGTCACCTCCTCTGCTATATTTATCCTGAACTTTCCAAGCTGAGCGAGTTCCTTCTTTGTGCCCCCAAAGTATACTGGATGCCCCTTTGATTGTAGCAGTTACTCAATGGGTTGTGAACATTGGCTTACTTGTCTGTCTGCTTGACTAGCTGAGAGGTCTTTGATGGCAGGCCCTCAGAAATACTTTCTGAATGAATGAATGAAATCCACCCTCCCCTCTGCCTATGAAGTCTTTACAAACAACAACTTATTTGAGTATGGCCATTTTCCCCCTGAGTGTTATAACATATACAGACAGGACCTTTCCTCTAATTTATAGTGTTTACTACGAATTTCCTTAAACTTTAGAAGGTTATTAACTTAGGATTTCAGAAACTTACAAGGACAAGGTTATGAACACAAAGCACTTGTATTTATTTCCATGCACTGAAAAAATTATTCCATACTTTCATGTATTAAAAAATTATTTCAGCATCTCTATATAATTACTTTGCATTTTGAAAATAACAGTTGAAAGACTACTAATTGATGTTGATGTCTCATGAGTTAAAAATGTTCCAGGATGGGACGGGCGCGGTGGCTCACGCCTGTAATCCCAGCACTTCCGGAGGCTGAGGCGGGTGGATCATGAGGTCAGGAGATTGAGACCATCCTGACTAACACAGTGAAACCCTGTCTCTACTAAAAATACAAAAAAAAAAAAAAAAAAAAATTAGCCAGGTGTGGTGGCGGGCGCCTGTAGTCCCAGCTACACGGGAGGCTGAGGCAGGAGAATGGCATGAACCCGGGAGGCGGAGCTCGCAGTGAGCCAAGATCCTGCCACTGTACTCCAGCCTGGGCAACAGAGCAAGACTCCGTCTCAAAAAAAAAAAAAAAAAAAAAAGTTCCAGGATGTATCTTTGTATTTGATATATTACTTCCTGATTCACTAACAGAGGGGAACTACTCAATCTGACTTCTGTTTTCATGTTCTGAGAGAACAAGTTCATAACCACTATAGAAGTTTAAACATTGTTACTGTGCTGACAGTTTGTGTACAGAAATCACAAAATATTTACCAAATATTATAAAGAGGGCTACAGCATAGAAAACACTGCTACTTGTTATGAGGGAGAGAATGAATAAAGATGAATCAAACAGATATGTAAACTGAAAAGTTCTTATCAATTATTAAGCTTCTTTACCTCCATCTTGTTCATCTTTGTAAAAGCACATATCCCTGTATTCACACTTGCATTCTATATTCAGTGACTATACTTAGCACAGAATTCTTGGGGAAAGATTCTAGTTAAGTAACAAGCAGCTGACCTGAAATACAAAAACAGTGAGTGAATAGAAGGTGGCACGCTCTGTACACATTTGAAGACATTCAGAGTCAATGGGCTAAGCAATACAAAGAAGGAAGAAAAACAACAACAACAACAACAAAACAACAAAACCAAGCATTTCATTCTCCTCTGCTCTATCCCCAAGAAAACCAAGAAATGATATTACTTAGAGTCAGACGAGCTCTCTTGTTGCAGCCAGTTCTTTTTATCTGAGACTGGATCTATTAGGCCTGATACTTTCAGACTCTGAGAAATTTATTTTACTTTATCTCATACATATTCAATGGTTGTTATATTTACCATCATGAAGAATGTTTTGGTTATGCTTTTCTGTCTCTTTATGTATGTAATTGACAAGATAATGAATTCTGTTGTTGGGTTGCCAGACTTTGTTCCCAGAGGCTGAAATATACCACAGTGGTCCCAGAATCCATTCCGGGGTGGTTTTCCCTCCTTGCTCCCACTCTCTGTGAGTATACAGCTGGGCAGACAAGCTTGACTCATAGTTCTTTTGAGGAAGGAGGCTCCAACAGGTTCTTTCCTGCCTAGGCTGCAGTCTCAGGGTAGAGGGTTTTGTGAGGGACAACAAACTGCCTTTCCAGCCACAGGTGATTGGGGTCAGGACACTATGGGCCAAGCAGCCCTGTGTGGGCTGGGCGTGAGAAGCCCAGCCATATCTCAGGAGGCCTGAGTGTGAGGGCCTGGGGCAAACTCTGCCCATTGAGGATTCTAAACCTAGTGGTGGCAGGTCAAACCATATTTCCCCACTTAGAGGAGAAATGCACTGAGTGGGCCAGGTGCAGTGGCTCATGCCTGTAATCCTAGCACTTTGGAAGGCCGAGGCAGGTGGATCACCTGAGGTCAGGAGTTTAAGACGAGCCTGGCCCACATGATGAAACCCCGTCTCCACTAAAAATACAAAAATTAGCCAGTCGTGGTGGCGCATGCCTGTAATCCCAGCTGCTCTGGAGGCTGAGGCAGGAGAATCGCCTGAACCTGGAAGGCGGGGGTTGCAGGGAGCCGAGATCACGCTCACTGCAACAAGAGTGAAACTCCATCTCAAAAAAATAAAATAATAATGATAAAAAAGAAATGCACTGAGTGAACAAAGATAAGGCAGCTCAGTGCCCCACAGCCTGGGGTCTGAGCAGTGCTGGGCACCTTTTCCAGTTCTCTGAGGGGCTGACTGTACTTCCAGGTCAGGCTGGCTGACTCAACCTGACTGCTGAAGGGGTGACCTCCTGTGTGCACTCATGTTATGGAGTTCTTTGCAGCAACCTTGCCACAGCCACTGAAGGTACCACTGCTGTCTCCTGTTGGCCTGCTCAGAGGTTCTCTCTGGATTTCTGCTCTATTAAGTTCAAGCTCCAGCCCAGGGGAGAGCCGCCAGCCTCAGAGACACCACAGCCCCTTTCTTAATTATCTGTTTCTAAAATAGCAAAGAGGCTATGTGAGTGGGGAGAGAAAGAATTATGTTTATTAAATTATAATTTATACACAGTAAATGATGTACATCTTTTTTAGGGTACAGTTCTAGAATTTTGACTAACACACAATTGTATAATCACCACCATAATCGGGATATAAAACATTTTCATCACCCTAAAAATTCCCTTGTGTCCCTTTGTCATTAACCCCTCCTCTGTCTCCAGCCTCTGGCAACCACTAATCTATTTTCTGTCTCTGTGGCTTTGCCTTTCCCAAGTGTTGTATTAATGACAAGGCCTTCATTAATGGCCTTATTTAAACCAACATGTGCCCTGCCCAACTTTCTGCTGGCACATCTCACCCTCATACTTTGCCTGATTTTTTTTCAGAACACCCACATTAACTGAAAATAAATTATTATTTACTTAACTACTCTCTCTCATTGGAATGTACACTGTCACTAGAATGTGAGCGTGAGAACCTTGCCTGCTTGCTGCTTGATCTCCAGGGTTCAGGATGCTGCCTGATGTGTTGTAAGTGTTCGGTAAATATTTGTTGAATGAACCACAGAATGAATGAGGATACTAGAACTTCCGGGGACCCTCTCCATGCTCAGGTAGACCTTGTTAAAAAGAGATTATTTTTCCCGACAAAAATATGTTAATCTAAGAATTGCTGTGTTTTCAAAGTAGATGATTATCTGCCAGTAACACAATTAGGAGTAATTAGGGGTGCGGTGGCTCATGCCCGTAATCCCAGCATTTCGGGAGGCTGAGGTGAGTGGATCGCTTGAGCCTAGGAGTTTGAGACCAGCCTGACCAACATGGCGAAACCCCTTCTCGACAAAAAATACAAAAGTTAGCTGGGCCTGGTGATGTGTGCCTGTAGTCCCAGCTACTCAGGAAGCCGGGTTGGGAGGATTGCTTGAGCCCAGGAGGTCAAGGCTGCAATGAGCCTTGATTGTGCCACTGCACTCCAGCCTGGGCAAAAGAGCAAGATCCTGTCTCAAAAATAAAAAAAGGAAAAGAAAAACAAGTAATTAGGCTAATCCAGGCTAATTTTTACTTTACTTTCTGGCTCATTTTAAATTTACTTTCTGGCTCATTAGGTTACCTAGAATAGAACTGGCCTAAAGTGACTAAAATGGAAATAATGATAGTAACTATTTCATAAGGTGGTTACAAAAATTAAATGCTACAAATTGAGTTCAGTGTTTACTGTTCAGGTGATTGGTGCACCAAAATTTCACAAATCACACTAAAGAACTTACTCATATAACCTGTTCCCCAAAAATCTATGGAAATAAAAAAAAATTTTTAATGGCCTCATATAAGTGAAGCGTTTCATGCAGTGGTTCTCAGCTGGGAACTATTTTGTCACCCCAGGGGCATCTGGCAATATCTGGAAACATTTTTGTTTCCAGGTGTTGTGTTCATGCCTATAATCTCAGCGCTTTGGGAGGTTGAGGTGGGATGATTGCTTGAGGCCAGGGGTTTGAGACTAGCCTGGGTAATATAGTGAGGCACCATCTCTACAAAATTTTCAAACTAGCCAAGCCCAGTGGCACATGCTTGTCGTCGCAGCTACTCAGGAGGCTGTGGTGGAGGACTGCTTGGGTCTGGGAGTTCTAGGCTACAGCGAGCCATGATCATGCCGTGCACTCCAGCATGAGTGATAGAGACCCTGTCTCTTATTTTTTTTTTTTTTATTAAAAAAAAAAACTGGGGTGGAGAGGCCTGCTACTGGAACCAGCTGTTGAACATCGTACAATGTACAGGATATCTCCCACAACACAGAATGATCTGTCCCCAAATATCGATAGTGCCACCAGTGAGAAATCCTGGGTTAGTGCAGCATCAGGCACATAGTAAAAACTGCATTGGTGTTTGCTATGATTATTATTTTATAAGTGACCCTTCTTGACCAATGTTCCCACACAGCCTGACAGTGGAGGTATAATGGAGTGTTGAGTTGAGAGTATTACGTCTGCAGTCAGACCTCTGGGTTTGACACTTAGCTTTACCCTTTATTAACTATGTGACTTTTGAGCCCTTACTTGACTCGCTATACTGCATATTCTTTGTCTATCCAATTGGAATAACAGCAGCTCCCTCAGAGAGTTGCTGGGAAATTAGATAAAATAATTCATACAAAACATTCAACACTGTGCAGTAGCACATAGTAAATGTTCAATAAATGCCATCGATTGTTGGTGCTGTTGTTGATCCAATAAAGACCTTTCCACAGAATATAGTGAAGGGATGGAGGATAGTTTCAACTAGAAAAAAAATTACTTATATAAAGTATACACAAGTATATATTTCATATATTAATAACTATGTAGAAGTTAAATTTAAACTATCCTTTTTAAGGCTGCTATTTATAATTTTCTAAAAAGTATATTGCTTTTGCTTTCCTAGGGTAGAGCACCTCCTTGATGTAAAAGATCCTCTCAAGTTTAAACATTTGTATCTAACACAGAATGCATAATTATTTAATTAAGACATTTGGTCTTGATTAGAAATATAAATACATTAAAGTATTTTTGAGGTCCCGGATCTCAGATATGAAATATAAGACTTATGAAAGTTAAACACTAGTATAGTAGGAACAACCTCTTGTGTTTTAGATTCGTTAATCTCTTATTCCTTCATTGAAACAGGAAGGAGAAGCTCACAGTGGGTAAGTAATTGCAGATTTGCAGCCATTTGTAGCAGTTCCTAGATTCCCCTTTGTAATCTAATATTTTTGTTTTTAAAAAAATAACCTAATATTTGTAAAAGTGCTTTGGAAGTTGTAAAACAAAACTATGGCGATGTGGGCCATTAGTATTATCATCAACCCTAACAGGATGTTAGAGGGTCAGATGTTGTCACTTTAAGGGAGATGACCAAGTTTTGATGCATTTCAGGAAGCCAAAATCAGGCTGCAAGTAAACTTCGTATTTAAGCATAAATGAGACCGGGCTTGGTGGCTCACGCCTGTAATCCCAGCACTTTGGGAGGCCAAGACGGTCGGATCACGAGGTCAATAGATTGAGACAATCCTGGCCAACATGGTGAAACCCTGTCCCTACTAAAAATACGAAAAATTAGCTGGGTGTGGTGGCACGCACCTGTAGTCTCAGCTACTCAGGAGGCTGAGGCAAGAGGATCGCTTGGACCTGGGATGCAGAGGTTGCAGTGAGCCAAGATTGTGCCACTGCACTCCAGCCTGGAGACAGATTGAGACTGCATTTCAAAAAACAAAAACAAAAGAATAAATGATTAATTGATAAACTATGCATTATTTCATGTAATATTATGAATACAATGAACTGTGTTTCTCTGCATAAAACTTTTAAGTACGTATTTTATAATCTGTTACAAAATAGTTGGGTGGAAAAACTCCCACCATATACAAAATGAAAAGGCAAATGACAGCCTGGGAAAATGCTTGCAAAACATATGCAAAGATTCCATATTCCCAATAGAGAAAAAAGTCTTATAGATCAACAGGAAGGATATAAATGCTGCAATAAAAGACATGAACATGCAATTAACAAAAGAAATTCAAATTGCCAGCAAATATTAAAAATGTTCAGAATTACTATCAACCAAAGAAATGCAAATTAAACAATACTTTTTTTTTTCTTTTAAATTGGCAATGGTTAAAGGACTATAATGGCTTGTGTTGAAGTTTTGTAATATATGGGCACTCCCATACATAGTTGATAAGAATGTATGTAGATACAACTTACATGGAAGACAGTTGGCTATATGAATTAAGATCTTCAAAAACCTTTATACTCTTTGTCTCAGTAGTTCCACTTTATAATCAGACTCCCACAAATATTTATATATGTGAATGTTCACATTGTAGTGTTATATATGAAATTTTTTAATGACATAATTAGAATATGGAATTATGATCCATCTGTGGACCATTAAAAATTGAATGCTGCCTTTAAAACTAACTTCTGCAGCATTTTTAAGTTTGGATGATGGTAACAGAGGTTATAAGAGAAGACAGCACAGACGCCATGAGTATTATCAAAAGGGGAGTGTCGGGCAGCAAGGAGAACCTTTACTGATTTCTCAAATTCTGGGAACCCCCTGACTTCTCACAACTCTTCAAGGTAAATACATACATTAAATTCTAACAATATCCCAGAGTCATACACTTAAAGGTTTAGCATTTGCTACAAATCTGTGGTATATAAATCCAAGCCACAAAAGCATTGTTAAAGTTTCTTACACAGCACTCAATGCTTGTCTACTCCCTTTTTATTTCTGACTTTTCTGTTGCTTCAGTTCTATCTTCAAAATAAAATGAGAAGTTAAATGAAATCAAGGGTTAGCACAATCTTGATTTATTTATTTCTGAGGCACTGTCATTTTAAGTTAGATTACCTGCAGCTTAATTCTTAAATTTAAGTGATTGCTAATGTTTAAAATGCAAAGATTTAACGTATTTTATATATTTAGCAATTTCAGTTATAAAACATTTAGTGGATGAATTATGACAGTAAAAAAAAAAAAAAAAGCAAAACATTTTGAACCTTCAGTTTGAACCTATGCTATTGAATCTTGGAAGATTTGACCCATAAGATATTTAGAACTTGTCATTGGCTTTTGCTCTGCTATCACTTTAAGCAGTTAATAACTGTTGGTAGAATGATTAAAAGTATTTATGGAATTGGATTATTAATATATAGAAAAATCATAGACAGTAAGAGATTCCTGAAATATCTGGGTGCATATCTTAATTTACTCATTATTTGCTAAGTCAGAGATGACACACTGATGTCCAGCAAGTGAACTGCAGGCTGACTTTGAGACACTGATTCCTGTATCCTCAGAGCAGCCAGGCTATGGTCTGGGACTTCGGGTCCCTGGACTGTTCTCCTAATATTCACTATCTGGCCATCTCCAGAGAAACCAGTTGCAGAGCACATGGGTCAGCCTATCGAAAACAAAGGATCCATAGAACTGCTGGATAATTTTGCCTTTTAGGTGTCCAAGGATAGGATAACAAGTCTGAGATCAGACTGGCAGGAGGTGTGTGGGCAGTGCAGGTCTGGAAGAAATATTGGTACTGGGCCGGGCGTGGTGGTTCACGCCTGTAATCCCAGCACTTTGGAAGGCTGAGGTACATGGATCACCCAAGGTCAGGAGTTTGAGACCAGCCTGGCCAACATGGTGAAACCCTGTCTCTACTAAAAATACAAAAATTAGCCAGGCGTGGTGGTGGGCACCTGTAATCCCAGCTACTCGGGAGGCTGAGACAGAAGAATTGCTTGAACCTGGGAGGCGGAGGTTGCAGTGAGTTGAGATCACGCCACTGCATTCCAGCCAGCCTGGGGGGCAGAGCAAGACTCTGTCTCAAAAAAAAAAAAAAAAAAAAAGAAAAGAAAAGAAAAGAAAAGAAAAAAAGAAAAGAAAGGAAAAAGAAATAATGTTACAGTAGGAGCTAGTCAGGTATGAGCAGGGCAAGAGAAGACCCCACCCCAACAAAACCCAGGAGTGTTGGGCAACCATCAGATGATGGTCAGGCTGTTGTTAACTGGTTCGTTAAAGCAGTAATTGATCACAGCTGGTGCAAGGGAAAGGCAGGCTCCTAATAGATAGAAAACACCTGAAACTGATCAGCAGCTTCCCGATAAGATCTCAGGAGTAAGGAGAAATAATGCAAGATCCCGGAAGTATGCCAACGTATAAAATTCCAAGTCAAGAGGTCAAGCTGAGCACTGGGTTTCTCAAGTTGCCCGCTTGGCCCTCTTCCAAGTTGTACTTTCCTTCTTTTCTTTCCTTCCTTTCCTTATTGTTAAAAAGCTTTTTAATAAACTTTCACTCCTGCTCGGAAACTTACCTCTGTCTCTCCTTCTGCTTTATGCCCCTCAGTTGAATTCTTTCTTCTGAGGAGGCAAGAATTGAGGTTGCTGCAGACACCTATGGATTCGCTGCTGGTAACTTAGGGTAACTCCAATCTCTGCCACCACTAACAAAGTGCTACCAAAAAAAAAAAAAAACTCTCCCAAAGCAATCAACTTTGAAATAGACAAAATAATTAATAAATGAACCAACAAGTTGTTGGAAACTTTACATAGAAAAGAATATGTACTAACAAATTTCAAAATTAATGAGAACTAATTAAAAACTAAAACATAATTAATCAAAATTAATGTGCAAAAAATTGGAGTGGCTTAACTACCCTTTTTAGAAAATTTATCAGGAATTAAAGTGAGTTAGCCGTGTTACATCAAGTCAGTACTTCCATGGTAAATTTCATTTCCATTGGTTACAATTATGGCTAGAATCCTTGTATTCGAAAATAAGAGTCAGAACATCTGGGGAATCATAACAGGGTCAAAATGGGAAGTATCACGCCTATAATCCCAGCACTTTGGGAGGCCGAGGTGGGCGGATCACCTGAGGTCAGGAGTTCAAGACCAGCCTGGCCAACATGGTGAAACCCCATCTCTACTAAAAATACAAAAATTAGCCAGGTGTGGTGGTGGGAGCCTGTAATCCCAGCTACTCCAGAGGCTGAGGCAGGAGAATTGCTTGAGCCCAGGAGATGGAGGTTACAGTGAGCTGATATCACATCATTGCACTCCAGCCTGGGTGACAGAGCGAGACTCTGTATCAAAAAAAAAAAAAAAAAAAAAGGTGTTGCATTGTTCACCGACGACTTTGCGAAACCTGTAAGATGGAGAAGAATTAAGAGAGAGGGCCTCCTTTTTCCTTCCTTCCTTCCTTCCTTCCTTCCTTCCTTCCTTCCTTCCTTCCTTCCTTCCTTCCTTCCTTCTTTCCTTCCTTCCTTCCTTCCTTCCTTCTCTTTCTGCTTTGTCTTGTCTTGTCTTGTCCTGTCCTTCAGCTTCCCTCTGTTGCCCAGGCTGGAGTGCAGTGGCACAAGCACAACTCACTACGGACTCAACCTCCCTGGCTCAAGTTATCCTCCAGTCTCAACCTCCCAAGTACCTGGGACTGCAGGCACAAGCCAATACACCCAGCTAATTTTTAAGGTTTTTTTGTAGAGACAGGGTCTTGCCTTGTTGCTCAGGCTGATCTCAAACTCCTAGGCTCAAGCAATCCTCCTACCTTGGCCTCCCAGAGTGCTAGGATTACAGGTGTGAGCCACCACACTCGGCCCGGACAGGGCTTCCTACCACTCCCCACCAGCATCTCTACTGAGACCACGACCTGACCTGTATTCCAATACCACTTAGTCCAGCCTATGAAACAAGCCATGACTCTCATCAATTCTTCCCTTCCTTAGAATGAGCCTTGATGCTGTTCTTAAAGTAAGTCATATTTGATGTCCTTCACCCATTTTGACTGATCTTAGACTCGGGTGCCAATGTTTCCCAAGCCATGGTTCCCATCTATTCATCAAATCGTCCAGTCAGAAGAAAAGACAGTTAATTCATGCTCACAATGTATTCACAGAACAGCCTTTACCTTCTGCTTCTTACGGTTTACCCACCCATTGTTTCATAGAGCTCAGGTTTGGGTGAGTGATAACAAGAAAATAGATAAACGGAAATGGGTGGGTGGTGGGGGTATAGGAGAGAGTGAGCAGGAAGAAAAAGATTGGAGGCACGTAGTACCTTTTTTTTTTTTTTTTTTGAGACAGAGTCTTGCTCTGTCACCAGGTTGGAATGTGGTGGTGCGATCTTGGCTCACTGCCTTCCAGGTTCAAGCGATTCCTCTGCCTCAGCCTCCTGAGTAGCTGGGATTACAGGCCTGCGCCACCACGCCTGGCTGATTTTTTGTATTTTTTAGTAGAGACGGGGTTTCACCATGTTGGCCAGGCTGATCTCGATCTCCTGACCTTGTGATTCACCCACCTTGACCTACCAAAGTGCCGGAATTACAGGTGTGAGCCATGGCGCCCGGCTGTGGTACCATTTTTTAAAATCAGAAAACAGTAACAGTGAAAACACTGGATATCTGGATTTTCTAAATAATAATATTTGTTTGCACATACGCTTTATTCACCTTAAGTTCTCGCTACCCTTCACTTTAAGACAAAATATTTTATTTCACTGGGATTATCATCATGAAATATATATATTTTTTTGACATGGAAACTGGAAATGTGGATTCTGTAACAATAATGACTGTGTTTATAGCCGTAATGTTAATCAGTTCCATTCTACTGCTAGACTACAGTATAGTAAAGTAAAACCAGAATTTTACATGTGTCCTCAGTGTATCCTTACTTTTTGTACTGTTTCTATCTTCTAGATGTACTATTTTCTGAACACCAGAATTCAGCAGAGCACCTGGCACCAAACAGGATTGACAATCATTTAATAAGTAAATGAATGAGTGATGTCCATACAACCTAGACATGACTGACATTCACCCTTTTCTTTCTTTCTTTCTTGAGAAGGGGTCTCACTCTGTCACCCAGGCTGGAGTGCAGTGACCTGTCATGGCTCACAGCAGTCTCAAATTCCTGGGTTCAAGTGATCCTCAGCTTCCTGAGTAGCTGGGACTACAGGGGTGCACCACCACACCTAGCTATATTAAAATTATTTTTGTAGAAAGGAGGTCTTGCTCTGTTGACCAGTCTGGACTCAAACTCCTGACCTCAAGTGATCCTTCTGTCTTGGCCTCCCAAAGTGCTGGGATTACAGATGTGAGCCACTTCGCCAGCCCACTGTTTTATTTTTGTGAGTATATTGTGGGTTTATATTTATAAATTGGTTGGGGAGAAGATCCCCTTGCTTCTTGAGATCATTTTACCTTTCTTGCTTAGAAAGAAAGGTAAATAATAATAAAGTATAGGTAAATAATAATAATAATAAATAATAAAGGTAAATAATTATTTACCTTTCTTGCTTAGAAAGGTAAATAAATGATTTGAAAGTGCTTATTGGAGGGTAGTTTTTTTTTTTTTTTAAATGGAAAGTGACTCAAAAGTGAAGTCTCAGTTGAAGACCTCTTTTTTTTTTTTTTTTTTAAGTCTTACTCAAAAGGAAGTGAGTATGAGGTGAATTGCATTAATCTAAAGTACTGCAGAGATGAAACTTAAAGCAGGAAGCAACATACCATGAGTGTACTGGAAGGGAACACATTTGTGTCATGTGAAGAGACATGACAAAAACAGCCCTTCTTAAATTATTTGTGGCAATAGTGATCACATTCATTTTAATTTTGCCGGAATATTTCAAGACACCGAAAGGTGAGTTTGTAATTGTAATCTAGCTTTGCCTTCTTAATTTTAAAAAATTAGTGTCAGCTAGTGGTTACAGAAAAGATCCTCTTTTTGGATACATGCTGCATAGGCTGAAATTCTAGATCTGAAAAACTAATAAAATAAAACAAGATTGCAATTGTAGTTGACTGTTATATAGTATAGTAACCTAATTCATAGTACTTAATTATCATAGCATACCTAAAAATGAAAATATTTAAAATCTGTAGTCAAGATTTCAGACATTGAGATTACAACAATCTCATCATGATTTTGCTCTTTGAAACACTTTCTTCAAAGCAGCCTTGTTGTTGTTGTTGTTGTTGTTTTTTTGTGGGATGGAGTCTCGCTCTGTCGCTCAGGCTGGAGTGCAACGGCCCAATCTTGGCTCACTGCAACCTCTGCCTGCTGGATTCAAGCAATTCTCCTGCCTCAGCCTCCCGAGTAGCTGGGATTATAGGCGCCCACCACCACATCTGGCTAATTTTTGTATTTTTAGTAGAGACGGGGTTTCACCATGTTCAGACCAGGCTGGTCTTGAACTCCTGACCTCGTAATCCACCCGCCTTGGCCTCTGAAAGTGCTGAGATTACAGGCTTGTGCCACCGAGCCTGGCCCAAAGCAGCTTTAAGTATGCGTTTACTTTCTGGAATTCTTTAATGAAGAAAGTGATATTTATTGTGTTAAAAATTCTAGAATTCCCTCTACTACAACTATTTCACACAGATAACTTACTGTCACCTTTTGACAAGAAAAAGCATTTATGTATTTTGAAAATACAATTAAAATAAGATGGGTGCAAATTTAAACAGATGTGTGTTTATGTATTTGTAACTGGAGAAAAATGGAACAAAATTAACTTTGTGAACATTTCAGAAAATTGTAATATAATCGCTGAAACCTAGATTAGGAAAATAAATAGGTATAAATTTAAACTATTTTGATATGCTAGCAAAGGACTTGCAAATGTATTAATGTGAGTGTTCAGATGGTAATTGTGCTCCCTAGCACTTAAAAAGAAGGAAGGGTGAAAAGAAAAGGCTGTATTCTATCATTAAATAGTCTTTATATGAATTGGATTAAAATCAGAGAAAAACTCATATTTGATGATTTGCTGCAATGAATATTTATTGTTGCATATACGTAATGCTAAGTAGCCAGATAAAAATATTTTTGCTAATTATATTTGATGACGTATTTCAATGATTATTTGATGTTGCATTTACATGATGCTAAGTCACGAGTTAAAAATATTTTTGCTAAATAAACACTATGACTACAATTTGGTTTTCTGGCATTATGTTACTTAGATGAAGCAATCATAGCACATATTTTCAATGCTTGATTCCACTGGGTTATAAAGAGAATAGTTAGAATAAAGATAATCTAATTTTAAGATATTGTGGGCTGAGAGTAAGCTCATTTAATAGTTATCCAGAGTAGGTTCTATCTATATATCTATCTAGCTATCTAACTAGCTATCTACATCTAGCACCTCTTAAAAATCAGGTTGGATCTAATAAAAACCAGGTAATCATCCCCAACATGACTTAATTAACTATTGGTTAGTATTTTATGAGAACTAGTGGCTACAGGAGCACGTTAAAGGTTTTCATTTTGGGGCAGATACATAGTTCTTTTAGTTTTTGTTTCTCAAAGTAAGAAGCATGGCCTTCTGGGGCAGTGGTAAGCAGAAAGAAGACAGATGAAGCACAGAGAAATTCTTAGTGGGGGACAGATGGGAGCCCCTTCTATTGGTGGGTAGAAGAAAGAGCTCTTATAAAATCCATCTTAGCCAAACTTCCTTGGCCTAATAGTAATGTGTCAGTGTTCTTCTTCACCTTGTCAATAATCAACCATCATTTATGATGATGTTTGTTCTCTTGCTTTCAAAACTGGTTACATCAGCTCCCAATACCTTTATTGCCTTCCCAAACGTAAAATAGCTGTTTCTCTTCCCCTGGTCCAAGAATAGCATAGATATTACTCCAAATTCTTTCTGGGTTGATGGATTTTTTTTTTTTTTTTTTTTTTTTTTTTTTTAAGAGACAGGGTCTTGCTATGTTGCCTAGGCTGACTCCTGGACTCAAGTAATCCTGCCTCAGTCCCCAAGCAGCTGGGACTACAGGCACATACCACCACACTCAGGTGGATTTATTGGGGAATTTTGTTTCAAAGGAACCCTACTCGGGGGGCCAACAAACAAAAATGTTCAAAAACCACTGTCTTCTTTTACATTATTTAATGGTAGAAGGAATTTTGCACAGAGCTGCCATAAACAAAAAGTTGATTACTAGGCAAAATGTTATACACATGCAATTGTGTAATAATAATAAAATAATAATAAAAACGATTATATTTTTATAATGGTTTATGGATCACCAGGAACATCTTTTTGTAGCCTCATTTAATATATCCCATATTGATTAAATGAAGAAAACTTGGACATAATTGTCTTGATTTTTAAAAATTAGTTCTTAATCACAATAATAGTTGACCTACGAAATGAGTTAAATTGACAACTAATACTAAATAAAATAGCTAGTAAAATGATTTGATGATAAGCAAGAGTGTTCTAGAAGTGCTACAATTAACCTTGTGAAATTCCCCTGTCTAGTCTTACTTCGTTAGTTAGTCTTTTTTTTTTTTTATTTTTTTCTCATGTTCTATTCACTTTAATTTCTAAGATAAATATTATAAAATAATTTTACTTATAAATTATTCACTGATACCCTGTCTTTAACATGTCAAATGAATTCAAAAGGAATCTTAATGAGGAATAATATACTCATGAGGTTTGATAGATTTAATTTCAAAATAATAAACCCTCTGAAGTCCTAAGTTAAAAATAAAGCACCTTGTTTGATCATTTTTCATCAAGAATGTATCTGAGTCTCTGAGTAATTATTAGTAGGAATATTCCATTATCACAATTACACAGTATACGCTATTTAGTTTTAACTTTACCAAAAAAGGGAGCTACTTCAACACTGTTTGAGACTTATAATGGGTTTGCATTGGCTATGCACTACTAGCAAGATAATCTATTTTACAGCAGTGTTTTTTAACCTTTCCATTTATTTGAAAGGCAGCTAATATATAGTAGTTAATATAATGGTTTGATGCATTTGTATTACATGTAGATAATGGAGATACAAAAAGGAGTGGTGGATATATTTTGATTCAGAGCTTCTTGCAATTAGGGGAGCTGGCTTACTCCCAAATAAGAGACTTTCCAAGCTGTTTTTGTTGGACTTACAGTGTTTAAGAGAGAGAGACTTGGCTAACTCTCGTGTAAATCCCAGTCATCTTTTATTTATTTATTCTTTCACCTGTGATAGAAACCTGGGGCTACAAAAATGAAAGGCAACTCTTCCATCAAGGAATTTTCAGTCGGGGGGAATGACTGACTGGCAAACAACTAAATAAAATACAGGAATTAACTAAAACAGGGATGTAAACAAGATGCAATGGGAACATACACATTGCTTCCACATCAGTCTCTGGGAGGACATTCTTTGTATTTCCATTTGCAAAGAGAAATAATTCAGAGTTTGAATGATCAGCTAATATGCCTTCTTATCTGTTTGCAAAAGCACTTTTCAAGAGAAGAAATGATGATTATTAAATAAAATATTCTCATATCAGTATATCAATAGTTCCTGAAAGAGGAAATTGCAGTGAGTCACACAAGTGTACTCCCAATGATTTGTGGTGATACAGGCTAGGAATAGCACAGATGAGTCCGGGTGCGGTGGCTCACGCCTGTAATCCCAGCACTTTGGGAGGCTCAGGCAGGTGGATCACCTGAGGTCAGGAGTTTGAGACCAGCCTGACCGACATGGTGAAACCCTGTCTCTATTAAAAATACAAAAAAATTAGCTGGGGCTGGGGGGCGGTGTAATCCCAGTACTTTGGGAGGCCGAGATGGGTGGATCATTTGAAGTCAGGAGTTCAAGACCAGCCTGGCCAAAATGGTGAAACCCTGTCTCTACTAAAAAACTAAAAATTAGCCGGGCATGGCAGCATGCACCTGTCATCCCAGCTACTCTGGAGGCTGAGACAGGAGAATCACTTGAACCCGGGAGGCGGAGGTTGCAGTGAGCCGAGATTATGCCACTGCACTCCAGCCTGGTGGACAAAGGGAGACGCCTTCTCAAAAAAAAAAAGAAAAAAAGGAAAGAAAGAAAGAGAGAGAGAGAGAAAGAAAGAAGGAAGGAAGGAAGGAAGGAAAGAAGGAAAGAAGGAGGGAGGGAGGGAGGGAAGGAAGGAAGGAAGAAAGAAAGGAAGAAAGGAAAAAGAAAATTAGCCGGGCATGGTGGTGGCGTGTGCCTGTAATCCCAGCTGCTCTGGAGGCTGAGGCAGGAGAATCGCTTGAGCCTGGGAGGCAGAGGTTGCAGTGAGCTGAGATCACCCCATTGCACTCCAGCCTGGGTGACAGAGCAAGACTCTGTCTAAAAAAAAAAAAAAAAAGAAAAGAAAAAGAAAAAAGGAATAGCACAGATGAAAACACCTCAGACCTAATTTTATCTAGCTGTTTTGACTTCCTCACTTTCTTTTAAGAGCCAAACTGACATAAACTCTGTTTACCAGCTTTCATTTCCCCTTCTATTTCACACTTTGTGATGGAAATGGTGGTATAATGAACAGTGAAATTGAAGAAAACAAAGAATAAAGGAACTATAGGATAAACTGACATAATATGAGCATATGTTCACAGTGTTTAAGTCTATGTTATAAAGACCACCACATCAAGGGTAATTGCAATTAATTTCCTGAAAGTGTTATTCTAGTTCTCAAAAATGAACGCTCTTTTTTAAATTCATAAATATTTAATAAGTAATCCCCAGTAAGGCCTTATGACTATTCAAACAATTCTTTTTTAATTTTAACAAATACATTTACATGTGCCCGTAATATGCCAAGTACTTTGACATATATTTTACAAAACAATAATTCATTTTAATGTATTAAATATTTCTACTCATGGTGCAGCATCATTCTCAAGAGAGAATGTTCTGAAAATCTTTAGAAAGAAGGAATAACACTAGATGGATAAATATACTTTGTGGTAAGATTTTGCTTCTTTTTAAAAATTTTTATTTATTTATTTTTGAGACAGCATCTCACTTTGTCACCCAGGCTGGAGTGCAGTGGCATGATCTCGGCTCACTGCAACCTCCAACCCCCTGGTTCAAGCCATTTTCCTGCCTCAGCCTCCCGAGTAGCAGGGACTACAGGTACCCACCACCATGCCCAGCTAATTTTTGTATTTTTAGTAGAGATGGGGCTTTGCTATGTTGCCAGTCTGGTCTTGAACTCCTGATCTCAAGTGATCCACCCGCCTCAGCCTCCCAGAGTGTTGGGATTACAGGTTGGAGCCACCACATCCAGCCAGATTTTCTTATTGAATTTTCTGAATCATTACAGTTTTAAAATGGCCACTAATGGACATGACATTTTCTTTTTTTTTTTTTGAGACGGAGTCTCGCTCTGTCGCCCAGGCTGGAGTGCAGTGGCGCGATCTCGGCTCACTGCAAGCTCCGCCTCCCGGATTCACGCCATTCTCCTGCCTCAGCCTCCTGAGTAGCTGGGACTACAGGCGCCCGCCACCGCGCCCGGCTAATTTTTTGTATGTTTAGTAGAGACGGGGTTTTACCATGGTCTCGATTTCCTGACCTTGTGATCTGCCCGCCTTGGCCTCCCAAAGTGCTGGGATTACAGGTGTGAGACATTTTCATGTATGTATTTTAGGCAACTATGTGTTGGCAAAAAAAAAAAAAAAAAAAGGTGTTAAATAAAATGCTTTTCATCACTTCGACAGAACTGGCTTTATTCTCTAATCTGTTAGGTTGCAATACCTACCAACAACCCTAGCTTAGGGTGCTTTCTAACTGCTTGTCTCATTGTTATGGTGGATAAATGCTCTCTTAGTATATCTGTTTTGCTTTTTAATTTAAAAAAAAATTTTTTTAAAGAGAGACAGGGTCTTGCTTTATGGCCCAGGCTGGACTCCAATTCGTGGGTTCAAGTGATCCTCCCACCTCAGCCTCATGAGTAGCATATCTTTTTTGCTTTAATAGAAAAAAAAAGACTTTCTCTAAAACATTCATATGGTGATGTATCTTCCCCTTACTCTGTTCTGTTTCTTTTCTCTTATCACTTATATTTTATTACCTATATGATTTATTTATTACGCATTTTAAAAAATTACCTGGTTTCTCCAAATAGAATGTAAGCTCCATGAAACCGAGGTTTTGTCTGCTTTGTTCACTGATGTGTTTCAAGCAGTTAAGAGCGTGTCTTTCATATTAGGGGCACTCAGTGAGTATGTTGAGGGAGCAAACTTGCTGAATCATACTGTTGAGGAAATCAAAAGAAAACCTTGAAGGAGGCATTTCTGATCTGACGTTCCCCAACATCTTGTGATTTAGGCAGGCCGAGTGTTATCCTCATATTTTTGAAAGATTAAGCTTCATCACAAACCTAGAGATTTTAGGTTGTGCTAGCGTGTGAAATTTATTTTGCAGAATATTTTACTTGTAAAGAAAGATATGTGTCTTTTTACCCGGAGTCATTTTCCTGCCATTTTCTTTATCTACAGGGAATTTCATAATATTCATTTACTGCTCTTATTTTGACAAGTAAAATGAGCAGTCTCCTGTGTCTCAAACCTGCCTTTCGAATATTGCTACGGTATGTTAAAAGTTATCCCAAACTTTGCTACCTGCCTCCAGGAAACATTTTAAATGGTCTTTCCCAAATATCCTATGAATAAATCCATAGTCCCTTGCTCCTGATTTGGCTGACACTACAGATATATCACCCATACACAATATGATATGTTTTTCCCCATTTCCTGCTCAGTATTACCAGAGAGCCTTCAATGATTGGCCCCCAAATTGAAATATAATCTAGTTTTTGCTATTGAAGTGGATACTCTTTTTGAGTTTATTCCAATCTTTTTTTTTTTTTTTTTTTACACAGAGTTTTGCTGTGTCACCCAGGCTGTAGTGCAGTGGTGCGATCTCAGCTCACTGCAACTTCCGCCTCCTGGGTTCAAGCAATTCTCTTGCCTCAACCTGCCGAGTAGCTGGGATTACAGGTGCCCCCACCACGCCCAGCTAATTTTTTGTATTTTTGGTAGAGACACGGTTTTGCCATGTTATCCAGGCTGGTTTCAAATTCCCGAGCTTAGGCAATCTGCCCGCCTCGGCCTCCCAAAGTGCTATAGGCATGAGCCACCACCCCTGGCCTATTCCAATTGTTAAAAAGGGCAGACCTGTGACCAAAGGAAAATATCATACGTTAATGAATGTCTCTGTAAATTAGCTAAACCATAAGGTCTCTCCTATCCTGGCAGCGAACATTTTTAAATTGCTGAATTATGCTATAGAATAACTAATCATGTGAAAGATTTTTAGAAATAATCGACTACTTTTTTAACAGGCATAATTTACAATAAATTGGAAAGATCTTTTTTAAAAAAAACTTTTATTTTAAGCTCACGGCTACATGTGCAGGTTTGTTATATAGGTAGATCCATGTCACGAGGGTTTATTGTACAGATTATTTCATCATCTAGGTATTGAGCCTAGTACCCACTAGTTATTTTTCCTGATCTTCTCTCTCCTCCCACCCTCCACCCTCTGGTAGGCCCCAGTGTCTGTAGTTCCCCTCTATGTGTTCTCATCATTTAGCTCCCACTTATAATTGAGAACATGTGATACTTGGTTTTCTGTTCCTGTGTTAGTTTGCTAAGGATAATGGCCTCCAGCTCCATCCATGTTTCTGCAAAGGACATGATCTCTTTCTTTTTTATGGCTGCATAGTATTATAAATGGTGTATATAATACCACATTTTCTTTATGGAAAGATCTTAAGTGTTCAGTTTCATGAATTTTGACATTTGTGTGCACCTATGTAACTACTATCACATACCAGATACAGATTTACATCGCCCCAATAAAGATTCCTCTGACTTGGCCAGGCATGGTGGCTCATGCCTATAATCCCAGGACTTTGGGAGGCTGAGATGGGCAGATCGCCGGAGGTCAGGTGAAACTCTGTCTCTATTAAAAACACAAAAATTAGCTGGGTGTGGTGGCACGTGCCTATATTTCCAGCTACTCGGGAGGCTGAGGCAGGAGAATCACTCGAACCTGGGAGGGTGATGGCTGCAGTGAGCTGAGATGGTACCATGTCACTGCAGCCTGGGCAAAAGAGCAAGACTCCATCTCAACAAACAAACAAACAAACAAAAGATTCATCTGGCTCTTTCCTTTCAAATCTCCTCCCACATCCCCAAGGTAACATCTGACCTGTGTCACCATAAGTTAGTTTTGTCTCTTCTTCTATTTCGTGTAAATGGACTTATCACACAGTAAATATTTAAATATTTTTGGTCTGTTTTTTTGTTTGTTTGTTTGTTTTTGAGATGGAATCTTGCTCTGTCACCCAGGCTGGAGTGCAGTGGTGCCATCTCAGCTCACTGCAACCTCTGCCTCCTGGGTTCAAGCGATTCTCCTGCCTCAGCCTCCTGAGTAACTGGGACTACAGGTGCCCACCACCATGCCTGGATTTTTTTTTTTTTTTTTTTTTTTTCATTTTTAGTAGAGATGGAGTTTCACCAAGTTGGCCAGGCTAGTCTCGAACTCCTGACCTCAAGTGATTCGTCCACCTTGGCCTCCCATAGTGCTGGGATTACAGGCATGAGCCACCGTGCCCGGCCTGGTCTGGGTTCTCTACTTAACATGTTTCTGAGATTCATCCATGCTATTGAGTGATTCAGTAGCTCCTATCTTTTTGTTGCAAAGTACTCCATTACATACATACACAGCATTTGTCCCTTTATCTATTGGGTTATTTCCAGTTTGGGCTATTATAAATATGCTGCTATGAATATTATTGTACAAATGTTTGTGTCAGTGTATGTTTTCATTTCTATTCAGTAACGCTCTAGTCATGGAATACCTGGGTGTCTTAGTCAGCTTGGGCTGCTATAACAAAGTGCTGTAGACTGAGTAGCTTGTAAACAACAGCCTTCACAGTTCTGGAGGTTGGAAGTCCAAGATCAGTATGCCAGCATGGCTGATTCTGATGAGGGTCCTCTTCTGGGTTGCAGAATGCTGACCTGACTTTTCTTTGTATTCTTACAGGATGGAAAGAGAACTAGTTACCTTTCTGGTCTCTTCTTATAAGGGCACTGATCCTATCCATTAGCTCTCCACTCTCATGACCTAATTATCTCCCACAGACCCCACCTTCAAATACCATCATATTGGAATTTTAGGGGGACACAAATGTTCACTCCATTTCACTGGGTATATTTAATTTTACAAGAAGCTGCCAAATGTTTCTCCAAAGTGGTTGTACTAGCAATATGTCTAGTAGCAAAAAATTCTCATTTTCTCTAGTTTATATTTAATATACTGAATCAATAACATTTAGAATATGTATAGTCAAAGAAATAATCTACATTTCTTTCAAAGTTCCCTGACAACTACTTAATGAGGTCTTGGGAAAATATGAGTTGACCTAGAGTAGCCTCTGGTGTGCCTATTATCTGTCAAATAATGAAGATTTTAATGTAAGTTTTCACTTATTTGTAGAGGTCAATGGATGGTTGAGATTTCTTTTCTTGCAGTCATACCCTGAAAAATATTCCTGGCACAAAATATCTAAAAATGTGTAATACAATGTATTTAAAACTTTAGAAATGTAGAGTTGAACTGTTGAGAAAATAAGACTCCTTGGAGGCAGAAAATGAGTAGGAATTATAAATACATATGGGTAAGCAAGAGTGAACAGATTAGTGCCTCGGGAGCATCTGCAAATCTCTGGTAGCCTGGAATTTCAGTTTCACTGGGTCATATGTCAGGAGACAGAAGGCAAAGTCTAAGACTGAGATATGACTGAGATACTCTAAAGTGATATGCTCCATAAAACAGTAACCTAGGACAAATTATGTCTGGTTTTGAGGAAACTTGTCTGTCTTCACTTTGGCTATGGGTGGAGAAAGGAAGAAGAGTCCTTTGAGAGTTTGTAAACACAGCTGGCCATAAGTAGGATGTTGAGGATCATTACCTGTGAGGTGTGAAAAGTCCAATCCAGGAATGTAGTTAAAGCCACTTTGGGTTAGTGGTGCCATTAGACACCCATCAGAGGAAAACACCAATCCTCTCTGGAGGAAAACATCTTTACACCATTCCTCAAATAATTTCCCAAAGTGAAATTCCAAGGAACAATAGCTATTATCAAAAATCATAAAACACATGAAAACTCAATGGACAAGAATCAACAGAAACAACAAACAGTAGAATTGGATCTTCAAGGAATTCAGATGTTGGAATTACGAAATATAAAATAGAAAATAGTTTGTTTCAATACATAAAATATTACATCAAAAAGTATAAGTAAGCACAGAAGAATGTAATCAGACTCATTTCACACCATGTACAAAACCCAACTCAAAATGGATTAAAGACTTGAAGACCTAAACTGTAAAACTACTAGAAGGAAACATAGGGAAAAAGATCTATGACATTGGTCTGGGCAATTTTTTTTTCACTGACATACAAATTCTTTTCAGGGAATAAAAATACATACTTGATATGGTTTGGCAGTGTCCCCACCCAAATCTCACCTTGAATTGTAATAATCCCCACTTGTCAAGGGTGGGACCAGGTGGAGGTTATTGAATCATACGGGTGGTTCCCCCATACTGTGTCTTGTGATAGTGAATAAGTCTCGTGAGATCTGATGGTTTTATAAATGGGAGTTCCCCTGCACAAGCTCACTTCCCTGCCACCATGTAAGACATCTCTTTACTCTTCCTTCACCTTTTGCCATGATTGTGAGGCCTACCCAGCCATGTGGAACTTAAGTCCATTAAACTTTTTTCCTTTAAAATTTACCCAGTCTTGGGTATGTCTTTATTAGCAGTGTGAGAATAGACTAATACAATACCAGACTATAAAAACAAGCCTCAATACATTTCAAGCAATTTTTAATATACATCTCTGACTAAATGAAATTAAATTAGATTCTAGTAACAAAAAGAAAGTTAAAATAGGTAACATATTTGGAAATTTAAAAAATTCACTTCTAAATAACCTATAGTTGAGAACAAGTTATAATGGAAATTAGAAAATACTAGTAACTGAATGATTAAAAAATACTATCTGTTTAAACTTATGCAATATTACCAAAACATATAACTTTAAATGCTTATACATAAAACATCAGAAAAAGAACAATAAGATAAACCCAGAAAGTAAAGGCAGGAAATAATAAACACAGGAGCAATAGTCAATGAACTTAAAAGAATAGATATAGAAAGGATCAATAAAATCACAAGTTGGTTCTTTCTTTTTTTTTTCTTTAGACGGAGTCTTACTCTGCTGCCCAGGCTGGAGTACAGTGACTCGATCTCAGCTCACGGCAACCTCTGCCTTCTAGGTTCAAGCAATTCTCCTGCCTCAGCCTCCCAAGTAGCTGGGACTACAGGCTTACACCACCATGCCAGGCTAATTTTTTGTATTTTAGTAGAGACGTGGTTTCACCATGTTGGCCAGGCTAGTCTTGATCTCCTGACCTCGTGATCCACCTGCCTTGGCCTCCCAAAGTGCTGGGATTACAGGCGTGAGCCACTGCACCTGGCCAAGTTGGTTATTTTAAAGGACTAATTGTATGCACAAACCACTGGAAAGATTCATATGTTAGTGTATTAGTCCCTTTTCATGCTGCTGATGAAGACATATATCATTTATAAGAAAAAAAAGAGGTTTAATGGACTCATAGTTCCACGTAGCTGGGGAGGCCTCACAATCATGGTGGAAGGTGGAAGGACGTCTTACTTGGTGGCAGGCAAAGAAGGAATGAGTGCCAAGCAAAAGGGGATTTCCCCTTATAAAACCATCAGCTCTCACCAGACTTATTCACTACCTTGAGAACAGTGTGGGAGAAACCGCCCCATGATTCAGTTATCTTCCACTAGAGGGAATTATGAGAGCTACAAATCAAGACGAGATTTAGGTGGGGACACTGCCAAACCATATCAGTTAATTTCTTAGGGCTGCTATAACAAATGATCATAAACTTAGTGGCTTAAAACAACACAAATGTATTGTCTCACAGTGTAGGTTAGACATTCAACAGAGGTATCCCCAGGCTAAAATCAAGGTATCAGTAAGATTGTGTTCCTTTGTGAGGCTCTAGAAGGCAATCCATTTTCTGGCTGTTTCCAGCTTCTGGAAGCTGTCTGAATTCCTTGGCTTATGGCCGCCTTCCATCTTCAAAGCCAGCAATGGCCTGTTGAGTCTTTCTCATATTGTATCACTCTGACATTGACTCTTCTGCTACCTAATTCCACATTCATGATTACATTGGGTCCACCCAGATAATCCAGGACAATTTTCTTATTTTAAGATCAGCTGATTAACAACCTGAATTCTATCTTCTGCCTTAATTCTACTTTGCCATGTTATATACTATATTGACAGGTTCCAGGAATTAAGATAGGGACATTTATTCTGCCTGCCAAAACTGAATAATAAAAAAAACGAGACAAGGTACAAGTAACTAATGTTAGAAATGAAAAAGGGGTATAACTATAGACATAGCAAAATTAAATATATAATAAGAGGATATTGTGAATAATTTATGTCAATAAATTTGAAACACAAAGACACATATCTAGGAAACTTAGGAAGCAACGGAAAGCCCAAGAGTTTTACAACAATTAAAGAAACTCATTAAATGGTTTAATCTTCTCTGTTTCAGATGATTTTCACACTAGTTTCAGATGATTTTTCAGGCAAGCTCTGCCAGACTTTCAAGAAACAGACCAAACAAATAAATGCAATTTTATGTAAATTTTTTCAAAACATAAAAAAGAGGAGACATTTATTTCTTTTTAAACAAAAAGATGAAAATTTTATTTACTGGGAAATTCTTGCTGATTTTTTGTTGTTGTTGTTGTTGAGATGGAGTCTCGGTTTGTTGCCCAGGCTGTAGTGCAATGGTACAATCTCGGCTCACTGCAACCTTAGCCTCCTGGGTTCAAGTGATTCTCCTGCCTCAGCCTCCTGAGTAACTGGATTATAGGCACGCACCACCACGCCTGGCTAATTTTTGTATTTAGTAGAGACAGGGTTTCACCATGTTGGCCAGGCTGGCCTCGAGTTCTTGACCTCAAGTGATCTGCCTGCCTCAGCCTCCCAAAGCTCTGGGATTACAGACATGAGCTACCACACTTGTCTCTTGCTGATTTTTTCATAGGGGTGTGACAAAAGCAACATCAGAATTTATTGTGATTCTATCTACAGAAGCTGGAGAAGATGATTTCATTTGTTCATTAAACCCCTCAATGTCTTCTACCTGCCTTTCCTAACCTTTACATTCAAAATTATCTTCCTGCCTATATATCTGTTAGTCAATAATCTTTCTTCCATTAAGTTTATGAAATTCTTCATGACGTGATATGGATTTTGACAGTGCTGTTTTTGATGTCATAATACATGGCAGAATGACTTGTGATAATATCACTTATAGCTTATTCAGGGGTCAGTAAACTATGGTCTTTTACAGCCTTTTTTGTTTAAAATGGTTGGGAAATAAAAGAATATTTTATGACATAAAAATTATATTAAACTTGAAGTTTAGTATCCATAAATAAAGTTTTATTGTAATGCAGCTGTACTCATTTTTACATAAATTTTTTTGTGGCTGTTTTCATTCTATAAGGTGAGAACTGTGTAGGTGCAACATAGATCATATGACCCACAAAGCCTAAAACATTTACTAAATGACCGTTTATAGAAACTAAGTTGCAGACCATGGCCTATATATTTACATTACACTACAATTATAAAATATAGGTGTTTGACAGTATTTATACCTTTGGATGAATAACCTTACATAGTGAAATGTATAGGTATATCTATATTACAGATATATCCTCTTTTTACCATTTTTCAGTTGGCTGTTTTAGCTTTTCTAAATACATAATTTTGTCTGTAAATAATTATGACAATTGAACTGGCGCAGTGGCTCACGATTGTAATCCCAGCACTTTGGGAGGCTGAGGTGGGCTGATCATGAGGTCAGGAGATCGAGACCATCCTGGCCAACATGGTGAAACCCCTGTCTCTATTAAATACAAAAAATCAGCCGGGCATGGTGGGACGTGCCTATAGTCCCAGCTACTCGGGAGTCTGAGGCAGGGGAAATCGCTTGAATCCAGGAGGTGGAGGTTGCAGTGAGCTGAAATCATGCCACTGCACTCCAGCCTAGCGACAGAGCAAGACTCTGTCTCAATAAATAAATAAACCAATTATGTCATACTACTCTTTTTTTTTTTTTTTGAGACAGATTCTGGCTCTGTCGCCTAGGCTGGAGTGCAGTGGTGAGATCTCTGCTCACTGCAACCTCTGCCTTGCAGGCTTAAACCATCCTCCCACCTCAGCTTCCTGAATAGCTGGGACCACAGGCATGTGCCACCACGCCCAGCTGATTTTTGTATTTCTTTGTAGAGACGAGGTCTCACTTTGTTGCCCAGACTGGTCTCGAACTCCTGAGCTCAAGAGACCCACCCACAGTAGCCTTCCAGAGTGCTAGGATTACAGGCGTAAGCCACCATGCCCAGCCTCATACTACTCTTTTCCAACACTTCCAAGCATTGTTTCCTTCACTTCTTTCTTTCTTTTATCCTTTCTTTTTTTTTTTTGAGACACAGTCTCAATCTGTTGCCCAGGCTGGAGTACAGTGGCGTGATCTCGGCTCACTGCAATGTCTGCCTCCCCGGTTCAAGCAATTCTCCTGACTCAGCCTCCCAAGCAGCTGGGATTACACGCACTTACCACCACGCCTGGCTAGTTTTTTTTTTTTCTTTGAGACAGAGTCTTGCTCTGTCACCCAGGCTGGAGTGCAGTGGCGTGATCTTGGCTCACCGCAACCTCCACCTCCCAGGTTCACGCCATCCTCCTGCCTCAGTCTCCTGAGTTGCTGGGATTACAGGCACCTGCCCCACACCTGGCTAATTTTTGTATTTTTAGTAGAGATGAGGTTTCACCATGTTAGCCAGGCTGATCTCAAACTCCTGAACTCAAGTGATCCGCCCGCCTCAGCCTCCCAAAGTGCTAGGATTACAGGCGTGAGCCACCACTCCTGGCCTATTTTTGTATTTTTACTAGAGACCAGGTTTCACCATGTTGGCCAGGCTGGTCTCAAACTCCTGACCTCAGGTGATCCGCCTGCCTCGGCCTCCCAAAGTGCTAGGATTACAGGTGTGAGCCACCATGCCCGGCCTTCTCCACCTATTTCCAATCAATGTTTCCTCCTAATTGCATTGGCAGATTTTCCTGGCAAATATTTATAGGGAAAATTTCTTGCTTTTTCATAACTTTGACATAAATATTTATAGTGTTTCACCACTAAAATATATTTACATCCATATCCTTAGTGCTATAATATATTGATAATTTGGTCTGAGACAGATTTTATAATGTAAGAATATTTCTCTTTTGCAAAGAGGATTTATAATAATTTGCAAATAAATTGGATATTTATTAAGTGCTTTTTAAGCATCTAGATGTAGTTCATATTGTTTTAGACCCACTGATGTAATGTATTTCATTAATATCTTTTTAAGTACTGTATAATTTTTAAATTTTAGATTCAGAGGGTACATGTGCAGGTTTGTTATTGGGTATATTGCGTGATGCTGAGATTTGGGTTTCTAATGATCCCATTGCCCAAGTGGTGAACATATTACCCAATAGGTAGTGTTTAAGCCCTTGCCTCCTTCCCTGCCTCCCCACTTTGGGAATACCCAGTGTCTGTTGAGCCCATCTTTGTGTCTGTGTGTACCCAATGTTTAGCTACCACTTATAAATGAGAACATGTGGTATTTGTTTTTCTGTTTCTGCATTAATTTGCTCAGGATAATGGCCTTCAGCTGCAACCATGTTGTTGCAAAGGACATGATTTCAGTCTTTTTTATGACTGAATAGTATTCCATGGTGTATATGTACCATATTTTCTTTTATTATTATTATTTTTGAGACGGAGTCTCGCTTTGTTGTCCAGGCTGGAGTGCAGTGGTGTGATCTCGGCTCACTGCAACTTCTGCCTCGTGGGTTTAAGCAATTCTCTGCCTCAGCCTCCCGAGTAGCTGGGATTACAGGTGCATGCCACCACACCTGGCTAATTTTTGTATTTTTGGTAGAGATGGGATTTCACCGTCTTGGCCAGACTGGTCTTGAACTCCTGACCTTGTGATCCACCTGCCTTGGCCTCCCAAAGTGCTGGGATTAGAGGCATGAGCCACCATGCCCGGCCCATATTTTCTTGATTCAACCTACCACTGATGGATTGATTCCATGTCTTTGCTACTGTGAGTAGTGCTGTGATAAACGTATGAGTGAAGGTGTCTTTTTGGTAGAACAGTTTATCTTCTTTTAGATATATTCCCAGTAATAAAATTACTGGGTCAAATGATAATTTCCATTTTCAGTTTTTTCAGAAATCTCCAAACTGCTTTCCACAGGACCTGAACTAATTCGTATTTCCACTAACAGCATATAAACTTCCCTTTTCTTTGCAACCTTGTGAATGTCTGTGATTTTTTGATTTTTTAAATAATGTCATTCTGACTAGTGTGAAATGGTATCCCATTGTGGTTTTGATTTGTATGTCTGTAATAATTAGTGATGTTGAGCATTTTTAAATATATTTGTTGGCTGCTTGGATGTCTTCTTTTGAGAAGTGTCTGTTCATGTACTTTGCCCACTTTTTAATGGGATTGGTTTTTTCTTGTTGGTTTGTTTCAGTTCCTTATAGATTTTGTGTATTAGCCCTTTGTAAGATCCATAGTTTACAAATATTTTCTTCCATTCTGTAGGTTGGTTGTTTACCCTGTTGATAGTTTATTTTGCAGTGAAGAAATCCTTTAGTTTAATAAGGTTCCAATTGTCAATTTTTGTTTTTGTTGCATTTGCTTTTGAGGACTTATTCATAATTTCTTTGCCTAAGTTCATATCTAGAAAAGTATTTCCTAGGTTTTCTTTTAGGATTTTTATAGTTTGTAGTCTTACATTTAGATCTTTAATCTATCTTTAGTTAATTTTTGTATATAGTGAAAACGGTTCAGTTTCATTCTTTGCCTATGGTTAGCCAGTTTTCTCCACAGCATTTGTTGAATAGAGTAATCTTTCCCCAGTGTTTATTTTTGTCAGCTTCATCAAAGATCAGTTGGTTGTAGGTGTGCAGCTTTATTTCAGGGATCTCTATGCTGTTGCACTAATCTATGTGTCTATTAATGTTTTTGTACCATTGCCATGCTGTTTTTGTTCCTCTAGCCTTGTAGTATACTTTGAAGTTGGAAGACGTGATGCTTCTGGCTTTGTTCTTTTTGCTTAGGATTGCTTTGGCTATTTGGGCTATTTTGTGTGTTTGTGTTGGGGGGGTGGTTCATATGAATTTTAGAATAGTTTTCTCTAATTCTGAAAAGTAACATTGGTAATTTGATAAGAATAGTGTTGAATCTGTAGATTGCTTTGGGCAGTATGGACGCTTTAATTATATTGATTATTCCAATCCATGAGCATGAAATGCTTTTCTATTTGTTTGTGTTATCTATGATTTCTTTCAGCAGTGTTTTGTAGTTCTCCTTGTAGAGATCTTTCATTTCCTTGGTTAGATGTATTCCTAAGTGTTTTATTTCATGTTTTTTTATGGTTATTTTAAATGGGATTGCATTCTTCGTTTGATTCTCAGCTTGAATGTTATTGGTGTATAGAAATGCTGCTGATTTTTGTATGTTGATTTTGTATCCTGAGACTTTGCTCAAATCATTAGGTCTAGGAGTCTTTTCACGGAATTTTAGGGTTTTCTGGGTATATAATCATATCGTCAATGAAGAGAGATCGCTTGACTTCCTCTTTTCCTATTTGGATTCCTTTTATTTCTCTCTTGCTTGTTTGCCCTGGCTAGGACTTCCAGTACTATGTTGAATAGGAGTGGTGAGAGCTGATATCTTTGTCTTGTTCCTGTTCTTGGGGGCAGAACTTCCAACTTTTGCCCAGTCAGTACAATGTTAGTTGTAGGCTTGTCATAGACGGCTCTTATTATTTTGAGGTGTGTTCCTTCAATGTCTAGTTTGTTGAGGGTTTTTATCATGAAAAAAATGTTGGATTTTATTGAATGCTTTTTCTGCATCTATTGGGATGATCATATGGATTTTGTTTTTATTTCTGTTTATGGGGTGAATCACATATATTGAGTTGAATATGTTGAAATATCCTTGCATCCCAGGAATAAAGCCCACTTGACTGTGGTGAATTAATTTTTTGATGTGCTGTTGGATTTGGTTTGCTAATATTTTGCTGAGGATTTTTGCATCTATGTTCATCAAGGATATTAGCCTATAGTTTTCTTTTTTTGTTGTATCTTTGCTAGATTTTGGTATCAGGATGATACTGGTTTCATAAAATAAATTAGGGAAGAATCCTTTCTCTTTAATTTTTTGGAATAATTTCAGTAGGATTGGTAGCAGCTGTTTCTTTTATGTCTGGTGGAAATTGGCTGTGAATTCATTTGGTCCAGGGCTGTTCTGGGCTGGTAGGTTTTTTATTACTGATTCAATTTCCTTATTCATTATTGGTCTGTTTGAAATTTTTGTTCCTTCCTGGTTCAGTCTTGGGAGGTTGTGTGTTTCCAGGAATTTATCCATTTTCCTCTAGATTTTCTGGTTTGTATGCATAGAGATAGCAGTCTCTGAGGGTCTTTTGTATTTCTGTGTGATTAGTTGTAATGTTACCTTTGTCATTTCTGATCATGGTTATTTGGATCTTCTCTTTTTCTTTATTAATCTAGCTAGCAGTCTATTAATCTTGTTTATCCTTTCAAAAAACAACTTTTGTTTCATTGAACCTCTGTATAGTTTTTTGGGGCCTCAATTTCATTTTGTCTACACTGATTTTAGTTATTTCTTTGTTTCTGATAGCTTTGGGTTTAGTTTGTTCTTATGTTTTAGTTCCTCTAGGTGTATGGTTAGCTTGTTAATTTAAGATTTATCTTCTTGATATAGGAATTAGCACTATAAACTTTTCTCTTAACATTGCTTTTGTTGTAACCTGGATGTTTTAGTAGATTGTTTCTCTATTTTCATTTGTTTGAAAGAATTTTTTGATTTCATTCAGGAGCAAGTTGTTGAGTTTCCATGTATTTGTCTGGTTTTAAGGGTGCCTCTTGGTATTCAACTTATTTTTTAAGGCTAGTATATCTCGTTACTCAAACTCAACAAAAATGAGACAAAAAGAAAAATTTACAAGCCAATCTCACTTATAAATATAGATATAGAACTTTGAAACAAAACATTAAGAAGGCACAAGCAGCAATGTAGAAAAATGATCAAATTAGATTTATTACTGGAGTGCAAGATGAAGTTAGCATTAAAAAAATCTAATAATGTAATTCACTACATTAACAGATCAAAGAAGAAATACTAAATAATCATCTTAATTGTTGAAAGAGCATTCAATTATATTCAATAGTCCTTATAACTAAAAATTCCCAGCAAACTAGGACTAAAAGAGAATTTGCTTAAATTGATAAAGGGCATCTAAAATAGTTATAAGAAATATTCTCAATGATGACACATTGTAAGTATTCTTAAAATCAGGAGCAGGCAAGAATGACCACTCTCATAATTTCTAATCAACATGGTACTGGACGTCCTTGACATTGCAGTAAGACAAGTATAAGAAATAAAAAGTTTGAAGATTGGAAAGCAAGAAGTAAAGTTACATTATTTGCAGTCAATATGCATATTTGCATAGAAAGCCCAAAAGCTACAAAAATTAAATAAAAAAGTTTAATAAAATGGCAAAAAATAAGACTGATATTTAAAAGTCAGTTGTATTTCCATATACCACCAACAGACAGAAAACACATTTCCTGAAAGATACTATTGGCAACAGCAACAAAAAGCAAGGCACCTAGGAGGAAATCTAACTGATATTAATCTAATAATATATAAGATCATAATGGAGAAAATTTAGAAACTTTATGGAAAGATATCAAAGAAACCAAAGAACTCTATATAAATAGAGAGAAAGGGCTGGGCGCGGTGGTTCACGCCTGTAATTTCAGCACTTTGGGAGGCTGAGGCAGACGGATCACGAGGTCAGGAGATTGAGACCATCCTGGCCAACATGGTGAAACCCCGTCTCTACTAAAAAATAGCAAAAAAATTAGCTGGATGTGGTGGTGCGCAGGGAGGCTAAGGCAGGAGAATCGTTTGAACTCGGGAGGCAGAGGTTGCAGTTATGCAGTTAGACAAGACCGCACCACTGCACTCCAGCCTGTTGACAGAGCAAGACTCCATTTCAAAAAATGAAAATAAAAAAATAAAAAAGATAAATAAGTAAATAAAAAGAAAAGAAGAAATGAATGATAGGAGAGATTCAGTTTCATATCTTTCTTCTCCAGCTGATTTCTAGAAGCAAGTCAAAAGTACAACTGGGTTCTTTACCGAACTTAACAAGCTGCTTTTAAAATTTATTGAAATGAGCGAAGGGCCAAAAATTGCTAAGATACTTCTGAAGAAAAATAACAAAGCAAGGGGACTTTTTCCTCTCAGATATAAGAGCTTTTATAAAGGAAAAGTAGTTTGTCAGCATGGTATCTTTGCAAAGATGGAAAAGCGGACTAATGGAACAAAATTGAGAACTCAGAAACGTGCTTGTATGTACCTGGAAGCTTTATATAACAGAAGTGTCATTACAGATAAGAAAAGATAGACTACTCAATAAATGCTAGTATAATTGGTTATACATAAAGAAAAAACAAATTTGGATCCATACATCATACTATATACAATTCTATGTTGTTTTTTTTTTTTTTTTTTTGAGACAGGGTCTTGCTCTGTCACCCAGTCTGGAGTGCAGTGATATGATCATGGCTCAGCACAGCCTCAACCTCCTGGGCTCAAGCAATCCTCCTACTTCAGCCTCTGTAGTAGTTGGGACTACAGGCATGCACTACAACGCCTGGCTAATTATTATTATTATTATTATTATTATTATTATTTTGTATTTTTTGTAGAGATGGGGTTTTGCCATGTTGGCCAGGCTGGTTTCAAGCTCCTGGACTCAAGTGACTCACCCACCTTGGCCTCCCAAAGGACTAGGATTACAGCCATGAGCCACTGTGCCCAGCCATTCCATACATTAAGAAATGAAATGTGAAAGGCAAAACTTTAAAAACAACTTTTAGAAGAAAATATAGGTAAAGATCTTTTTAACTTCAAGGAAGAAGGACTTCAGACACAAAGCTCAAATTATAAAGAAAGTGGTTGATAAATTCACTACATTAAGAGCTCCCCTTAACTAAAAGATCATAAAGAAAATAAATAGATAAGGTACTGACTGTGGGGAGATATACTGATAAAAAATTTAGATAATGTATTGAAATTTTAAGCAGAAAACATAAAGAACTTCTAAACATTAATTAAATAAAAAGACAACCTAACAAAAAATCAAAAATTAGAAAAAATAGAGAAAATTTGGAAAATATACATTAAAACCATGATGAGATTCTATTTAACACTCACCAAATTGGAAAAACCTGAAAAGCATTGGTCAGAATATGTATCAAAAAGAAAGAACGGCCAGGCAGTGGTTCATGCCTGTAATCCCAACACTTTTGGAGGTCAAGGTGGGCGGATAACTTGGAGTCAGGAGTTGGAGACACCAGCCTGGCCAATATGGTGAAACTTCATCTCTACTAAAAATACAAAAATTAGCCAGGCATGGCGGCAGATGCCTGTAATCCCAGCTACTCAGAAGGCCAAGGCAAGAGAATCGCTTGAACCTGGGAGGCGGAGGTTGCAGTGAGACGAGATTGTGCCACTGCACTCTAGCCTGGCAACAGAGTGAGAGTCTGACTCAAAAAAAAAAAAAAAAAAAAAAAAGAATTTTTATACACTGCAGGTGGGAATATAAATTGATACAAACCATTTTTTGTATAATGATATGGCATTTTCTAGTAAAACTGAAGAAACACTAAACACCCAGTAATTAAACCCTTAGTGTACACTAAAGACATGTTCATCAATATTCAGAGTAGCATTATTTTAACATCAACATTACTGCCATACAATTTACATACAGTAAAATGCTCCCATTTTAAGTATATAGTTTGATGAGTTTTGACAAATATACATACCAGTGTACCTAGCACCACAATTAGGATATAACACTTTCTTTCACTCCTAAAAGTTTCCTATTGCTTGTATTAGTCCGTTTTCACACTGCTATAAAGATACTATCTGAGACTGGGTAATTTATAAAGGAAAGAAGTTTAATTGACTCCCAGTTCTGCATGGCTGGGGAGGCCTCAGGAAATTTACAATCATGGTGAAAGCTGAAGAGGAAGAAGTCACCTCTTCACAAGGCAGCAGGAGACAGAAGGGAGAGCGAAGGGGGAAGAGGCTGTTATAAAACTATCAGGTCTTGTGAGAACTCACTCATTATCCCAAGAATAGCCTGGGGAAAACTACCCCACGATCCAGTCATCTCCCACCAGGTCCCTCCCTCAGCATCTGGGGATTACAATTCAAGATGAGATTTAAGTGGGGACGCAAAGCCAAATCATACATTACAAAGCTCCATTACAGAAGAGCCCTTTTCCTACTGCCAATGCAGTTTTCCATTTTCTTGAATTTCATATAAGTGGAATCATACAATATATAGCCACTTGATTTTGGCCTCTTTATAATGCCTTTGAGATTCATCCATGTTGTTGCTTGTAGTTTGTTCCTTTTTGTTGCTGAGTGGTATCCCATTACATGAATACAGCAAGAGTTGTTTATATATTCACTAGTTTTTAGACATTTGAATTGTTTCCAGTCCTTGGCTATTATAAGTAGAAAAGCTGCTATAAAAATTCATGTAAAGGTCTTTGTGTGGACATATGTTTTTATTTCTCTTGTGTAAATTTCTAGGGGTGGAATTTTTGGGTTATATGGTAAGTATATGTTTAACTCATAAGAAAATCTGTTTTCCAGAATGATTATACTCTTTTACATTTCTACCAGCAATGTATGAGAGTTTCAGTTCACAGCAACATTATTCATAAAGCAAAAAATGGAACAACACAAATGTTCACTGTCAGAAGAATGAATAAATTATAGTATATTCATTCATAAGAATACCATATATAATTAACTACAGCTCTATGTATCAACATGACTAAAACATATTAAGCAAAGTAAAAGCGAATCACAGAATATATACAGTATATTCTATATATATGTATATATTTCTAAACTATGCTATAGTGTAGGGGTGAGAAGAGATGGGGTGCTTCAAATATATTGGTAATCTGTTTCTTAATCTGGGTGATAGGTACATGGGTATTAGTTATTATTATTTAACTGGCACAATACATTTTATATATGTGTGTATAATATATTTTTATAATAAAAGTTTAAAAAAAGGTAGTAGATGTTTCTTTAATCTTACTGTTGCTTTTTCTTTAAAAAGAGAAAATAATTGACTTGAGCATTTGTCCTATAGTGCCATGTGTTTTTCCAATACTGTTTAGTATTCTATGTACTTCCTCTGAGAGGTTGCAGTCTTAGTACTGGAGTAATTCTGGAACGCATTTCCATCTCTGAGAGTGAGCATTTAGATGTTGACTCTCAGCAGTATTAATGGCAGGAGTTAAATTCATAAATCCTTGTTTATGGAGATGAGAATATAGTCCACCTGATAGCAAAAATGATTGAGTAGAATTTATTTATTTCTTAAAATTATACTGGGGAAGGATGTGTCTTCTATTTATTTCTTTTCCAATTGCATTATTTAAAGCTGAGGTTTAAAAATCATCATGAAATTACCCCATAGCTGAATATAAAGGATCTGTCATCAATTCTAGAAAGCTCAGTTGGTCACTTATTGAATAAGAAGACTGCAATATTGACAGTAAAAATTTCTCTATCTCTCTTCTAGGTCATATCATAGCAATATAAATTGAAGTTGAAAGTTTCATAAAATGAAAAGTGCCAGTGAGGAAAATGGAAAAATGGCAAGAAATCAGTTTTTCATGTATTTTAGTGATATTAGAAAAGATAAAGATTATAGAGTTCCATCAGATGGTGCATTTCCATATCCTTCCTGGGGCATTATTAGTGAAGGCAATTTTTTAAATTATAGTTACAATCTGATTACAACTTTGATTATAAATATATTAAGATCCCAGCACTTTGGGAGGTGGAGGTGGGCGGATCACCTGAGGTCAGGAGTTCGAGACCAGCCTGACAAACATGAAGAAACCCTGTCTCCACTAAAAATACAAAACTAGCCAGACGTGGTGGTGCATGCCTGTAATCCTAGCTATTCAGGAGGGTGAGGCAGGAGAATTGCTTGAACCCAGGAGGCAGAGGTTGCAGTGAGCCGAGATCATGCCATTGCACTCCAGCCTGGGTAACAAGAGCAAAACTCCATCTTAAAATAAAATAAAATAAATAAATATATTAAGACATAATGGAATTGTGTATTTGAGTAAATTTTGTATAGCTGGAAATTAAATGTGAATTATTACAGAAGCAATTTCAAATATAGAAGCCTAGTAAATGAGCCATTAATTTATTAAATAATAACAAAAATCACCAGTAATTAAACACTTATGGGATTACTATCAAAATACAAATTATACACATTTGACAAATGCTTTAATATCAATCATGAGCTTGACTTTTTTCAAGTTTGAAGCAAGGCATATGAGTAGGGGAAATTATTCAAAAAAATGAAGTAGTTCTTTTATTGTGCTCCATATTATTTAGAAATCTTAAAAATATATTTTGCCCCATATGATTATATGAGAAATGGTGAAGATGCTACATAAAGGTGGAATTAACCATGTCAGTTGTGTTTCTTTTCTTTTCTTTTTTTTTTAAGACGGAGTCTCGCTCTGTCGCCCAGGCTGGAGTACATTGGCACGATCTTAGTTCACTGCAAGCTCCGCCTCCCGGGTTCACGCCTTTCTCCTGCCTCAGCCTCGCGAGTAGCTGGGACTACTGGCACCCGCCACCATGCCCAGCTAATTTTTTATGTGTGTATTTTTGGTGGAGACGGGGTTTCACCGTGTTAGCCAGGATGGTCGCGATCTCCTAACCTCGTGATCAGCCCGCCTTGGCCTCTCAAAGTGGTCAGTTGTTTTCTCATGCTAACAAATGACTACCAGACTGGGCAATTTCTGAAAGATAGGTTGCTTATTCCTTAGTTCATCATTACTGCTAAATAGGAATTCCCAATGTTTACACAGTAAGCTTTGATTATTTTTATGAATTAAATAATAGATAATTCTGTCCTAAAGGTAAGATTAATTTAAAATTTTTACTGTGGAATATAGGTTTGCATCTTATTTATTTATTTATTTATTTATTTATTTATTTATTTAAGATGGAGTCTCACTCTGCCGCCCAGGTTGGAGTGCAGTGGCGCGATCTCCGCTCACCGCAACCTCTGCCTCCCAGGCTCAAGCAATTCTCCCGCCTCGGCCTCCTGTAGCTGGGACTATGGGTGCCCACCACCATGCCCGGCTAAGTTTTGTATTTTTAGTAGAGATGAGGTTTCACCATGTTGACCAGGCTGGTCTCGAACTCCTGACCTCAAGTGATCCAACTGCCTCGGCCTCCCAAAGTACTGGGATTATAGGCATGAGCCATGGCGCCTGGCCTGGATTTGCATTTTAAATGACATATATTTGTACAAATTTCAAAAGTGTTTTCATATGTACTATACAATTTGATGTTGCTATAACCCCATGAGATTAGCAGGCTTATCTCTGTTTTGCTAGTAAGAAAACTAGACTCGTGGAGATTAAATAAATTATCTAAGTATCTTGACTAATGACAGATATAGCACTGGAATCTTTCTTCTCATTTTCAGACACGGTCTCCCTTTGTTGCCCAAGCTGAAATGCAGTAGTGTGATCATGGCTCACTGCAGCCTCAACCTCCCAGGCTCAAGTTATCCTTCTACCTCAGCCTCCTGAGTAGTAAGGACTACAGGAGTACAACACGATGCTAATCTAATTTTTGTATTTTTTGTAGAGTTGGGGTGGCCATGTTGCCCAGGCTGATCTCAAACTCCTGAGCTCAAGCAACCTGCCCACCTCTGCCTACAAAAGGACTGGGATTACAGGTGTGAGCCATCGCATCCAGCCTAGAGTGTTTGTCTTTTGTTTCTGAACTCAGTATTATTTCTATTATACCATAATTTCCATATCTGATGTATGTCTTCAGACGAAAGTAAAAATTATGATGTCATCTTGTTAAATTTCATCTTTAGGGGTTGTGGTAGGCTGAATAATGGCCGTCTAAAGATATCAGGTGCTAATTCTGGAAACCTGTCAATGTTACCTTATAAGGAAAAAGGGTCTTTACAGGTGTGACTAAATTAAAGGTCTTGAGATGTGAAGATTATCCAGGGTTAGCCTTGTGGGTCCTAAATCCAATCACGAATGTCTTTATATAAGAGAGGCAGAGGGCGATTTCACACAACAGAAAAGTAGAAAACAGAGACACAGAGGAGAAAGCAATATGACTATGGAGACAGAGATTAGAGTGATGTGGCCACAAGCCAAGGAATGCCAGCATCCACCAGAGGGCCAAGGAACAGATTCTTCCCTAGAACCTCCAGAGGTAGTACAATCATGTAGACCTCTCAATTTCTGACTATGGAAACTGGTGTTGGACTTCTGGCCTTCAAAACTGTGAGAGAATGAATTTCTCTTGTTTTAAATTACCAAGGTTGTGGTAATTTGTTACAACATCCCTAGGAAACTGATACAGAGATACTGTTCAAAGTTTTCATAACCTGTTCAACTCCATGCAATTGACTTGAGTCTCTATTTTGGAACAGATGGATTCAGAAGAATCTAAGGCTTGTCCATAAAAAATTCCCCAGAACAGAGAATGGTTAAAATGCTGAGATTCCAAGCACTTCTTTATAAAGACACCTGTTCTCTGAGAGTTAATAGGGAATGTTCACAAGTTTAAAAGAGAAATGTTGCTGGGCACTGTAGTTCCCTGTCTCTACAAATAATTTTTTATAAATTGGCTGGGCATGGTGGCATGCCTCTGCAGTCACAGTTACTCTGGTGGCTGAGTTGGGAGAATTGCCTGAGCCTGGGAGGCCAAGGCTACAGTGAGCTATAATTACACCACTGCGTTCTAGCCTGGGCGACAGAGCAAGATCCTGACTCAAAATAAATAAATAAAAATAATAAAATAGAAATATTTAAATGGAATAGTTATTGTTAATTCATGTCAAAAAAAAAAAAAAAAGTCTTATCTCTGATAAGCTAAAATGTACTGAATCCACCTAAGAAAAACTGGGAGCATACTGTGTATTTATTTGAATGCCGAACACTCAAAACTTCAGAGTAAAGCAAGTGTTTTTCTTTTTTCTTTACAGAAAGAACATTGGAGCTATCATGTCTGGAAGTGTGTTTACAATCTAATTTTACCTACTCACTCTCCTCTTTAAACTTTTCTTTTGTGACTTTTCTGCAATCAGTAAGGGAAACTCAAGTTATCATGAGAATCTTTCTAAATCCCTCCCATTTTCATAACTTCACCAGGACTTGCCAAGACATCACAGGTGAATTTAAAATGTGCTCCTTGTGTTTGGTTTGTGAGTCTCAAGGAAACATGGATTTTATTTCTCAGGAACAAACATCAAAAGGTAAACACAAAGTGAAGGTGATAATAAAATGGTATCAGGTATAAATTAATGTATTCTGGTAAAAACATATTAATAATATATTCTTTTTTTTTTTTTTGAGATGGAGTCTCGCTCTGTTACCCAGGCTAGAGTGCAGTGGTGCGATCTCGGCTCACTGCAACCTCTGCCTCCCGGGTTCAAGGGATTCTATTGCCTCAGCCTCCCAAGTAGCTGGGACTACAGGCACGTGCCACCACGCCCAGCTAATTTTTTAGTTTTAGTAGAGACGGGGTTTCACCATCTTGGCCAGGCTGGTCTCGAACTCCTGACCTTGTGATCCACCTGCCTCGGCCTCCCAAAGTGCTGGGATTACAGGTGTGAGCCACCGCACCCGGCGAATATATTCCATTTTTAAATCCAGTGGCATTGGAACATTCAATGATGTGGCTCTTGATGAGTGACTTGTTGGGCTTTGGGATGTTACTTGGTTTTGGTTTACTTTGACTTATTGAAAACAAAGGATTCTTAAAATGCATCAAAATGCCACTGTAATCCACATACATGTGATGGGTGGAGGATTATTTGGCATGTACTCTCTTCAAAAGTAGTAAATCTTTAAAAAACAATTTTAAGTAAATCTGTAGTTTCTCATAGTAAAATCAAACTTTGATTCTCTAAGGAATCATTGAGCCCTTGCATTTGTACCTACTCCTGCTTAACATTTAGTCATTGTATGTGAAGTCTTTTTACTTCTCTGACTTTACAGTGTGCCTCTTGAAGGCAGGGCCTTTGTTTTTGCTTACTACTAAATCTCAAGCTTTGTGCACAATGCCTGACATAATACCTAGTAGACACTCAGTAAATTTCTGTTGAATGAATGAATGAATGAATAAAGAATAACTGCTTATTATCTGCAGTGCCTAACTGAACCTTGCAGTTATCAGGAGACCCATCTATATTATTTAATTAAATCAAATAAAAATGGATCATTAAGAAATTAAATAATTCCTTTACAATCATAAAATATGCTGATGGTCTCAAGCCCAAACATCAAATTTATTATTTGTATTTATTCAGTGAGAGAGGTTGCCTCCTGTATCACTAGATACTGGAATTTATGTTTTTGGCATTCTTTGAGAATGGGAACATTATTTCTTGGCATTTACCTTGTTTTTCTGTTGTTGTTTTCATGTACTTATTGGGCATTTATGTATCTCTTCTTTTAAAAATATTTTGTCATTATAGATTCAGAGGGTCCATGTGCAAGTTTGTTACATGAATATATTTTGTGTAATTGTGAGACTTGGGCTTCTAGTGCACCCATCACCAAAATAGTGACCATTGTACCCAATAGGTAATGTTTCAACCCTCACCCCCCTGCCCCTTGGCATTGACTTTGGATGACGTTCTTACTCAAGTAGTGCTGTAACTCCTCCAGGTTCTGGGCTGAATCCAACAGAAAGCAAATTGTGAAAATACCTCTATGATGATAGAGAACTAGGAAGTGTTTTAAGGGTTGGTAGCTCACAGATCTTATTTCTCTGCTTCCTTTAAAGGTGAAAACAGCACATTGACACGTTGACCCAGTTGCTGTGGCTCTGTAACAAAGTACCCCAAAAACTCAATGGTTTTAAACAGCAATAATTGTATTATTTATTTTCTTTTTTTGTGTGGGTCCTAGATATCTCTATTACATTTTCTTTATCCACTCATCCATCAATGGACATTGTTCTCTCTCTCTCTCTCTTTCTCTCTCCCTCTCTCTCTAGATACCTATCTAGCTAGATTACATTTTCTTTGTCTACTCATCTACCAATGGACATTGATGTTGTTTCTATTCTTCGCTGTTGTGAATGATGCTGCAATGAACATGAGAATGCAGGCTGTGTCTTCAAGATGCTGATTTCAATTCTTTTGACTATATACCAAGAAGTAGAATTGCTGGATCATATGGTGGTTCTGTTTTTAATTTTTTGAGGAACTGCCATACAGTTTTCCATAGTGGCTGGACCATTTTACAATCCCACCAACACTGTGCAAGAGCTTCAATTTCTCCACATTTTTTGCCAACACTTACCTTTCTTTTCTTTTCTTTCTTTTTTTTTTTTTTTGAGATGGAGTTTCACTCTGTCGTCAAAGCTGGAGTGAAATGGCACAGTCTCAGCTCACTGCAACCTCTGCCTCCTGGTTTCAAGCAATTCTCCTGCCTCAGCCTCCTGAGTAGCTGGGATTACAGACGCCTGCCACCATGCCAGGCTAATTTTTTAATTTTTTTTTTTTTTTTTGTATTTTTAGTAGAGATGGTGTTTCACCATGTGTTGGCCAGGCTGGTCTCAAACTCCTGACCTCATGTGATCCACCTGTCTCGGCCTCCCAAAGTGTTGGGATTACAGGTGTGAGCCACTGCACCCGTTTTTTTTTTTTTTTTCCCCTAATGATGGCCATCCTGACAGGTGTGAGGTGTTTCTGATTGTAGTTTTGACTTGCATTTTCCTAATGATTAGTAATATTGAGCACCTTTTCACATGTATCAGTAGGCCATATGTCTTTGTTGGAGAAATGTCTATGAAAGTCTTTCGCCCACTTAAAAATATTTGATATGTATTTTTTTTGCACTTGAGTTATAGGAGTTCCTGATGTATTTTGGATATTAACCTTTTATCAGATAAACGGTTTGAAAATATTTTATCTCATTCTGTCGGTTGCCTTTTCACTCTGTTGATTGTTTCCTTTATGTGGTCTTTCTACCTGGGCTAGTTTGGGTGTCTTCACATCATGGTGGCCTTAAGGTTTTGAACTTATACATAGTGGTTCAAGGCTCCAGTATGAGTGTTCTGAAAAGCAAGATGGGAATTTCTTTGCCTTTTCTGACTTAGTCATGCAGTGTCACTTCCTCTGCTCTTGATTGGTTATAAGCAAATCACAAACCCTCCCAGATTCAAGGGAAAAGAAACTATTTATTTATGTATTTATTTTTTTGAGACGGAGTCTTGCTCTCTCACCAGGCTGGAGTGCAGTGGCATGATCTTGGCTCACTGCAGCCTCCCCCTCCCAGATTCAAGTGATTCTCTGCTTCAGCCTCCCGAATAGCTGGGATTACAGGCACGTGCCACCACACCCAGCTAATTTTTTGTATTTTAGTAGAGACGGGGTTTCATCATGTTGGTCAGGATGATCTTAATCTCTTGACCTCGTGATCCACCTGCCTTGGCCTCCCAAAGTGCTGGGATTACAGGCATGAGCCACTGAGCCTGGCTGGGAAAAGGAATTATAAGCAAATTACAAACGCTACCAGATTCAAGGGGAAAGAAATTAGATTCCTTAATGAGCAAATGGTGAAGTTTTAGGGTAACATGTGTGTTATGGATTGAACTGTGTCCTCTCAAATTCACATGTTGAAGTCCTGACCCTCAATACCTCAGAATATGACCTTATTTGGATATAGGGTCATTGTAGATGTAGTTAAGATGAGGTCATTAGGATAGGCCCTAATCCAATATGACTGATCTTCTTACAAAAAAGGAGAAGTTTGGACACAGAGACATGCACACAGGGAGAATGACATATGAAGATGAAGGCAGAGAGCAGGATGATGCATCTCCAAGTCAGTGAATGCCAAAGGTTATCAGCAAATCACCATTAGCTAGGAGAGGGGCCCAGAACAGACTCTCCCACACAGCCCTCAGAACAAATCAACCCTGCCAACACCTTGATCTCACACTTCCAGACTTTAGAACTGTGAGACAAACTTCTGTTCTTTTTTGTTTTGCTGTGTTTTGTTTTGTTTTTTTGAGACAGTCTCACTCTGTTCCCCAGGCTGGAGTGCAGTGGTGCGATCTTGACTCACTGCAACCTCCGCCTCCCAGGTTCAAGCGATTCTTCTGCCAAGTAGCTACACCTACAGGCATGCGCCACCATGCCCGGCTAATTTTTGTATTTTTAATAGAGATGGGATTTTGCCATGTTGGCCAGGCTGGTCTCGAACTCCTGACCTCAGGTGATCTGCCTGCCTTGGCCTCCTAAAGTGCTAGGATTACAGGCATGATCACCGTGTCTTGCCCAAACTTCTGTTCTTTAAACCTCCCAGTTTATGGTACTTTGTTACAGCAGCCCTAGAAAACTAGTACAGTGTGGAATGGGAAATATTGTTGTGACCATATTGGTCACACAATACAGTCTGTCCCACGGGTCACTGGGGAAATGCGTGTATTTTCTTTGAGATGCTCCAATCCTATTCCAACACTACCACTACCTGGTTTCCATGATCTTAAAAAATATAATCACCTTATTAATTATTTTTAGGTTGGCTGCAGTGGCTCATGCCTGTAATCCCAGCACTTTGGGAGGCTGAGGAGGGAGGATCCCTTGAGTCCAAAAGTTGGAGACCAGCCTGGATAACATAGCAAGACCCAATCTCTACAAAAAAATTTAAAAAATTAGCTGAGCATAGTGGCACACACCTGTAGTCCCAGCTACTCAGGAGGCTAAGGTGGGAGGATTGCTTGAGCCTGGGAGCGTGAGGCTGCAGTGAGCTGTGATTACACCACTGCATTCAAGCCTGGGCGACGGAGTGAGACCCTGTCTCAAAAATATGTATATATTTTTAGTGTAGCTAACTTCTTGTTTCTACTTTCTTGTATAGAAAGGAAGAGATTTAGTTTTGAATTGTATGTGTTTTCTTGCTATGTATTAACATTTTGCAAATAACATTTTCTTAATCACTTTCTAGTTCTTATCAGGAGAGGATCAATGGAAGTGAAAGCAAATGATTTTTATTCACCTTGTCAGCACTTGAACTTCACTGTAGCTCCTCTGGTTGACCACTTGGAGGAATATAACACTACCTGTCATCTAAAAAACCACACTGGAAGATCAGCAATCATGGAGGATGAGCCAAGCAAGGGGAAATCTATAAACCATACTTGTAGAATCATGGAATACCCGAACGATTGTATACACATTTCTTTGCACCTAGAAATGGATGTAAAAAGTAAGTTTTTAAGGAAACTAAAGGGAAAAGGCGTTATCTGATATAGATATATAAAGTTAAGTAAGAGCTATCACATTAACTGAAAGCCAAATAGCTGAAGAATTTTACTGATGAAATAATATAGCCTGAAATAATGTTAGTCTATTTACCTGTTTACTTTTCCTTCAAAGTGTGCCTTTCATGGGGCCTACCTGTAACCTGAGAAAGAAGAGGCATTTATGTGTCACAATTTGAGGAGCACTGGAAAGACCTTCTGCCCCAGAAAATGTTTTTCTTGTTGTTGCAGTGGAGTGGTAGTGGTGGTTTGAGACACAGTCTCACTCTGTCACCCAGGCTGGAGTGCAGTGGCACGATCACAGCTCACTGCAGCCTTGACTTCCCGGGCTCAGGTGATCCTCCCACCTCAGCCTCCTGAGTAGCTGGGACTACAGGTGTGCACCACCACACCTGGTTAATTTTTTGTATTTTTAGTAGAGATGGGGTCTTGTCATGTTGCCCGGGCTGGTCTTGAACTCCTAGGCTTAAGCAATCCACCTGCCTTGGCCTACCAAAGTGCTGGGATTACAGGTATGAGTCACTACAGAATAACTTTGAAACATGCCTATTTTCTGTGCATGAAGTAATACCACCATATTTGTGTACTAAAGGGAGGTATTTCTTTTAAAATATAAATATCGGCTGGGTGCAGTGGCTCACACTTGTAATCCCAGCGCTTTGGGAGGCTGAGGTGGGAGGATCATGAGGTCAGGAGTTCGAGACCATCCTGGCTAACACAGTGAAACCCCATTGCTACCAAAAATACAAAAAATTAGCTGGGCATGGTGGCTTGTGCCTGTAGTCCCAGCTACTTGGGAGACTGAGGCAGGAGAATTGCTTGAACTCGGGAGGCGGTGGTTGCAGTGAGCCGGGATGGCGCCACTGTACTCCAGCCTGGGCAACAGAGTGAATATATATACACACATTGTGATATGCTATTAAAGTTTTGTTTTGAGTTGATTTAACATGTCCTGTCCTTGAGCTGAGAACCAGGCCTGGATGAAATGGGAGTTTGATGTAATGCTGTGAAGATAGGGTGAGGTACAGATTAGGCACCTAGAGGAAAAAATAGGAGATTAAAAGGCAAATCTTACATACTTGCATATCTTAATTCTGTTTAAGGTTGGTTAACTTTCTAGTTACCCTATTCCAAAATACCACAATTATTCCTTTCTACTAAGCAGTATGCCCTACTTCACCCCAAAAATCTATTCCTGAAGAGTATCTTTTGATACATTCATTTAAGGGTGCCTGCTGTATGCTAGGCAGTGTGTCAGGTATTGGGATGGTGAAGTTAGATGACGTGAAACAATCTAAAAGAGGGCGACCCCTCACCTACACCAGCAAGTGCCTTCCAGGGCTACAGGTGCTATGGGAGAGTAATTTGCTGTCCTTTTTGATATTCCGGACATATGGAAGCCTTTCAGATTGCTTTAGAATGCTTTCCTAGAGCTTTAATTATTGTAAAGGTAATGATTTTCAAAATACTACATTCACTTTAAAGCAAACAGAAACATATAATGTGCATGCATTTTTTAAGATAAATCGTGAGACTTCAAAGAAATTTCTCCTGTGACTAAGTTTTCCCACAGCCCTATAACCTGCAATTAGGGGTCATTTCAAGGTGTGTGCGTGTGTGGGGGCTGGAGGATCTGAGTAGATCTGAACAGAAGGATCAGTGCCCTCTGACTGAGGAGTGAATGAGTTGGAAGATGGACTCTGGAAAGATTGCCTAGAGAAGGTGACTGTAGTGAAATCTGAAGGGTAAAGAAGTTTAGATTATAGACATCAAAAACATATTTTTTCAATGTACATTTGTATATCCATCTAACTGTATTTTACATTTTTTCTAAAATAAAGAAAAAATAAGCACTTCCATAATAATAATTTTAAGATTTTGTGTGTGTGTTCATGGAAAAAAATCCATAAATTCTAATAACAGTTAATTATAGTTAGCAGCTTTTTGGTGTCCACAACTCAGAAAGATAGCAGTGGTACACAAATATGTACTCTTGTATTCTGCAAAAAGCATATTCATTTTGCCATGTGTAGAAAGTTAAAGGTGGCTGGGCACGGTGGTGGCTCATGCCTGTAATCCTAGCACTTTTGGAGGCTGAGGCGGTTGTATTGCTTGAGCACAGGAGTTCGAGACCAGCCTGGATAACATAGTGAAACGCTGACTCTACAAAAAGGATGAAAATAAGCTGGGTGTGGTGCACACTTTTAGTCCCAGCGATTTCGGAGACTGAGGCAGGAGGATTGCTTGAGATAGGGAAGACAAGGCTGCAATGAGCTATGATTAGGCCACTGCACTCCAGCCTGGGTAACAGAGTGAGACACTGTCTCAAAAAAAAAAAAAAAAAAAAAAAAAAGTTAAAACTTTTTTCATAGTTTACTCTTCTGTGCAAAAACTAATTTGATCTTGCTTAAAAGCCTTCTCAGCTGGGCACGGTGGGCCACGCCTCTAATCCTAGCACTTTGGGAGGCCAAGGTGGGTGGATCACCTGAGGTCGGGAGTTCGAGACCAGCCTGACAAACAGGAAGAAACCCCATCTCCACTAAAAATACAAAATTAGCCAGGTGTGGTGGTGCATTCCTGTAATCCTAGCTATTCGGGAGGGTGGGGCAGGAGAATCCCTTGAACCTGGGAGGCGGAGGTTGAAGTGAGCTGAGGTTGCACCACTGCACTCTAGCCTGGGCAACAGAGTGAGACTCTGTCTCAAAAAACAAAAAAAAAAAAAAAAAAAAAAAAACACAAAAAAACACAAAAACCAAAAGAAAGCAACAACAACAACAAACTTTGTACTTTTGTGGGAGTAAAGGCCTTCTCCATCAGGGGGTGAAACTAAATTTAATCCACTCTGGTAAATTTACTCTAAGACAATAATTTAAACTGTTCCTTGATGTTCCCCCCAGATTTCCGTCTGTTTCCCCTTGCTCCTCTCCAAGAAGGCTGCAGGGATGGGTGGGCAGCGCAGGACCCTAGGAGATACACTCTTCTGAGATCATGCTGGTGGCTGCACTGGCTGGTCTGGTCCCCATCGTGCGTCCTGTGCTATTGCAATATGAAGTTGGTTCTGTTTCCATAGCTTTATCAGTGCCCAATGACACCTTGGTCTTTGGACCCATCCTGACCGTTGCTGGCACTGCCAATGTTCTCTGCCATTTAACTTCATGCTTTTATGTTGCTGCATGAGGAATGAAAGCCTGGCAGCTAAAGAGCATGGAATAGTCTTGGGGAGGCTGAGCGCTGCCATCCCAATCCACCTCTGCCCTTTTTCTACTTAGCTGCCCCTCTAAGTGAATGCTTAATGCCTATTTAGTGTACATCCGGGTTCCTGTAAAGGGGACACCCAGGTTATGAACCCCACAAAGGCAGTTTATACCAAGAGTATAAACGTGGTATACATTCTGCTAAGGTGAATAAGTACTAGCTGTGTTTTGTATGCAAAAAAGAGTGTACGCAGGGTGGGCTTAGAAAGTCAGTAGACAGGCCGGATGCAGTGGCTCACGCCTGTAATCCCAGCACTTTGGGAGGCTGAGGTGGGTGGATTGCCTGAGACCAGGAGCTCAAGACCAGCCTGGCCAACATGGTGAAACCCTGTCTCTACTAAAAATACAAAAAATTAGCCGGGCGTGGTGGCGGGCACCTGTAATCCCAGCTACTTGGGAGGCTAAGGCAGGAGAATTGCTTGAACCCAGGAGGTGGGGGTTGCCGTGAGCCGAGATCGCGCCATTGCACTCCAGCCTGGGCAACAAAAGGAAAACTCCATCTAAAACAAAATAAAATAAAAAATGAGTCAGTAGACAGTTGTATGTTAGCTATGATGAGGCCACACTTGCATGAGTCACTGATTCCTGATTCTGCTGGCCAGTGTGTCTTTATGAGACCATGGAAGACCATGCTAAGTTATTGCTGCATGGTGACCGTCCTTCCCATGTTGCCTCATTGTCATCTGAATGAATGAGTTTATACCTGAATCCTTATTAAGTTTAGGCCAGGACAACTACGTTTAATTAACGTATGCACTTGATCTGATCATTGGCCTGCAAAGCACTGTATTTACCACATATTACCCTGTGGAAAGAGGGTCTGATTATTCATTGTCCTCACCACTTATGTGCCTCAGACCAGTCCTTTGACTGCCTGCCTTTCTCTTTCTTCCCCATCTTCCTTGTACTCACTGCATCTTTGTTGATTTGAGGACATAATTTTGGGCTGCCTGGCTCAGGGTCAGAATCATGAATTGTAAGTGGCTCTGATTCTGGGACTGCTATGTTGTGGTCTTACCCTAGTTACAACAACATTACAACTAACGAGGATAGTGAAACTAATATCAGCATAACCAGGATAGTGAAACTAATATCAGCATAACCTGTAAGTGAAATGAATCCTAGAATTTTGGAACCAAATGCATACCCGGAAGCTACCTGCTCAAGTTTTCCCATTTAATACCTTCATTTAATATATCAAGAAAGAATTCAGGAGAGCTAGTGACCCTGTACCAGTGATGGTCATAATTTCAGCTTTTCAGTTCAGGGCAGAATATGTTGTAGAACTCGGCTACCCTGCCACATTGCCTTTTATCTGTTGAATAATTTTACTGGGTTTTTACAGTATTTTTTTTCTTTACAGATATCACTTGTTCCATGAAGATCACTTGGTATATTTTAGTTCTATTAGTTTTTATGTTTTTGATCATCCTCACTATCCGCAAAATACTTGAAGGCCCCAGAAGAGTGCAGAAGTGGCAGAGTAAGTATAATCCCTGTAGTGCCAACGAACTCCTGATCTCTTCTTTGGATTTAATTTCCTTTTTAGTTCAATTTAGCATTTCTTGTGCACCTACTGTGTATAAGTGGCGATTCTAGGTAACCCAAGGAATAAAAACATAGATAAGACACAGTTCCAGCATGCAAGGAGCTTCATTCATCTTTCTTCTACTCGGGCAAGTGAGTAGGAGAGGAAGAAAGACTCGGTGAATAGGAAGAAGCTGATGGGCTGGACATTGAGCAGGGCTTAGTGGAAGTGAGGGCAGAGAGAGAGAGAAGAACAGGAAGTGGGGATAAAGAATTTCAGGCCGGGCATGGTGACTCATGCCTGTAATCCCAGCACTTTGGGAGGCCGAGGCAGGCGGATCACCTGAGGTCAGGAGTTCGAGACCAACCTGGCCAACACGGTGAAACCCCGTCTCTACTAAAAATACAAAAATTAGCCGGGTGTGGTGGTGCAAGCCTATAATCTCAGCTACTCGGGAGGCTGAGGCAGGAGAATCACTTGAACCCAGGAGGTGGAGCTTGCAGTGAGCTGAGATCGCGCCACTGCACTCCAGCCTGGACAACAGAACAAGTCTCAGTCTCAAAAACAAGAATTTCAGAGTTGGAGATCCTGAACAGAGTGGCTGTAGGTGGTGAGTGTGAGGCAAGTGAACCTTAATAAGCATGGGGGTATCAGATTTTTGGTAGGGCAGATCTAAAAAAAATTAGAAATTAGGAATCGGGACAGTAGGAGCGATGTTAAAAATATTTAATAACTCATATGACCTAGGCACCCACCTATCAGGATGGACATTGATTGTAAATTACTGGTATGATGCTACTGGTGTGTACTCATGCAGATACTGGCTCTACTGGCACGCCCCCATGCATAAAATGGATGACTATCAGGCCCAATGGACAGTTCATAATATGAATAGCTAGTCTCTTAAAGACAGTGCAAAATGTGTCACTATGAGAATAGGCACTAAAAATAAATGGATTTATGTTAGAGTCCTGGTACTACCGCTTACTAGCTATGTGACATTAAGCACGTTATTTAAATTATGTGAGCATCCCTTACCTCCTCTGTAAAACAAGGATAATCACCACTACCACACAGGGTTGAGGTAAGGAAATAAAGAGAAATTACTTCCAAAGTTTACCACAGTGTCTAGTGCATAATTAGTTGTCATTAAAGGACAGCAGTATTGTGGTGGTTGTATGATTTCCCAAGGCTCGTTCCTTCTTTACCAGGCAAGGCTGTGTTAGCCAATTCACTAGGCGGAACAAGTGGTTGCCTCTAGGTTTCAGTAAAGTTGCGATTAATTCTTTTGACTAAGTATTTGTTGCAGATATTTTTGAGTGCAGTTTCATATCAAGTGTTATCATTGATACTTTAGTAATAAAGCCTTTTGTGCTGTGGTTAATAACATAATCAATACTGTTTATTTGTGGAATAACCATTTTCAGAGCATTTTCACTAGATTCTTAAAGTATGTAAACAGGATATATGCTATTTTTATTTTATAGATAAAAATCCCCTGAGACTCAGAGAGGTGAAGTGTTTATCCAAAGCTGTGCAGCTAGTAAAATGTCAGAACTAAGATGTAGGGTATTTAGTTTTGAAAATTCTATTATTTAAAGTAAATCTGTGTTATTTATAAATAGTGTATAGTTCTGAGTTTCTTGACCCATTTTTCCATATGAAAAGCTATAAGCAAAGAGAGATAGAAGTGAGCTAGAAAAAATACCTAGAAGGAGACCAGTAGTGGGGAGTCAAATTAAATTCTTACAAATATCTGCCCAAATGACAGACTTAGTGATTTTCAAAGGCTTGCAAATCTAAGCATACAAAGTAATAAAAAATGTCACACTATTTAGGACATTAAATGTTATTGAATATTAAATATACATTAAATATTCTTCACATCATATCTATGTATATAATAAGATAATATACTTTTCTGTGTATAAGCACTGTCGCTTTTTTTTTTTTTTTTTTGAGATGGAGTCTCGCTCCTTCACCCAGGTTGGAGTGCAGTGGCACGATCTCGGCTCACTGCAACCTCCACCTCCTGGGTTCAAGCGATTCTTTTGCCTTGGCCTCCCAAGTAACTGGGACTACAGGCGTGCACCACCATGCCTGGCTAAGTTTTGTATTTTTTAGTAGAGATGGGGTTTTACCATATTGGCCAGGCTGGCTTCAAACTCCTGACCTCATGATCCGCCTGGCTCGGCCTCCCAAAGTGCCGGGATTACAGGCGTGAGCCACCACACCTGGCCGTGAATGGCTCCATTCTTTTTGGTAATCCTTTGAATCAACATGGGGAAGATATGTTAACAATGTGCTTTTTTACCACCTAAATACTTCATTTCTTTTCTGGGAATAGGTCATAGAGAAAAACCTACATCTGTTCTCTTAAGAGGAAGTGATTCGGAGAAACTGAGAGCATTGAATGTGCAGGTTATTTCAGGTAAGTTCTGTAGCATGTAAACAAAACAGCACTCAGGAAATTCCAAAGCTTCATGGTTTCACCACAGAGTAAACTCAAGATCTGAGATCTGAGCTTATGTAAATTAGCCTTGTATCTGGAATCACAGAGCTGTGGGCAAATGAAATCTAGTTTAATATGTCTTATTATCAGGGGACAGTGACAATCTAAACTATCTCCTTAAATAATGGAAATTTTGCTTAATTGGCAAGAAGAAATTCATGTGAGTAGGCAGAGGAGAGAAAGCAATAGGGATAAGCCTTAGATTTATTTTTAAATGAGACAAGATACCATTATTCCCCAGAATTGCAAGAAGTAATTGCAGAGTGGGCATGACTTTCGCTGGAGCCTTCACTTAGCAGAGGGTGTCATTGTGTAAAGAGAACTTCTAATAGCCCCAATTAAAAAGCCCCCTGTCCTCTCCTGAGAAACAGAAATGGAATAAGGGAATTCTAATTAGAGCAGGGAAGGGGGCTGTTAGCACAGATGTTGTGGTTCAATCTCTTTCTTCTAATTGTGAAGCCTCCTTTTGGATTCAAGCTGTCAAATCACGTTAAAAAGAGAAAGAGGGAGAGTGTGACATGGACAAAGGCCTCTTCTTCAGCAGAGAGAAATAATATCCTTGACCATGAAAAACCACAGAATTACGAGTGCTGTTACCAAAGCTCCTTGTACATAGAAAGCGAGCAGGCGTCTTTGTACTTTGTGCGAAGTTAGAAAAAAAAGCAAGCTTCGTCTGGTGTGTAAACAGTTTTCAAAAATGGGAGGATGCCAAACAAACCTCCAGTCCCCCACCCTACAGCTGCATCGGTAGCGACATAGAGATTTGCACCACATTTCACTGGGGACTTTGTTCACCCTGGGCTTTTGTTAGCCATTTAAATTAGCAGATACACAGAACCCTAGCTTGAGTGCACCTAAGGAGCTCAAATATTTTAAAAATGTAGACATTCTACCTGGCATTAGCAGTGAAATTATTGAGCTACGACTGATAATAAGCATTAACTGAATAATCATTTGACACCAGTTAAATGTGGGGTAAGTTGATGGAAATTTTGTCTAGTCAATGAAAATTTTGTTTGATTAATACATTAAAAGCCACAACGTTGTTTTAAATGGCAAAATTAATTTTTAAAAGGAGAAAATGCATTTTTCCCTGTGCTCCCCTCTTACTCAGTACATGTGTCCAAATAGGAGGAATGTTTTAACATTCCTGCGGGGCTTTTTGGTCACCTTAGGAATTCTGGTGGTTTCTGTTTTCAAGTCGTAATTTTGAGCACTGCAGTCTTGTCTAAGAAAAAGTCCATAGTTCCCCTGTCAACCCATATAGTCAAGGGAATCACAAATTTTAAGTACTAGCTAACCACGAGACTAACCTCACAAAGTTGTATTTATGAGCCTGTGACTTTCATCCACCAAAGAAACCTGTCTTAGCCATCCTTTACCTTTAATAGCTCTCACTAAAAATCCTCTGGCTTTATTACCAGACATATAATATTAATGTTTAGTGTAGGCCAAGGGGTGATGGCCTTTTTTAAATCCAAGAACTCTTTTGAGGCTTAGCATCTTAAAGAGAGAAAGAGGCAGACTCTTTCTTATTTATATTCTTTTAACCTAAATGCAGTCTTTTCCTTCCCTATTATAAGTTGCTTTTCTGAGAGAGAAATGGAAAGGAAATCACGTCTCCCTCGAGTGCCGTTTTTAAGGCCTCTCTTTGTAGTGATGGATTATAGGCAGCAGTGAGAATGTACGGGAAAAATGTGTCAGCATGGTTCTCTGGAGATGCAGTAACATGGGTAGAAAAAAAAATGTAGTTCAAAGCAGTGGTGACTGTGTGTCACATTCAGCAGAAGCAGCTTGTTGTCGACCCTCGCCACACATTCCAGGATGTCTCTCCACTTGTTCATGCATTTAAGAGTGAGTATTGTTACACACACACACACACACACACACACACACACACACAGAGAGAGAGAGATAAATGGGCTCGTACTTCTAAAAGAAGCTTATTCATCCTACAAGAGAGAAATAAGGAGAGGTTACCAGGACGCAGGCACCACATTGTGCCTGGCACGTTCTAGGGGCATGGTGGACACTGATGGAATAAATGCATCCTGCTGCTGTGGAAAGAGATGTCAAACCGAATCAAATCCCCATCTTTTATATGTCTCTAATATTTCCCTCCTTGCTCTGAGAAGTGTGAGAGCTTATGTTTTCTGGCTGGGCATTAATCTATTTTCCATATTATTCATTTAACTATCATCTTCACACAGGTGATCTCTGTCTTATTTATCTGTGGATTGTTGTTGCTAGCATAATATCTGGCACTATAAAAGCTTATTAAATCTCGTAAACCCTAAAGGGAAATGAGTATAGAGTAAAAAGAGAGGATGAGCAAGAAATGAGTCTGAGGGATTGGGAAATATGACAACAAATAAAGAGACAGAGTAATTACAGGGCATAGAATTCCACTTTATTAAAGAAGGCGTAGCATGCTTTGTAGAAGGGCTAAGGATATCAAAGAGTCATAAAAAACATTGACTGTCTTGAAGAAGGGATTTTGAAAGCTATGCAAAAGTAACTCTAGGCCGAGTGTCGTGGCCCATGCCTGTAATCCCAGCACTTTAGGAGGCCGAGGTGGGAGGATCACTTGAGTCCAGGAGTTCAAGACCAGCCTGGGCAACATAGTGAAACCCCATCTCTACAAAAAATAAACAAAATTAGCCAGGCATGGTGGCATATGCTTATAGTCCTGCTACTCAGGAGGCTGAGGTGGGAGGATCGGTTAAGCCTGGGAAGTTGAGGCCACAGTGGGCTGAGGTCACGCCACTGCACTTTAGACTGGATAACAGAGCAAGACTGTGTCTCAAAAAAAAAAAAAAGTAACTTTAAAACGTACCCCTAGAATCGGTGCCTAATGGGTTGACCATGTTGGGAAACCAAAGCCAGGGGCAGGAGGGGTGGATTAGAATCTGAATCGCTGGGTGCAAATGATAGAAGCCCACTTGACTGACTGCAGCGAGGACATTTATTGGAAAGCCAGTAGGTAGCCCACGGAAACGACAGGCAGGCTAGGGAATCTGAGCGTGGAAAATAAACAGGCATGAAGGTGGGGGAGGGCAGGAAACCAAAAATACAGCCCAAGTTGCATGTCAGGAATGGTCTGGTGAGAAAGCCTCTGCTGATGTCCCCCCACTCTGAAGTGCTGGGGCCACCCCTCTGACTGCCTTGCAGCTTTGCATCTTGCCTCAGGATTGCAAGCTCCAAGGAGGGGTGTGAGGGGAGGCCATACAGTGGTACTCTGGGTGTCGGGAAGCAGGGAGAGGGGACAATATCTGCCCTTCTGGCTTTCTGCATACTTGTCGTCACCCCTGACATGTCCATATGCTGGACTGTCAAACAAATATCGACAACATCAGGTTTCCGGGATCAGAGTTTCCATCCACTCCTGCTGCGTGGGTCAGCGAAAAGTTCATTTCATATCTCTCCTATATGTCCATTAAAAAGAGTGAAATCCTTAAAACTTGAAATTCTTCACCGTTGTATTAGTCAGAGTTCTCTAGAGGGGTAGAACTAATAGGACAGATGTCTTTGTAAAGGGGAGTTTATTAAGGAGTATTGACTCACATGATCACAAAGTGGGGTCCCACAATAGGCCATCGGCAAGCTGAGGCGTAAGGAAGCCAGTGCGAGTCCCAAAGCTGAAGAACGTTGGAATCTGATGTTTGAAGGCGGGAAGCATACAGCACGGAGAAAGATGAAGTCCAGAAGACATAGTCAGTCTAATCTTTCCACGTTCTTCTGTCTGCTTTCATTCTGGCTTCATGGCTGCTGATTAGATGGTGCCCACTCAGATTGAGCGTGGGTCTGCCTTTCCCAGTCCACTGACTCAAATGTTAATCTCCTTTGGCTACACCCTCACAGACACATCCAGGAACAATACTTTGCATCCTTCAATTCAATCAAGTTGACACTCGATATTAACCATTATAACCATTCAGTATTTAACCAATATTTATTGAATACCGACTATGGGCCAGCCATTATACTAAGTATTGGTGTTATAGTGGCACATACCATATGCACGGTCCCTGCCTTTATAGAGCTTCCAGCATAGTTAAGGAGATTCTACCTGTGGTTGACATAGGAGAAGGGAAACTATATCTCATTAAGCACCTTCCATGTGTTCTGTACTTTCATGCACATCATTTCATTTGATTTCAAAAGAACTCTATTTTCTTCCTGATGAGAAAACTGAAGATAACAGAGTTTAAGTAACTGGTTCATAGCTGGTTTCTAACAGAGCCAGGATTCAAACTCAGTTCTGTCCAACTGATGCACTTTCTAGCATGCCACGTAATGTCAGTAGTGAGCTGGGAGACTGGGGGTTCAAGCCACAGATCAAAAGTCTTCCTGCTCTTTTGCATTTAACACCGGAAACTGAGACGAATCATTTTCTCTATATAAGGCCGTAAGAGCTTGTGTGTGACAATGTGAGTCATCCTCATTGTGGCATTGGCTGAAATTTTCTTGCAATTAATGTGGGTGGGTTCTGAGGGAACATGAAGCAAAAGAAAACGGAGTTTTATTGTGAAAGAGAATTACTAAATGTCAAAAGGAAGTGGATGACCCCGTAATTTATATTACACCAAAATAAAACTAATGGCAATGTAAAATTATAATTTGCAACATGTTTATGGCCGGTATAATAAAGATTAAGCAGGTTTCACTTCCTGCAGATGAGAAGATAAATTACTGGTGCCAGATGTCCTGGAACCAAGCAAGATAACATGAAAATTTAATTTTTACTTGCTTAACTATCTTGTTTATGACTCTTAAAATACAGATTTGGGTTCATAAAACAGGAAAGGTTACAGCCATCTGCTTGGTTGCAGAATGGATCAAAGTGAAGAGGATGATTCTTTTTGCAGGAAGAAATTCACAAATGTGAAGAATCTATAGGCGGACTAGGATGATTTATTCTAGTCATTCATTGAATGCCTTTACGTGACAGGCATTTATGCCAGGTCTGGAAGAATTGATGGTAAAACATGTGCACATAAACATCTCCTTCATCTTAATATAGATTGTCCCTGCCTGAACCATCCCGCCTCTCCTGCCACCCCCTACAAACCTGCTCCCCTCCCACCCTGACATTGGCTCGTTAGCTCCCATCCTTCCCATCTGATCTTGGCTTAACTAACAAAGTTGTTTCAGGCCTCCTGGACTAGGTTGATTCTCCTTATGACACACCCTTATAACGCCAGACATCTTTCTTTGCAGCGACAATCACTGTTGCTATTTTACATTTTTGTGTTATTGTGGTTTGTGTTATTATTTGGTTAGTGTTTCTTCCGCGAGCGAGTTGGCTCCTTGAGGTCAAGGACACTATCTGATGATACTCATCACTGCATCCCCAGCTCATAGCGTAATGCATATATATGGGCACATCGTAGGTACCCAATAAATATTTGCCAAATAAATACAATTCTACATTGACTGTGTTGAAAGAATGACTGCTGCTGTCTTACAAAAGCCTTTCACATACTTTTACCTCTAACTTACAACTTTTGATTATGCTTATCCAAAATAATAAAAAGAAACTGGTTAAACACTTCATCAGTTTTATCCTTATGGAGTATTACAGATATCTGCAGTGTGAATTAACCAGAAACTGAATCAGTGGCTCAGAATATTGGCAGCTGTCAGTTCAAGATGTTTTTTTCTTTTTAGTTAATTCTGGAAAATTTTGCAGTCATTTATTTTCCACCCTCATTTTATCTTCACATTGACTAGACTTGGAGCAGATGATTAGTTTTAGGATCATTGTTAATAACAGATGGAACTTTGAACATGGGATGAAGTTGGCACCTGGAATAACAGAAATCTATTTTAAGCAGCCATAATTGGTTCTGTTAGCCCGAAAAGGCTACTCGCTATCTTGGGCTTACAGAAAACTGCCAATGTTTTTATGTGATGAAAAGGTCAGAATGATGTATAGCAATATTGAAGTTCTGCATTTTCTATGGTAATAAGGAGACATAATTAAGACTGGAAGGTTTTTTGAAGCCAGATCACAGAACTGAATAAAAATCACTAAACCGTCAGAAAATTTGCACAGCTGTCTTGGCCTGAGTAATCTATGGAGATTAACCTGAATTCCTTCATTTTTGGCGAAGCTCTTGTGAGGAAACCCAAGTACTTCGTGGATAACAGTTTAGATATTTATTGCCATAGTTTCCACAAAGAGTCATGATGGCTGCATCTCCCAAAGTGTGACGGCAAAAGGAAGGAGCTAGGGACATCATTTCCAAGGTCAGCTACCCATAGGCCTCCCCTGCTGAACATATATATGGCTCCTACTAAATTCTGTGCATGCCCCCTGGAAGGGCTTAAAAGATGCTCATGAAAATATTTTTTGTGCTTGATAGTGCTTTCTATTTTTCCAAGTGTAATATATCAAAATTCACCATTCTCATCTCATTTTATCCTTACCTTTATTTTCCTCCTTTTAGCCTCAAGGCAGCCACACTAGCTTTGCAAAAGCCACAGGGAAGTGATCTTGGTTGCGCAGGTGTCAGTCCCCACTGCCAAAACTTTGAATGGAACGTGTGGGGCAAGGCCAGGACCCTGCCAGGATTGGCCGCTTGGCCGCTGCTGCCCACAAGGCTGCACAGGGGCCTCAGGTCAGTGAATCTATCTGCTCCAGTGCTTCCCTTTAGGCCTGGGGACAGCCTCCTGCAATGGCAGCACCTCAAGAAGGATCCATTGTATGATGCAGTTCACACCAACAGGTTTATTAAACCTCAAGGCCAGTGCATTCATCCATAAAGAATGATACAATTGAGAGAAATGCAGACCAGACGCTTCTGACAGCAAATGTATTTTCTCTCCCAAGACAGATCCATGTGGGAAGTCAAATCACAGCAAAGAGTTGTTGGTTAGGTCTTAAAACGCATTCCCTTACCAGACCAGGTGCGGTGGCTCACACCTGTAATCCAACATTTCAGGAGCCTGAGGTGGGAGGATCCCTTGAGACTGGGAGGTCAAGGCTGTAACGAGATGTGATTGTGCCTCTGCACTCCAGCCTAGGTGACAGAGCGAGACCCTGTCTCAAAAGAAAAAAAAATGCATTCTTTGGCAGATAGCTTGAGACCTTTCTCCCCATTTTAGGGGTAGCCTGACAAGCTCATTTAACAGAGAGGTTTTAACGTTTAACAAGCTTCAGTTTGGGAATAATTTTTTGAGGATGAATTTGTGTGTCTGTGTGCAGATCGTGTGCTGATTTTGTAGATTAAAATCAGGGGACCATTTTATATTTCTTACCCCTAAATCGTGGGTGGCCCTCTAGAATTGCTCCTTGAACTGCCTGAACCCATGCCCTGTTACTGAGAAAAATGAGGCATAGAGACGTTAAATGATATTCTTTTGATCATTCAGCCCATATTTGTTGAGTACCTATTATGTGTCTAAGGTAGGTTCTGGGGAATAAAACAGTGCCCAGAATATAATCTTTGTGCTCAAGGAGGCAGACAAATAAATAATTACAAAAAGTTGGGTAAGTTCTCATTTGGAAGTGGAGGGCACAGAGGGACATATACTGTGTGATCACCTAACCCTATTTACTCCTTCTTGGTATTTTTTTAAAAGTTACTTTTGGCTTTCCAATATAATAACCAAGTAAAATATAGCTGAACAAGTAGTTTTGGAGATAAGAGCATAAAAAAAAAGGATGAGGCAAATTCCCTTAGTAGCCAAGAGAGGCTGACTAGGATGAGGAAGTTTTAGATGTGCCTTCATGGTGGGAGATGGACCTTGTCTTTGACATGAAAATCATCAGGACCAAAGTAACGAAAACACCTTGCAAGTTTCCATTGCTCAGTGGGAATCAAAAGTTACTTGGGAAAGATGAGTTGAGGTTAGATACCAGATGTCATGGATATAAAGCACCTTTGAAAAACGATAGAAATCTTTTTCTAAAAGAAGAAAAAGAAGAAGCATCCGAGGGCTGCCTGGGCATGGTCAGGGATAGTGTGATAAGGGCTTTATTTGAGAGCATAAGGCATGGAGTTTTATTTTTAATCAAAGTTTCTCCTGCTGAAAATCCATTTTGTTCACTAGATTCAGCCAGGTCAAAATTCAGATTGGGATTTAAAAAAATTTTTTTAAGGCTCTTTGAAGTTTCTGAAAAGAAGTCATAGAAATGTTTGTTTCAGAGATTTGACAAATTCATGAAAAGACTGCTGTGAAGCTTTAAAATATTTCTGACTGTTCCTACTGCCTTAACTAGTGTTGGTGAATTAATATTACTTGAAAGAAATTGTATTTCCTATGTAGAACTAGAAAACATTTCTACCCCTTTTAGCTATGCTGAAGAAGGCATTAAAATGACATATATCCTACCTTTTTGCCTTTTAATCAATTTTTAGAAGTTTTGCTATTACCATATAAGTTACATGACTTTGGATACTGAAAGAAACTGAAGATAATGCCCCACTAGAGAATTACTTTAGCCATCATTTTGACAGGCAATCGCTTTCTGTTGTAAATTACAGTTATATTTTATGCTATAAACACCAGCAAACCAAATGAATAAGCAAATAATCAGCGGTTTGGCTTTTCAACCAAAAGAACTCTGTTAATTTCCTTGGATAATTATTTAGTTTCATGAATAGGCTCTTTTGATATCTTAACCTTTATAAAGAACAATCTCATCTGGGCACGGTGGTTCAAGCCTGAAATCCTAGTAGTTTGGAAGGCCAAGGTGGGAGAATCACTTGAGGCCAGGAGTTTGAGACCAGCCTGGCCAACATGGTGAAACCCCGTCTCTACTAAAAATACAAAAATCAGCCAGGTGTGGTGGTGCATGCTTGTAGTCCCAGCTTCTCAAGAGGCTGAGGCAGGAGAATTGCTTGAACTTGGGAGGTGGAGGCTGCAGTGAGCCGAGATTGTGCCACTGCACTCCAGCCTGGGCCACAGAGCGAAACGCCGTCTCAAAAAACAAACAAACAAACAAAACCCAACAACAACAACAAAAGAACAATCTCAAATGTCAAATTGTGGGTTATAAGATGCTTTGTTATTTGCATGGTAAATTCATTCTGAAGCTTTAATGTGCGTCAGAATCAACTTGGATGTCTATAAAACTCCAGGCTTCTAGGCCTCCATGAAGAGAGATTCTTAATTCAATAGATCTGCAGCATGCATTTTAAATAACTACCTCTGTTGATTTTCAGGACAAGGGTCTGTCGGTCACTGTACTTACTAGCTTTCTGTTGTTGTGTAACCAATTACCACACATATAGTGGCTTAAAACAGCACACACTGATTATCTCACAGTTTCTGTTGGTCAGATGTCTGTGTATGGATCTTCTGCTGAGGGTCTCACAGGCTGAAATCAAGATGTCAGCGGGACTGCATTCCCATCTGAATGCTATGCATCTATGCTCACTCAGGTTATGGAAAGAATTCATTTACGGCTGTGTCCTGAGGGCCTTGGCGCCTTCCTGGCTGCCCACTGGAAGCCGTCCTCAGGTCCCAGAGGCCACTTGGCAGTCACCGCTAGGAGTCCCCCTCCATAGGCATTTCACAGCATGGCAGTTTGTTTCTTTTTGTTTGTTTGTTTTTTGAGACAGAGTCTAGCGCTGTTTGTTTGTTTTTTGAGACGGAGTCATGAGCCAAGATCATGCCATTGCACTCTAGCCTGGGAGACAAGAGTAAAACTCTATCTCAAAAAAAAAAAAAAAATTACTTTTAATTAAAAAAAGAACTTCAGTTAAAATGTATAATTTTCTGGGAAAAAATGTATCAAACCCAACAACAGAAGATATAGAATATGTAAATAATTGTCATGGAAGAAATAGAAAATGTGTTCGTTGTCCTTCAAAAAGTAACAGGAAGAGCAGTTCACAGGAGAATGTTACCAATCTCTAAGACATAGGTATTTCCTATGGTATTTAAACTGTTGCAAGACCAAAGATATTTCCTAATTCTATTTTTGAAATAAACATTATTAATAATATTCAAATCCAAGAAAGACTGAGTCTAAAATGAAATCAGCTCGGATGCAGTGGCTCATGCCTGTAATCTCAGGACTTTGCAAGGCTGAAGCAGGAGGATTGCTTGAGCCCAGGAGTTTGAGACTGCAGTGAGCTATGATAGCACCACTATACTTCAGCCTGGGTGACAGTGCAAGAGCTTGTCTCAAAAAAAAAAAAAAAAAAAAAGAAAGAAAGAAAAAATAAATAAATCATTGAGAAATCTTACTTGTGTATATCCATGCAAAAATCCTAAATAAAACATTAGCAATCCAGTAGCACAGTTTAAAAATAACACATACACACACACACACACACACACACACACACACATACACACACACACACGCAATCCTGCCTGATCAAGGGAGCTTATTCCAGGAATTACAGGACAGTTTAACATTAGAAAACCTGTTACTCATCATCATATTTATAGAGATAAATGGTTGGTTATACTAAAAACACGTTTGACAAAATACAATGCATTTTTCATTGTAACTTCTAATAAAAATGAGATAAATATATACTTCCTTAATGTGATAAAATGATAAAATATATTTGGCTCAAACAAACAAAAAAACCCAGAAATATGTTTAATAGGGAAACACTAAAAGCGTGCCCTGCCAAGCCAGAAATTTTCTAGGATGTCTACTACTGCCATTTTATCTACCATTGTATTGGAAGTACTAGTCAATGCAGTTAGTTAAGCGATCAGAAATACCAAGTTTCAAAATTGGAAAGAATAGGTAAAATGATCACTTATTTTGCAGATGATACCATTGTGTACCTGGAAAATCTAAGATAATTCCCTAAAAAAATCATATAAAAGAAAAATTCAGTAAGGGACAGGGTATAAAAATATTTTAAAAATCAATAGGATCCACCTATTTAAACAATAACCAGTTAGAGGATACACTGCATATAAAACAATTATAAATAGATAAAGTAACTAGGAATAAACTTAATGAGAAATTTGCAGGATCTTTCTGAAGCAAACTTCAGTAAAATGCTGCTGAGTGACATAAAAATGACTTGAATAAAGGAAAAGTGTATCATGTTCTTGAAGAGGAAGACGAATATATAAAGATGCTAATTCTTCCTAAATAAATAAAAATAATATCTTTTGAAACAAACAGGTTCATTTCAATATCCCTATGAAAAGTAAACTGTGAGTAGTAGCCAGGAAAAAATTGAAATGGAAGAATACAGGAGAGGTATTCAGTCCATCAAGGTACTGGATTACCAACTGACTGGTATTGGGACGACTGAGTAATCATTTAGGACAACAAGTTGACTCAATCAAGATCTCACACTCACATTAGGGTGACTTTTAAATGGATCAATGATCTTAAACATTATAAAAGTAATAGAAGAATCAATGCTATGACTCATTTATAACTGCAAAATTGGTCTTTCTAATCATGACGGTAACTCAGAGAAGAGACTCATTAAATTGACTATGTGGAAAAAAATGTGCACAGCAAAAAAACTATCACAAGCTAAGATAAAAGACCAACAAGTAATAGGCAAAATTATTTGCAGTTTATTGAGTAAGCAACTAAATCTCTAGTAAATAAGGAGCTTCTAATAATTGAAGAAAAGACCACAATCCAGTAGGCAAATGGTGAAGGATAAGACTGGACTGCCTACAGAAAAGGAAATACAAATGGCTGGCACTTACACACATGAAAGGCTGCTCAGGGTGACTCAGAATAAATTCTTCCAGAAACAGTTTTTTTGTGTGTGAGCCTACTATGTGCCAAAAATATTAATAATATTGACCTTCTGGATATAGAAGGCAGTGAATCCCTACCCGCTACTCCCCAGACAAAAAAAAAAAAAAAAGAGACAGGGCATGGTGGTTCATGCCTATTATCCCAGCACTTTGGGAGGCTGAGGCGGGTGGATCACTTGAGGTCGGGAGTTTGAGACCAGCCTGGCCAACATGGTGAAACTCCGTCTCTACTGAAAATACAAAAATTAGCCAGGTGTGGTGGAACACACCTGTGATCCAAGCTACTCAGGAGGCTGAGGCAGAATTGCTTGAACCCAGGAGGCGGAGGTTGCAGTGAGCCGAGACTGCAGTGAGGCTAGAGTGCACTGCACTCCAGTGACAGAGTGACACTCCGTCTCAAAAGCAAACCAACAAACAAAACAAAACAAAAAGATTTTTGCTTCATGGAGCTTACATTCTAGTGGAAATGCAAATTAAAGCTACACTGAAAAGCTATTTTTAATCTATCAGATTGGAAAAATCAGAAGTTTGACACCACATTCAATACAAAGCACAATAGGAACTCTCATACCTTATGTGTCAGAGGGTAAATTGGTACAACTTCTGGGATAGCTAATTTGGTAGTAACTATCAAAGTTACAATTACATAAGCCATTTGATCCAGAAAATTATTCCTAGAAATTTATACATTTACTTATACAGGAGAGAAATGATGTATGTGCAATGTTTATTGCTAGAGGGTTTGCAATATCCAAAGATTAGACATAATAGAAAGAGGAGGCTGTTTACTTGATGATACATCCATGCAATGGAATACTGGGGAGTTGTAAAAAGAAATGAGAAAGTGCTATGTGGGAAGATGTCTAAGATATATTGTTAAGTATTCATATGCATATAGTATACATATATTTTCATACCAATTGGGTATGGTGTGAAATGTGTATATATATATATAGTAGACATATATTTTTTACCAATTATGTAAAAAAGGACCAAAATAGCATATACATAATGAAAGTATAAATTATATACACAATGTATATATTATATATACATACTCAGTATATATAGTATATACATATATAGTGTATTATACATATACAGTGCATATATTACATATATATACACACATATATAGAGTGTATATATGTAGCATGTATATACACACAAACTGATATACAAAAAACTAATAACCTGGACGGGTGCAAGTGGCTTACGCCTGTAATCCCAGCACTTTGGGAGGCCAAGGAGGGTGGATCACAAGGTCAAGAGATCGAGACCATGCTGGCCAACATGTTGAAACCCTGTCTCTACTAAAAATAGAAAAAAAAAAATTAGCTGAGCATGGTGGCGCAGACCTGTAATCCCAGCTACTCTAGAGGCTGAGGCAGGAGAACTGCTTGAACCTGGAAGGTGGAGGTTGCAGTGAGCAGAGATTGTGCCACTGCACTCCAGCCTGGTGACAGAGCGAGACTCTTTCTCAATAAGAAACAAAAACAAAAACGAAAAAACCCCACAAAACACTAATAACTTTGCTTACCTGTGGCAGAAGAAGAAAAGAAAGTAAGAAACTATGTGAGGTGGTGGGAAGTGATTTTCTGGGAGACTGGGGAAGAGGCAGCCATTTTCCTAACTGTTCCTTCTTAGTTTTAAAAATTTTAATCATGAAAGTGTATTCCTTATTCAGAAAATTAAATTTCAAAAATATTATTGAGGGAAATTTTCTAATTAAAAAAATATACCAGGCCGGGCATGGTGGCTCACGCCTGTAATTCCAGCATTTTGGGAGGCCGAGGCGGGCAGATCACCTGAGGTCAGAAGCTCGAGACCAGCCTGGCCTACATGGCAAAATCCAGACTCTACTAAAAATACAAAAATTAGCTGGGCATGGTGGCATATGTCTGTATCCCAACTACTCAGGAGGCTGAGGCAGGAGAATCATTTGAACCCAGGAGGCGGAGGTTGCAGTGAGCTGAGATCGCACCATTGCACTCTACCCTGGGTGACAGAGCGAGACTCTGCCTCAAAAAAAAAAAAAAAAAAATCCCAGAGAAGGTTCTACAGTATTTCTGTACCAGTGTTTGATCATCTTCATGGACAAGAAGCATCATTTTCTTGAATATACTAAATCTCCCTTTCTGATTTATCTTCTTAAGCAATCACCCAAATTTCTCTTTAAATTGTAGGTCACCTTGGCTGGGCATGGTGGCTCACACCTGTAATCCCAGCAATTTGGGAGGCTGAGGTGGGTGGATCACCTGAGGTCAGGAGTTCCAGACCAGCCTGATCAACATGGGAGAAACCCTGTCTCTAGTAAAAGTACAAAATTAGCTGGGCATGGTGGTACATGCCTGTAATCCCAGCTACTCGGGAGGCTGAGGCAAGAGAATCACTTGAGCTCGGGAGGTGGAGGTTGTGGTGAGCCAAGATAGCACCATTGCACTCCAGCCTGGGCAGCAAGAGCGAAACTCTGTCTCAAAAAAAAAAAAAATTGTAGGTCACCTCAATTCAGGGCTTTGTATCAAAAGTAGAGATGTCTATGAAACAAAAACTCAATTCTTAATATTAAAGCTAGAAAAACAAGACCGTGGATCTCAGGAGAATGAACGAGAAGCCATGATGTAGGAAATAAAGTTTCATCTTCCACCTTGAAGTCAGCTGAGGATAATATTAGAGGAATTTTATAAAGTCACACAGTCATGAGCAGGAAGACAGATTAGAATTCATCTAATCTGTAACTTTGCTTCTTGGTAAAATTGTCCCTGAGATCAAAGACATCATTAATATTCTCCTTAGGGACATATTTCAACAAAATGTGATAGAATAAAATGTTTGCAGTTTCCAAACGAAGATTCTTTGCTTTCTACTTGACATTGGACTTTAAATTTGTTCTCTATGTTGTCTTCCTTAACTATGCTTCAGGTCTTTGTGCCCAGGACGTGGGGCAAGCGGTTGAGAGAACTGGGTGAAAGGTGTTAGAGAGGTAGGCAGGAAAATTAGAGAGGGTGGAAAGTCCCAAAATCCTTTCTAGAGGTCGAGCATGGTTCTCTTGCTACACTTACTACATTAGAATAAGCATGTCTCTTTTTGCTATTTACTAAATATAGACTAAAACAGTTCTCCTGCTTAAACAGCAGGGACCACGCAGAGGCTGCCTTTGGATGAAGTCCAGGAAGTGCTTCCCCCAATACCAGAACTATAAGTTACTTCCGCAGTGTATCCGTGAGATCAATATACACGGTGAGTGATTATTTGGCTTTATCGACTTTATTCATTATAAACACAGATAGATTCAAGGGGGCACAGTTGAACCCCAACTCCATTTCTGTCTGGTAGGAGGTAGAAAATGATGAATTTGCAAAGTCAGTTCATATGAATTAGATGACATGAAATAAAATGACTATTTTCTCCAAGATCTAGGAAGGATCAGTAGATGGATCTCTTAGTTTTTTAAACTGCTCCTGAGATGTTAGCTTATCCCTTGACCCTGTTTTTCATGGAGTTGAGCCATAATTTAGTTAGACTATGAGAAAACAGAGAATGAGATGTGTAAAGCAAACTGCCTACTCCCCGATATTGAAATAAAAACTTCTCTAAATGTAACATCTGATAATCTAAATTAATGCATATTGATTTCCATGTATTTAAGTCTAAAAGTATGGTCAAAAGTGTTGAAATTTTTTTCATTTATTCATCAAATCTTCCTTGAAATTTTTTTCATTCATTCATCAAATCTTCCTTAAGTAGCAATTATGTTAAAGGCACTAGGAATAGCCATTGTAGGGAGTATAAAAATTATAACAGGGAAGGGGAGGGCAACTAGCATTTATTAGTACCCCTCTTATTGTGCTTTGTGGTAATTGGTTATATAATTTACTCTTCAGAATACGTTGGTGGTTATCACTCAAGGTACTCTCAGGAAATTGATATTGTACTCAAATTGAATACCTTGAGAAGAGTTTAATGAAGGGCATATTAAGCCAGGATGTGGGAAAAATGAAAAGGGAGAATGCAGCACCCTGAGACAAGGAATAGTGGGGCCCTGCTACTGTCTTTAAGACTAAAGGGGAAAGAAACCCAGAGAGACAGAGACAGAGGCAGACATGCATGCATGTGTACACACACACACACACACACACAAATGTGTGAGGAGGGCTGTTTGACAGGAGCTGTGACATTTGCTCAAGGGACACTATAGCCTGGGGTCACCCTGAAAAGAGAGAATAACTATCCCAACTTTGGGAACTCTTATGCACTGTTGGTAGGAATGTAAGCTAGTATAGCCACTATGGAAAACAGTAGGAGATTTGTCAAAAAACTTAAACTAGAACTACTGTTCCATTCAGCAGTCCCACTACTGGGCATCTACCCATAGGAAAAGAAATCACGGCAGGGTGCAGTGACTCATGCCTGTAATCCCAGCACTTTGGGAGGCTGAGGCGGGCAGGTTGCTTGAGCTTAGGGGTTCAAGACCAGCCTGAGCAACATGGTGAAACCCTGTCTCTACAAAAAATACAAAAATTCGCCAGGCATGGTGACATGTGCCTGAAATCCCAGCTACTGGGGAGGCTGAGGCAGGAGGATCACTTGAGCCTGGGGAGTTGAGGCTGTAGTGAACTGTGTTCATGCCACTGCACTCTAGCTTGGGAGACAAAGTGAGACCATGTCTAAAAAAAAAAAAAGAAAGAAAGAAAGAAAGAAACAGAAAAAGAAAATAAATCACTATAGTAAAGGGATACCTATACTCATATGTTTATTGTAGCACTATTGACAATAGCAAAGATATGGAATGGACCTAAGTGCCCATCAACAGGTGAATGGATAAACAAATGTGGTCCATATACGCAATGAAACATTTGCTGTAAAAAATGAAATCATGCCATATGCAGCAACATGGATGGGAATGGAGGTCATTATCTCAAGTGAAGTAAGCCACGGACGAAAAGGCAAATATCACATGTTCTCCACTTGTAGATGAGAGTTAAAAAAATTGATCACATGGAGGTAGAGTGGAAAGATAGAGAACAGAGACTGGGAAAGGTAAGTTTTGGGGAGAGGATGAAGGGAAATGGATTAAAGGGTACAAACGTACAGTTAGGTAGAAGGAATAAATTGAACATCTGAAAGCACAGTAGGGTGACTATAATTACACAAAAATGTATTGTACTTGGGCTACAGATACCCTAAATATTCTGACTTGATCACTAATCACTGTGCATTATATACATAGAACAAAAGTTAGCAGGTACCTCATAAATGTGTACAAACAACCCCAACTTTGCCATCCTTTCTTCCTCTAATGTGCTAGTACTCCCCCATTGACCAAACCCAGTCAGAGCCAGAGGGCACTAGAGCCCAGTGGAGGCAGTTATGTAAGTTGACCTCCCAGGGCACTGAGCAGGGTGGAAACGAGTAGAGGGCAGATCGGGAGAGATAGCCAAAGGGATCCAGCGTAGATGGCTCAATACGCCAAACTGAAACTAAGTGCCAAGGATCTATCTGTGTTCAAGATTAAAGAGAGGCGGGTCTTACTACTTTGGGTCTCAATGCAACCGGGGTCTGCTGTTGGCTCAGAAATTCCTAAGTAGCATATAGTGTAGTCATATGATTGTGTCAATGATATATTACTGGATATTATTATGCTTGAGACCTCTGATTCTGGTTCTTCATTCTGGGATGTTTATCTTTGCATCTGAAGGGTTCCTCTTTCTTTGTTCATTCACCAAATGATTTTTGACCACCTACTGTATGTTGAGAATTCTACTCATTGACAAAAACAACAATGTAGTCAATGGAGGAGTCAGATTAGAAAACCCCTAATTCCAATAAAGACTCAAGTAACATGACAGAGGGATTCACATGGGAAGAGAGGGCCTTGGGGAGCACAATAGAGAGACTCCTCCTTCAGAGGACATGATGCCTAGCGTTTAGATGTTCAATAAGGATTTGTCGAGTGAATGAATAAATCCCAATGGCTATGTCTCTGTGCTAGAATCATGGAATGTTATAAGTGAAAGAAACTAGCATGAACACTTACACTTTCATTTGATAGATATAGAAAATAAACCAAACATACTGTAGCAGCAGATGTTAGAGGAGACTCTAGGTTTCCTTGGTCCTAGGCTGAGAAGTTTGTTATCACTGAGCACATTGTCTTCTTAGGGATATAATGGGGGATGCCATCGCATCACACAGAATCAGCCCTGGGGTCACCCTGAAAAAAGAGAATAACTATCCCAACTTTGGGAACTCTTATACACTGCCGGTAGGAATGTAAACTAGTATAACCACTACAGAAAACAGTATGGAGATTTCTCAAAAAACTAAAAATAGAACTACTGCTCCATTTAGCAATCCCACTACTGGTATCTACCCAAAGGAAAAGAAGTCATGGAAGGCTGCGGTGGCTCATGCCTGTAATCCCAGCACTTTGGGAGGCTGAGGCAGTCAGGTTGCCCTGAAAGAGCCCTGAATCAGAGACTTGAGGACATTTTTTGGTGGTCTTATAAGGCATAGTTTTAAGAACTGGTTTTAAAATTGTTTTCTACCAGTTCTAGTTCAAGTAACACTTAACAAAATTTTTGTGTGAATAATATTTTCTTGCTTTTATTTAAATCTTCAGAATATCCCTGGGCACCTTGGACTGAGCCCTTTGAAGAATACTCATAATTTTATTTTGTGAATGAGTAGACTGGAAAATGTTTGGGTCCAGCTGAGGATGCACAGTTGGAAAGCAGGAGGAATGCTGACTGGTTGATGAAAAGTAGCTTAAGAGCATTCATTTGACCCATGAGATCAAGGGAACAAGAGTGTTTGCAAGAAGCCATTATGAGTCATGGAAAACAAGATGATGAAACCCATGGAAACAGCAAGAGAATTCTTACTCTTTCTCTTCTTAAAAAAATCTATCACATACAGCACAGAATGGAGTCAAGATTTTAATTTTGAGGAACCAAAAAAAGGATCAAATATGAAAACCCTTTCTTTTATTGGGCCACATTGTAGGTGCTGATTCGATAATTTTTTCCTATGCAGATAGATTATTTCTATTTTGTAGATTATTTAAGAGGGTCTGGTTGTTTGTTTATACGTTTGTTTGCATTTATGAATTTCGCTGCCTTTTGGCACCAGGATGTTTTTTAAAAAATTCAAAGAGGCCGGGCGCGGTGGCTAACGCCTGTAATCCCAGCACATTGGGAGGCCGAGACGGGAGCACCACAAAGTCAAGAGATCGAGATGATCTTGGCCAACATGGTGAAACCCCGCCTCTATTAAAAATACAAAAATTAGCTGGGTGTGGCGGCGCGTGCCTGTAGTCCCAGCTACTTAGAAGGCTGAGGCAGAAGAATCGCTTAAACCAGGAGGTGGAGGTTGCAGTGAACCAAGATCATGCCACTGCATTCCAGCCTGGCGACAGAGCAAGACTCTGTCTCAAAAAAAAAAAAAAAAAAAAAATTCAAAAATACCAAAATAAAACGAATTTAAATAAAATACTTAAGTACTTGAATCTAACAGCAAAACGTTTCCTTTGATTCTTTTGGCTTTCATATTTGTTATGGCCATTATTAATGTCAAGCATAATTATAGTTATTAATGACAATAAAAAAAGCACATATGGACAAGAGGGCAGCTCTTAACATTAAAATATAAAAATGTTTTTCCAGAGTTAAGGTGGAACTTAATCTCCTGGCCATCATTATATGGTTAAAATTGCTTATCTGAGTTGATTTACAGGGTTAACTGCAGGGTCAGATTTAATAATCAGTGATGGGGTTGAGGACATGCTACCCCAAAATATGGCACCTTGGCGAACTGAATGTTTTAAGCTGAAGGATTTGAGAAAATGGCAAATTTTAAGTGGAAATATTACTCTGACCTTCCTTTGCCACCTTTCTCCCCAGAAGCAGGTCATAAAACCTTTGCTGACCTTCCTCGAAAACACATCATAGGACCTCATGTGAGAGGTGCTCTTCCTATATCCACAGAGGAAAGGCAGTTCCCTATCTCCCAAGACACAGGCACACAGAGGAGAATCTGAACAAACGGGCCCTGCTAAGTTTCCCTCCATTTATTCCTATTAGATCTAGTACTCCTTTTGCCTGATCATATTTCTCCAAGTCTTTCTCCATTCTTCATCAAACCTACTACTAAAAACACTCAAGTGTAACTGTTTCCTCTGATCTTCATTTCCTAGAGATGGCCCTTGTGTTATGTAGAATTTATTTAAATAAATCACTATGTTTTTCTCTGGTTAATCTTTTGTTATAGAGGATTCAGCTCTGAATTTAAAAGGGTAGAAGGAAAAGATATTTTTCGCTTCCTACATAACCAATCTAACAGGCATGAATATTCCAGAGTTTTTTTTTTTTTTTTTTTTTTTCTGGTATTTGATTATTTTTTTCTATAGATCACAAATTGAGATTCTAATTGTAAAATTTAGAGATTGAAGATTTGGCAAACGGAATTATAGTAGTCTCGCTTTTTCTTGTCTGTGTATCCCTAAATAATAGGTGAGTCAAACTCAGGTCTGGGATTTTTCAGCAGGCGTGTAGGGCTATTACACCCTATGAGATATGGATACTATGCAACTTCTCAGAAGCCAAATTATTGTTTCCCTACACACTACCTCTTATGTTCTGACAAATGACTTAGAAATCAATGAGAACTTGGCTTGCAAAAAGCATATATTAAGCTTCGAGTCCAGTTAAATTGTGGCAGCTTTCAGGAAGCTAATTTCACCTATTCATTAAAATAATTGACTTTTAACAGATACTGTGAAGCACACAAAGATGTAGATGGCCTACACTGCCTACAGAGTGATTTGATGCAGGGGTGATAGTCAGGGTAGGCAGAGAAAGGAGAGATGAGACACACGTGAAAATCTTCCAGACTCCTGTGTGCAGAAAACAGATATTGCCCGAACTTATAACTACTAGTTTTTAGTTTCTAGAAGAATTTTTATTTTCCAGAGGATTTCTACCGAACTCTGTACTTTCATCCTAGCCTGAAGTTGTACTCTTCCCTTATCTATACTCAGTCATGCCTGGATGGAACAGTCATTCAGACCACGTTCTCTTTCCTACCTTTTTAATGATTGTTACATTTGTCCTTTCCTTTCATCTTTATAAATCCTTTTCATCAAAGGCAGATAGGCCACCTTGTCCATGAAGTTTCCCCTGCTCACCCCAGATGGCACAATGTCTGGTTCTTTTTCAGCGTTTTTCTAGGATTTAGTCCTCTTATCATGGTACTTCTCACATCTTGCCTTGTACCACAGCTAGTTGTATTCATTTCTCTTTCCCTACCAGATTGTAAGTGAGAGCGGGAACCATATCATTTCCAGCTTCTGAGTCTCTGATGATAGGTACTCACTTCTCTCAAACCTGCTTCTCCCAAGCAATAATCATCTGGGTTAATGGAGTTAGCCAGATGTTGGCTGTAGATTCAGGTTATCTGTAAGGGGATGGAATTGGAGGCCCACACATCAGGGCCTTCTAGCACAATGATAATGTCCTTTTATAAATTTGGTGGCAGGTGTATGAGAGTTCGTTGGGTCATGATTAAAATGAACTTTAGCACCTACTTAATATTTAGTAAAATAAAATTTAAAAATAGACAAACATTGTACTGAATTGCATCCATCCTTACCTTCTCCCTCTGTCAGTAGATAACTTCTGTCTGTTTATCTCTCTCTGAACTATCTTCCTTTCCCTTTCTGTCAGACATTGTGGAATAAAGACTTGAACTCAATTTTCTGACACAGTTTATTCTCATAATTTGACTCTGTTTACTTCCTTCTCTGTCTCCTTGTCTATTTTACTTCTTTTTCTGTCTACGTATTTCTTCACCATCTCCGACTATTTTTACTATTCTGATGGATGGCAATCTTAGGATAATGAGTGGAAAAGAGTTCTTAAATCTTGAAAATTTAAGTAAGGCGTATTACCAGATTAACCTAGAGTCATGAAAACTAAAACATACACTTAAAAAATCTTCTGTGAACTGGAAATTATATACTTTGGTAAAGGTTCTGAATAGACTTTTTTTTGAAAAGAAGACATAAAAACAGAAAAGTAATGAAAAAATGTTCAACATCACTAATCATGAGGGAAATACAAATCAAAACCATACTGGGGTATCATCTCACTCCAAGTCAAATGGCCATCCTCAAAAAGACAAAAAATAACATAAATGCTGGAGAGGATGCAGAGAAGAGGAAACTCCTGTACACTGTTGGTGAGAATGTAAATTAGTACAGCCCTTATGAAAAATAGCATGAAGGTTTCTTAACAAACTAAAAATAGAACTACCACATGATCCAGCAATGCTACTACTGGGTATTTATCCAAAGGAAAGGAAATCAATATATCAAAGAACTACCTGCACTCCAGTGTTTATTACAGCACTATTCAAAGTAGCCCAAATATGAAACCAACATACAGATCCATCAATGGATGAACGAATAAAGAGAATGTGGTACATATATGCATTAGTCCATTTTCACACTGCTAATAAAGGCATACCCAAGACTGGGTAGTTTATAAAGAAAAAGAAGTTTAAAGTACTCATAGTTTCACATGGCTGGGGAGGCCTCATAATCATGGCAGAAGGTGAAAGGCATGTCTTACATGGCAGCAGGCAACAGAGAATAAGAGCCGAGTAAAATGGGTTTCCCCATATAAAACCATCAGATCTCATGAGACTTACTACCACGACAACAGTATGGGGGAAATTGCCCTCCTGGTTCAATTATCTTCCACTGGGTCCCTCCCCACGATGGAAGCTACAATTCAAGATGAGATTTGGTTGGGTGGGGACACAGCCAAACCATATCAATATACACAATGGAATACAATTCAGACACACACACACACACACACACACACACACACACACACACACACAAATAAAATTCTGTCATTCACAGCAACGTGGATGAGCCCAGAAGCCATCGTGTTAAGGGAAATAAGCCAGATAGAGAAAGATAAATACCAAATGTTCTCACTCATGCAAAAGTTAGAAAAAAAAGTTGAGCTCGTAGAAGTAGAAAGTAGAATTGTTGTTATTAGAAGCTGGGAAGGGTAGAGAGACGGAAGGATGGGGAGAGATTGGTTAATGGTTAAAAAATTCCAGATAGGAAGTCACTGTATAGTCACTACATGGTGGCCATAGTTAACAAAATGGTATTGAATATTTCAAAATAGGTAGAAAAGAGGATTGTGAGGGTGCCCAACACAAATAAATGATAAATGTTTGAGGTGATGGACATGCTGATTACCCTGATTTGATCATTACATATGTATCAAAATATTACCCTATATCCCACAAATATGTGCAATTATTACATGTCAACTAAAGAAAAGATACTTCATCTGTGAATAGTAGAAGGTCCAAGTGAAAGTAATTTAAATGATGAGAAGATTTATTATGTTATCTAATGGGAAATTCTAATGGGGTGCTTCCAGGGTTGGTTAATTCAAGACTCATATCATCAAGCACTCAGGTTCTCTCTTCTCTTTCCTCTCTGCCATCTTCAGATTGTTGGTGTTTGTGTTGAGGCTTCCCCTCTCATGGTTTCAAGGAAAGATTATGTTAAATGGTGGGGCCATAGCACCAACAATCATCATATCCTTTTTGTCTTTTTTTTTTTTTTTTGAGACGGAGTCTCACTCTGTTGCCCAGGCTGGAGTGCAGGGGCACGATCTCAGCTCACTGCAACCTCTGCCTCTTGAGTTCAAGCAATTCTCCTGCCTCAGCCTCTCAAGTAGTTGGGATTACCCACCACCACATCTGGCTAATTTTTGTATTTTTAGTAGAGATTTGGTTTCGCCATGTTGGCCAGGCTGGTCTTGAACTCCTGACCTCGTGATCCACCTGCCTTGGCCTCCCGAAGTGCTGGGATTATAGGCGTGAGCCACTGCACTCAGCCCAATCATCATATTTTACACCATGATTTTTCTTTTTTAGTTACCTAGGCTGGTCTTGGACTCCTGGGCTCAAACATACTCCTGCCTCAGCCTCCTGAGTAGCTGGGATTACAAGCATGAGCTACCACACCTATAGCCACAATGTCCTTTATACAAGTGAAGAAACCTTTATGAGAAGTCTCCTCCACCACCAGCAGATTTATTCTCATGTCAGAGCATCTAGAACAAGGTCACAGAGCCACCCTTAAACCACCCAATGGCAGGGGATATGGGATCATCATGACTAATTCCAACCAATCAAGATTAACCTGATTCTCAAGTTGGGGAGGAGAATTGACTATCAGAATAAAACCAGGGCTCTGCAAACATGAAGAAGAGGAAAGTGACTCTTGGGTGCCTCTATGAATGCTCTTTCTCACATCCAAGGAGATGTGCAAAGAGAGAAACTTTTTTTAAAATTTTTTTTTCTGAGATGGAGTCATGCTCTGTCGCGCAGAGTTGGAGTGCAGTGGTGTGATCTCGACTCACTGCAACCTCCACCTCCAGGGTTCAAGAGATTCTCCTGCCTAAGCCTCCCAAGTAGCTGGGATTACAGGTGAGCGCCACCACACCCAGCTAAATTTTGTATTTTTGGTAGAGATGGGATTTCACCGTGTTGGGCAGGCTGGTCTCAAACTCCTGCCCTTGTGATCTGCCTGCCTTGGCCTCCCAAAGTGCTGGGATTACAGGTGTGAGCCACCATGCCCAGCCAAAATAAACATTTAAAACAAAACACAGACTTGTGTTTTTTCCCCCAGAACAATCTCTTGAGGCACGTGAAGGCTGTTCTGCAAGCATGTGTCACTGTCTAACATTTTGAGATGGGTGGTCACATCTGTGTGTGGACAGTGTTGTCATGGGGCCATTATCTCCATCCAAAGTGACATCCATTTTCAGATGGGCTGTGAAAATAGTCCATCAATTTTGACTTAGAAAAGTTCTATTAGTGTGTGGTATCACAAAGACAGACACAACATTTGCAGTAAAGAGCTGCCCAGTAGTCATTGCACTTCTCATAATCATACCCCAATGTCCTCTTAGGGAATCCCTCTCACACATTGAACAATGTCTTGGTGGGACTATTAATCAAGGGTTCTTGCCCACCAGCCAATGAGTGGCATGTGATTTGAGCTAGACTAATTTGACCCCTCTACCTTAGGACTTTGAGTTTTGGATTCAGTGAGGTAAGGGTGGAAGAAATGAAGCTCATTCACTTCAGTAGCATAGTTCAGTTATTCCTGCCTCTAAACCCCAAACACATCCCCTATCCTCACCAAACTGCCTTGGTTCTAGTACTAGTCTGTTATGCTGTTAATGAAGACATATCCAAGACTGGGCAATTTATAAAGGAAAGAAATTTAATGGACTCACAGTTTTCCCTGGCTGGGGAAGCCTCACAATCATGGCAGAAGGAGAAGGAGGAGCAAAGTCACGTCTTACATGGCGGCAGGCAAGAAAGTGTGAGCAGGGGAACTCCCCTTAATAAAACCATCAGATTTCGTGAGACTTATTCACTATCACAAGAACAGCAAGGGAAAGACCTGCCCCATGATTCAATTACCTCCCACTGGGTCCCTCCCATGACATGTAGGAATTATGGGAGCTACAATTCAAGATGAGAGTTGGCTGGGGACACAGCCAAACCACATCAGTTCTGAACCTGGTTCTCCAGCCTTCCCTTTGATTCTGTGAGCTACCAGTGATATCCTTGCAAAAATATCGTTTTCCTGCTTACGTTTCCAGAGTTAGTTTCTGCTGCCTGCTGGATACATTTAACATCTCTTTTATTTTATAAAGTCATAGGATGTCAGAGCTATAAGAAATCTTATAGATCTAGTTCAGCTCCCTCATTTTACAGCTGAGGAAGCCGATGCCCCCAGCGGTTGAGGGTTTCACCCAAGATCACATCACAGAGATTGTCAGTGATGGAACTTGGAAAGAAGACAAGGTCTCCTTTCCCCAGGGTAGTGCAGGCTGCTTTTTTTTTCTAAGTCCCTTTTTAGTATAAAGCACAACTTCTCTTCTTTTTCTCTCTCTCTCTCTGTGTATCTGCAATATTTAATAGGAGACAGTGACTTTAAAATCCCCCTTTTTCCCCTTAAACTGACAGTTTGCTTCATGTAGTTTAAAGGCTTTTCAGAGATAGATCTCCCAGGGACTTGGTATCTGGCAAAGACAGGCATTAGTTTATGTCCCTATATGGAGCCTTGCTTCTTTCCAGCTATGTGTAAATGTTTATTCTCTTACGTGAAATTCATATTTGGAAAGGAAGTGGTTTGCCCTAGGGAAACATATGGGCTAGAGTTCTGAAAGTGATTATCTACCATTTCTAAGTCTGTCCCTTGTAGCTGTGTGTATTGGGAAAGACCTTCCTTCACTCACGCTAAAGGATATATAGCTGCTCTATTTTTTTAGTTGCTTTAGGGTAGCCATAGTTCATGCAACCACTGTAAAAAATAGCCCAAGGTTGGGATAGGAGTTGGGAAGGGAATTTAGAACAGTATTGACTATGTGCCAGGTACCATATGAAGCACCTAGCATGTATTAATTAATGAATTCATATTCTCCTCACAAGGTTAGGAGGTAAGTACTATTATTATTACTCCTTTTTATAAGCAAAGAAATTAAGTCAAAGAGAGGTTAAGAAACTTGTTCAAGGTCACACAGCTTTTAAGTGGCAGGGTTGAAATTCAAACCCAGGCAGTCTGGTTTTAAAGTCTGTGCTCTGAACCCACTGCTCTGTTGCATCTTAATCACTGAATCATGGAGGCAAAAGTGAATCCTTTTGGTTGAACTCCTGACCTCAAGTGATCCTCCTCCCAGCCTCCCAAAGTGCTGAGATTATCCTACCATGCCTGGCTAGGATCTTTTTCTTAGGAAAAAAAGATTGTTCAATACAGACAAATACCTTTTCATAAACATTTCTAGTAGAGAGTTCTATATTGCGAATCTCTTGATCCCAACAATGCTTGGAAGGCCTACTTACAAACCGTACTCTACCACAAGTTCCCTACACAACAAACATTCTCTCATCTCTACCCATGTAACAAAGTACCTCAAAGAACTCAATTATTTGGTAGTTGTGAGAAGAATTGCACAGAATTAAGCCTTTTGCTTTGGATGCTCATAAAATAGGATCAATAAGCAATGTGTTAATTGATTTTTTAAGAGAAATTCTTTGAAGCCATGTTGAGATCCTCTGTGGTTAAAAAAAAAAAAAATTAATTACAATACAAAAACACCCAAGCAATGCTGAGAAAAAGTCATGGACTGAGTATCTGGAAAGTCCCCTTTCTCCTTGCTGGGTTCAAAACACATTTTTCTACTTGAAATTTCCTGTCTACAGAGAGACAGGAAATCATCTCTACTCCATTTTCATTTTGGCAAACAATGTAGGGTTTCTTTTTAAGCAATTTAGCATTACAAAGTTCCACTATGTCAAACAAAACAACAGTGTTTAATGATTACATCACAGTGAGATATTTTTCTTGTGTTAGTCTTTATTCAGGGTAGAAAATTTAGTAGAAAAAAAAGTATATTTAAAAAATTGGTGGCCAGGTGCAGTGGCTCACATCTGTAATCCCAGCTCTTTGAGAGGCTGAGGCGGGTGATTACCTGAGGTCAGGAGTTCGAGACCCGCCTGGCCAACATGGCGAAAACCTGTCTCTACTAAAAATACAAAAATCAGCCGGGTGTGGCGGCAGGTGCCTGTAATCCTAGCTACTCAGGAGGCTTAGGCAGGAGAATCGTTTGAACCCAGGAAGCAGAGGTTGCAGTGAGCTGAGATTGTGCCACCGTACTCCAGCCTGGATGACAGAGCAAGACTCCATCTCAAAACAGAACAAAACAAAATAAAACAAAACCCAACAAAAATTGTCTACATTATTTCTACTAAGTTTATTCTGACATTTAGACTCATACTAGAAGGAAAGTTCTCCAGGATTTACTAATTGTTGCTTCTTTATAGAAGAATTAGATAAATGTAATGACTTTTTCAATGACACGTTTTAGTGCTGGCAATTTCATCGGAGACAGAAATCACACAGGGTGTATTCTAGAGACTTTGCTGGTTGGGATGGGATGGGATGGATGGGGGTGGAGGCGCAGTAGGAAGGTGTGTTAGTCTATTATCGTATTACTATAAAGATGTATCTGAGACTGGGTAATTTATAAAGAAAAGCGATTTAATTAGCTCATGGTTCTGCAGGCTGTTTGGGAAGTACAATGGCTTCTGCTTCTGAGGAGGCCTCAGGAAACATACAATAGTGACAGAAGGTGAAGGGGAAGCGGGTGTCTTACACTGCAAAAGCAGGAGAAAGAGATGGGGGGAGATGCCACACACTTTTAAACAACCAGATCTCGGGAGAACTCACTCACTATCATGAGAACAACACCAAGGGGAGGGTGCTAAACCATTCATGAGAACTCTGCCGCATGATCCAATCACCTCCCACCAGGCCTCACCTCCAACATTGGGGATTACAATTCAACACGAGATTTGGGTAGGGACACAGGTACAAACCATATCAGGAGGTGAGAGAAGAAGAGAAGAGTAGATGTTGGAAATAAAGCTTGGAGTCGTAAGGAAAATGAGTACTTAGACAAAAGATTTCTTAACAAAGCAAAGTTACTTCTGTGCAGAGGGGTGCTTCTTGTTTGGCTGGTCACTACGAGAGCACACAGAACAAAGGAGAGTGAAAGTTTTTGTTCTTGACGTAAATTTTGCCCTTGTGCTCTTTTTTTATTGGCTGGGGTCAGATTGCACAATCTAAGCTAGACTTGATTGGCTAAACATTTGAACGTTTTCTTAGATAAGGTGGGTATGTAAGGGAGAGAAGGGAAAGGGGGAAGGGGTCGTCTGCGGTGAGCTAGAGAGCTAGCTTTCTTCTTAAATAAGGAAAGGAATGTGATTTAATGGCATCTCTAGTATAATTAACAGTAGATTATGTGATTTCTCTTGGGACCCAGTTGTATGAGCCCTGAATATGTAGACCTGTCTTCCCTGGGGACCCAGGTTGGCCCACCTGTACCCCAAACAAGCTAGTTTCTTGCCTGTTTAACCCCAACACAATAGTTGAGCAGCGTGGAGACTCCTCCATCATCTTAGCACCCAGACCTCGTTTATTAACAGTTTTTCCAGTGAAATTTAATGGAAATTTATTACATATTAAAGCCCTGGATGGTCTCCCTTTTGATATTAACATATTGCTGAAACAAAGGTCTTTTATTTATCCATCCATTTGTTAATACGACATCGAGCATATACCAGGCACAGTCCGATACCAGAGACAGATAACCCAAACAATTACAAAGTAGTTTGGACAGGGGTAGGCTGGGTCTTAACTCCTTGAGGGACTAGTTTTATCCATCTCTAAATTACTAGTACCAAGCCGTGTACCTGACATGAAAATTACTCAATAAGTGTTGACTCAATGAATGGAGCACTGTGGCAGCCCAGACAAGGGACACCTGAATCTAGGTAGAAGACGGAAGTGAGGGAAGACTTCCTGGAGGAGGAGACACATCTGGTAAGGATAAGTTAAATGATCCTTACAGGATTAGTTAAAAGATAAGTTGACTGGGGTGAAGGGAACACATATAAAGCTACTTCATCAGTGATGTACAGAAAATGAAGCCCCAGTTCAAGGTCTACATGTCCTCCAACACACACACACACTCACACACACACACTCACGTGCACATGACGTGTGTGTTCCTGACATTCAGGAGACAGAAGTATACTTTCTTTGCAAATAATAACTATGCCATTCTCTATTCCAAGTACATTTCAGTCATTAATGTGAGAGAGGTGAGCTTTGTTACGTTTGAGAATGTCAGAGTTCTGTAGGAGAAAATTGACAATACTGTGATCTATTGCAATATTTTTATACCATATAATTTGAGCTTGTAACTACTTAACCAATTAAAGATTAAGCAGGTAGTCCTTAACTGCTACTGCACAGCTGAAAGAATGATTTATTACTTTGGAATACAGGGAAGCCAGATTGCATTCAAAGAAAATCACTATGGGGAGCTATTAATCAGTGCTCTGAAACCAGGCTTCCCTGTTCAACCTGGAGAAAAGCTGCTCCTTAAAGCCCTCTCTTGGAGAGTTCCAATGCATAATAACAAACTAAGTCCTGATGGTTAAGGAAAAACAAGTTTATTAATGGCTAAGCAAACACATTTTCTAGAAAAATTCATTGTGTTTTCTTTCCAGTTTTCCCTAAAAAGCAGTTCTTGAATCACCACTGTAAGAATACTGAGACAGAGGAGGACACGTGGAATTTCTTTTTTTTTTTTTTTTTTTTTTTGAGACGGAGTCTTGCTCTGTTGCCCAGGCTGGAGTGCAGTGGTGCGGCTCACTGCAACCTCCACCAACCAAGTTTGAGCAATTCTCCTACCTCAGCCTCCGAGTAGCTGGGATTACAGGTGCGCGCCACCACACCAGGCTAATTTTTTACATTTTTGGTAGAGATGGGGTTTCATCATGTGGCCAGGCTGCTCTTGAACTCCTGACCTCGTGATCCGCCCGCCTCGGCCTCCCAAAATGCTGGGATTATAGGTGTGAGTCACCACGCCTGGCTGACATGTGGAATTTCATTTACTCTTTAGGAGTGGTACCCCAGCCAAATTAAAAAACAATCCAGTCCAGGATACATTCCATTAACTCCAGTTTCATTTGTGCTAATGATGCTATGCTGATTTTATGAATGCATTGGTCTATGACATCAATACTATTGAATCTTTCAATTCATCTGAGTCCCTCAGGGTCTCTAATCAATGCATAGTTGTAGCTGCATGAGTTAAATTGCCACTCTATCGAGGTGAGAGGGCTCATGGTGCAAGGGATAACTCACAAGGATTTCTGAGGATTTTACACTGGAGTCTTGTAGGAGGTGCCTGAAAAGATAACCAGGGGCCGGGCCGTAAAGGGCCTGGTTTGGGCATCTTCCTGAATGCTGGGGTGAGCCAGTGAAGGTCTGAAACAGAGGAATAACCAGATCTGCAGTTGCTGAGAGACTATGCTGACACTGCTGTCATGGATGGTTCGGAAGGGAACTGAGACCTGTACTGAGACCAGGCTGGTATCTATCGTGCTAGTTTGCGGGAAGGATGAGAAGAAAGTGAAGCAAGACCGAGGCAATGGGATGCAGGAAGATACACAAAGGAGTAGTTAAGAGTACTTCGAAACTGACGGTGTGTTGAGGGTGAGGAAAAGCAACAATCTATGGCTATAGCTGAGCTTCTGGCAGAGGCCACACTATACATCCAGCTCAGATAGAGAATAAGAGGAGAGGGAAAGAGGGTGAATTCCATTTGGATGTGTTTCGATTAAGTTTAGCGGGACACTTAAACACTGATGAACCAGGGTCTGGTAGGAAGTTGACGATAAAGCTGGAATTCAAGAGTGATATCTGGGCTCCATGTAGAAATTTGAATGTCATCAGCACACAGTGGGTGGTTGCAGAAGCCCTAGATATGCCCTAGATATAGCCAGTGGATTGCTTTGCTCAAGCTAATATATAATTTTGGATGAAAGAAGTGCAAAGTGAATTTCAAACTGAACTTTATTTTACTTGGGCAAGTGTACAACAGTTGTAATAAATGTTTGTGGACTGACTGGATGAACATATGGATAGAGGTGATTAAATGAATAAAAAGTATGAGTTCATGAAAATCAATAGATGTTCTCTTTTACTTTATCTCATGACTTATTTCCATTTTAGCTCTGGCATGAAAAAAAAGGCAACATTTGGATGTAATACGTAGAGATCTTTAAAAATCAATGAGCCTTTTTTTTTTTTTTTTTTTTTTTTTAAATTTTAGAAACAGGATTTCCCTCTGCATTCCAGGCTGGAGTTCAGTGGTACAATTGTAGCTTAGTGCAGCCTCGAACTGCTGGGCTCAAGCAATCCTCTCGCCTCAGCCTCCCACAGTGTTGGGGTTATAGGCATGAGCCACCGTGCCTAGCTGCTTTTCATTTCTAAAGCCTACTAATTTCAGACCATTTCATATGTATTATTCCTATTTGGTATTGATGCCCTAGTAGCGACTGATCAACTGCTTCCTTTGCAGCAAACCCAGATGGAGATGACCAGCAAGTGACAGACCTGTTCAGCAAACAAATATGTTATTTTGCACATGACTTCCCTTGAATAAATGTGAGCCTCCACTCTACAATCCTTGCCAGAGACCAAGTGGTTTTAAAATAAAGACAGATGTGTTATACCACACATTGGCTTGTAACATCCATATCTTATATAAATGGCCACACTGTAGTCCCAGGGTCTGCAGAACAGACCAAGACTCCTTAGTAATCAATCACATCATTATCAAGGCAGTAAACAGGGAAGTGGAAACATGTCTTCCACTGTCATTGATGGAAAATTTTACCTTGACAGGAAAAGGTATTTCGGAGCCTTCTTGAATCATTGAGGAACTGCTTAAAATGCACATTTGTGGTCTAAAATGTCCAAAATACTTTAACACCTCACTACAGGCACCAAATGGTTTGGGCAATAGCAAGTAAATCACAAATCCATTTTGTAGTTTGGGAAGGTCATTAGGACGCAGATTCATTATCTGCTGAGACTTTTTTGTTGCTTTCCATTTATTACTCTCCTTTGAGTGAAATGGAGCTGTGAGAGCACAGCAGAGACCTCAGTTCACTCAACCCTGACACATTACTGGTGTCTACAATTTCACTATAAATTTGGAGAGGGAGAGACAGAAATTGCAAATGCAGGGAGTTAGATCCCCTTGTGCTGCATTTGTCAAGATGAGCAGATTGTAAACTGCCTCTTGCAAATATGATATGCATCTGGGCATCAAGCTAATAATTCGAACCACAGAATCATTCATTTGTGCGATGCTTCCCTCCAGAAGTTTCTGAAATTGCTTCTGTAGTCATTATGTATCCCAGAGCTGTTCAGGTTTAGTCTGAGGATTAGAGAGACGATCTGGCTAAGGAAGTGAGAAGCCTTTTTCAATGAGATGGAAATGACAAATTTTTCTGCGCACATCATCACAATCTTTACAAATTATACATTTGAAATACATGGTTTGGGCTTTTCTGAGGAAAGCAAGGAGAGATTTGTAGAGTCATCAACTTTATGTTAGAAACTTACAGGCACGTTGATGACAAATTCAAATCATTTAGACACTCTCATGGACACTTCTGGCTCTTCTAGTGAAAAACAATCTGTGTATTTTTACATTACACTTTCTGCCTCTGGCAGGGCCCTATCCTTTTACCTCCCTGATCAGAAGCAATTTCTTTTGCTTCCTGTTTTGATTTCTAAAAATTTAGTTATGTAAGTCATCCATTAATACGTTTCATTATACAAACATAAGTATTGCAAATAACATTGCAGTCCCTTTTGATTATTGTGAAATTCTGATGTTTTCCCCCACATATGGAACCCCCTTTCACTTCTGGTTATAAGCCATGTTAACAGTTTCATATGTATCCTTCCAGATCTTCTAGCGGGGTGCGTGTGTGTGTGTGTGTGTGTGTGTGTGTATGTAGTATTTGTGTGTGTACAAATATGTTATTGTAGACAAATATACTACAGCTTCTTTTTTTTTCACTCAGTTACACATCTTGGAGCTGTCACTACAGGGATCTATTCCATTCTTTTTATTTGTTTTTACTGTTGCATAATATTCCAGAGTATTGGTGCACCACCGTTAACTTCTTTAGGGCTTCTGAATTTTCACTGCAGTCTACCTAACCCTGAAGAATCTTGAAAGACCCCTCAAACAGCAAATTCTTCAAAGTAAAAAAGAGTACATTGTATTAATTTTATTGGGAAAAATCTTACTCATTTCTAAGCTCCCCAATCATACCCATTTATGCTATACCACCAAACACCATTAAAATGAGCACCATTACTTCATAGTTAACATTTCCTAATGTAACTCAACCAGATATTTTCCCATGAATTACCCTATACTACAGTTACTTCCATTCTCTCATTCAGCATTTACAAATTACACACAGAAGACTTTGACCTATTTGGTTAATTCAACAAATAATTATCAAGCACCGACTATTTGCCAAGCATGGCTGTGGGTGCTGGGAATATGGTAAAGAACAAAACACAGAAAAATCCCTCCTCTCCTGGAATCTACATCCTTGTGCAAGGCACATAACAGACAAATCAGTGGGATATAAAGGATGTTAGACAGTGGTATGTCCCAAAGAGAAAAAACACGAAGGCGGGACAGGTGCTTTATTCAAAAGGTGGTTTTTGAATAAACACCTTCAAGAAGCGAGGGAGGAAGCCGATGGGATGTCTGGAGGAAAAGCCTTCCTAACTAAGATACCCTGTGGGTACAAATGATTTTTTCCGACAGAGAAAAGACCGGAGTCTTTCTGTCCTGCAGTTCATCATTTGGGTTCTTGGCCTTTATCGCTTCCCACCAGTGGAATTTTTTTTCCCAAGGAGAGTTGACTAGAACTCTCCTGCAGAAATGTCAAAAGGCGATCATCTTTTTCAATGAGAAATGAATCCCTCAACATACAAGGTTTATAACCTGAGGGAGACCAGGGCATACAGGGCACTCATTTTCTCCTGGGATCAGGGGTGCTGGCAGGAGAAACGTGGTTGGCTCTCTGACAGAGAGATGGGTGGAGTAATCTGTCTCCGCCTGAAGCCACAGGATAGAGAGTGGGGAGGGGGAGCCCAGATATTAGCTGAAAGAGGGGAACTCAGCCCCAGAAAAAAATGAGTAAATTTTCTTCTTTATGACCAGGTGTCTGCTTCTCCATGGCTATGTCTAGAATTCTATATACTGCTTGGATATAAATCCCGGCTTTTCTAATTCTTAGTCGGATAATCATAGGCAGATCACTCAATCTCTCTGAGCTTCATTTTCTGCCTGTAAAATGGAAATGATAATAATAGTAGCTATCTCCTAAGGTTGACATGGAGGATTAAATGAGATTGTAGAGGTAGAGGCGCTATGCTTCGTGTCTGAAACACAGCAAATAATCAGTAAGTATGCCACCATCATCACATCACTATCACTGCCACCGCGATCATGCATTCCTGGGCTTAGCAGGAAACAAGTTTAGGGGTAGAAAGGCATTATTCAGTACTTCTTTAAACATCCATCAGTATCTCACAGGGCTTGGTACTGAAGATTCAGCTTAAAGGCTGTCTAGATAAGTAAAAAACTCCACGCTTCGGGAAGGTAGTAGAGGGTTAAGGATTTTCAGGAAGGTGGTAATGTACAAATTGGCTTCCTTGGCACCGGAGAAGGGGAAGCGAGAAGGAAATGGAGATGTTTTTGTGATATCAAAGTCACCTGTGAGACAGGATGCTGTGTTGATGATGACCGGGAAACTGCTTGATGTAAGTGTCTGTGAAATGATGAAGAGGCCTGTGGTGAGAACCACCCAGGGGCCAAATAACCTCGCGTGGCTTCATTCTGTGTCTCTTTAGTCTCAGTTTGTTCTCAGTTGCATGGAAACAACCAAAGCCGACAACCAAACCTTTCAGCTACAAATCTACCTCACAACTCAAATCTACCTTAGAGCTAATCTAAGCATTCAGGTGTCTCCAAAAATAACCATGTTACATTTCTGTTTTGTTGGGAGGCTCTAATAGTTTAAAAACACTAGCTAGTCAGGCTGAACGGAGCTGGGTTTGAATCCTGGCTCTTTTTTTTTTTTGCTAGTTGTGTAATTCTGGATGAGGTAGATAATGTCTCTGGGTCTCAATGTTCTCATTTGTGCAGGGAGATGATAATAATATCTACCTAATAGGGTGATTATGGAGATGAAGTGGGATAATGCAAATAAAATCCTCAGCACAATGCCCAGCACACAGTAAATGCATGTTAGTGATTATGACTGAATCTTTTGTACCAATTGTTTTCTGGTTAATGGTGAAATAAGACAAAAAAAATGTAGAGGAAGAGAAGGGAAATAAGAGATATGGAAAAGAGGGGCAGGATGTTAAAAGCTGATCCTGGAAGACAGGTACTTGGTGACTGTCAAAAAAAAAAAAAATCCTAAGAGAGAAAAAGGATAAAGATGGCAGAGACTCAGAGGCAGAAGCTTAGCCTTGTTTTTTGCCCAGGTTTCATCCATCTGGCCTTGGCTTCCACGCTTGCTTTTCCTTCCAAGTGGCAGCTTCCAAGCCTCGTGGTGAAACCCAGGGCAGGGAGATAGAACATCTCTGGATCACCCTAAACTTCTGCACTCAGTGAAGGCATTTAAGAAATAAACATATTCTTCTTTTGCAATATAGAATTCCTTTGAGACTAATACAAGAGACAATCCTGTCAAGTGAGTCAGCAGTGACCACAGGCTGATATAATCCAATTGCTTTTTGGCTGACAGCTCAGGCGGAGAAAAATTCACTCTGATCCAAAGGTAAATGTAGTTTAAATGCCAACACAAAATTCATAATCAGCTTCTATTCCTGGTCTATGATGACCCCAGACACTAGAAATAGCAGAAATACCATTAATACATTTCCTACTGTTTGGGGTGGAATGATTTAATCATTGCTAAAGGTAAAATGCTCAAAGGGTAGAATAATTCAGATTATTTTCAGGGTCTAAGAAAAAAAAAAGGCCGGGTGCAGTGGCTCATGCCTGTAATCCCAGGACTTTGGGAGGCTGAAGCGGGTGGATCACATGAGCTCAGGAGTTCGAGACCAGCCTGGCCAACATGGTGAAACCCTGTCTCTACTAAACAAATACAAAAATTAGCTGGGTGTGGTGGTGGGCACCTGTAATCCCAGCTACTCGGGAGGCTGAGGCAGAATGGCTTGAACCCGGGAGGTGGAGGTTGCAGCGAGCTGAGATTGCACTACTGCACTCCAGCCTAAGGGACAGAGTGACAGTGTGTCTCAAAAAAAAAAGAAAAAAGAAAAGAAAGAAGAAAGAAGAGAAAGAAAGAGAAAGAGAGAGAGAGAATGGTGTCTTTCCTCAGAATTGGATAGCAGTAGACATTCTAGTGCAGCATCCAGTATGGACGGACATACAGCAAATGAACATAAACTTGCATAAGTGATGAGATAATCTAGATAAAACACATGGTTAACTGTATCTTTTTTTTTTTTTAATGGGAAGAATGGCTGGTCTGAATACACTCCTATGTTTTTATGAATTCTAATCGACTACAAAACCAGAGCGAAATTGAAGCTCTAAAATGGATTTTCAGTATGCTCTCTTCTGATGAGCCTTTACAAACACAGTAATTTAAGACACCAAGTTGAAGCCTGGATCTGCATATCAAAATGTAGGGCACGCTTACTTAGGAGGAAGATCAGAGGGCAATTTTTACATTATAGAAAAACTAGCTCGACCCTGAAAAATAATTGCGTTTATAAAACATTAAATATCATTTGAAGTCATGTATTATGATCAACCCCATCTGTTCAACACACACACACACGCGCGCGCGCGAACACACACACACGTTTTTAGGAAAGATGAGAAATTAATGTTCATTTCAAATTTTTGCTGAATTGCTTCCCTGAGATGTTATATCCTGGACCTCTGGGATGGCTGTGATTGGAATCTGTCTGCCTTTATTTCTAACATGAAAACAGCATGGCCTGCCTGTGCAGAAGGTGACTTTCCAGGTATCTGAGCACCTTGGGGAAGCTGATCTCTACAAACCACTGAGGAACGCTCTTATTTCCCTATTCAGGCCTCTTCCTTGTATTCAGCACTTTCCTTCAGCCTGCCCAAGGCTGGAACTTCCTTCATCCCCTCTGAGCCCTCAGCTGAGCTCCATAGTTCCTTAGCTGGTACTGCTGAGGCTGTAGCACATCCTCACTCACCCCTGCCAGGTCCTCAGCTCATCGCACTGCTCATTTAGCTATGAGATTGATGTGCAGCCCAGGGTGACACACGGAGAAAACAGAGCCTTCTCTTCTCGGTGGGGTACGATATTTAAGCTAAGGCCTATGCTTTAAGATTTGGGACTCCATTTTGCCCTTCGATCTGTCTGTATCAATACCTGAAAGCAGTTTTTCTCGAACTCATTTTACTTTGAATTTGAGACCCGCTTTTGATGCTTCTTATTTAATAAGACATAGGCACAGGCCTACATTCATTATTTAGACTAGAACTTATTTTGCACTTGATGTTAAGAAAAACCTGGCATGCTTGTTCAGGGTAATTGCATAGAATGAAATGAACCCAATTTATGTAAAGGATTATTGAAGGAATAAAAAACTTCCAAGGTAAGCCTGTTAAATCATTCATTTAGTAACTGACTGACATTTGCACAAATCTGGATCCTGCGCTTTGCCAAGTTTTAAAGCAAAGCAAAGAAGCAATTATTTAAAAGTGATGGTGAAAAACAGTATTGAAAGAAATCCTAGAGGGTGGATCTATTTTAAGTGATTATTCTCTCTTATATAATGTAATTCGCAGACTATGGAACTAGGCCCAGGGAATCCTCTCTCAGCCTGTGTTCACCTGGCAACCTTAGACACTCCAGCATTAGAAGGTAAGTGCAATGCCAATGACACCAACTACTTCTTTTCAATAATTATCTCTTATTCTTTTAAACATTTATATTTCATTTTATCATTAAAGTTTTTGCTATGGACACACTACACAGGTGCTGTTAGGCTTAAAGTCTAAATCTGGGATTCTAGCTCCTTGAAAAATACTTGTTTTCCTTTTTCTCTCCCTTTTTATTTTTTTAGTTGAGACAGCGTCTCCCTCTGCTGCCCAGACTGGAGTGCAGTGGTGCATCATGGCTCACTGCAACCTCTGCCACCCGGGCTCAAACGATTCTCGTGCCTCAGCCTCCTGAGTAGATGGGATTACAGGCGCGAACCACCACATCCGGCTTTTTTTTTTTTTTTTTTTTTTTTTTTTGTATTTTTAGCAGAGACAGGGTTTTACCATGTCGGCCAGGCTGGTCTCGAACTCCTGACCTCAGGTAATCCGCACACCTCAGCCTCCCAAAGTGCTGGGATGACAGGTGTGAGCCACTGTGCCCCACCACTTGTTTCTCTTTTACATTTCCAGTTAATGTCTAAACCCATCTGATGCAAAAAACAAAATGACAACAAAAAACCGATGTGAAGAAATTGTAAAGCTAAATCATTTCCTCTGCTCTACACATAAAAAGTCTAAAATTGATGAAGAGGTAAATGCAACATTTTCATCAGTTAATCATTCTCTAGCCTTAGTAACAAAAGCATTTCTGGCAATCAGAAAAGGGGAAAAATCTTTAATTGATTTCTCAGGTAGTTTTTTCCAGATTGTACATAAAGTGTTCTTATGTTTTCCATTTCGATGTTTCAGGAGACATACAAATGAAATACAGTACATAGACAAATGAAATGAATGAAATGCTAATAAGAAGTAGGATGATATTAAAATATCCCTACTTTGCCTGTATGGAACAAAGGCAGTCTACTCCATCAGGGGAATCAAAGCAAATGTGAACAAGAGGTTTCCCCCTTGCAAAACTATGAGCTTCATTTGCCCTGGAGGGAGCTACTAGGCAAGGCTTCACGTGACAGTGCCTGTAGGGATGCCCATGGTGCTGTGAAGCACGTGTGTTCTATAGAACACGCAGCTGCAACGAAGGTGTGGCGCTCAGGAGAAGCAGCCACTGACAATGCACCTCCTGGCTGCATGGTCTTCTGTGCAGCCTCTCATGGATCAATATACCGGTTAGTGAAAACACACATCAGTATTTTCTGTCCTTCGGCAACGATGACGATGTTTGCCACCAGCGAGTGTGATCTGTGAAGCGATTTTAAAATGCAGTCCTGGGATTCTACTGTATTGAAACACCTTTGATTTTCTATCTGAATATTTCCAAGCTTTGTAATTATGCCATCATGTGCTTGTGATCATAAGAAATTAATTTTAAACTAAATACTCTTCAGTATCCCTTTTCATATATATTTTCACCTCATATATATAGTTCGGGATAAAATAGTGTAAAGAGTATAGGAAAATACAACAAATTAAAGGGTAGGACATTAAAAAAACCCCACGAATTTACCTTGTTCTTCAAAGTTTTTAGGGTTTAAAAGTTTATTGGTATTTTAAGCCAGTGGTCCCCAACCTTTTTGGTACCAGGGACCAGTTTCATGGAAGACAATTTTTTCACGGACTGGGGGTAGCAGGATGGGGGTGGGGGATGGTTTCGGCATGAAACTGTTCAACCTCAGATCATCAGGTATTAGGTTCAGATTCATCAGGCATTAGATTCTCACAAGGAGCACACAACCGAGCATGTGCAGTTCACAACAGGGTTCACACTCCTATGAGACTCTAATGTCGCTGCTGCTGATCTGACAGGAGGCGGAGCTCAGGTGGTAATGCAAGCTATGGGGAGCAGCTGTAAATACAGATGAAGCTGTGCTCACTCACCCACCGCTCACCCCCTGCTGTGCGGCCTGGTTCCTAACAGACCATGGACTGGTACTGGTCTGTGGCCTGGGGGTAGGGACTTCTTTAAGCAGTTTAAGAATTATTCTCTTTCAGAATATCTACCTCTACTGGGATAAGATCAGGTTTCTTTACTGTGAGCACATAGTAGGTGCTCAATAAATGCTTGTTGCAAGAATGAATGACTGGCTGGGCGCAGTGGCTCATGCCTGTAATCCCAGCACTTTGGGAGGCCGAGGCGGGGGACCATGAGGTCAGGAAATCGAGACCATCCTGGCCAACATAGTGAAACCCCGTCTCTACTAAAAATACAAAAAAAAAAAAAAAATTGGCTGGGCCTGGTGGCGCATGCCTGTAGTCCCAGCTACTCAGGAGGCTGAGGCAGGAGAATCACTTGAACCCAGGAGGAGGAGGCTGCAGTGAGCCGAGCTTGTGCCAACGCACTCCAGCCTGGTGATAGAGCGAGACTCCATCTCAAAAAAAAAAAAAAAAAAAAAAGAATGACCATATGTTCCTTTTTTTACCATAATAGGTAAAATCTATAAGTAGTGTTATTTTTGCCTGCGACATTTATGTAACAAAACAAAGTTCAGTTTTAGAATTGATTTAAAGTAATACTATAAGAACGGAACATTTAAAGGTTGAAATTTAAAGGATTAAAAAAAAAAGTCTAAGGTCTGCCCATGAATTTCTAAATACAGCATGCTTAACCAGGAAAATGAACATGAATATTTGTAAATAAATTTCAGATGAAAGGAAATTTTCAATATAAGCCGTGTAAGTTTAAATTAACTTAAAGAAAACACAATTGTTTGTAAAAATAATTATACACATTGAGAGAAATGATAACTCTCTCTAAATTTGCATTCTCAATATTGTCTGTGCAAAATTGCTTGTAGTGTCCTCAAATGGGTGTCTGTGGCCAGGTGCACAGAGAACATCCCCTTAAATGGTACATATTGAGGCAAGGCGGCCAGCTGTCTCCTTTAACTAGATGGAGTCTGGCCAGGTCATGGCTGTGCTTTCAAACAACTGGTCTGGATATGTGAGACCTGCAGAACAGGCAGCAGCAGCTGGAAGGCATCCTGTATGTACGTCGTGCTGTTGCAGCCCTGCGAGAGGAGAAAAATGAGATTGAAGGGTTATTTTCATAGTTCAACCTTGACAATTCTTCCAATTGGATAATGTCCCCCCTCTTCAACCCACTCCCCAATACTGGATTGTATTTATCTTGCAATGTTGGTGCTTAAAGCAAGTGTAAACACATGCTTTTGGATGGGGCATGTCCAGCTCTCAATTATCTATACTAACAGAGAGAATAATTCACTCGAGATAAGGCAAATCATTTTCATGGATTTTTTTTTTTTTTTTTTGAGATGGAGTCTTGCTCTGTCACCAGGCTGGAGTGTAGAGGCACGATCTTGGTTCACTGCAACTTCCGCCTCCCAGGTTCAAGTGATTCCCCTGCTTCAGCCTCCCGAGTAGCTAGGACTACAGGCGCGTGCCACCACGCCCAGCTAATTTGTTTGTATTTTAGTAGAGACGGGGTTTCACCATGTTGGCCAGGATGGTCTTGATCTCCTGAATTCGTCATCCGCCTGCCTCGGCCTCCCGAAGTCCTGGATTACAGGCGTGAGCCACTTCTGTGGACTTTTAAGATCCATCAGTGTGTGTACATTTTTGGCCCAGGGTATTTCCTGTCTTATCTATCCCTTTCCCAGATCAACCCTACTGCCCTGAAATAACACAAAAACACAGTATGAAGGAGGTCAGTTTGTCCTACCCTACAGATCGATAAATAAGAATCGTCAACATAAAGCTAACTGGAGATATTATTGGGCAGTTATTCACAGCAAATTTGAACACTGTTATCCTCCTATGCATGGTACTTCTTGCTTGGTTGGCATAGCTGACATTATTATTCCTGTTTTGTGGTGCACTAACACACAGTATTGGATGGAGAGGCCTTTTAAAGGTTAGGGTAACTAAAACATGTAAAAACATCTATTGGGGAAACAGAAAATACATTTGACCTCATATTCCTCATACCTGACATGGTAAGTTAATTTTATGCCTTCTGGGTGGCCAAGGGAGAGATTTTTCTTGTACCACACTCTGCCTCTGACTGCCAGGGTTTTCTCTTAGCTGTGTCTGTCCCTCCAAGACCTGCCCCTACAGCTCCTATTCCTTCTGGCTGATGCCATCCTACTGTGCAGCTGCATCCTAAACAATAATATTCAGTGCCATCACTTAGTTATTTCTGTACCTTTGTCGTTTTCCTTAACAGTAAGGTGCAAGTCCCCCAAACAATGCTATAAATATATAGGTAGCTGATATGGTTTGGCTGTGTCACCACCCAAATCTCATCTTGAATTTCCCACAATTTCCACATGTTGTGGGAGGCACCTGGTGGGAGGTAATTGAATCATGGAGGCAGGTCTTTCCCATGCTATTCTTGTGATAGTAAGTCTCATGAGATCTGATGGTTTTATAAACGGGAGTTTCTCGCACAAGCTCTCTTCTTTTGCCTGCAGCCATGTGAGACGTGCCTTTCACCTACCGCCACGACTATGAGGCCTCCCTAGCCACGTGGAATTGTGAGTTCATTAAATTTCTTTTAGAAATTGCCCAGTCTCGGGTATGTCTTTATCAGCAGTGTGAAAATGGACTAATACAGTAGCCCTCCTGAATTTTTGTAATTTCCAAATTCTGCAATGGACAGCCACCTCAGAAAGCAAAATCCTATGATATATGCATCGCCCATGTTCAAACTTAGCTTGTTAACATCTTGTGCCTTCAGCTAGGTGCCCTGGGCTGTGACTTATAGTTTAGCCCCTAACAGAAGATTTTCCTCTACCAATCTTCTACCTTTCCTCTACAAGTAGAACACAGTGCCTATGATTCAAGAATGAGAATTCTTCCTGGACCTCTTTTCTTCTCTCTTAGGCGACTGTTTCTGGCAAAGACACAGCAGTGTTGGCTGGGGCAGCTTTATATCAATACAGCTGATGCTGCAAAGTCCTAGTGAGTGGGCAGCCCACAGAGTGAGAAGGCACAGAGGATGGTGCCCTTATCATTGACAGGGCATAGGCTAAACATTCTCCTGGTCATTGTTGCCAGCTTGGAGATTAGACCCAGCTAAACCAAAGGTTATTCTAAATCGAAGGAAGTGCCCATTTTTATGAAAATCACCGATGAGCAATAACCCCTCATTGCAGCAATAATCACAGTGTTAAATCTAGTGTCAAATTTGGCAGCAGAAATCTGCTTCTGCTCGAGCAAACAGTGACGGAAATAACGTGCAAGCTTAGCGTTTCTTTTTATAATCAGGAATTCTTGAAAATTAGGTATTGTTGCTTCATCAGAGGGTTTACAGCTGGTTGAGCTACACAAATATACTCAAAAAAGACTTGATGATGAGATTGAGAATTGCAATAACATTTGCTGTGGGGGAGAAAGACAAAAGAAAAAAAAAAAGAAGAAGCAGTTCTAACATTTACTTTGATTCAGAAGCACTTTCTCTCCAGAGACCACTTACCTCTAACAATACGCTACTGAGCATGGGGTTGAGGACCTCGGCCTTCTTGTTGCTCTGTGGAATCAGAAGTATGAAATTGACAGATTAGTGCTCGTACTACAGGCACGTAAAATGTAATACACTGGCTTTGTTGAGGGATCTCCTACAGAGGAAGAGGAGAGGAAGCAGAATGTTTCCTACAGACCAGGCTTCATACCTGCTGCTGCACCCTTTTAGTCTTATTTAGTTGCAATAGAAATCCTAGGAAGTAGGCAGGTATCATGATAGCCCCAATTTAAAGAGGAGAAAATAGGGATCAGAAAGGCTGAGTAACTTGTTTAAGGTCACATAGCTACAAATGGAAACTGAGACCTTTTTCACGATGTAAATTCTATAGCAGGTCTGGGATAAGAGTGAAGCGAGAGAGGCTGAGTTGTGTAGGCAGAGGGTTGGATGCTGTCTTTACTTAAAATTTTGATATTTTGATGATCATAATATTTTGGCATTGTTATTTTAAAATATATTTCATTAAAATATCTATCTAGATTCCTGAGGGTTTTTTCTGTTTCTTTTTTGGGCTCCCTTCCATTTTGCAGCTAAGTCCCCCACTCACCTAACCTAGTCTAAGCCCTGGTCTACTCTTCTTTTTCTTTCTTTCTTCTTTTAAATGCAAACATAGAAACTTGGTTATAGGGCATCTCCCAGAAGAGCAGCAAAATTAAGACATTCTTAAATGCAACTTGAAAACAGGTCTGCAGATCTACGTTTGAAAAACGCAAATATATGTAAAGCACAGAGTGCAGTGCCTGGTATAAAGCAGGGGCTCAAAAAGTGAAAGACAGGCCATGTGCGGTGGCTCAAGCCTGCAATCCCAGCACTTTGAGAGGCCGAGGTGGGTGGATCACCTGAGGTCAGGAGTTTGAGACCAGCCTGGCCAACATGGTGAAACCCTGTCTCTACTAAAAATACAAAAAAATTAGCTGAGCGTGGTGGTGGGTGCCTGTAGTCCCGGCTACTTGGGAGGCTGAGGCAGGAGAATTGCTTGAACCCGGGAGGTGGAGGTTCCAGTGAGCTGAGATCGCGCCACTGCACTCCAGCCTGGGTGACAGAGCGAGACTCCGTCTAAAAAGAAAAAATGAAAGTGAAAGGCAGAGTTGATATCATTATCTTTGCTTATGCTATTGGTCTATCAATCAATAGTCTTCTCTATCTAAGAGTTCAATCTATTCTTAGACCATAAACCATTAAAGGGATTGGAGAGAGAGAGAGGGCAATCTTATAAGTTAGCTTCTCTTACAGTACCTGGAAGAGTTCAGAGTAAACAAAAATACATAAATTAAATATATCTTCCCAGAGCAGCCCACTTTCATTGACGTTACTCTACTGACGGTGAAGTAATGTCTTCCTGGGGAAATCATAATGGAGTCTTGGGAGAAACCTCTTTAAAATGACTAGGTTTAAAAACCTAGTCATTTTAGTAAGTAACCAGAAAATCCATTATGGTATTTGCTTTCATGTTTATTTGATTATCAATAAACCTCTAAAATATAATCAAATGAGGGCAATAAGATGACAATGGTTTTCAGAATCAATGAGGTGTGCAAGCAATTTAAATAGAGTCTAGAGAGCAATATACACTCATTAACTTCAAGTTATGAATAATGACTGCTTTAGAGAACAGAAACACTGACTTGATGTAAATGATTCATCACAGCACAAGATCGGAGGTACTGTTGTGGTGAGATGGCCTTTCTAAATTCTATTTTAGATTCAGGTTTTTCTTCCCCATAATGATAAACTGTGTAGTCCCAATTTTGTTCATGCAAACACTTGTACATGTGTGTGTATATATAAATATATGTAAGTTCAAGTGCACAGCCATCTGCTACAGCCTTGCTACATAAAATACGGACCATGGATCAGGAACATTGTTATCACCTGACTGCTTACTAGAAATACAGAATCTCAGCCTCATCCCAGACCTACTGAATAACAATCTTCATTTTAACAACATCTCCAGGTGACTCATGTGCACCTTAAGGTTTGAGAAGCACTGTGCTGGGATACAATATGTGAAAAGGAATGAAAAGCAATATCATGAATACTACCAACTCGTGTAGATAAATTAATGTTTAACACATATTACGCAAAATAGAATACATACAAACGTGCACACAGACATTCACACTCTCAAGCCTAAACGAACACGGAGAACCAAAGAGTTGGTCTCTGTTTGATGTATCTGGTGGATAACCAACTGGGAATTAGGAGATCTACTGAGATGCTTGGGAGAATCAATTCACCCCTCCGCGCCTCAGTTTCCTCACCTAGTAAACTGTGAAAAGGGGGACAAGAGGTACAATAGAGCCTTAGGAACTGGAGTCACCAAGCTATTCCATCTTGATTAAGACCTCACACCTCTCTGCAAACCTAGTGTTTATATCAAAGTCCATGTTTATGGAGGTTTAAGACCTCACACCACTCTGCAAGCCTAGTGTTTATATCAAAGTCCATGGACATCAGGTAACTTGGACCACACTGAGGGTGCAAATGCATTTTATCCAGCCTATCATATCAATGAGCTTCCACCTCCCTTGTCATTCTGCTTGTATACAGGCTGAAGGCCTGAAATCAGACCAACATAAAAGGTGCTGTTTTACAAAACAGGAGAAGCAGGTCAGATTTCTTGACAGCAGAATGAATGGGCAGTGCGTAGCTTACCCCTTCTTCACAGAGTCATTGACAGAAGTATGGGGGACAGGTGTCTTTTTGGGTGACAGCCAGGTCCATGGTCATCTCTCATTTCTTTTGAGAAATGCTCTTGGCCTGAGGAGGAGGAGGGGGCGTGCCCCAGAAGCCAGGTAGGTCTGCACAATGAGACACTGACCCCAGTTGCTACTGAGTGAAGCCAAGGTGGACCTGTGACCCATGCTGATGAGCTATTCAAACCTTTTTACCCAGGAACCAGGATTTTGAATGGAACGACACAGGGTTAGGAACTGCTGCTGTCACTGAGTCACATTCATAGCAGCATTTAGAAAGAGTATGTGTAGGCCGGGCACAGTGGGTCACACCTGTAATCCCAGCACTTTGGGAGGCCGAGGCAGGTGGAGCACTTGAGGTCAGGAGTTTGAGACCAGCCTGGCCAACATGGTGAAACCCCATCTCTACTAAAAATACAAAAATTAACTGAGAGTGGTGGCCCACGCCTGTAATCCCAGCTACTCAGGAGGCTGAGGCATGAGAATCGCTTGTACTTGGGAGGCAGAGGCTGCAGTGAGCTGAGATTGCGCCACTGCACTCCAGCCTGGATGACAGAGCGAGACACAGTTTCAAAAAACAAAAAAAGAGTGTGCATGAGCTCTGGGGCTGGATCCCCACAGCGGTTCATTTCCCCCACTGCCTTTCATAAAGCCTCCTTTCTGTCTAAATTTTTTGGAACATGTTTCTGTTGCTTCCTGGTATGGTTTGAATTGTATCCCCTGCAAAAAGACATATTGAAGTCCTAACCCCCAGCACCTCAGACTGTGACCTTGTTTGGAGATAGGGTTGTTGCTGGTGTGATGAGTTAGGAATGAGGTCATACTGGTTATGCTCTAACCCAATAGGCCTGGTGTCCTTATAAGCAGAGGGAAATCTGGACACAGACACGCATGGAGGGAAGGTGATGTGGAGACACAGGGAGAAAGCAGCCATGTCAAGACACACAGAGAGAGACTGGAGTTTTGCAACCACAAGTCAAGGAACACCTGGGGCTACCAGAAGCTGGAATAAGCAAGGAAGAATCCTAGAGGCTTTGGAGAGATCAAGACCCGAAAACCGCCTTGCTTTCAGATGTCTAGCCTTCAGAACTATGAGAAACTAACCCAGTTTATGGTACTTTGTCATAGCAGCCCTAGGAAACTAATATACTTGAAACCAAAAAAACCAACCTAATTAGAATAAGAAGTAAAACTGCTGTTTCTCATGGAGAACATCATTAGACTTCGCATCCACGGTTTTAAAGGGAAAAAACAGGAAGGTGAAAGGGAATATTTTCCACTTTTCTCTGGGCTCACTAAGGTGAAGCTATATAACATGACTGATTGCCAAAGAAAACAACCAGAGGCCACACCCCCAAGTGAATGCTGAGCCTTTCAGATTTGTTACCCTGAGAATAGAAACACTTGAGCCAATCAGTAACATTTTTTTTCTTTTGGTCAAAGTCAAGTGCTACAATGAAGCAAAGAAAACTCTTATCTCGGCTGGGTGTGGTGGCTCATGCCTGTAATCCCGCACTTTGGGAGGCCGAGGCAGGTGAATCACTAGGTCAGGAGTTTAAGACCAGCCTGGCCAACATGGTGAAACCCCATCTCTACTAAAAATACAAAAATTAGCTGGGTATGGTGGCGTGTGCCTGTAATCCCAGCTACTCGGGAGGCTGAGACAGGAGAATCGCTTCAGCCCAGGAGGTGGAGGCTGCAGCAAGCCAAGATTGTGCCACTGCACACCAGCCTGGGCAACAGGACGAGACTCAGTCTCAACAAAAAAGAAACAGAAAAAAAGACAACTCTTATCTTGCATGGTTTATAAAGTAGGCTCTGAGGCCAACAGTGAATGAGAATACTCAAAATTAATCATTTTAACAGAGATTCTGAATTACATATATCACAGATATTAAGTAATAAAAGGAACCTTTCATCTGACACTTTAAAAAAAAAAAAACAAACAGGCTGGGCGTGGTGGCTCACGCCTATAATCCCAGCACTTTGCGCGGCCGAGGCAGGTGGATCACGAGGTCAGGAGATCGAGACCATCCTGGCTAACACGGGGAAACTCCGTCTCTACTAAAAATACAAAAGAATTAGCTGGGCGCCTATAGTCCCAGCTACTTGGGAGGCTGAGGCAGGAGAATGGCGTGAGCACGGGAGGCGGAGCTTGCAGTGAGGGGAGATCACACCACTGCATGCCAGCCTGGGCAACAGAGCGAAACTCCGTCTCCAAACACACACACACATACACACACACACACCAAAACAAACAAACAAACAAAGAAAATGAGGTTCATAGAGGTTTGAAAACTCACTCACCCAACATCTTGTATGTCTGAAATGGCAGATTCAAGACTGGAACCCAGTCAGGAGAGTCCTAAGCTGCCTGTCCTTAGAGAAGCTGCTCTTGGCCTGACTTTAGCTTACATCATGGCACAGCTTCGGTTTTATGGAGCTACTAAAGAAGGCGCTGCAACTCCACATTTCCTCACAGCCCCTCACAGACATACTTCCCTTAAAAAAGGTAAAAAAAAAATCAAGACTGTAATCTTACCCCAACAGTGGTTAAAGAAGTGGTAAACTTCTTTGATAAGGAGGCCACTTCATTGCACATTGCAGTAGTTAATCTGAAAGAAGAAAAAAAAATGAGGCTTGGATGTTTTCAATAAGGTAAAATAATTTAACTGTCATGACCATTTCTGATACTAATTCATTATGACATTTAAAAGAATGCCACACACACTTCAAGATGTTCTACAGAAATGTGCAGTCAGATGGTTTTCCTTAATCATCTTCCATGATTCGCAATCACAGTTTAATCTAATCCCGGTTTTCTTTCCATGCTTAATTAAAGAATAATCATCCAACTCACTTGACCTCTTTTAGAATGAAAACCATGTGCAGGAAAATACCAGGCTTGAGCTCCACATGTGTAGAGGTATACACGCTTGCCAGATGGCTGGTTTCCAGCTTTTTGGTCTTTTCAAAATAATCAGGAACATTCACTGAGGCACTATGTTAAACACTTTTGTGTGCCTGATCGTATTTAATCCTCAGAGTGACCTTATGGCTTATATTATTATTTCCATTTTATATAGATGGAAAATCGGACATTTAAGAAATAGGTGGTTAGACACAGTGGCTCATGCCTGTAATCTCAGCACTTTGGGAGGCCGAGGTGGGTGGATCACCAGAGGTCAGGAGTTCAAGACCAGTCTGACCAACATGGTGAAACCCTGTCTGTACTAAAAATACAAAAAAGTTAGCTGGGTGTGGTGGCAGGTGCCTGTAATCTCAGCTACTCGGGAGGCTGAGGCAGGAGAATCACTTGAAGCCAGGAGGTAGAGGTTGCAGTGAGCCAAGATCATGCCATTGCACTCCAGACTGGGCAACAAGAGCAAAACTCTGTGAAAGAAAGAAAGAAAGAAAGAGAGAGAGAGAGAGAGAGAAAGAAAGAAGGGAGGGAGGGAGGGAGGGAGGGAAGGAAGGAAGGAAGGAAGGAAGGAAGGAAAGAAAGTAAGTTAGGTAACCTGCTTAGGACATACAGGAGAGGAAGGATTCAAACTCAGGTGACTCTGGATACTTTGATTATGTTTTGATTATATGATTCAGAATAAAGATCCTGTAGAATATGTTTTTAATACTGATACCAAAATTCTGAGTTTATGCTAGGCATTCCACTTCTAGAACTTTATCCCAAGAAAATAACGCAAGATACACACAAATATTTAATGAAAACAACATTTATCCTAACACTATGGATGACGACAAAAATGGACAACAATCTAATTACGTAATAATGTAGGTAATGTCTGATAGTTTTCTATCAGTTAGTGCATACTGCTCTCTTGAATAGTGATTAAAATGCTATGGGAAGAAAAATAACCCCAAGTTAAGAATCTTACATGTTAAAAGATCTAGTAAAGTCAGTAGAGGTAAGTTTTGCTTTGATAAAAGAGGCCTTATCTAATATATACAGATTTTTATGAGCTATATCCACCCACCCATCCATCCATCCATCCATCCATCCACCTACCCACCCATCTATCAAAAACTTGTCTGCAGAAAGGGTCAAGAGTAAAGCCAGGAGATATCCCAGAGCCATTCAGTCTATGTTCTTGGGCAGGTGGGTGGGGAGCCACTTATTGTACAGACAAGTCAGAGACTGGGTGCAGCTTGGTAAGGTCAGGACAATCAGGGTTGGGAATCAGAAAGGAGTGAAGAGTAAGGTCATTTTCCATACCTAGGGGCTTCTGAACTTTGGCCCTCTTCTTTCCAATTAGTACTGCAAAGATAAACCAGTACCTACAGATTGTCCTCAGCATTTTCAACTTCTCTGACTTTGTTCTTTCCTCTTCCTTCTAAATGTTTAGGCAAGTGCATATTCTTTCTAGGAATATTAAGGTGCGGATTATGTGGTTCTCATAATAACTTCGATTTTTATATTCTTGGATATGGAAATCTAGACTAGATGACAGATCTTTACAAGTGAGGAAAAATGCCGCCAGTACAAAGACACTAATGCTGACTTTTTGGAAGATCTTTCCACTATAAACTTACTCCCCAACCTACAACACCAAAGCGGTAATAAGCAAAGACTAGTTAGCTAGCAAACTGAGTGTGCTGAGACCTCTGTGTGTCCATCCCTGAATATTTTCAGGGGCTCTATTTTGGCTCCTGTGTCTGTCTAATAACATGAGGGTACTTAGGCCTACGTTAATTTTCCATATCACAGTATACAGTCATGTGCATAAAAGGTAAAGGCTTATTTTTCAGCTCCATACCAACTATTTTCATGAATACTCCATATCAACTATTTTCATGTATATTCACTAGATTGCATATTCACATGTGTTACGTATATATATATATATTTGTATTTTACTTAATAAACTAATGACAATAGCTATTATTTATTGAAGAACATGATACAGGACAACACATATGTGCACACATACCACCCAAAAGTGAACTGGTTAATATTAGCGACCATCATCACCAGAGTTCGGAACATGGAGAGCTGGTATAAGTCCCCAGGATCAGTGGAGTATATTTGCCTATTTTGTGACTCTAGCTAGAAGTTACATTAAAGTGTCCTTTCTCTATTCATATATATGTTGGAAATGTAATTACCCTCAAAAGGTTTTACTTCTAAGACTCTGATCTATTAAATAAGCACTTTCATGCCTCTGAATGATTTAGTGTGTTTTCCCTTAAATCTCTTCATAAATAATTCCCAGGATGGCTAGTTAAGTCTTCTTCTTCTTGCTAACATAATGCATTTGTTAAATAAATCCTTATTTCCGGCTGGGCATGTGGCTCATGCCTGTAATCCCAGCACTTTGGGAAGCCGAGGCGGGCAGATCATGAGGTCAAGAGATGGAGACCATCCTGGCCAACATGGTGAAAACCCATCTCTACTAAAAATACAAAAATGAGCTGGGTGTGGTGGTGTGCGCCTGGAATCCCAGCTACTCAGGAGGCTGAGGCAGAAGATCGCTTGAACCTGGGAGGCTGAGGTTGCAGAGAGTTGAGATTGTGGCACTGCACTCCAACCTGGTGACAGAGCGAGACTCTGTCTCAAAAAAAAAAAAAAAAAAAAAGAAAGAAATCCTTATTTCTTAAGATGACCATAGAACAATGGAATTGGTTCACTTGAAATTTGAATATTTGGTCAGGTATGGTTGCTCATGCCTGTAATCATAGAACTTCAGGAGGCTGAGCCAGGAAGATTGCTTGAGCTCAGGAGTTCGAGACCAGCCTGGGCAACACGGCTAGGCTTTGTCTCTGTAATTAATTAAAAAATTAGCTGGATGTGGTGGTGTGCACCTGTGGTCCCAATTCCTGGGAAGGCTGAGGCGGGAGGGTGGCGTGAGCCCAGGAGTTTAGGGCTGCAGTGAATCACGATCATGCCATAGCACTCCAGCCTGGGTGACAGAGCAAGATCCCATCTCAACAAAACAAAAAACAAAAACAAACAAAAAGAAATCTGAACCTTTTAGTGGCTTAGAGGGTGTGGGTGTGTATGTGTGTTTCTGAACGGTACCTATATATAGAACTGGGAAAATAATAATTTAAAGTAAAATTTATTTACTTTATTAGAACTTTTGCTTGGTCCTGAGCTGGTTTTTCCTCTTCTTGTCCATGAAGAATTAATTCTGCTACTTTATGAAGCTGCTCAATACAGCGCGCTGTTACCTCTGCCAGACTTTCAATGGACAACATGTATACTTCCTGAAATGGATAAACACAAGGAAGAAATTTTTTACTGAGCAGATGCTTTTTTTAAAAAAAATGCTGTGACATTAGAAGTGATATAATTCTTTCAAAAATACCACAAACATAACATGAAATTGTTAACCTGAAGACTACGAGCATATCTAAGACTTTAAGTGTAATGCTGCCAGAAAATGGAAGTGCCGTCAGGGCCCCCAGGGATGTGGTAAGTCTGTTCACAGCTGCATCCCCAGGGCTTACAGCAATGCTGGGTACAAAACAGTCAGGTGCTAAAGACGGTGTGTGGAAGGCTGGCTGAATGAACAGAGCTCAGTGGATATTTTTCTTTACAGCGATCTAATCACTGCAACCTCCACTTCCCGGGTTTAAGTGATTCTGATAACTCACTCTCCCAAGTAGCTGAGAGTAGAGGCACACACCACCATGCCCTGCTAATTATTTTTATTATTTTGTATTTTTAGTACAGACGGGGTTTCACCATGTTGTCCAGGTTGGTCTTGAACTCCTGACCTCAGGTGATCCACCTGCCTTGGCCTCCCAAAGTGCTGGGATTACAGGTTTGAGTGACCGCGCTCAGCCAAAAAGTTATTTTCTTCAAAATTAAAACTCAATGTAAGATGAAGTTACTACAAACTCCTTTATTGAACATAGGCAGTATATAAATTATGCACACATAAATTTATTAAATTACAGAATAAAAGCAATGGCAATGAATTTTTTTAAAGGCTTCAATTACCTCATTAGTTACAGGGCATAAAGACATTTTATAGTAACATATTTGCATATAAGATGAAATTCTACACTAAAGATAAATCAATTATGTTCCTAAAGATTTTTGTCCCTTTAAATTATAATTGTAAAGCTATGGAGAAAAGTGACAAAATCTGTGTTAAACCATGAATTATCTTGGCATAGAGAAATTTCAGTGTTTATTGCATTCCTACTTATATTTCTATAATATGGAACAAATGAAAAAGAAATGGCCTCTCTTCAATTAAAATTAAGCTGCTAATAAAATGAACGCACCCTTATTACCTTGTAGGTGGACACTCTAGAATAAATTTACCTCTATGGTCTTAGTTCTCTTTTCCTCCTTTTTGTCTTCTTGAGGGTCTTGAGGTTTCTCTTCCTTTTCTTCCTTCTTGGTTTCCTCCTCGGACTCTTTTGCCACATCTACTGACACCACGGTCTGATCCTCTTCCACCCAGTCATGAGCCTTCTTCATGGCCTGCAAAGGTCCCCAACCAAACAACCCTTTTATGGTGCAAATATGGAACCTAAGTCATTCCAACCCCAAGACAAGAATCAAGTGTCTCTAAGCCTTCAGGAATGGATCTCCGTATGTTTGGAGGATGACGGGGCAGTTTCTCAACCCCCTAAAAAGATAACCTTGTTGTTGCTCTCTGGCAAATATAAAGTAGAAAAAAGGGACAGAACAGAAAGTATGGAAAGAACAATGCAGGCCTGAGGCCTCTTTAAAAAGCATTTAAAAATGATATTCAGATAAGAATAAAAATGACAGTCACATTGAAAAATCTATAGTATATTTTTCACTTTTCATGACCATCTATAAAAGAATAATAGTACTTTTAAAAAATATATGTTAGAAAGGCTCTGCGTTTCTTGATTCATGACAGGTCTTCCACCCTCAAGGGGGAGAAGAGAAGGGCTGCTGGAAAGGTCTGGTGCTGCTCTGTGTCTAATTTCACACGAGTGCAGTTTACGCACTCTGTGCCCTACAAAATCATGGTTCAATTAATCAGAAACCTCCTCCCCTACCTGTTATTCCCTGAATTTAGAACGAAAGGGCAGACTCACTCCAATTTTATCATTATAGTTTAAGCTGTTTGCTTAAGTAAAAGTTGTTTTGGGGCTTAGACTAAACCTACTTCCCACCTTAAATCTTACACGCCAAAGTTAAAAATATCAGAGTGTTGAATGATAAGTTAACAGCAAGAAGATCTGGGGAGAGAAAACCCAACAAAACTGGCCTTAGTGTGTCCCCTATTAGAGACAAAGACTAGCAAATAAGCCAGTGGAATCTCAGAGCCACCACATGCCCCCTCTGAGCGGTGGCAGGTGCTGCACGGAGATGAATGAGGCAATTTCCCACTGTGTTCAAGTCACTGACCTGCCAGAATCAGTGACCCCTATCAGAGATAAAGAAATTACTCATCTCACCTCCTCATTCTGCCCTTTTCCTCACCCACCCGGATAAGTGAGTACCTATGTAAACCACTGCTTGCTAAAAAGAAGAAAGAAAGAGAGAGAGAGAATGGAAAAACATCACGTGGTTTTAAGTAATTAATGATCATGGCCTCTAAAGAAACTTCACAGCAAGACCTTGTACTGACTTGCAAAACACACCGTGGTATTGTTAGAGGAACCCAGATTGTTAAAGCTGGAATGGTCTTAGACATGACGAAGCCCCTGTGCTCCAGGTGGAGGAACTATGGGGTTCACCTGGCTGACGTGCCTCTCTCTACCGAATTCTAGCATGTTTCTTTACAGGGGTCAGGGGTGAAATTTGAAAAAGCCTCTTGGTGATTCTGCACCCTTTCCCCCTCCCCTAATCTGATGATAACTACTGCTCCGATATAACATTCTATTTTGCCATGAAAAGGTAAGTGACTTCTTCAAGGTCACAAGGTAGTTACTAGTAAAATTACAACTAAAATGCAGATCTCATGACACAGTCTAGCATGTTCTCCACCACCACATTCCATTATGTTGCCTCCTCAAATCTTTTCATTTTTCCCTTTTTTTTTTTTTTTTTTTTTGAGACAGAGTCTTGCTCTGTCGCCCAGGCTGGAGTGTAGTGGCTGGATCTCAGCTCACTGCAAGCTCCGCCTCCCGGGTCTACGCCATTCTCCTGCCTCAGCCTCCCGAGTAGCTGGGACTACAGGAGCCCGCCACCTCGCCCGGCTAGTGTTTTGTATTTTTTAGTAGAGACGGGGTTTCACCATGTTAGCCAGGATGGTCTCGATCTCCTGACCTCGTGATCACCCGTCTCGGCCTCCCAAAGTGCTGGGATTACAGGCTTTTCCCCTTTTTTTAAATTTGAGATGGAGTCTCACTCTATCACCTAGGCTGGAGTGCTGTGGCACAATTTCAGCTCACCGCAACCTCGGCCTCCTGGGTTCACGCAATTCTCTTGCCTCAGTCTCCCGAGTAGCTGGGATTACAGGCGTGTGTCACCACACCCAGCTAATTTTTGTATTTTAGTAGAGATGGGGTTTCACCACGTTGACTAGGCGGGTCTCAAACTCCTGACCTCAGGTGATCCACCCACCTCAGCCTCCCAAAGTGCTGGGATTACAGGCATGAGCCACCATGCCCAGACCCTCCTCAAATCTGAGTTACAGATCTCCAACTCCTCTCCCGGCACTATGCCTTATAAGATTTGGGGGTTTTCCATTTCAGATGCATCTCTGGAACTTTACAACAGAGACTCTTCCCTGCATTTTTTTTTTTTTTTTAACCAGAAACTATAAATCAGACAGTGCTGACCTTATTGAGTTTGTCAGGTGTGGCCGCCACATGTAATTCAAAGAGAAGTTCTGTAAGCATGCGAGCAAATTCTTCTCCCTTTTCTTCTAAGCCTAGAAATAGAACACGACAGAAGAAGCGTGATTTATTTTTCATCCTTCAGGATGTGGCAGCTCCCCCAAAGTTACAATCTGCAGTTGGGGTAGACTAAGTGGAGGTTGTAGCAGCCTGCCCGCCAGCCACTGGGCAAAGATGAATGTCTTCCATTCATGAGCACGGCAGTGAGGCAGCAGATGCATCCAGGTGCAGGGCCGCTGAAGTCTTGTTGCTTGGCAGCTACTGCAGGGACACCCCCAGGCCAACCCAAAGGCAACAAGAGGGCAAGGAGGGACCTCCCCTGTCTTGTTCACAGCTACAGGTGGTCAGCAGCTATTTGTTGAAAGAAGGACTGGATGAACAAAGGCATGACCTTTCTCAGGCCTAAGGGACCTGGGACAACATCATATTTATGACTTTGATATTGTTATGCTTAGCACTGCGACCCTAATGATACCCAGGTGCCCTTTTATGTTCACAGAGCCACAGTGCTAAACAAGCTGAATTAGTCTCAACCATCTCTCCGGAGAAATTTCCCAAGGTTCCCTAGGATACCTGGCTGGTCCTACAATATTTCTTAACGATCTGTCTTCCTTTCACCCTGGAAGCTACTGAGGGACACAGACAGTATTTCTTCCACTCACTCTTGAATCCAGAGCATCTAACACAATACCTCACATATCACAGGCGCTAAAATGAGTATTTACAGAATAATTTATTAATACATTGCCTAATATATAATATGATATATTACTATATATAACAGATAGTATACAAATTAAAATGTCATATATCATAAAATAAAAAAATTAGGATCATTGTGGGCAATAAAGAGATTGTTAAAGGTTACAATCTTACTTTTCTCTTTTGAAGTATCTGCAAGGCCATGCCATTTTTAATGTTTCTGAAAGGTGCCAAAGAATTGATTCCACATGGGTTTATTACCAGTTTGGGGGAGAATAAAGGAATCATTTATCTCACCTGACTACATGCTCTCAGACCTCTCTAAGAAGAAAATACTGTGGCGTATGCCAGTGTGGGAAGGCAGAGCCTTGAGGGGGGACTAAGCCATGTGAGAAACACTGCATCCAGCCCTCGTCTGGAGATGCTATTTTCTGTTTTACGGACAAAATGGTTAATCTGCAGCCCATGAAGATAGCCTGGCGTAGCTTGTAGGTATTTATTCAAAACATTTGGCTTAGATTAGTTTATTATTACCTATAACTCATATATTCTCATGAGGGAAACAGATAATCAAAACAGATAAGCAGACCAGGCACGGTAGCTCACACCTGTAATCCCAGCACTTTGGGAGGCCAAGGTAGGTGGATCATGAGGTCAGGAGTTTGAGATCAGCCAGGCCAAGATGGTGAAACCCCATCTCTACTCAAAATACAAAAATTAGCTGGGCACGGTGGCGGGTGCCTCTAATCCCAGCTACTCAGGATGCTGAAGCAGGAGAACTGCCGGGAGGTGGAGGTTGCAGTGAGCTGAGATCGCGCCACTGCACTCTAGCCAGGTGAAAGAGCAAGACTCCGTCCCAAAAAACAGAACAAAAAAAACAGGTAAGTAAAACATTGATGTCAAGGGATAAGTTTTATGGAGAAGTATAAACAGGGCTAGCTGGGGTTTAGGAGTTTTAAATAGGAGGTGCTGTGGTCTGAATGTCCCTGTGCCCTCCAAATTCATATTTTGAAACCTAATACCAGTGTGATGATAATAAGAGGTGAGGCTTCAGGGGTGTGATTAGATCATGAAATGGGGAGCCCCCATGAACGGGATTAGTGCCCTAACAAAAGAGGCCCCAGGGAGCTAGCTGATCCCTTCCACCATGTAAGGACAAGCTAGAAGGCACCATCTGTGAACCAGAGATCAGGAGCCCTCATTAGACACAGAATCTGCCAGCAATTTGAGCTTCGATTTTACAGTCTCCAAAACTGTGAGAAATAGATTTCTGTTGTTTATAAGCCACACAGTCTATGGTATTTTGATATAGCAGCCTGGAGGAACTAAGACAGGAGGGAAGCTAACAAAGGTGACATTTGAGTAATGTGCTAGAGGAGGAGAGCAATGAGCCAGCCACAAGATGTCAGGGGGAAGAGTCTTCCAGCAGCAGTGCAGCAAGAGTAGAGTCCAGGAGGGTGTGTGCCTGGTTCGTCCACAGGAGCGGCAAGGGTGTCAGCGTGGCTGCAGCCAAGTGAAGCGGGGTGCGTGCAGGCAGGAGGAAGAGACGGCTGTCTTTGCTCATGATGAAGCCACAACAAGCAAACCATTTTAACCCAAAGAGGTAAGTGCTCTAAGGGGGCTTTTGCAGCATATAATCCAGTTTTCAGAGGGGTGTGAAGCAGGGTTCCTGGAGGAGGTGATGCCTGAACAGAGCCTTCAAGAATGAGAATGCATTAATCACACAAAGGGAGAGTTGGAGGGCTAGACAGTCTCAGAGACAGAGAGACAGAGATAGAGATAGAGAGGGCCAGGCACAGTGGCTCACACCTGTAATCCCAGCACGTTAGGAGGGCGATGTGGTTGGATCACTTGAGGTCAGGAGATGGAGACCAGCCTGGCCAACACGGTGAAACCCCGTCTCTACTAAAAGTACAAAAATTTGCCGGGCGTGTTGGCACGTGCCTGTAATCCCAGCTACTTGGGAGGCTGAGGGAGGATAATCGCTTGAACCCAGGAGGGTGGAGGTTGCAGTGAGCTGAGATTGCACCACTGTACTCCAGCCTGGGCAACAGAATGAGACTCTATCTTGAAAAAAAAAAGGAGGGGGAGAGAGAGACAGAGCTAGAGAGCTAGATTGATTCCATCAGAAGCTGATATTCTCTCTGCTGGGCAGAGGTCTTGGTCTAGTCTTCCCCAGGGAGGGACAGTGAGAGGGGCTGGGCACACCTGGGCAGCATCGACAAGGTCTCCTTCCCAAACTGCCTGCCCCTCACCCTGTATGAGGCAGTGCTGCAGAGCACAGAGAGTCCTGGGCTGGGATTTGGAAGGCATAGGTCCTACCCAGCTCCTGCATCTGCTGGTTCTGTGGCCTGGGGCCAGTCACAGAGCTTCCTCAGCTTCCACTGCCTCCTCTGAAAACTGAGGACAATAAAACCCACCCATCTCCTCTTTACAGCTGTTATAAGGACCAAATACTACAACAAACGTGAAAGTGTTTCGTAAACACGAAGTTTTATGTAAACAAATAATTATGTGCTACGCTGATACGAACATAGTGAGATTAAAAATATTTGGGAGGAATCAACACTAAATTAAGATACAAGCACTTTGCAGAGCTCCAGCTTTTAAAAGTGTATTAATTCTGTAAAACATACACCAACAACTTTTAGAAGCGATTTTAGAAAAAAAAATCATAGAGAAAAATGGAGGTTGATAAAAACAGATGATAATAAATGTTGCAACAAACAATACCTATTACTACAATTCTTGGTCTGTATACATGGCTGAGAAGATCTTCACCAGAGCAATAAAAATAGAAAATGGCCTTTTAAAATCTCTTCTCAGCCATGATAAATCAAATTAAGGGATCTATGGCAGTGTGATAAAATTACACTCTGCTGGAAAAACAAACATGCAAATCATTAGCTAACATTATTACATGCAGAGGAGACCGATATTAAATTCATTTAAAAATGATGGTTTATTACATTTTCTGAGAGTACCAAATAAATTATTTAGTTGTTAGGAGGCTTTTAGGAATGTAATGCTTACAAGGAAAAACATGGATGAAAATGCTCGGTTTTCTTTCAGAATTTTGCTCCTGGATTTTCTGCTGGATTGCTCCTGGATTTCCCCCACTGCAAAGATTCCTTTCTATAGCTTTCGCATAATCCCAGAACCTTTCTGGAGTTGTGACACTTGATAATCGGATTGATTTAATGATAACGTCTCTATTCTTCTCTCCCAGTTCTTCATTAAGTTTCTGAATGACATTTATTTATTAAATGAAGTTAATTAACATTAATAGTGTTTTGATAATCCGGAGATGCCCTCTTGGGAAAATTGATACATTATGGGAGATAACAGGGTTTTGTCAATTAAGGCGAGGCAAACCTCCCATTGCTAAAGCATGCTGTTCAGCACTTCAGGTTTTTCTGTGTGTATGTATGCATGTGTGGTATCTAAAGAAACCAAATTTATTGAAGGTCTACACTAGACTAGAACACATCACTTACAGCAACATTTTCTATTTAAGTTGAAATTAGGTTTCCCCTCCAAGAAATAGCACCAATTGGGGATGTAATACTTCTTTAATTACACTGGCAACAATGTCTCCTTGATGTTAGGGGGAATCTGGGATTCTCTTTTTGTCCTTTCTAAATGACACCCTTAATAGGGCCAAGGTCTACCTCAGACATCATGACTCTTGAAGAGAAATAGCTTGATTCTTTTTGGTGATTGCTAGAAAGGGGCATCTGTTAGTTCACCTTGGGTCCACAAGGGGAGCTACATGACCTTTAACAGCTAGTGTTTTAGTTTCTTCATTAGAAAAACAAAGACAAGGCTGTCATCCTTTGTGACTCTGGGAGGAACATACTAATGCTCAAAAACATGATTCCCAACTGTCTCTGATACGGCCTCTTTCTATGCTTCAGTATAATTGATTCTTTTATTTTGATGCAATGAGCATAAATCTCATTAAGCTGAAGGCATGTAAGGTCAGTGTGTGGGGCTAAAGAGGGAAAGGGTGTCTAAATGACAGTTTCTGAATGCTTAGAATAATTTTGCACTGAACGTCAAGGCTCAAGCATTTGAGCTCTTGTGTCAGAGTTTTGATTAAAGGAATCAAAAACACGTCTGGGCACAAAACACTGCCAGCGATTTGAGAATGCACATTCTCATTACTTTGCATGCCGGGTAATAACAGCAAGCATAATACATGAAAGTTATACTTTATTGCACCTTTACTTTTTCCTGGCATTGCGTTAGCACTTTAAGTAATAAGAACAGCTAACATTTTTGAGCAGTTCTGTGTGACAGGCACTCTAATATATGTTTTTACATATATTATCTAATATGACCCTTACAACAGCTCTTGAACCTGATATCTACACACACACACACACACACATATATATACACACATATCATTGTGTCCATTTTACAAGTGAAGATACTGCATTTCAGAAAGGTTATATAACTTGTTTAAGGCCATATAGCAAGAAAGTGGTGAAAATGTTTCAAATGGGACCCTTCCAAAGGTCCTAGGAGAAGCCAGACCTGTCTCTGAGGTTGTCTGACCTTTCAGCGTAACCTACACAAAACAGCTGTGGGGTGCTGGTTATTACGTCGTAAGAAATCACTCTTCATGTACACAGCAAATGTTTTACTCTCTTCTGCTCCCAAATGGACAAACCTAAAGGAATCATTAACCATGCCCAACCCTGAGAATAAGTTTTCCCCTCTTAAGGAAGCCTTGCTTCTCATAAAATAAGTTCTAATCTCCTTGGGGTCAAGTTATTATCTGGGTGGAAGATTACTGGGAAGTGTGATTGCCAACCTGACGTAGCCCACTCTGGTGCACTGTCAGAAAACGGTACAGCCTTTGTCAGAGCTGAACTTTTTAGGTAGAGGATAGGACACCTGCAAATATACCCGAACTCTTACACCTATAAATTAAAAGGAATAAGAAAAATATACAAAAAATTTCAGGGAAAGATGTGCCCACCATTAACATTAATCACACTAAATAACTTTCACATGCAGATAAAAATTATAAGTGGCAGCAAAGGCTGGGCGCGGTGGCTCATGCCTGTAATCCCAGCACTTTGGGAGGCTGAGGCGGGCGGATCATGAGGTCGAGAGATCGAGACTATCCTGACCAACATAGTGAACCCCCGCCTCTACTAAAAATACAAGAAGTAGCTGGGCGTGGTGGTGGGCACCTGTAGTCCCAGCTACTCGGGAGGCTGAGGCAGAAGAATCACTTGAACTTGGGAGGCGGAGGTTGCAGTGAGTCGAGATCGCGCCACTGCACTCCAGCCTGGGCAACAGAGTGAGACTCCGTCTAAACAACAACAACAACAACAACAACAAAAAGTGGCAGCATAAACTCTAGTCATCAGAGCTCTGTTTAGCACATTGCAGTCTTCCTTCATCTGACCATATGCATTTGCATTTATTGTACGCCCGTAAAGTGCCAGGGATTGTGCCGAACACCAGAGGAACAACAGGAGTTCCCGCCCAGTGAAAGAGAGTCATATAAATCAATGTGACCCGCTCCTGTAACAAGAGCAGATGCACAGCGTATTTTGAAAGCATGGAGGAGGAGCACTTGTCAAAGGGCTGTGTTCATTAACAGCAGTTTCATAAGGATTATACCAAACAGTTTGTCTTGCTATTTATTTTCCTTTACCTTGTTCTTCTTGACTTTCTTCATTCTCTAATTCTTTGGCTGCAAAGATGTCTTTAATGGAAATTAGGTCATTTTTTAAGAGTTCCAGCTTCTCTCCATCAAGTGATGCTAAAAATGACTGAACCTGAAAAAAGAAATAGGTCAGCACAACTGTCATCTTTTATTCTCATTAATAACGTTTACATACAGCAGTCCCCAGTTTTCCCAGGACCAAAGTGCTTCATGGTGTGGGAGGTATCGCTGGGTTGAATGTTGGCTTGATGCATATTAACTGTGCAACTTTGGGCAAGTTAGATAAACCCTCTGGGTCTCAGTTTTCTCATTTTTAAAGGGAGATTCCTTGTGGAGCAAATGAGATAAAAAATGTGAAATACATTGCACAACTGTACACAGTAGGTGCTACGTAAATCGTGGTGGTAGCTCTTCTATCACAGTGGTTAAAAATGCAGTTCGACATCAACCCTGCAGTCAAATATCAGCTCCTCACTTACTATGACCTTCGGTCACTTACTTAACCTTTTAATGCCTCAGCTTCCTTATCTGTAAAATGGAAACTAATTGCACCTACCTTATAAGGTTGTTCTGAGGATTAAATGAAATAAGCTACTTAACATACTTAGAGTGATGCTCAATACTTATAAATACACATGTATACGGCCGGGTGCGGTGGCTCACGCCTGTAATCCCAGCACTTTGGGAGGCCAAGGCAGGCAGATCACGAGGTCAGGACATCAAGACTATCCTGGCCGACATGGTGAAACCCCATCTCTATTAAAAATACAAAAATCAGCTGGGTGTGGTGGCACGTGCCTGTAATCCCAGCTACTCAGGAGGCTGAGGCAGGAGAATCCCTTGAACCAGGGAGCCAGAGTTTGCAGTGAACCGAGATCGCGCCACTGTACTCCAGCCTGGCAAGAGCGACACTCCGTCTCAAAAAATAAATGAATGAATGAATAAATAAATAAACAAACACGCATCCACATGTAAACTTAAATAAATAAGCATTCTATCGATGCACATATATACTTGCTAGATGTTGGTTGTCACATTGGGGTTACAAAAATGCACAAGACACATTTTTCTTCTCCAACATAAGGAGTGAGGCCGTATCAATTAAGAACGACCATGACAGGCATGAGAGGAGGGTACAGTGGAGGGAGGCACTAGGAAGGGCGCTGTCCTTCCCCCTTGGGGAACTGAGAGGGTACACACAGGGAGGACTTCACAGAGGAGGTGATGCTGGGACTGACGTCATCCCTGCTCCCTGTCTTTAGAGCCCCTCTTTTGAAACTATCCTCCGTACACAGTTAAACATTATTTGTACAGGCCAGGTGCGGTGGCTCACCCCTGCAATCCCAGCACTTTCAGAGGCTGAGGCGGGAGGATCACTTGAGCCTAGGAGTTTGAGGGCTCAGGTGATCAACACAGTGAGACCCCATCTCTATAAAAAATTTTAAGCCTGGGCACGGTGGCTCACACCTGTAATCCCAGCACTTTGAGAGGCCGAGGCACGTAGATCAGGTCAGGAGATCGAGACCATCCTGGCTAATACAGTGAAACCCTGTCTCTACTAAAAATACAAAAAATTAGCTGGGCGTGGTGGTGGGCACCTGTAGTCCCAGCTACTTGGGAGGCTGAGACAGGAGAATGGTGTGAACCCTGGAGGCGGAGCTTGCAGTGAGCTGAGATCGCGCCACTGCACTCCAGCCTGGGTGACAGAGACAGACTCCGTCTCAAAAAAAAAAAAAAGAAAAATTTAAGAAAATCAGCCAGGCATGCTGGTGCACACCTGTGGTCTCAGTTGCTCAAGAGGCTGAGGTAAGAGGATTGCTTGAGCCCAGGAGTTTGAGGCTGCAGTGAACCATGATTGTGCCACTGCACTCCAGCAAGATCCTGTCTAAAAATAAATAAATAAATAAAGAATTATTTGTACAGATGGCCACTCATTCTCTGAAGATTGATTTGAATTTCCAAAATGGTAAAAGGGCACAGGGAAGGTACCTTATAAAGTATTAAATATAAGTATAAAGTAGTAAAGTTTTACTTTTTTCATTCTGCAGGTCAAACTCTTGCTCTGGAGAGAGAGACAGCAGTGGAGCCGCAGTCCTCTTTGGAATAGGTTTTAATATTCACTATGTTAATAGATGAGCACATCAGGATAAGTGAGAGAGGTAGAGAGGGCATCTGGAATACCAGGACACCATTTTCCTAAAAGTTGCTACAGCACATTGCCAGGGCATAATGTAGCCAGCGCCGAGGCTCTGGGAGGAAGCTCTGCAGGAAGTCATCGACACAAAACCCATTAGCGTGGAGTTCAGCAGGTGGAAGTAAACATGCCCAGCCTGATGGCTGCACGCCACTCCGTTCCGCCCTGACCTTCTCAGACTCTTCATTTCAGCTCACACACTCATGTGTAGGGGTCAGGGTCCCAGATGCGCATCAGCGTATTCTTAGGCTTCGGATCTACTTTCTAAACAGCAGTTTTCTAACATTAACTATTGAATAAATGTGTTTGAACACCATGCTTAGTGAAAATGTATGCAGACCTGTGGAACATCTGCATTTGTCCATGTCTTCTGGCGGATGGCAATCATCCGGAAGGGGAAACATTGGGGTTTTCCATTTGGGGCACCCCTGGGAAAGGTTCTCTTTAGCAAACACTCTTTCGTCAGCATCTTTCCACTACAGCATCTCTCCTGCTTTCTCCCAGCACACTGCATTATGCCAAGGCCATGTGCATTGAGTCTTTAGTCCAATCCAATAATAAATGGGACATAATCGCACACTCCTCCATAAATATTTGTGGAACGCTGACTATATGCTTGGCACCGTGCTGAGGGTTGTTCAGGACACGGGGTAGAGAGGCTGTCTCATAAATCTTTTCCTTGAAAGAAGGTGTGTGCTGCCATTGTAAAGATATTTGTTTGCTATTTCTAACTATGGAGTATAATGGTGATGAAAATGATTAGTGTTCCTTTTTTTTTTTTTTGAGACGGGTCTCATTCAGCCACTCAGGCTGGAGTGCAGTGGTGCAATCTTGGCTCACTGGAACCTCTGCCTCCCGGGTTCAAGCAATTCTCCTGCCTCAGTCTCCTGAGTAGCTGGGATTACAGGTACACGCCACCACACCCGGCTAATTTTTGTATTTTTTGTAGAGATGGGGTTTCGCCGTGTTGGCCAGGCTGGTCTCAAACTCCTGACCTCAAGTGATCCACCTACCTTGGCCTCCCAAAGTGCTGGGATTACAGGCGTGAGCCATTGCACCCAGCCGAAAATGATTAGTTTTTCTTTAACCTTTATCAAACATCACATCGCCATGCCTGTTGCCATCCTAGAATCAATCTAGTAAAACAGTGACGATAATAATTCCTTATATTTCCCTGGTGGGGTCTGAGTTTCAGTCAATGGACTGTCAGCAGAGATGATGTGCATCATTTCTGGGCAAGGCTTTTAAAACATGGGAGTGTCCTCTCTACACTCTGTCCTTACGCTGGTGCCAGCGACTCAGAAGACAATAAGGCCTCAGAGGGCAGGGAAATCTGACACTGCCTTTAGGCTTCAACACAGAGGAGTCCGCAGGCCCAAGAAATGGTCCCATCAGAGCCCACATCTCCGTTCTAGAACACTCTCCAGGTCACCAAAGGTTCCCTCTCACAGCCTGCATGGAACTCTTCCCTAGGCTGTGCTCCTGACAGTGGGACGGTGCCACTGGCTGTGTATCCCTCGGCCCAAGGGACGGCTAAGAGGTGGCTGCTTACAGGGGGTGTGGGTGGAGCTTGAACTAGGGCCTCCTCCCACAGCTACATGACGTTTCCTGGGGTGAGAGACAGAGCTGCAGATAGGAGGCAGGTAGGCTGAAGCGGAGTGTAGAAATTTGAGGAGTCTGGGAATTCAAATGGGAACTAGGCCTTCCAGGTCATTGTGCCAGTGTTTGTCAAGGTAGGAGGACATAATGCATTTTCTTTAACAGTTTGTTTCTAAAGTTCTTTAACTTTTAAATTTTTATTATTTTGGAGACAGAGTCTTACTCTGTCGCCTAGGCTGCAGTGCAGTGGTGCGATCTCGGCTCACTACAACCTCCGCCTCCCAGGTTCAAGCGATCCTCCTGCCTCAGCCTCCCGAGTAGCTGAGACTACAGGGATGTGCCATCACACCCCACTAATTTTTGTATTTTTAGTAGAGATGGGGTTTCGCCATGTTGGCCTGGCTGGTCTTAAACTCCCGGCCCTCAGGTGATCCACCTGCCTCAGCCTCCCAAAGTGCTGGGATTACAGCCGTGAGCTGCTGTGCCCAGCCAGCTCACCCAGTTTTACATCTACCTTAGACCACAGGCAGCACCACCATGCTTGGCTCTAATTTTTGTATTTTTAGTTGAGACAGGGTTTTGCCATGTTGGTCAGGCTGGTCTCGAACTCCTGGCCTCAAGTGATCCATCCGCCTCAGCCTCCCAAAGTGCTGGGATTACGGGTGTGAGCCACCGTGCCTGGCCCAAAAATTATTTAACTTTTAAATATGTGGTATGTGTAGGGTTGCCAGATAAAATACAGGATGCCTAGCTGAGCTTGAGTTTCAGATAAACAGTGAATATTTGCTTCATATAATTGTGTGTCCCAAATATTACATGGGACTTATTTGTACTGAAAAAGTATTCATTGTTCATCTAAAGCTAAAATTTAACTAGTCATCTTGTATTTTTATTCGCTATGTCTGTTGACCTCAGTCTAAGGCCCCATTTGTTTTCTTGCTGGAGGCCTGTGCACCTTGAACCAGGTCTAGTGGAGCCACAAGATGGACACAGCCTGTTCCTGAAACCCTAAAGGCAGGAATGCTGCCTGCTGACCAGGCACTCCTATCTTGGACTATTACAGGAGTGAAGAATAACTCTTACTGGTTTTGACCCATACATTAATAGGACTGTTTATTTATTATTATTATTATTTTGAGACAGGGTTTCGCTCTTGTTGCCCAGGCTGGAGTGCAATGGTACAATCTCGGCTCACCACAACCTCTGCCTCCCGGGTTCAAGTGATTCTCTTGCCTCAGCCTCCCGAGTAGCTGGGATTACAGGCATGTGCCACCATGTCCAGCTAATTTTGTATTTTTTTTCAGTAGAGACGGAGTTTCATCATGTTGGCCAGGCTGGTCTCGAACTCCCGACCTTAGGTGATCTGCCTTCCTCGGCTTCCCAAAGTGCTGGGACTACAGGTGTGAGCCACTGCGCCCGGCCTGTACGACTGTTTATTATAGTACCCAGTAACTATCATTACTAAGTCAAAATTTATTTTCCTTACTATGAATATCACAAAAATCTCCAGGCTAGGGAAAGAAAGCAGAGCTTGTGGAGGCAATGGGCAAACTGTGCCCCTCCAAAGGCCAAAACTTCTTCCTAGAAACTAAGTCCTTTGGGGCTCTTTTGCAGGGGCCTGAGGCTGTTTCACAGCTGAGAGCTGTGATGGAAGTCACCACAATGGAATCATTCTCCACCACCATGATATCTTGTAATGTGTTTTTTACAGCAGGGCCACGCTCCCCTGTGATATTTTTAACAATAACAACAAATGTCTATGACATAAGAATGCATATAAAAATCAACTGTCATCAACATGTGTACATTATTGAGTGCCTAATTCCTTTCCATGGATTATCTCATTTAATTCTGTTAATAATTCTGTGAGGTAGGTTTTATTATGCCCATTTCATAGATAAGGAGATTGAGGTAAGAGGGGTCCAAAATCATGCAGCTTCTGCGTGGTGTGTGATTAAATAACGCCTGACTCCAGACCTTGCTCTTTTTTTTTTTTTGAGACAGAGTCTTGCTCTGTTACCCAGGCTGGAGTGCAATGGCACGATCTTGGCTTACTGCAACCTCTGCCTCCCAGGTTCAGGCGATTCTCCTGCCTTAGCCTCCTGAGTAGCTGGTATTACAGGCACCCACCACCATGCCCAGCTTTTTTTTTTTTTTTTGTATTTTTAGTAGAGATGGCGTTTCACCATATTGGCCAGGGTGGTCTTGAACTGACGTCAGGTGATCTGCCCACCTCGGCCTCCCAAAGTGCTGAGGTTAAGGCATGAGTCACTGCGCCTGGCTAAGAACTGCATTTTCTAGAGCACAACTTATTGGGCTATTGGATTCTGAATTTATGGGAGCAATTTTATGACTCTGTAAATTGTAAAGGGCTGATAACAATGCAAAGTCATTCTTGTCAATAGTCATGTGAATGAATTCTGTGCAGTGGGAGGACAACCTCCCCAATGTGGAAAAGCAGGTTTGTGTCTATTGGCACATTCATATATTTTTAAATTATTATACTTAAGTTCTGGGATACATGTGCAGAACGTGCAGGTTTGTTACATAGGTATACATGTGCCATGGTGGTTTGCTGCACCCATCAACCCATCATCTACATTAAGTATTTCTCCTAATACTATCCCTCCCCTAGCCCTCCAACCCCCGACAGGCCCTGGTGTGTGATGTTCCCCTCCCTGTGTCCGTGTGTTCTCATTGTTCAACTTCACTTATGAATGAGAACATGTGGTGTTTGATTTTCTGTTCCTGTGTTAGTTTGCTGAGAATGATGGTTTCCAGCTTTATCCATGTCCCTGCAAAGGACATGAACTCATTCTTTTTTATGGCTGCATAGTATTCCATGGTGTATAGCCACATACATACTACTCCATACACATTTGTGCTTCTTTGGCTTTTTCTTTGAATCATTTATAACATCTGCCTGGTTCCCTGAATTAATTAATGAGCTAAATAAGTTCTTTGACATGGGTCATTTTGTATCTGTATGAGAGTCCCAGTTGTGCTTTTTTTTGAAAATTATTCTTGAACAGTTTTAACCACAAGACTTTCCCTGAAGGCTCACGGATAACAAAGAAGGAAGTGAACAGAGTAACGTGTAGCTCCATCATCTGGGGCAGGGGACAGTGCCTCCGTCCTATTTGGTTCTTGGTTGCCTGTTATGTGGCAGATGTTGTCTTTCTCTGATTAGACAGGCATCAAGGATGGCTCAAAGTCCAAACATAAGAGGATAGGGTCTAGGGGGAGTCAAAAACTACTTCTCCATTCTAAGGCTCACTGCCAAATTGAGCTTCTTGTCTGGGGACCTGCCTGTCCTCAGCGAATGTCACCATGGCCCCTCCCTCTCCAGAGGCCCGGAGGGTACTGCCTGGTGGCCTCCACTAGGAAACCACTCCGGAGCACAGTCAGCTTGACATCCACAACACAGCCATATATATACAGTTAAATAAGTTAACAGTTTCATGGCATTTGGAATGGTGGCTATGTAAGTGCCATGTAAGTGCTTGCTAAATAAACACACACACACACACACACACACACACACCCCCACACTATAGATACTTTAAGGGAAAAAAAAAAAATCACCAAACCCTGCTGATTTTTGCTATTCATCTTTTGTTTTCCTGGGACCAAGTGGGGAGCATGAATGTGCAGGGTCATTGGGTAGGCTGGGTTTCCCAGGTGTCTGTACGGGAGCATTCCCTAACAGAACCTTAACCTTCAGTGGGATAATCCTGCCCTTTGTCGCCCAGGAGTCCTAACAAGATGGCTGAATAAATAACTATATAACCCAGAAGAAAAATATATTAAAACCCTGCAGTCTAAAAGAAACATCAAGTGCTTTGTTTTCATTGGGTAGGAATGAAGATGTGGGCTGGCAGGGCATCTCTGACCTGGGTACCAAAGAGAGGCAGAGGGTCAGAAGCCGAACAACCACATTTCTGAGCAGCCTTTTGCACCCTGAGATGGGTGGATAGTGGTGGCTCTTACTGTGCCAGCCTTCTTGGAGCTGGGGTGGGGTAAGAGCTTGGCACAGGACAGAGAAGAGATGATATGGAGCTCACATTGTACAGTATTTGTGACCTTAGCACAATAATAATGAGGCTCTAAAAATGAGATCTTTTAAAGGCAGATTTTCCCGTTTCTTTCATGTTCAAGCAACACATGACTAAGCATGCCATTTCAAATGAGTAGTGCAGAAGTACCTTGCTTTCGCTTTCATTGGACAGAATTTCCAGGGCTTCCAGGTGTGACAAGCCTTGATATTCATCAAACAGCATCCCGTAGTGTGCAGTTCTCTCCATTGTGAGCTGCTGTGCCAGTCTCTGCTTCTCCTTCTCCTTAGCTTCCCTTAACATCTGCAGAAATACACAATGTTTGTACTCTGGATGTATATTTAAAAGCATCATTTCCTGTATAAGACATGGGGGAGGTGGGGAGGACTGACTTTGTATTGGAGAGGGGGAGATTCTGGTCACTTTAGAATTTCTAAAAAATGATTTTTTTGATTGATGCTATTGATAACTTTTGCATCATATCCTACTTCGCATTTTACACTTTCATTATGTGAAAGGCAAAACAAAGCAAAAATTCCATGTCTGGGAATAAACTGGTAAGAAACACACCAAAAGCTTTAACAGCGCTTTCCATTAAGGTGTTTCCCACATGTGTGATTAACTTTCTCATTTTCTTATTCTTATTTTATTTTATTTTATTTTATTTAGTTTGAGATGGAGTCTCACTCTGTTGCTCAGGCTGGAGTGCAGAGGCACAATCTCGGCTCACTGCAACCTCTGCCTCACGGGTTCAAGCGATTCTCCTGCCTCAGCCTCCTGAGGAGCTGCAACTAAAGACCCTTGCCACTATGCCCGGCTGATTTTTGTATTTTTTGGTAGAGACAGGGTTTCACTGTGTTGGCCAGACTGGTCTCAAACTCCTGACCTCAAGTGATCCTCCTCCCTCAGCCTCTCAACGTGCTGGGATTACAGGTGCGAGCCACCGCACCCAGCCAATTTTCTTATTTTCTAAAGTCCCCATATTTTCTATAATGAGCGAGTTTTATGTATGCTTGAAAAGTTGAATCTCTTATGACAGGATTAACTTTAAGTCCTGCACCTACACAGATGTCAAAGCAGAAATAAGCTGGTCTGATTTTTTCTAAGTTATATTTTTTTATTTATTTATCTTTGTTTTGAGATGGAGTTTAGCTCCTGTTGCCCAGGCTGGAGTGCAATGGCGCTATCTCAGCTCATTGCAACCTCCGCCTCCCGGGTTTAAGTGATTCTCTTGCCTCAGCCTCTCGAGTAGCTGGGATTATAGGCACCCACCACCACACCCAGCTAATGTTTTTGTATTTTTAGTAGAGATGGGGTTTCACCATGTTGGCCAGGCTGGTCTCGAACTCCTAACCCCAGGTGATCCACCTGGCTCGGCCTCCCAAAGTGCCAGGATTACAGGTGTGAGCCACCACACCTGGCTGAGTTTTAAAATATTTTAAATTTTTTGTGTGTGGTTATTAAATTTCCTCAATTTAAAAATAAATAAATATAAACTCATAATGTATTTGTCATCATATACTTAGTGCAATTAAGAATATTAACTTAGGGCCAGGCGCAGTGGCTTACACCTGTAATTCCAGTACTTTGGGAGGCCTAGGTGGGCAGATCACTTCAGGTCAGGAGTTCGAGACCAGCTTGGCCAACATGGTGAAACCACGTATCTACCAAAAATACAAAAATTAGCTGGGCATGGTGGTGCATGCCTGTAATTCCAGCTACTCAGGAGGCTGAGGCAGGAGAGGCAGAGGTTGAACCCGGAGGCGCAGTGAGCCGAGATTGCACCACTGCACTCCAGCCTGGGCAACAGAGCGAGACTTGGTCTCAAAACGAAAAAAACAAAAAAGAATATTAGCTTGTAGATTCTTAAGGCTGGTTTCCAGAAATATGACTGTGAACCAAGTTTCCTCTCCCCATTAATAACTTTTCTTCTGTTATTTGTTGGTTAAACAAAAAGACAACAAATAAACACAAGCCCATCAGTCACTCTCAATTTTCTGCACTTGCGTTCTTTGATTCTAAGCATCTTTTATGTGATTCCTCATTAAGTTTACTGAGGCATTACGTTTATGGGGTTCTTTAATTTCTGTGGAGAGCTCTGTAAAGACACTGGCCACCACCAGAAGGTCACAGGGGAAGAGAACTAAAGAAGAGACTTTGGTTTTCATCGTGTGCCAGTGAAACAATCAGCCTCATTTCCTTTCGGGTTCTTGAGGTTGTCTGCCAAGAACCCACAGGGCCGCAAAGATAATTCTCTCTCCTGTCTGTCTTTAAGACTAAATTAGCACAGACTCTGAATTTTAAAGTTTTTCAATCAACCCAATGAAACCATCACTGGAAAATTTTAACACTGGCAATAAAAACTAACTACCCCCACTGATCTCAGGGGTTGGTGGTGGTAAAATAAAATAACAAAGTGACACTGAAATCACTTCCCTTCTCTACACCAGCTTCCACCTGTGAATCTGGGCTTTGGGATAGAAGAAAGAAGGGTTGAAATTGAAGAGAAAGGGAAAGGGTCACTCTGGAATGATGTGGACTCACTCAAAACTGGGGAGTAGGCCAGTAGGATTATGGTGGCTCATGCCTGTAATCCCAGCACTTTGGGAGGCTGAGGTGGGCCGATCACTAGGTCAGGAGTTCGAGACCAGCCTGGTCAATATGGTGAAACCCTGTCTCTACTAAAAATTCAAAATATTAGCCGGGCGTGGTGGTGGGCACCTGTAATCCCAGCTATTCAAGAGGGAGGCAGGAGAATCATTTGAACCTGGGAGAGAGAGGTTGCCGTGAGCCGAGATTGCGCCATTGCACTCCAGCCTGGGTGACAGAGTGAGACTCCATCTCAAACAAACAAACAAACAAACAAACTGGGGAGTAAAATTAAAGCTGCCTAAGGGATAACCAGCTTGACAAGGGATGCTGGTTCTATTTTCCCACTGGAAAAGAAAGGGAAGTTGGTTTCAATAGCAGGGAACGATCCTGGCCTGTAAGAATTTCTGACACAGAGAAGCTATGGAGACTTACATGTGTGGAATCCAAGGACCCCCCGTCCCCATGTTATTTAAAGAGTATTCCCTGTGCTTGGCTGGGCGCGGTGGCTCACGCCTGTAATCCCAGCACTTTGGGAGGCTGAACTGGGTGGATCATCTGAGGTCAGGAGTTCGGGACCAGCCTGGCCAACATGGTGAAACCCCGTCTCTGCTAAAAATACAAAAATTAGCCGGGTGTGGTGGTGCACACCTGTAATTCCAGCTACTCAGGAGGCTGAGGCAGGAGAATTGCTTGAACCCAGGAGGTGGAGGTTGCAGTGAGCTGAGACTGCGCTCCATCCTAGGTGACAGAGTGAGGCTCTGTCTCAAAAAAAAAAAAAAAAAAAAAAAAAAAAAGAAAGAAAGAAAAAGAAAGAGTATTCCCTGTGCCACTGGGATAAAAATACAGGAGAAATGTAGTTAGTGCATGCATGCATGCTTCTAGTGTCTATAGTTATATATTTCCTTAGTGTGTAAAGGAAAAATATAACAGACTTCCCTGTGTCAGCTGATGTGAGCTTCATCTTTCCAGTTGTCCGAAAGACTTTGGAGCCATCCCTGACAGCTCCTTCTATCTCACAGCTCACATTCATTCCAACAAGTGATCTGGATCTATCTTCAAATTATACCCAGAATCAGCCATTCCTCACTACCTACAAGGCCTCCATGCTGCACGGGGCCACGGTTATCTCTTGTTTAGACAGTGCAATTGCCTGCAGCGGAGGATGTGACAGTGCAACCTGCAGACCTCCCTCCTACTCCTGGGAGCATACATGCCGGATTTTGAAATCCAGCCTTCAGCCTCCCACAGCTCCTCCCTGCCAATCACTGGTGCAGCAGGGCACTAAGGCAGACCTGTTCCTGGAAGATGAGGTCTCCTTTGTCAGCAGCCTTTGGCTGAAGGGCTTTCCCATGGCTTCGCCCAGGCTTTCCCAGGCCACACTGCAGTCTAGGACACTTCCACTCATTTTTCTCTCCCTCTTTCCTTCACTGGGATGGGACCGGCATCTTGGTCTAATGGTTCTCCCAGCCTTCCTGGGCTCCCTCCCCATTTTCTCTCTCACACACACTTCCCCTAATGAAATCCTTGCACATTTAAGCCCATGTAAGCCCATCTTGGTGTCTGTTTTTGGGAGGGCACAGACTGATGCTCATTCTAACCAGTTTCCCTGCCCTTGGTCCTCCCAGCCAATTTTCTACCCAGGAACTAGAGGGGTCCTATTAAAGCACAGATCAGATTCTGTCACTTCTTTTCTCAAAATGCTGCAATGGTTTCCCCATTTCACTAACAGTCAAACCCAAGGTCCTTACGAACGTCTGTCACTCCCCATCACCACTCTGGTGTCCTCTTCAACACCTCTCACCCGGAGCTCACTCCTCTCCATCACAGGCATCCTGCTGTTCTGCGTTCATACCAGACACTCCTGCTTCAGGGCCTTTGCATGCGTTCTCCTTTGGCCTGGAATGAGCTTTACTCAGGTTCCTGCATGGTCAACGCTCTCATCTCCTTCAAGGATTTGCTCACATGTCATCATCTGCCCAATCACTATCCTACTTAACACTCAGCCTGCCCCTCACACCCATACTCCTGATTCCTGATCACCTCTTCCTGTTCTACTTTGTCTTTTTCCCCATGGCACTTGTCACTTTCTGAAATACCAGATATTGCCTTCCACATCCCCTCTCCATGAGGCTGGCAGTAAGGCATTTCAAGATGATGGGGCCAGAAGATGTGGGCTCAGAAGTGTGCTACCCATGAGAGCCCCCTGGGACGAGTCTCCTGTGTGAGCAGAATGTTCATGCTGCACTTTGTGAGAACGAAAGGCAAACCTTTTTGTTCTAAGTCATACTGATACTTGGGGGTGGTTGTTCTTTTATGACATCTAGTGCGAATTACCTAACTAATACTAATCTATTCTCCTCCTCCTCCTCCTCCTACTCCTTCTTCTTCTCCTTCTCCTCCTTCTTCATCTCCTCCTTCTTCCTTCCTCTTCCTTTTCTTTTTTTTTTTGAGATGCAGTCCCACTCTGTTGCCCAGGCTGGAGTGCAGTGGCACAATCTCAGCTCACTGCAACTGCCATCTCCCTGGTTCAAGCAATTCCCCTGCCTCAGCCTCCTGAGTAGCTGGGATTACAGGTGCTCGCCACCACATCCAGCTAATTTTCTTTTTTTTTTTTTTTTTTTTTTTTAGTAAAGACAGGGTTTCATCATCTTGGCCAGACTGGTCTTGAACTCCTGACCTCAGGTGATCTGTCTGCCTCGGCCTCCCAAAGTGCTCGGATTATGGGTGTGAGCCACCGTGCCCAGTCATCTATTTTATTTTTCAAGGAGCAGGAGGGTGATGGTCTAGATGATCCTGCAAAGTCCCTCCCTGGACTACAACATCAGAGTGCTCATACTTGGGTTATTCCAGAAGAGGCAAGAAGAAATAGCCTCAAACAAAAGCTTCTAGGGATTGCCATGAACATATTCTCAGTGATAGCTGTTCATGAAGGCAACCTTCATGGGTTCCTAGTACTAAGTCCTGCCTGTGACGTTTACAAAATCCACTGCTGCCTCAACTGCCTCTGATTTCAGGAAAGCACAGAGACCTGGTGTATCAGTCTCTTATGGAGGAGGTGGACTGGGGCATGCCTGGACTGTGCAGTAAGTTAGGCATGTTTCAGCTGGAAGAGTGAGTCATTATTTGGAAAATAAGACAAATATTATTTCCAATTTTCTCAACTATTGTAAGTAAGCAAAGATAGATTGAATTCTTTGTATTATGTTTTGCAAGAAGGGCTGGAAAACTTTAGTGCTGCAAGTGTGAGAGAAGAGCATCCTTGCACATATCAAGAGAAATAGAATATAAAATTCCAATGAGATACCATTTCCACCTATTATACTGACACATAATAACGACAATGACGACAACTAACGTTTCTGAGTCCTTACTAAGAGCTGGGTTCTGTTCTAACTCAGCTTAGCCTCAGAGCAAAGTTATTGGTAGGTATGTAAATTATCCCTGGTGTACAGGTGAGTAAGCTGAGGCACAGAGGGGCTAAGTAACTTGCCCAAGGTCACACAGCTACTAAGTGGTAGAGATGGGATGCACACCATGACATAAATGGATCATCTTCAAGAAATAATATCAAGTGAATTAAGCAAGGAACAAGAGTGTGTTTAGTATGCTACCATTGGGTTGAAAAAGTATGTGTGTATTTATGTACATGTCTATCCACGTGCATACACATATACTTATACATCTATATATTTATATATAGCTGCATCTATAGATCTATATCCATATCTACATGCTGTGCCCTCTTGGTAGCTCAGATAGGCCGTGAATTCATTTCTTATACCAGGATTCTCTGATAGAATCCTTAAGAAACTGTTAAAAGTGGTTGTCTCCCCTGAGGAATTAAATGAGTGAGGAAACGGAGGTAGTAGAAGCTCAATTTTCTCTCTCTGCTCTTTCACGCCATTTGATTTGAATCACATGCTTTAAATTAGCTATTCAAAAAGATAAATAAAAACTTATTTATTTTATTGACTGAAAGAAAAAATTGCAAAAGTATATAATCCAACCTGAGACAAGGAAACAGTTCTCTCCATGAGCGTCTTGGTCCGCTTAAAGCCCGGGTCACTTTCTGCAAGGACATTCATGGTTTTCTTGCCGATGAATTCTAACGCATCAAGGCCTCCAGTTAAGACGCTTTTACCCTGCAGATGAGATAACTGCATGAGATTAGATTTTTAGGTTTTGCTGTTTTGCAGCGGTCAGCAACTCCTAGGTAACTGGCACTATCTTCAAATATTAAAATCAATATAAAGTCACATTTTTTTCTCATTAGGAGATTTATCATCCATTTAACTCTATTTTCTTTTCCTTGGAAAAACATACGTTATATAATTTGTAGGACATACAATGTTATTAAAAATGATGCTTAGAAAAAAAAAGCATATAAAATAAAATTAATCCCTTTTTAATTTTACTGGCTCTCTGTGTATGAATAGATGTGTATCTAAGACATAAAATTAACAGGTGACCCAATTGCTGTTTTCTGTTTAAAAAAATTTTAACCCAAGTAACAGAGTTGCTTGGAGCAGCCTATTAAAATGTCAAGTAGTCCTGCTAATTTAGGGACTTCTTTAATCTAGGGCCCTGGAGGGTAAGACCTTCAGGCTGTTTTAGACGGTTCTTGCATACTCTCAGAAACTAGCAATAACTGCCTATAATTAGTATATCCATGAAATAAGACACGTTGATTTCCTTGTACTTCTGGCTTTAGAAACTGGTGTATTATATAGTTATCCTTCTGCAAATCCCTTTGTCAGTCATCGTTGCCTTTTTTAAAAGATTGAAAGAACCCAGACTTACTCACTAAACTATTCAAGTGAACAGAACTGTGTACATTTCTTTGCAACTCTTTCATACACACACTCCAACTGTATAACTGCAATTATAATATGCATACATCTGTTTTTTCCCACCATACATAAAAATGATATAAATTTTATTTTATTATGATATTATTACTGATATGCATTTTCCAATCTTCATAATTATCATTTAAATAGAAATACTGAATTTCATAGAATTAATATACTTTATTTTCATCTTGGGCATTTAGACTGTTTTTAGATTTGGGAGCCAACCAGTAATCTTGCTATAAATCAGATTTTTCAGTGCACACGCTTCAGGGGGATGATGGGATAGTAGCAATTCACACTTCTGTGTAATTTGACTTAGTGCCTGCTAACATCCTACGAAAAAATTATCTTATTGAGAATAAAATGGTGGAAGAAAGGACATAGGGATTTGTGTTAAGGATAGACCTGGAGGGGTAGTGTCTGGAACTTGGGAAAGAGGGGTCAAGAAGGTTGGAGAGAACCCAGAAAGGAATGTGAGGCTGCTGAAGACAAACTCAAGAGTGCCCTCTTGGTAGCCCAGATAGGCCGTGAATTCATTTCTTATACCAGAGATATTGACAGAGCTCCATTCATTTCCCATCCCACAAACCCCCCACAGGGGCGGCTGACTTGTATTGCTATTTGACTCCTAAGACAGATTTGCTGCTCCTCCTTCACTCCACCCCAGTCTAGAGGTCCTCAAATAGCAAGGAGAAGACTGGTCATTTTCTATATTTCTGGCACGTCCTGACCCTAAGGTCTGGGTGAGATACTCTCATGTTTGACCGCAGCCCTCACCTCTTCCCGAATCACATTGTGTTTATCTGTTCAGTCGCCTCAGTCCTCCAGGATATTGTGCCCTCTTGTTTGCCAGCATATATCCAAGATCCAGCACAGATCTTGGAACATAGTGAGGGCTAATCATGTTTCTGTTGTTGTTTTTCTTTTAATGAATGAATGAATGAATAAATAGGACACGAGCCATATTTTTAGAAAAACTAGTTAGTTTACATAGCAAGAAATAAACCTTCACATGTGTAATCCCAGCACTTTGGGAGGCCAAGGCGGGAGGATCACCTGAGGTCTAGAGTCCAAGACAAGCCTGGCCAACATGGTGAAACCCCGTCTCTACTAAAAACACCAAAATCAGCTGGGTGTGGTGGTGGGCACCTGTAATCCCAGCTGCTTGGGAAGTTGAGGTGGGAGAATCGCTTGAACCAGGGATGCAGAGGTTGCAGTGAGCCGAGAACGCACCACTGCACTCCAGCCAGGGTGACAGAGTGAGACTCCATCTCAAAAAAAAAAAAAAAAAAAAAAGAAAGAAAGAAAAAAATCTTTCTCCCCGACCCTGAGGACCAGCTAGCTGCCTTACCTCAGTTGAGATGCCTCCCTTTTTTCAATATTCACCAATGTTTAGCTGCTAATAAATTGAGCTTCTTTTAAGAGGTAGGCAGGGATCTGGGGGGGTACACTTAGGGTGATGTAAGGAAGAGGAAGGGTGGGAATGAAGAGGTAGGGATGGGGGAAGAACGCTGGTCTCCGGAAACACTTCAGAAACATATTTGGGCTGTTTTTCCTGTCTTGTAACTGGTACTTTTTATTTAAACGGTTTAATGCTTTTTCAAATTTAGGGATAAGATAAGCAGAGCATTTAGGAAAAACAGTTGTCCCAGCTCTGATAAAGAGTTCTCTCTCCCCTCAACCAGAGGCTGTCCTTGCTGCAGCTGGAAAGGACTCTGTTAAATCAGACTGAAAAATGTTCCTTCCAAACAGCTCCTTTCTTCTAAACATAAAATATATTTCATTTTGCCCTTATTATTTTGAATCCAAGGTTACGTCTGCTTTGTAGCAGAAAACATAAAAAAAAAAAAACCCATAATCCAAAGTTCTGAGCAAGGCCATCGTTTCTCTGATGTATCTAGGTCACTGGTAAATGGAAATATCAAAAGAAGGCCCTGGGAAATACAGGGGAAAGAGAGGAAGCAGCCAGCGACTCACTGTGTTTTGAACCACATTGGTGATGGCAGACAGCATGCCCCGAGAGGCCGATGAAGGGGAGGTGGGTGGGCTTTCTGCAGGGCCCTGATCTGTGGCTGCATCTGTTACTAAAGAGAAGAAAGAAATCCTTTAAGAGTTCATGTTGCTGATCTGAACTTGGAAACCCTCTGATTATGCACATGGTGTAATAAAGTCCAGGAACACCCAGAGGAGACGCATCACTCACTTGCAGGGACTCCGTTTTCAGTGTCTGGTTGGGCCCCTTCAGAAGATCCAGAATTTACACCATGAATCCGTAGAGTGGCCCCTGCTTTTTCCTTGACTGCCGTCAATCCATGACCTGTTGGACATAAAAATATGGTTCATGGACACATTAGAAATCCACGGTCTGCAAGTCTGCCACCTAATCTTACAAAGCTGTTTTAAGTTGCAGAAATACATAGTGTTTTGTTTGTTTGTTTGTTTTAAGACAGAGGCTTGCTCTGTCACCCAGACTGGAGTGCAGTGGTGCAATCTCGGCTCACTGCAAGCTCCGCCTCCTGGGTTCAAGTGGTTCTCCCGCCTCAGCCTCCCGAGTAGCTGGGATTACAGATGCACGCCACCACGCCCGGCTAATTTTTGTGCCTTTAGTGAAGACCGGGTTTCACTAAATGTTGGCCAGGCTTGTCTTAAACTCCTGACTTCGGGTGATCGACCCACCTCGGCCTCCCAAAGTGCTGGGATTACAGGCGTGAGCCATCGCACCCGGTCTGTAAAAGTACATCCTGATTGAAAGACAGAAGAATCCCTGCTCCCTGAGATGTGGGTTCCAATAGGAGCTCAGTTTCACCCCTGCCTTGTTGAATGACCTTGGAGAAGGTACCTAGCCTCTCTGTGACTCAGTTTCCTCATTGAGTTATTGTGACGTGCAAATGAGATACACGTAGGTAAAGTGCTCCCAGATGCTTCACTGTTTGCTTTTGCTTCTCACACCACCCAGTCATCAACCTGGAATTCTAAGCTCAACACACTGTCTTTGTATAGTGTACCTGTCTCATCCTCTTTACTCTTTTGTAACTTCCTTATGGAAGATACTCTTCGTTCATTTTTTTGACTCCTTGCAGGCTTAGCACATGGCAGATGATCAATTAATATTGGTTGCATTGAAATCAGTGAGCCTCAGAGTGTTTCTTTAAAGCATTAAGTCTTCCTTTAGGCATGGAGAGTGAAGGTTCTGGAGCCGACATCCCAAAATCAAAAGGCAAGTCAGTGGAGAAACCAGGAAGGCCACCCAACAGCCATGACGGCTGTCTTAAACAATAATGCCCTGACAGTTGTCTTAAACAATAATGATATAGATCAGCTTTAACAGCAGTCAGGCAGGCGAAGGGCACAGGTTTTACTCCATCTGAGCAAGGACAATACCCACATTCCCTAGAGCCTGGCACAACGGTTATTCAATAACTATTTGGTAAATACAGAGCTGACCTTCCTACTCACATGGAAAAACCCCAACCTTCGACCTGATAGGGACATGGTCTTGTCTACATTTTGTTCTGGAGAGGTTTTCCTCCCTTTGAGGCCTTCATGATGAGTTATAGCTTTTCTGAATCGTCAAACCACTGGAGGAATGAATAGCCTACAGATGGTCCGAAGTGGCTGTCTGACTTCTTGAAGGAGAAACAGCACAGGCTGCCATCATCCTGAGCACTCGTGGAGAAAATGAAAGATTTTTCTGGGGACCTGGGTAACCTCCGGTTGCTAGAACACAAGGCAGTAACATGAGGAAAAACTTCCGAAGTCCCAACAGAATGTAAGAGCTAACTAGAACCACCTAGTCTTAGAAGGCACTGTTAAAATAACCAGTTGTCCATTTCCTGAATAAGAAAGGGGAAGACATGGATGACTCCCAAACCTAAAGAGTAGCATTTTAGCAGTTGTAACCTTATTTATCCCAGTGATCTTAGCATAAACAAGGCACTAATATTTGACAAATATAGAAGGGATTATGTCCAATGGAAATACACTACCTAGAAAACCCTGAAAGTTAAACATTATTTACAACTGTAATTACATATAGAAATATGTGTTTCTATTCATATGCAGATTAGACACAGTTCAAATTAATTACTGAGTTACTTGAAAAAATAAAAGTGTACTGTGACTGCTAATGCTTGAATTAATTATCTCTAGCTTCCAATGAATTTCAAACATTGTTCCTTTTTTTTTTTTGTAAAGCTGAACTTTATATTTCTAGTAGAAATATATCTAGTAGAAACTTATTGAAGTTTCAATAACACATTTAAGTTAGAGGATAGAATATCTAACTCTTTCACATACTGCGTCCAACTTCCCTGCCATTAAAAATATATATGATATGCATTTTCCAAAAGGAAATAATGTGCCTCCAAATCTCAACCTATGATTTTCATCTAGATTTCTGAGAGCCAAAATCAAGGAAAAAAATGAGGTCAAGGAGGCTGGGAGGCACCATCTTCTCCATCTTCTTTGCTTAAGCCATGCAAGAAAGATGATCACACATCCCTCCTTGAGACCGTTTCAGGAGATAATGAATCTCATATTCAGTATCTCTTCTTTCACCTTCTCCATCCCTTGTAGGTTAGGATAATGTCTGGTTCTTTTTGCAGGAAGAACGGCTTCTCACCATCTCAGAACATAAATGATTACAGATATGTATACATGAGCTGCCTCTAGAAAAATCACTTTGTTTCTGGAAGGAAATACGATTTTATGTGCATATAAATGGGATCTATCTGTTTAACAATGAAAATAGGCTGCTATTCCAACTACATTTTCTTATTAACAATTCTTTTTCTGAATGTTTTGTTAGGGAAAGTACCTTTTTACTGCATTCTACTAGAAATATAAAGTTCAGCTTTACAAAAAAAAAGAAACAAAAAAATGTAAAGTTCAGCTTTATGTTTATGTACGAGCTATAATTTTTCATAGCTGAGGTTTAGACACTGTGCCACGCCTTACTCTAGAGAGTAACCTCTAAAACTTTACTTAGTGTGACATCTAGTGTCCAGAACAAGAAAGCAGGGATATGAAGTCCCTGTTGCCTTTTGATTGGGAGTGATTCATCTCCAGAGGTACTGACTGGGACCTACCAATAAGAGAAAAACAATAAATATGAATAATACCATAGGGTACAGTATACACGGATTAATTTCTTCACGTGTCATCCCAAACCCCATGTATCCTCAAAATCTGAAACCCCTCTAAATTCCATGATTCTAAAGATGGAATATCCTCTACTCTTTGGCTCACTGCAATACAAGGTGAGTGCTGCAAAGAAGATGAGAACGTCGTACAAATGCTGTGATAACGTATCATTTTAAAATAAATGCCGAATGATTGGCTGGTATTTAATTTACTACCTCTACTAGAATGGAAAACACCTTAAACTTAGGAGTCAGGAGCCTTGTGGAGGATTTCTGCTCCCGTCATTTATTAGCTGTGTAATACTGGTGAGCTGCTTAACCTCGCTGAATGTCTGCTGCTATGCATTCTCGGAAAGGAGGATTACCTCTCAGAGTTTTGCGAGATTATTGAGAAGAAACATGTGAAACCTCTGCTACGGCCAACATTTACTGAGCACTTACTATGTCCTAACACCGTATTAAATACTTTTAGTACAGTACATTATCTCATTTAATCTTCTCAACGACCTTATGAGGTCCCTTAGGATATTAGTATACTCATTTCACAACTGAGAAAACTGAGACCTGGTGAGGTGAAATCACTTTCCCAAGGTCCTAAAGCCAATCAGTGACAAAGGCGGGATTCCAACTCAGTCCTTCTGACTCTAGAAGCCACATGTGTAATCACTATGTTACGTCAAGAAAGTTTTATTGCCATTTATAGTTGAATAAATGTCATTTTAATCCCATTTCTATAACTCCTTGGAAATCAGATCCTTAGTTTGGAGCTTCCTACTTTTTAAAACATTGTTTTATTCTAAAATGCACTTGACTTACCTTACCATGACCAAAGAATAAGGTGAAGGTCACCTCCGTGGTGAAACCTGACTCTAACCCTCTCCCTGTCAACTGTGTCGAGTGATGGCATAGCTTAGTGTTTTTAGGATCAGCCCTGTGCTGTGCAGGCTGCATTCTCAAGACACTGTGTAGGGCTATCTTATAGATCCACTTTGATTTTTTTCTTCCCCAAAAGCACTGTGATCTTATGAAGACCTCTTCTTGTGAATTCCACCAAGATCAAAAAGCCATCGAAGGGAAGTCTCTCCTCTTTCTGGAAAGATGAAATAATTTGCTGGTTATCTGAAATAATCAAGATGAAATAATTTGCAAAAAGAATATGCTGGGCAGGCAAGGTGGCTCGCGCCTGTAATCCCAGCACTTTGGGAGGCCGAGGCAGGCGGATCACCTGAGATCAGGAGCTCGAGCCATCCTGGCCACCATGGTGAAACTCCATCTCTACTAAAAATACAAAAATTAGCCGGGTGTGGTGGTGGGCGCCTGTAATCCCAGCTACTTGGGAGACTGAGGCAGGAGAATCGCTTGAACCCAGGAGGCAGAGGTGCAGTGAGCTGAGTTTGCGCCATTGCACTCCAGCCTGGGTGACAGAGCCAGACTCCGACTCTAGCTCAAAAAAAAAAAGAGTATGCTGGGAAGTTCTCTCTGACCAAGTGGTAACTCAGGGAAGCAGCAGCAGTTCTCTGCAGAACCTTGGATGATGGGGTAGCTCAATGGGTACTTCCTATTGGTCCCATATGCTAAACGATCACAACAAGGGCACACACTAACTCATTAGGAAGGTTCCTCCCTTTTAGCTTGTTTTATTTTTTAATACAATATTTCCTTCTTTTTCTTTTTTTAACTTTCTTTTTTTTTCTTCTTTTTCAAAAAATGAATATATTAAAAAGAAACTTTTAAAAATCCCATAATATCACATCTCTGATATATCTGGTTGAATTTTACTCCAATTTTTTTTGTGGTAAAATGCACATGACATACATTTTACCATCTTAACTTTTCCGACCTGAATAGTTCAGAGGTACCAAATACATTCACAATATTGTGCAACCATCACCACTATCCATCTCCAGAACTCACTCTCTTGTGTAAAACTGAAACTCTATACCCATTAAACAATAACTCCCCACACCCCTCTTTTACCAGCCCCTGGAAACCATCATTCTACATTCCACTAGTTAGAACATTCTCAAATCTCTATGATTTTGACTATTTCTAACTGCCTCACAGAAGTGGAATCACACAGTACTTGTCTTTTTGTGACTGGCTCATTTCACTTAGCATAATGTCCTCAAGGTTCATCCACGTTGTAACATATGTCAGAATTTCCTTCGTTTTAAAATCTGAATAATATTCCCTTGTATGTAGAGACCACATTTGGCTTTTCCATTCATCTGTCCACAGACACTTGGGTTGCTTCTGTGCTTTAGCTATTGTGAATAACGCTGCTATGATCATGGGTGTACAAATACCTCCTTGGGACCCTGCCTTTAATTCTTTTGGAAATATAATCAGAAGTGGAATTGGTGGATCATATGGTAATTCTGTTTCTCATTTTTTGAGGAACCGTCATACTGTCTTCCACAGCAGCTGTACCATTTTATAACCCCAGCAAGAGCACCCAAGGGTTCCAATTTCTCCACATCCTGACAAACACTTATTTTCTGTTTTTTTAAAAAAATAATAGTCATTCTTATACTGAAATATTAGTGGTAAAAAAATTTTCAAAACGTCATTCTAATGGGTGTGAGGTAGTATCTCATCGTAGTTCTGATTAGCATTTCCCTAATGATTAGTGGTGTTGAGCATGTTTTCATGTGCAGATTTAAAAAATAAAAATGTTCATAATATTAGCAAGTCCAAAGAGTATAGAAACATAGGTAACAGAAGGTGGACCAGCCTCTTTCTGCTTAGATTCCAGTAATTAATAAGCAATAGAGTGTATGAGCTTATAAGGGCCTGTGGAAATAATTAAGGCCTGCAAAAGCTGTTGGCTTTAAAAGAAAAAAATAAAATTACAAATTAGATAGTAATTAATATTTACTTAAATGTATTCAAAATGTAATATTGGATCAGTTGGTCAATTATCATTCAAATAAATTCAACTCCTACATAGTTGATATATATATATATGAGTGTGTGTGTGTGTGTAGTAAATTTAATGAGAAATGTGGGTACATTCTAATGCATTTGCTCTGATATAGGAATGACTTCTAAAAGAAGCAATGCTTGGAGCTTTTGAAAGACTTAAGGTAGCCCTTTCTCTCCCCTCAACCCCTTCCTTCTAAAGATAACAATTCTAATTATTTCTTGTGATTCTTTTCAAGAATGTAAAAGCATATTTACCTACATATAAGTCTTCTGGACCTGGCTTTTCCATTTGGCAGTTCACAGTTGAAGTCTCAGCACATAGAGATAGTGCTGGGTGCTGTGTGCTGTCTGGAATCACAGTACTCATTCTCCTTGATTCTGGGAGTGTTGTCTGTTGACAGTGCTCAACTAAGTAAATGCCTCCCTTTGAATTGCCTTTGACCAAAGGGAGTTGGTTCCACCAAGACTATACTACAGTGACTGGTCAATGAGGGAGCTGTTGATATAAAGGCCCAGCCCGGCGGATTAAAGGAAGACATCTCCTAAGACTCATCCCAAACCCCAAGCTCCCTATGGGATAGGCTAAGACCTCTGCTGTAATGACATTGCAGTTCAACTTCTCCCTTGGCTCAGTTTTGCTTCCCAATCCTTTGCTGTCTTGCAAAGCTTGTTCCAGAAAGCACTTCACAGTAAAACTCCAGCACACAATTTCTGCCTCATCCCTCTGCTGGGCATCCAACCTAGAACAGTGATCTACCTTGATCTTTTTAATGACTGCATAGTATCCCGCTGAATGGAGGTAGATATATCTGTATCTGTCTATATATATACACTGACTGTGTTTCAGACTCTTTTATCAATGAATTCAAGATATTATAAAAAGTTGTGAAGAGTAATTGTTCAGAAAAGCACAAGTTGATACTACCATGCTCAACCAAAATGAACTATAGTGCAGCAAAAAGGGAGCCAATCAACCTTCCTTTGTAATAGTCTTTCCTTTCCATATGATGGTTGATGTCCACTTTGTAATCAGATGCTTACTTCCCTTTAGGCTCAAAATAGAAAAGAAGTGTTACTGAACTGATGATATTTGCCCAGAAGTCCAACAGAAACTCATTAACCCCTGTGTTTTATTCATAGAATCTAAAGGATGGTGGACAAACTCTAAGCATTAATCCTATTCTCTTTGTCTCAATTATCCTTGAGAAATTTCATATCATCAGCAATGTCACCTTCAAAAGTGAATTCATGCCCTATTGACAGTGATTTATACAGTGACGATTTCTCATTCTAGTACCATTTTGACAAGTTTGCCATTCTCTGTAATAAACACTGTCATTTCTGACAGGGCTGGTAGAAGAGTTTCATTAAAATGTGCAGAAGGAAAAAACTACGTACCTTGGGAGAGGATGAGGAAGGGGAACAAAAGTAAATATACAGATCAGGTACATTCCATACACACCAACCCCCAACCTCAGGTACTCTTGCATAAGATGCTTAAACTCATAAAACTGTCAAAACTAGAATTTCAAATAAACATTTAAGCCTTTGGTGGTATCTAGAAATAAATGACTCATCCTACTATAGAGCTCTTCCTTTTGTATACTTACATATGTTTTAGCATTGTTGACTTTCATTTTGACTAATGGTCTATTACTCTTAGCCTAGTAATACATTTTAGGAACAAGTCAGGTCTATAAGATGCTGTGGGATTTGGAGCTACTATCAAAACCCTCTTTTCTTTTTTTTCTTTTTTTTTGAGACAGAGTCTTGCTCTGTTGCCCAGGCTGGAGTGCAGAGGTGTAATATTGGCTCACTGCAACCTCCGTCTCCCAGGCTCAAGTGATTCTTCTGTTGCAGCCTCCAAGTAGCTGGTACTACAGGGGCATGTCACCACACCCAGCTAATTTTTGTATTTTTTTAGTAGAGACGGGGTTTTGCCACGTTGGCCAGGCTGGTCTCGAACTCTTGACCTCAAGTGATTCACCCGCCTCAGCCTCAAAAAAACCCCTCTTTTCTAAAATGTTTTCCACTCTTATTTCTGCCTGGAAATGATAACCATGCTTATTTCATTTTACGAACTTGTCCAAAGGCATGGGTGACAGGTGACCAAATCTTCTAAGAATTTGATAACAGTGTAGCTGTAGTTGAGCCTAATACAAGAGTTAAGGCCCCTCCAAAAATAATTATATGCTGAAAAACGTTTGACTTTGTATATGCATTGGGAAGGTCACTTTTTCTCATTTCCCTTAACCTCAGAGTCAAAGAAATGAGGCAAAAGATAAAATATAAAAATAAAGAGTACAAATAATTTCAATTAATTTTTTGTATTTTTTCACTTAGCACAGTGGGCACAAATATCTTTCTCCTTCTATGCACAGACACAGAATATGGTATCATCATATTCTGGAAGTTGGACGAGACCTTAGAATTTCTCAAGTTTTTCCACGCACACTTTTCCATACAAAGAACCTGAGTCTTAGGTTAAGGGCATGGTGTAGCTAGTTAGTAACAGTGCCTTGTGATCACAAGTTAGTAGCACCCAGGACCGGGTCCCAGGTCTTATGACTCATGGTACAGTGCTCATTCCAAGAGAGTACCATTTTTCAATTGTTTCTATTCTCCTATTACTCTCCTACCAACTCTCAACAGTTCTAACTATTCTAACTGCAGCTTTTCAACAGCTGTAAGAAGTAATGGTTTCCATTTCTAGTACTCAATTAACAGCTCTGTGTTTTGTGAAGGACTATATGTTTTGCACCGCTGTCTGCAGCTGGAATTACCCTGGGGATATACACAAGGTTTCTGAGTGGAAATCAATTGCAACTGAGCATGTGGTTATTTCTTTACTTTCCACAGGCAATTTATAAATCTTCAAAGCTTGTCTACTACTCTGAGTGATCTGTTTTCCAATAAGTTTCTTGCCTGATGATAATAAACTGCAAATGCTGTAAAGCCGTGGGGTTGACATTATGCCTGTACATAGAGGAAGTTGTGCCTCGCTTGCCTCTCTCCATCGCAAGATAGTGGCTCAACATAGACCACAGATCAGGAAGGCACCCATAACCTTAAATTCTCTGTTCACAGAGATCTTTGAACTCCATCCCAACCTGTTTCAGGCTCTGAGCCTGGCACCGTGTATGGGCTGCTTATGATCCCTGTTACCTTTCAGGAGTCAAACTCCCAACCACCAGTGCTTGTTTCCAGCCTGGGAACCCATGACTTCAGCCTCCTGTTAGGCTACATGTTTGTTCTGTACAGGTCTACAAAGACACTTATCCAGTTTTGAAATATATATTGCTCTTGTTTTAGCTACTATTGCTACATAAAGTCATAGCATGTCCTGATCAGAAATCTCCAAAATATGCAGTCAGAGCAATTTAGGCAGGGTTTTCAGTCATATTTCTATTGCATTCATTTTGGGGGAGAGGTGGGTAGTGATGATCAGCGGTGATAGACAATTTTAGTACCTGCTTTTCTAAAGATAGCTCTAAAATTTCTCCAAAGGGACTTTTAGAATGAGCATCAATATTTCAAAATTTTAATGACCTTCCTCATGTACCCTTTGCCATTTCGTATGCAAACAAGAGAAAAATGCCAAGATTCGCTAGCTTTTCAAGATTCCAGCACATAGCCAGAGCCATAAAAAATACTAAGGTTCTGGAATTGGTGGTATAACTGATAAAGATCTCAAACAGAGATGAGAAGAAAATTAAGGTAGGCGGGATGCACCAAATGACAAACTTTCGGTCATCGATGGGCCACATCTATGACAGTGGTCTCATAAGATTATAACACTGTATTTTTCCTGTGCCTTTTCTATGTTTAGATGTGTGAAATACACAAATACTTATTAATTATTGTGTTACAATTGCCTACAATATTCAGTACAGTAATAAGCTGTCCTGTGTTTGCAGCCTCGGAGCAATAGGCTCTACCACATAGCCTAGCTGTGTAGGTTTGTGTATACTCTGTGAGGTTTGCACAATGATTAAATCATCTAACGACCCATTTCTCAGAAGGCATTCCCATTGTTAAGTGAAGCATGACCATATTGAGAGATGGCCCCAAGGGTCTTGTCCCCAGATGTATACACCCTATGTGATCCCTTCCCTTTGGAGTGTGAGCCGGAGTGTAAACAGGATGGGATTTCACTCCTGTGATTAGGTTACTCCATCTGGCAAAGATGAGGAGAATTTTCAGATGTAATTAAGGTCCTTGATCAGTTGAATTTCAGTGACTCACAAGAGAGATCATCCTCAGTGTGCCTGCACTAATCAGGAACGTCTTTAAAACAAAGGGGTCCTTCCTGAAGGTGGCGATTTGAAGCGTGAGAGAGGTTTTCCTGCTGGCTTTGAAGGAGGACCTGAGGGCAGCCCCTAAGAGCTGAAAGTGACCCCTGGTCAATAACCAGCAGGAAACAGGGACCTCAGTCCTACAACTTCAAAAACTGAATTCTGCCAACAACGTGAATGACCCTAAAAGATGGCATCTTCAAAGCAGAGGTGCCAGTTGAGCAGCTGGCAGAGCCACTGGCCTCATCCTCGACTCCGGGCCCCCTTCTAGCGGCACCACCCTATCCTCCAGAGACTTTACAGTTATGGGTGCCTTCCTGATCTGTGGTCTAGGTTGAGCCACTCTCTTGGGATTGAGAGAGGCAAGCAAGGCACAACTTCCATTATATACGAGTATAGTGTCAACCCCAGGGCCATGCTGCCTCAGGCAAACGTGAGCCTTAGATGAGAATACAGCTGGCTGCTACCCTGATTTCAGCCTCGTGAGACACCGAGCAGCTGTCCCACACCTGAACTCTTGGCCCACAGAAACTGTAAATTAACGAATGCATGTTGTTTTCAGCCTCTAACTTTGTGGTAATTCCTTACACAGCAACAGAAACTAATACAAGAGGGTATACTGAACTTCATTCTGATATTGCATGAGGAACGTGCAAATGTCATACATTCTCAGAGAAACCACGTGTTTACTCACCCTAGAGGAAAAGTGGCAAGTTTTGCCATCCATGGACTGACAGCTCGCCCATTGAATTTACTATCCAGCATCTTCTTAGGTGTCCTACTATAATCTGATCTTTGCATATGAGCAGTTTTGGTTCCAGTGGACTGTGCGCCAAGGTTTCTAGGTTTTGTTACTTCGTTCAAATATTACCAGTAGATGGTGCTGACATTACTACTTAAAAAGCGGGATATGATTTCTCATGGCACAGGGATCATGTGCCATGAAAAATATGACTGGCACAATGATCATGATGGCCTACAGGAAATTACCTCTCTAGGCTCTTCTGGATCAATTACTACTCAGAGTCAGATGAGAACCACTAGAATTTATAAATTGTCATGAGGATAACAAGATGCAGTATTATCATGTGCATGGTGGCTCAGATACAGAGAAACTTTAAGAGCAACCCCAAACATAGCACAGGCTGCAGATTAAGACAATGACGTCAGATCAAGTCAAAAGGGACCTGCCATAGAAAATCACATCTCGCTTCTTTTTTTTTTTTTTTTTTTTTGAGACAGACTCTCGTTCTGTTGCCCAGGCTGGAGTGCAGGGGTGCAATCTCTGCTCACTGCAACCTCCACCTCCTGGGTTCAAGCAATTCTCCTGCCTCAGCTTCCCATGCAGCTGGGACTACAAGGCGCCCACCACCACGCCCAGCTAACTTTTGTATTTTTAGTAGAGACAGGTTTTTACCATGTTGGCCAGGCTGGTCTCGAACTCCTGACCTCAAGTGATCCATTCACCTGGGCCTCCCAAAGTAGGATTACAGGCGTGAGCCACTGGGCCTGGCCACACTCCACTTTTTAAGCAGTAAAGTCAGCATTATCTACTGGTTACATGTAACCCAGGTAACAAAACCCAGAGGCCTTGGCGCATAGCCCACTGGAACCAAAGCTGCATGTGTGCAAAGGTCAGATTACAGCAAGACACCAAAGAAGGTGCTGGATAGTAAATTCAATGGGTGAGCTGTCAGTCCATGGACAGGAAATCCTGGGAGGGTTCAACAAAGCCCAAAGTCAAATGAGGTGCAGACACTGAATGAGAAACAACAGTAAATGGTCTGACCAACGAGGGCTAGAGCAGTTACAGGGAGCTGCACCTTTAAGTGTGCACAAAGAGCACCTGTGGCTGCTACCACAGGGCAGATGATTTCTGTATTTACTGTGGCAGGAACTTATATTTAAAAGTTTAATGAAAGAGTAAATCCTCCATCTATTATAACTCTCGAAGCACCAAATTCATTATAAACCAGAGTGGTTTGGATGCTGTTAAAACTGGAAACATCCAGGACACATAACTATTTTATGATATAAACCACGAGAAGAGCTGTATAATTTTAGTGACCATATCGTTTATTTTTTCATGACTTATTCCAATTAAAACAATTTTTTAGAACCCCCTTTTTAGCTTTTGGCTTAGAAAGCATGCCACTTCTGACTAAGTGCCACCAGCGGCAAGATCCTTTTGATAGCCACTAAAAGTTCAAACGTTTTTCCAAGGACAGAGGATGCCTGCAGGTGCTTGTCCTCACCCTTGTGAAGAGACACTGTCCTGTTCAGAAAACAAAACAGGTGCCTCTACTTGAATTTAGTTAATTTTGTCATCTGCATATGTGGTACTCAAGGCATATCCGCCCCTTCAATAAGCAATAGAGAAAATCTGCTCTCCAGGCTCTTATCAGAGAGGTCAACATTTATTTGGCCACTGCTACTTCTTCCCAGAGCCTTCCTGAGCAAACTGATATTTGACAGAGATGGAATTAGAGGAATGCAATCTATCCGTTCTTTTCAGGCAGCCTAAGCTCTATAAAGTTAGATATCTGGCCCTTAACACTGTGGTTATGGTCCACTGAGGTGGGGCAAAAGGCTTTAAGACCTTCCTGGTTTTAGGAGTAACAGTGAAGTGGACCAATTCATGGCCCATCGCAAGATCCTCATGGCCATGGACTGCACCTTAGAATACCTGAAGTGCATGATGTGAAAACTGTTACCTGTGGCTTCCCCTGTCTTCTCCTTACCTTCCACCTTCAAGATGAAATGCCTTTGCTAAATTATCTTAGACATATTGATGTTATACCTTCAGTTTTCATGAAGACAGAATATAAGAAATAGTAACATGAAGAATATCCTGAAAAATTTGCACTCAGGAAGATACTACACTGTCCATCATATTTTCTCTTTGTATAAGAACAAATACAGGAAATGTATTTAAAAACGTTAAACCAGAAAAATAGATTTATTTAAATTAAAATTTTGTTTTCAAAGAAAAATAAATAATGTACTGGCAGCCAAGAAGCTCAGAGTTGAGGTCAATACTCAATTACAAAAACTCTATTAGCCGTGGGATATATAAAATATATATCCTCCCTACCAGCACGTTGTTTTCTACTTATATTTTAATATCCTGCTAATGAAATACCTTTTATCAAGATATCTCAAATCTTTTTTGGGAGTAGATGAGTTGTGCATTACAAAAAATTCAAGTGGAATGATAAACACAAAGCTTTAAGAATATATTATACTTTAAAAGACCGTATAATATAGTGGCTAAAAGCCATACTACTTGGTTTTTAAATTGCAACCCAGACATTCCTGACTTTGGTCAAGGTCTTAGTCTCTCTCTGATTAGCTTTCTTATCTGTAAAGTGCAGCAAACGACAGTTCCTCCATACAGGGTTATTTTGAAGAATAAATGTATTGGAGGAATAAATGAAGCACTTAGAATAGTAAGCACTAAACATGGTTTGCTCATGGGCTAATGTTAAACTTTGTTAGTATACGGTACGATCAAAACTTCCTATCCTATTAGGCTTTGGGTTTGTCTATTCCAATGCAACATACAATGCTTACCTACGGTGGCAGATGCAGATGACAGCAGAGATTTGCCCCAGGATCCCCAGCCTGCCCATCCTCCTCCACTTGGAGGGGAATCCACAGCCTGGAGAAAAACAGATTAGCCGCAGGTCAGCAATTCAGTATATCCCTGAATGGAAAAACACCTATTGGTTTGAAACAAAGAGGAGGTTTGGAAAAGAATCACCAACAACCGCATCTCATTGGCATATAGTTTATAAGGGTCATAAAAGAATATCCCGACCCACACTGTAATGTGTACTTTGGAACCAAATTGATTAGTGCTGATCTTGGCTTCTGAAGGCTTGGTTTGAAGTGAGAAGGGAGTTTGATGTTAACTGAGCCTCGATTCTCTCGTATTATCTAGAAGACAAGGAAAAGGCTGTATGGGAAAAAGATACACATGAGGGCACAAGAGTGATCTGAAAAAGTTCAAAATGACCTGGACCCTGTTAATTCTTACAGGGCTTTAAAAAATGTGCTCTTCAAGGTAGAGTTAACTTTTAAACCTCTGGTGCAGCAGGCAGGTGCTTTGGTGTGGACGACGGGCAAAGTGTCTAAAAAGCATCAACATGCCTGGAGACGGATGGGCAGCAGTGACAGGAAGGCTTGCAAGGTAGAAACCTTTGATTCAAGGTGCCCCGCTTCACTCACAGTGACTCCTATAACACAGGGATAAGACTGTCCCTGACCTCAGTGGATTCCAATTCGTTTGCCTAGGTTTTTGGAATTGGAACTGAGAGACTGCGGTTCAGTGTGAACTGTGTGCATGAACAGAAGTTGAAAACTCAGGTTATGTGGGTGACCATGTTATACCCACCACACAGACTAAGAATTAAGAGAAGGCAGAGTGAGCAGAATGGAGATTGGCTTAGAGCTGCTGTTTGGATTCCTGACAGCTTCTTAGTCCCTGGTTTCTGTCCCTCCAAAGGCCCTGCTGCTTTCTGATCTTTGGGTTCTATGAGATTCTCTCATATTCTTATTCATTCTTTTTTTGTTTTTTTAATGTTTGTTCACTGATATACTTCCAGAGCCTAGAAGAGTGCTTGGAATATAATGAGTGCTTAATAAATATTTGTTAAATAAATGGCTGAAATGCATCCACTTTCTCAGTGAGGTGTGCATATTTCTGTTACTTGCAACCAATGAGTTCTGACTCAGGTAGTGGAACCACAGCTTTCTCTTTCTATTTGGGAACACACTCTAGAAAACAAGGCAAGAATAAATATTCTATGAGTTATCTATATGGAGAATCATAGCTCTTTTGTACTCAAAAGGAAAGAAGGAAGGAAAGAAGGAAGGAAGGAAAGGAGGGAGAGAGGGAGGGAGGGAGGGAAGGAGGGAGGGAGGGAGGGAGGAAGGGCAGAAAGAAAGTAAGGAGGCAGTGGAAAATTCCTACAGCGTTTGTAGATTCCATAACTTTTGACTCACAGCTGGTCCATTAGTCATCCCTAACTCCCGACTCCTTTGCTGGTTTTTTTTGTTTTGTTTCGTTTTGGTTTTTTGAGACGGAGTCTTGCTCTGTCACTAGGCTGGAGTGCAGTGGCGCGATCTCAGCTCACTGCAATTTCCGCCTCCTGGGTTCAAGCGATTTCCCGATTCCCCTGCATCAGCCTCCCCAGTAGCTGGGACTACAGTCGCGCACCACCACGCCCGGCTGATTTTTTGTATTTTTAGTAGAGACAAGGTTTCACCATGTTGGCCAGGATGGTCTCCATCTCTTGACCTCATGATCCGCCCACCTTGGCCTCCCAAAGTGCTGGGATTATAGGCATGAGCCACCATGCCCAGCCTCCCTTTCTGTTTTCTACCCTTGCAGATAAGGATGGCCATATGAAACAGTTTTCAACTAATGAGATATATAAATGGTATAGTTTTTGCTTTCATGATACATTATAGATACAGCAAGTGCCCACTCTTTCCCCTTCTCTTTTTTCCTGCCCTGAATGTGGACATGAAGCTTGAAATTGAAGCAGTCATTTTTTCTGTCACAAGGGAAAGGCCAAGGAGTCACAGTCACTGGTCCTGGCTCCGCTGAGCTACTAAACCAACATAAGTAGCTGTCTATCTCCATTTTTTCTATTAAGTGAGAGCAAAAAAAAAATCACTATTTTGTGAACTACTATATGTTGGATTTTAGTTACTTCAACTCAGAAGCGTTCCTAACTGATTCAAACATCACCCATCAGTGTAGAGTACTGGTTGAGACTAAGTTATGGAAGTTAAATTGCTTGGGTTTGACTCCAGGCTCTGCTGTTTTGGACAACAAATTACTCAAGTTATTTTAAGCCTTCATTTCCTCATTATAAAATGCAAAGAACAGTAGCATAAGTGCCATAAGTATAAGAACCAATAACTTCATTGGTGGTTGTGAAGATTAAAAGAAATAATTCATATAATGTTGTGAGCTTAGTGCCTGGCATATAAGAAGTACTCTTCTTAGTGCCTGGCCTATAGAAATAATGATAAGAAGAAACTACACTTTTAAGACTAAGAAGCAAAAAGCTTTGAAAGCCAGCTGTCATTTTTTTCTCTCTGTCTGGAAACAATGAGAAGCTTGTTAACATGAATGGAAATATTCATGACTCATCACTGCCTCCTTTCATTTTTGGTGTCTACATTGATTTACTTCACTTCAGCAATGGAATCCAGTGGCAATTTTACACCATTATGAAGACAGATGGAAGTCAGTGATTAATATCACTCTTTCACAGGACAAATCACTACCTATGATTAGGAAGAGTTAATACAATTAGAGATGGCAGCTTCTGACTCAAATTTATAATATTTATTATGCTCTGACAGCTGGTAATTGACTAGCAAATGGAAATAAATGTTAAATGAGTCTAGAACTTTTTGCTGTATAATAAGTGACTACTTCAATTGCTTTATTAATAAAGTCCTTTGACATTGAGCTGTGACTTCTTGATCAGCTATAAAGAATATTTGTTATCAAATGGCAAATACTTGAATGACTAAATACACATATTTAATATAAAAACATATGGACTAAATGTTAAGCATGTATTATAAATATATCTCATCATGAATATGGTCTCCACTTCAAATGGACTTAATGTCACACAACTAGGAGACGCTACAACAGGCAGCATGGAGCTGCTCAGATTGCTTATTACCAATAGAGGGATTTTAAAACTTTTTTCTCACCCTCCCCCCATAACTTCCACCTCCTTCAATAGGCAACTTCACATCCTACTACACAGAGGAAAGAAAATCATCAGATGAGAACTCTCTCAACTTCCTGCCTGCTCCCCATAACTCTTATAACAGCAAATTAGATTTGGCTTGATCAAGAGGGATATTCGAAACTCAACTGGAGCTCATTTAAACATCTAAACCTTTGTGTGGTCCTAAGAAAGAATGTAGGATTCTATCAAGTTCACAGTTCTTTTTTCTTTTTAGGAGACAGAGTCTCGCTCTGTTGCCCAAGCTGGAGTGTGTAGTATGATAACAGCTCACTGCATCCTCCAGCTCCTGGGCTCAAGTGATCTTCCTGTCTCAGCCTCCAAGTAACTGAGATTACAGGTGTGCACCACCACACTTAACTAATTTTTAAAAATCATTTTTTGTAGAGACAGGATCTCACTACGTTGCCCAGGCTGGTCTTGAACTCATGGCCTCAAGTGATCCTTCTCTCTTGGCCTCCCGAAGTGCTAGGATTACAGGTGACTGCACCTGGCCCAAGTTCAATGTTCTTTAAATAGGAAAGACATTTTCATATCTAGTATCCCATTTAAATGTCTTTATCATTAAATAGAAAAGGATTTATTTTAGGCTATCGAGTTTAAAGGTATTAGATAGAAAAAAATTAAATCCCAGAACTCCATCAAATTCAAAGGCCTTTAACATTTAGATGGAAAACATATGTACCTATCTTAGAGATGAAGGAGCAGCATGGTTGTTCTATTTCCTTGAGCAGATCGAGAATCAGGTGCTGTGTATAACTTGCATCCACGGATGTGGGCAATGAAACGTATGGGTTTATAACTCATAGGGTGATCTATGCTTTTTAATTTTTGTAACTCATGACATAGCTACTCTAAAAAGGGGGTCAGTATGACAGCTGGGAGGATGAAAATTGCTCTGCAGCCTGAGACTCTGTCAAAATATCTGATTGAAACTGGCCTCAGTTATTTCCAGCCAATTTTCTTCCTTGGTAAGTATGCATCATTCAACTTTGGGAAGATTTAAAAATTAAATATAGAAAAGTTGAAAGCATTGAAGATATGCTATTCATATTTTTGTGCATATTTGGTCTTTTCTGTACTACTAATATTGAAGGAATCTGACCTATTAAAGTGACAGTTTTTGAAAATCAATCAAAAATGAATAATTGAATTATTAGACTTCTGATTTTAAGCTGTAATCATGCCAAGTTTCTGCACATTATTAAGAGGTCTTTAAGTAACTCTAGAAATGTATTTTAGTAGCTTTATAACAATTATTAAGTACTTAGCAAGGTTTTGTATAAGTAGATAACTCAGGTACTCACAAAGGAAGTAGAATATATTATAAATGCAGTTTAAAATATTTAAACGCGTTTAAGTTGGTAAAAAGGACCAAACCAAACATTAACCAAAAGTATCTTAAAAGTGACTGTTCGATTTTGCTAGACTTCTAAACAGTGAGATTTGTGAGATTCACGTGAAGCCTAAGGATTGGGTTTTTGAGTTTGTCATCTTCATAGATGGAACACTAATTGTTTAAACCCAATTAAACGTTTGAGTAGTTCTTCTTATGCACAAAATATACACTGGCTTCCACCAAAACCCCATCTAAACACAAATCTAAGTACACTACCCTGCGATTCACAATTACCTCCTCCCTTTCATTATTATGGAAATGCACCTTCCTCTTAGGTACCATAGCACCTCCACCTAAATGTCTCCTGGCCTGGGTAGGTTGGTTTTACTCTCTCCTGGCTTTTCTGGTTTTTCAGCCTTTTTCTATACAAGCGGCTTCTCTGTACAGGCTACATTTCTTTTTTTTTTTTGAGATGGAGTCTTGCTTTGTCTCCCAGGCTGGAGTGCAGTAGCGTGATCTTGGTTCACTGCAGCCCCCGCCTCCTGGGCTCAAGCGATTCTCCTGCCTCAGCCTCCTAAGTAGCTGGGATTACAGGTGCTCACCACCATGCACGGTTACTTTTTGTATTTTTAGTGGAGACTGGGTTTCACCTTGTTGGCGAGGCTGGTCTGGAACTCCCAACCTCAGGTGATCTGCCTGTCTTGGCCCCCCAAAGTGCTGGGATTACAGGTGTGAGCCACTGCGCCTGGCCCAGGCTACATTTCTATACATGCTTTCTATATAGGTTACATTTAATCATGCACACGATTTCTCTATCTTGAAGTCAACAAATGAAAATCACAACATGAACAAAACGTTTCTTTCAAACTTATCTGGTGTCTGCTCCACATCTTTCTTCTTTATCTCTTAAAAAAAGGTGCTTATAGTGGCCAGGCACTGTGGCTCACGCCTGTAATCCCAGCACTTTGGTAGGCCAAGATGGGTGGATCACCTGAGGTTGGGAGTTCAAGACCAGCCTGGCCAACAAGGTGAAACCCCATCTCTACTAAAAATACAAAAATTAGCTGGGTGTGGTGGTGCATGCTGTAATCCCAGCTACTCGGGAGGATGAGGCAGGAGAATCACTGGAGCCCGGGAGGTGGAGGTTGTAGCGTGCCGAGATTGTGCCATTGCACTCCAGCCTGGGAGGCAGAGTGAGACTCTGTCTCAAAAAAAAAAAAAAAGGTGCTTATCTTCTGTATTCACCTCCCTTGTCCCTCCTCCCTCCACAGCAAGACTCCTGTGTCGCTACTTCAGGAAATCATCCTCATCAAGGTCAAGTGGCTTCCTGTTGTCAAAGCCGTGGACTCATTTTAGTCTTTTTATTACTCACTTGACCTCTCGGTAGCATCCAAACCTCACCCACTTTTCCATCTGCCTTAGCGTGTTCTATTCTGATGGCCTATCTTCTGACTCTCACTTTTTTCTTTTTTACGATCTTTTAGTATTATGGTTTCAGTTATTTACATTAGAATGCTTCTACATGCATATTGTGACATTATGGGTGCTTCTTAGATCAACCTACAATCCAAGTGCTGTCAGCATGCCAATAAAATATGCAGAGTCCAGGGTGGTTAGCCAGCATTCTAATCAGGAAAGCCATACTTTGAGGCAGCTATTTATAGAAATTCTATTATCTGTATCTCTAGTAACATCTGATGCTTTGCCAATTATCACACTGAATTGCAAAAATGGGTTTTAATTGGTAAACATGGTGGACTATTTCTAGCATTCTCAATATCTGAAAGGGGTTCTAGATGGTAAAAATAAAGGTATTCAAGGAACTGGCTTCGGTGGCTCACTCCTATAATCTCAGCACTTTGGGAGGCTAAGGCAGGAGGGTCACTTGAGGCCAGGAGTTCAAGACCAGCCTGGGCAACATGGCAAGACCTGGTCTCTACAGAAAAATTTAAAAATTTACCAGGCGTGATGGCGTGCATATGTAGTCCTATCTACTTGGTAGGTTGAGGGAAGAGGATCACTTGAATGCAAGAGTTCAAGACTGCAGTGAGCTATGATCTTGCTACTTCACGCCAGCCTGGGCAACAGAGAGAGAGAGAGAGAGACTCTATTTTTTTTTTAAAAAAAGGGCGGGGCCAGGTTTTGTGGCTCATGTCTGTAATCCCAGCACCTTGGGAGGCCGTGGTGGGTAGATCATCTGAGGTCAGGAGTTCAAGACCAGCCTGGTTAACACAGTGAAACCCCATCTCTACTTAAAATACAAAAATTAGCTTGGCATGGTGGCAGATGCCAGTAGTCCCAGCTACTCTGGAGGCTGAGGCAGGAGAATCGCTTGAATCTGGGAGGCAGAGGTTGCAGTGAGCCGAGATCACGCCCCTGCACTCTAGCCTGGGCGATAGAGGGAGATCCTATCTCAAATAAATAAATAAATGTAAATAAAAATTTAAAAAAGTATGCAAGATTTGTAAATAAGTATATTTTCTGCTCCTTCTAGTTTTATATGAATAGGGTGTTACAAAGGATTTTGCCCGGTGTAAATGGTCTTCCATCCATCTTTCAACTCTGGGGAATTCTGGTGACTTGATGCCAGCGATCAGGGAAGAAACCTTAGCTCTGAAATCCAGGCAGTTGCCTTGAGTAAACCTTTCATTCAAGATGGTGATCAAAGCACCTAAACAATGGGATGTTCTCAAGCCTACATGAGAAAGAGTTCTCATACACCATTTTCAACTCGCTTGTTAATCACCATTTCATTTAAAAATGTCAGTGTGGCACAATGTGATCTGAGACTTGATTTCACTTATAGAATATGGTAGTGGTGAGACTGTACTACAACTTCTTTGCTAGCTACCATAAGCTATTTAAAAAAACAAAACAAAACCCTAAGAGCTGTGCCAAACCAAAATGGCTTAGAGACAGAAACCTTCCAGGGCCGAGGGCTTGGCCTCTGTTGTTATTTATATATTAACACCTGGTCCATCTTACCCACTTCCATTACTGAAATAACCACGTAGGTGCTGATAGCCTCTGAATCACCTGTCTCTCCAGATCATTTTAACCAACTGTCCACAAAAAATCTTCACTTGGATGTCCTATGGCATAATTTAATACTGAACTCAGGCTGGTGCGGTGGTTCATGCCTATAATCCCAGCACTTTGGGAGGCTGAGGTGAGAGAAGATTTTGAGCCTAGGAGTTTCAGACTGGCCTCGGCAACACAGGGAGACCCCGTCTCTACCAAAAACCAAAGACCAACTGAACTCACTATCTTCTCGATTCATTCTTCCCCATACCCCAACTAGCTCTTTCTGTGTCCTAGTGTTAGTGATTCCCAAACTCTAGTCCACAGACTGACTGCAAGAGTGTCACCTAGGGGAATTCATTAAAAATAGAGTCTCAGCTTCCACTATGATCTTGTGCCTAAGAATCTCTCAGGGTGGAAACCAGGAATCTGAATTTTTAACAGGCTCCCCACATGATTCCAATACACCACCAGATCTGGGAAGCACTGCTCTCTATGGCGGAATGGCACCTTCCTCCACCTGGCTGTCCAAGCCAAAACTGGGTGTCACCGTTTAGGGAACACAGAATAGGGAACATAGGCAGTAGGGAACACTGTCCTTTTACAGCAGGCCTAAAAGGAGAAATACTCAAACAGAACTGGAGAAAACTCTACTCATCTGGTTTAGGAGGCTAAATGCTGTCATGTCTCAGCCTGTGTCCCCTACTCCTTGTCTCTCTCGACCGCAACTTTATGGCATTTAAACATTCTGCTTTTCCTTTTTTAGGGAGAGAACTGTCCATGGTGGTCCACACGCCCATGTTTTCCGTGAGAGTCCTCACAGCGTTAACATTGGGATTCTTCACCTTCTGCGTAATTGGCCTTATGCGTTGGTGTTGAGCAGTAGGGATGACATTTTAAAACTTCTGGGTAACCTTTCTTGGTGTTAAGAATTTAGAGGAATTTGATCTAGATTGGGTCTTTTAAGGGTTGACTGGCTAGTATATAATAAGGTCCCACAAGAGCTCTGGGAACAAATGTCATTCCCAACCAGTACTCAAGACAAACATCTTTGAATTGAGGCTGAAGACTTCTCTGACTCTTTAGGATGAATTTAAATGCTCCATCTAAAGGCTCCCTTGTGCCTGTCCTATCTAGTACTAGAGGACACGTAATCACTGCTTTCATACAACACTGCCTTCTCAACTAGACTGTCGGCATCCTGAAGATAGTTACACCACCCAGGTTTCTGGGCATAATGCATTGCATCATGATGCTGCTAGAGGCCTTGGAGAATCTGGTCCAACCTCCAATGCTAAGGACAATTTCTCATGGAGGTTGTAGAGTGGGTTCCTACAGGAGAAGGCTAAATTCAGTGGCTTCTGAGTCTGTATGTCAAAAAGGCCAAGAAAGAGAAGAAGCCCTAAAGATAGAGATAGTTTATCTGAGTGCATAAATGGTGTGGTCCTTCAAAGCAGAGGTGCCAGCCAGAAAGATGGCCTCATCCTTGACTCTGGCCACCTGCTAGTTGCAATACCCTACCTGCCAAGTTATGGTGGCCATGCTGCCTGAGGCAAATGTGAGCCTAACGATGTGGATTTTAAGGGGACCCAGACTCAGGTACTTACAAATATATATGCGTGCGTGCGCGCACGCACACACACACACACACACACATATTTATGCACATTATCACAAAATCTAATGTGTCCTAGAAGTACGTCCTCAAAGTCTATTCTGCCAGTTTTCTTTTTTTAGTAAAGCAAGCATTCTCTCACAGAAACTTTTTTTTTTTTTTTTTGAGACGGAGTTTCGCTCTTGTTGCCCAGGCTGGAGTGCAATGGCACAATCTCGACTCACCACAACCTCTGCCTCCCGGGTTCAAGTGATTCTCCTGCCTCAGCCTCCCGAGTAGCTGGGATTACAGGCATGCTACCACGCCCAGCTGATTTTGTATTTTTAGCAGAGATGGGGTTTCTCCATGTTGGTCAGGCTGGTCTTGAACTCCTGACCTCAGGTGATCTGGCCACCTCGGCCTCCCAAAGTGCTGGGATTACAGGTGTGAGCCACCGGGCCCGGCCAGAAACTTTTTTAAAGGGGTGATGAGAATTTATCAGGTGTAGATGAACATGGGGTCAAATAGGCTTTTGCACTTGGCTGTTTTCCTGCAGAACCTGCCATTCCTCAGGGGCGGCCTGTGTTCAATCCAAACAACCACCTTGTAATGAACTTTAGATTCAAGAATTTGTTTTGTATAATTCACTCTGCTCTGGAGCAACAGGGAAAGAATTGTCTTCATCAATGCAAAATGATTCCTTATGAGTATGCAACAAGAGGCAAATAAAATAGAAAAAAATGAACAATAATCAAAGACTAGGTATAAAATTGACTTCTAATAAAAGGATAAACTACTAAGAGAGATAGTAGAATCCCCTTTCCTGGTAGGCATGTGCCACCACACCTGGCTAATTTTTGTGTTTTTAGTAGAGATGGGGTTTCACCATGTTGGCCAGGCTGGTCTCGAACTCCTGACCTCAAGTGATCTACCTGCCTTGTCCTCCCAAAGTGCTAAGATTACAGTAGTGAGCCACCATGTCCAGCCTTACTGTGCTATCTTCATGAACAATCCTGTTATAATTATTATGTCTGAAATTGGAACGTATAATCTATCAACAGCATATGGATTTTGAATTAGTAGAGCTTGTTATAGTATAAGTCATCTTAGGTAAGAATGCTGTGGCTAAGTTATATTTTTCTTACTGTACCAAGGTATTTGTTAACAGTAACACTTAGGATGAAAATTGGGAACCATAGCCCCCTACACGAGAAAGACAGTGTGGAGGCAAAGCAGGCTCTGGAGTCAGGTCCTCACTCGGCTATTTCCTATTTGGGCTGATTCTTGACATAATCTAGTGGTCCATTTCTTCACCAATACCATGCAAACTGCCAAGCCTGCAGCTTATTAATATCCCACTTTTACTTCCTGTGTGTTTTGTGGCTGTTATTGCTATTGTTGTTCTAAGATTAACGGATGAAAAAGTGTCCTAGTAGCCAAAAGAATGAAAGGGCCTGTCTCCAAATACTTTTGAAGTGTTATTGTAGCACTACAGCATTTTAGAGCTGGAATGATACTGAAGATCACCTACTCAAAGAATCATAAAAAGGACCTTGAAAATTCTTTATCCTAAAGTAATTATTCTCAATCCTGGCCAAACATTAGAACCACCTGGGGTACTTTAAAAAATTGCTGATGTCCAAGCCCCATTCCTGAATCAGAATCCTTGGGGTTGGGACCCTAGCATCAATATTTTCTATTCTATTCTATTCCATTATACTCTACTTTATTTTATTTATTTATTTTTGAGACGGAGTCTCACGCTTGTTGCCCAGGCTGGAGTGCAATGGTGTGATCTCAGCTCACTGCAGCCTTGACCACTTGGGTTCCGGTGATCTTCCTGCCTCTTCCTGAGTAGCAAGGACTACAGGTACATGCCACCATGACAGCTAATTTTTCATATTTTTCATAGAGACAGGGTTCACCATGCTGCCCAGGCTTCAATATATTTTAAATCTCCCCAGTGGTTGGTAACATTCAGCTAAAGTTGAGAGCTTCTGATCTAGGGGTTCTTAATTATTTAGGGCATCTATAGATGGCTTCAAAGGGTCAGTGACCTCCTGAAACTCATAAACAAAAATGTGTGTATGTTTACCCTATTTGATCCAAACTCCCAGCTGGTCCTCAAATTGCTTCCATAACATCTCTGCAAAATGACTGTTTGGCTTTTGTTTAAACATTTCCAGTGAAGGGAAATAGATACCTTGCCCCTGAGAAAGCCCATCGCAGACAGTTCTGAGGGTCAAACCCCTTGAGGAAAGTGGGTGTGAGGGAAGCCCAATCTTGAACACAAGAGTCATAAAACATCAGTCAGAAGGATGCATCAAGGTCTTCATGTGAGAATTCTTCACTTCGTAGAGGAAGAACCTGAAGCGCAGAGACATTAGGGTGTCTTGCCCAAGCTCATGGAGGGAAGACCCCAATTCTGCCCTCCTGCACCCGCTTTCTAGAAGGCAGTTCATCCCAGACAGGATGAGGAGAGTGGCCCGTCTCCTCCTTTCATGTGGGGTGTCCCCCACCCCTGCCTGGCCCCACATGCCTGGAGGTGAAGACTCCAGGAAAACCTTGCTGGGATAGTCTTCTTGGTGGCCCAGGTGCCAACAGAGAGATCTGGCTTATCTCATACCCTGAGAGACAGGTGCAGGCACTGAAAGGGGAGGGGTGATGAGTGCATTCTGCCTCTGTTCCCCTGGAAGGTGTTGTGTGATGATAAAACAGTGATCTGAAGGCTGAAGATCTCCACCATGGATTTGTAAGTACACATCAGATTTTAAGTGATCTTAAAGAAACATTGACTTGCTTAGGGTGGAATCAGGCTTGTTAATTATCCGGAGACATGATGTCTGATATTACAATATCTTCTGTTTACAACCAAGTAGCCCAGGACAAGCTACCATCTCTAAGCCTGGTTGCCACAAGTATAAGCTGGAGTTAGTAATACCCAGGTTTGAACTGCTGGTGGAGTGAATTACATAGCAGATAAAGTGCCTAGCAGAGGGCCTGGCACACAGCTTGCGTCTGATAATTGGTGGCTGTTACTGTTAATAATATATTTATCAAAATGCAAATATTATGACAAATTATTTTCATATATGTTTAATCTCACTACACAGCACATTTCTGATGACAGAGGGGATGTCACAGTACATTTTGAACTCCCAATTCCCACCTGCAGAGCTTGCTGCTAGCTCTGCACATGGTAGATATAAGCAAGAACTTAGGCCGAAGTGAACTGAATGACCCATTCTTACCGGATAATTCTGTTCTTGCAGGGGTATTTCGGATCTGGGTTCTGCCTCAAGGCTGACGGAATCAATACACTCAGCAAGTGTATCCTCAGTCACTTCTCCATTGAGAGGGGGCTCCATGGTGTTGGCATCTTGAGGTTGCACAGGGGGCCCAATGGTGGCAGCCCCTGCACCCTGCACAGCTGCATTTTCATGCCCCTCCCCTCTGGGGTCAGCTGGTGTTGGCTCATGTGAAATTGCAGCTGAATCACAATGCACTTCTGCATCTTCAGGTAAAGAATCACTATTAGGCATCTCAGTAACTTCCGCTTTGTCTCCAGTGGCTAAGGTGTCGCCAGCATCATCAGACATTTTAATATCTGTCAACACAATTACAAACACCTCATGCTTTCATCGGATTGTTAAGCTTCAATTCAAAGCCCTGGATAAAAAATCTGGTCAGGGCAAACTTTTTTTTTTTTTTGAGATGGAGTTTCACTCCTGCTGCCCAGGCTGGAGTGCAATGGCACGATCTCGGCTCACTGCAACCTCCGCCTCCCAGGTTCAAGCGATTCTCCTGCCTCAGCCTCCCAAGTAGCTGGGATTACAGGCATGTGCCACCACACCTGGCTTATTTTGTGTTTTTAGTAGAAACGGGGTTTTCCATGTTGGTCAGGCTGGTCGCAAACTCCCGACCTCAGGTGATCCACCTGCCTCATCTTCCCAAAGTGCCAGGATTACAGGCATGAGCCACCGCGCCTCACTGGGGCAAACTTTTTTTTAACCAATACTCTATGTAACCTTGTGGGAGACCGAATAATGCAGGGGTCCCCAACCCTGCATTATTCCCCGTATCAGTCCATGGCCTGTTAGGAACCAAGCAGAGGGTGAGTAGCGGGTGAGTGAGCACAGCTTCCTCTGTATTTACAGCTGCTCCCCATCGCTCGCATTACCACCTGAACTCCGCCTCCTGTCAGATCAGTGGTGGTATTAGATTCTCATAGGAGCATGAACCCTATTGTGAACTGCACGTTTGAGGGATCTAGGCTGTGCACTCTTATGAGAATCTAATGCCTGATGATCTGTCTCCCATCAGCCCCAGATGTGAGCATCTAGTTGCAGGGAAACAAGCTCAGGGCTCCCACTGATTCCACCTTTTGGTGAGTTGTATAATTATTTCATTATATATTACAATGTAATAATAACAGAAATAAAGTACACGATAAATGTAAAGTGCTTGAATCATCCCGAAACCATCTCCCCCCACACCCTTTCTGCTGATCTGTGGGAAAATCGTCTTCCACAAAACTAGTTCCTGGTGCCAAAAAGGTTGGGGACTATTGGAATAATGAATGGCCCCCAAGATAACCATATCCCAATTCCTGGAACGTGTGTTACCTTACATAACAAAAGGGATCCTGCAGATGTGAGTAAGTTAAGGATCTGGAGACGAGGGGATTATTTTAGATTATCTGAGTTGGCCTTAAATGTAATTGCAAGTGTCCTTATTATACGGAGGCAGAGGGAGACTTGACTACAAAGAGGAAAAGGTGATGTGTTGACAGAAGCAGAAGCTGGAGTGACACACTTCGAAGATGAAGGAAGGGGCCCCAAAGCCAAGGAATATGGGTGGCCACCAGAAACTTGAAAAGAAAAGGAAACCATCCTCCCCTCAGAGACTCTAGAAGGAACCAGGCTGCCAGCAACTTGACTTTAGCCCATAGATACTGATTTCAGACTTCTGACCTCCAGAACTCCAAGAGAATAAGTCTGTGTTGGCAAATGCCACAAAGTTACAAAGTTAGTTGTAATTTGTCACAGCAGCAATAGGAAGCTAACACAAACCTACAGTGCTATCTTTAAACTTTCCTGGAGCTCTTACTTGGCATGAAGGACTATGCCGATGGGAACTAAGAGTATTACCTGTATCTTTAAAATTATTGAATCTGGCTTTATTAATTATATTTGTAGCAATAATGAGAATAAGCATAAGAAGGCAGGGCGTAATGGCTCACACCTGTAATCCCAGCACTTTGGTAGGCTGAGGTGGGTGGATCACATGAGGCCAGGAGTTCAAGACCAGCCAAGGCCAACATGGTGAAACTCTGTCTCTACTAAAAATACAAACATAAGCTGGCCATGGTGGCACGCACCTGTAGTCCCAGCTACTTAGGAGGCTGAGGCACAATAATGGCTTGAACCTAGTGGGTGGAGGCTGTAGTGAGCTGAGATCATGTCACTGCACTCCAGCCTGGGTGACAGAGTGAGACTCTGTCTCAAAAAAAAAAAAAAAAAGTCTAGAAAATACCTGAGCACTTATCAAAAAATGACTTGCCATTTAGTTTTGCAACGTCTTTGTCAGAAATTCACAGTGAGAAAGAGACCTGTATACACACAGTATGCCTTGCTGGGGACCAGCTGATGAAGGCCTAGACAATGGTTTAGTCAAGGATAAACTTGAAGGGTAAGAAGGAAGGTAGAAACCATATAAGGAATGTAGCCATTAAAGCAGAAAACTCTTTTGAAGCTTACAAATTATTGATATCATGTAGAGCAGCACTATTCAATGGAACTTTCAGTGGTAATAAAAATGTTCTGTCTCAACAAACTAAGCATTGAAGGGACATATTTCAAAGTAATAAAGTAATAAGAGACTTTTTTTTTTTTTTTTTGAGACGGAGTCTTGCTGTGTCGCCCAGGCTGGAGTGCAGTGGCCGGATCTCAGCTCATTGCAAGCTCCGCCTCCCAGGTTTTTACGCCATTCTCCTGCCTCAGCCTCCCGAGTAGCTGGGACTACAGGCGCCCACCACCTCGCCCGGCTAGTTTTTTGTATTTTTTAGTAGAGACGGGGTTTCACCGTGTTAGCCAGGATGGTCTCGAACTCCTGACCTCGTGATCCGCCCGTCTCGGCCTCCCAAAGTGCTGGGATTACAGGCTTGAGCCACTGCGCGAGACTTTTATGACAAACCCACAGCTACCATCATCCTAAAGGGACAAAAGCTGGAAGCATTCCCCTTAGGAACCAGAACAAGATGAGGATACCCACTCTCACCACTTCTATTCAACACAACGGTGGAAGTCCTAGACAGAGCAATCAGGCAAGAGAACGAAATAAAATAGGAAGAGAGGAAGACAAACTATCTTTGCAGGTGATATGATTCTACACCTAGAAAATCCCATAGTCTCTGCCCAAAAGCTCCTAGATCTGATAAACAGCTTCAGCAAAGTTTCAAGATACAAAATCAATGTACAAAAATCAGTAGCATTTCTATACAACAATAACGTCCAAGCTGAGGGCCAAATCAAGAATGCAATTCCATTCACAATAGCCACAAATAGAATAAAATACATAGGAATACAGCTAATCAGGGAGATGAAAGAGCTCCACAACGATAATTACAAAACACTGCTCAAAGAAATCAGAGATGACACAAATGAAAAACTTTCCATGCTCATGGATAGGAAGAATCATTATTGTTAAAACCCAAAGCAATGTACAGATTCAATGCTATTCTTATCAAACTACCAATGATGCTTTTCACAGAATTAGAAAAAAATATTCTAAAATTCATGTGGAACCAAAAAATAGCCCAAACAGCTAACGCATTCCTAAGCAAAAAGGACAAAGCTGGAGGCATCACACCACCCAACTTCAAACTACACTACAAGGTTATAGTAACCAAAATACCATGGTACTGGCACAAAAGCAAAACACATAAGCCAATAGAACAGAATAGAGAACTCTGAAATAAAGCCACACACCTCAACCATCTGATCTTTGGCAAAGCCAACAATAACAAACAATGGGGAAAGGACTCCCTATTCAATAAATGGTGCTGGGATAACTGGCCAGCCATATGCAGAAGATTGAAACTGGACCCCTTCCTTACACCATATACAAAAATCAACTCAAGATGGACTAAAGACTTAAATGTAAAACCAAAACCTACAAAAACTCTGGAAGAAAACCTAGGAACCTAGGAAATACTATAGCCTGGATATCGGCCCTGGCAAAGAGTTCATGACAAAGACTCCAAAAGCAATTGCAACAAGACCAAAAATTGACAAGTGGGAGCTAATTAAACAAAAGAGCTTCTACACAGCAAAAGAAACTATCAACAGAGTAAATGGACAACCTACATAATGGCAGAAAATATTTGCAGCTATGCATGTGACAAAGGTCTAATATCCAGAATCCGTAAGGAACTTAAATCAACAAGCAAAAACAAAACAAAACAAAACAAAATAAAAACCATGAAAAAATGGGCAAATGACATAAACAGGTACTTCTCAAAAGAAAACACATAGGTGGCCAACAAACATATGAAAAAATGCGTAACACCACTAATCATTAGAGAAATGCAAATAAAAACCATAATGAGATACCATCTCACACACAGATTTTCCCAATAACTCAGAGCTGTCATTGACCACACTTTCACCCTCTCAAGAATATATATTATCAACAGCTATCATTTATTGAGTGCTTACTGTGTCCATGCTTTTAAAATGTATTATCTCCTGTGAGTTGAATGTTATCAGCTCCATTTTACAGACAAGGACACTGAAGCTCAGAAGTCACACTTTTAGTAAATCGTACATTTGAAATTTGAGCCCATGTCTGACTTTGAGACTGAACCACATCAGAGCCCTATCAGCAATGCCATCTGCCTCTTTTCTTACATTCAGTCAGTGGCCAAATCCTAGAGGCTCTTTATTGAGAATCCATCTGCATTCTTTTACTCCTATTCTCACGGCAAGGTCCTCATTATGGTTCATGATGACTATTTGAGTATTGGGTTTCCCTGTTCACTGCAGCTCTTCCCCTTACTTTCCATCCTTCACCTCACGGCTCTAATTACATGGCTCTCCTGCTCACACATCCTCAGGAGCTCCCCCTTCCTCTCCCTCCTGAAATGAGGCCACATGCTTCAGCTGGTATCCAGGGACCTCTGTGCTCTGATCCCACCAGGTTTACCTCCCACGTTTTCCTACAAAACCTTAAATGAGACAGTGTAAATACCTGTGCAATGCCTGGCACATCCACAAGAGACCCTCAGGGGGCTGTTGGTTCCATATGTTGTTCTTTTGCACACTGAAGGCCCAGTTAAAATAACCGCCTTCTCCATTCTTTGTTCCTCCAGGTTGAACATTTTCCTCCTGAACCCTTCTGAGGGTATTTTGTGTTTATCTTACTTTAGACAATTAAAGTCCTCTTTGATTAGAGTTGCTTCAGTTTTTCCTATGATTTGTAAATTCTATAAAGACAAAGACCTTCCTTGTTTTGTATTCATATTCTACATAGTACTTGGCATAGCTTCCTGTGCATAGTAGGAAGCTCAACAAATATGCCTGTTGAGTTATATTAATATTTGTGTAAAGACACTCAGGAGCTTTCTTACAGCAGATGGTTCCAAATGACTTGACATTTCCGTATTGTCTTTCTTTTTTCCCTTCACCTCCCAGTTAATTGAGTTACAATGTATTTGTATAAGCAAAAATATCTGCCAGACCTTGAATTCAGTGACAACATTCCTGTAAACAAGTCTACATGTAAGAATGGCAAAGAATGCAAACTTCCCTCGAGCTGGTATACAAAGTTTAGGATATTCAAGGTTGCCCGTGGGCTGTCAAGGAGCCAGGTTCAAGCCTAACTGAAATAGCAAACAATGATAGAAACCCACTGTATAGAGAAGGGGTAGTATTGTGGGTGGTTTATGGGAGGTGAGTAGAATTGATGGGGGCTGCTAAAAAGGCTGTTGTCATTTGGAAGTTTATAAAATCTTTGTGAAAACTTCTCTTTGAATCAGGGCTAGCCTAGGACAAGGTGTTGGCAAACCACAGTCTGCTGGCCAAATTTTGTCCTCTGCCTGTTTTTGTAAACAGTTTTATTGGACCAGACATACACCCTTTGTTTACATATGGGACCATGGTGGTTTCTCTGGCACTACAATAGTGGAGTTGAGTCGTTGCAGCACAGGCCATATGGCCTGCAAAGTCAAAAAGCCTAAAATATGTACTATTTGGCCTGTTTCCGAAAATGTTTGCTTACCCATGGCCTAGGACTTTGCTTGATTGCCATGGCCTAAAGATTTCCCTGTCTTAATTTATTATCCTCACATGAGTCCTAGTGACACAAGAATGAGGAGAGTGGGTTCATGAATAAATGATACCTTGCCATCACTTTTATTCTCATTTTTCAAATCAGTAGATGGTAGACATTGTCTGATCTTTTTATTTCTTTGTAAGGTAATTTGAAAATCCTTATTGTTAATCTGGATTATTAAGAAGTCCCAAACTATTTCACTTTTCTATAAGCAGGAACATCAGAATAAATCTGGCTGGGATAAACACTTATGGGTAAATAAAAACCATTATGAATACCTGAATGTACAAGCCTTGTCCTCAAGTGTTGTTATCTTGTTCATGAAGTGTCCTACAATAGTTTAGCATATACTATGTGACACGTGCATGTTAACTTAGTTTTAATTTATGCCCTAAGGGTGGATGGATGACATCTGAAGTGCCTTATTCAGGAATATACTATCCAGGGGTCTTTAGTAAGCCCTTAAAAATCTGTAATGAGGTGTCCACCTCTTTTTAGAGGGTTCAACTACCGTCTTCTCTGATGGGCACCTCAGGGTATGCTAATTAGCATAAAGGATATGAGAAATAATTTTTCACCGGTGACATGAAAGATGCCTCAGATATGTGGATCGGCAAGAAATAGCGTACAGGTGCCTTCTCTGCTTCTACAGCTAAGATATGAGATTGCACTGAATCCAGCAGCTGACTTACCCTTTGGAGTAGGGTTCTTCTAGGGCCTCTAGCTGAATGCAGGACTCCAAACCTGAAGGTGACTAGAAGCTTAGCTGAGTCCTGCCTCTAGAACACAGGCCTAAAAGGACAGTGAGCTAGGACTTCCTTGAGCTTATAAGAACAGACTGGTTAACTAAGCCTGTTTGCTAATACATGTGTGGGTTTATGGCAGAATTCCATCAGTGAACTTGGATTCCTGGGAATTTAGCTCTTGGTAGGGAAGTTGCAGAAGAGGAAATCTATAGCCCTTACCTATCTCTGATGGCCAAATTGCCTTAGGTCAGTTTATCCCAAATGTAGAAAAAGTGCTGCAATAAAACTCTTCTCTGTGGCTGCTCTACATTCAACCAACACAAACCATCCCTTCAGAAATACCCCAGAAACTCAGCTGTAAGATGTTAAACAGGCATTGTTAAAAAATATTTATGGATTACTATTTAAAATATTTATGGATTATTGTTTAAAATATTTATGGATAATTTATAAATTTTAGAAATTCTAGATCTTTACATCTGTTAAATTTAAAAATGGTCATTGGTCAGGCACAGTGGCTCACATTCCAGCACTTTGGGAGGCCAAGGCAAGCGGATCACTTGAGGCCAGAGTTCCAGACCAGCGTGGCCAGCAGAGTGAAATCCTGTCTCTACTAAAAATACAAAAAAATTAGCTTGGCATGGTGGCATGTGCCTGTAATCCCAGCTACTCTGCAGGCTGAGGCATAAGAATTGCTTGAACCTGGGGGGCAGAAGCTGCAGTGAGCCAAGATCATGTCACTGTACTCCAGCCTGGGTGACACAGTAAGACCCTGACTCAAAAAAAAAAAAAAAAAGCCCTAATTCAATTTCTAATTGTAAAAAAAAAAAAAAAGAAAAAAGAAAGGGTCATGCAAGATCAGCCCTATTTCAATTTCTAATTGTGTGTATCTCTAATCTGTATTTATCTCTCCTTGTTACAGGTCTAATTTTCCCCAAATCAAAACAAAAACAAATTTATTTTTTGTTTGGCTGTTCTGGTAGACCTTTATCGACTGTGGATGCTATCATGATGGGGGAAATGTAATCATTTTTCAGACTGTACCCTTTTGTATGAAACCACTAGAAACTGCGTGTTTGAAATACACAACTGTTTCTGAGCAGGGGCTGCTGGAGTCCACCAGGATTACAGTCGTGACAAGCACTGTGTTTCCTGGGACACTTTCCATCTCCATCTGGGTGTTTCAAAAGCCAGACTTAGAAACCTTTCCTGATTTATGGTTAGGAAGATTGATCACTGTAGCCATGTCTCGTGGCCTGGAGGCTAAGGAGACTCAACCCACAGCAACAAGGAGGCTGCTTCAGGAAACTCTAAGGAGAGGAAGGGTGACATATAAAGAAGCCTTTGTGGGCTGGGAATAAGTTAGTTTTTCATGAGTAAATTCATTCATCACCGAAAATGCTCCCAGTACTATGCGAGGTATTGAAGCAGCAACATCCCAGCTCCAAAAATAAGTATAAAAAAAGTATGGTCACTATCCTTCAGAAATGAATCATCTGTTTGAGGAGTTAACACAAAACAGTTAAAAAGTGATGCAAAACAGCACAGCAAATCAAGGACAGATGTGCCTGAACTAGACTGACCCTGTGCAAAGGAGAACCTTGAAAGTGTCTTTGAAGTGGTAATTCAAGCCTGGTGGGATGAGAGCATGTGCAAATGTCCAAGCATTAGGGATGGACTCTAGCGATTCAGGACAGGTGTCTGAGAGGCCAGGACACGAGGCTGCGTGGAGAATAATGAGAGGTGAGAGCAATGGTATTCAGAGGTGGGAAGAGTTGTGCCCTGCAGGCGTCAAGAGATGTGGCCTGTGGTCCCAGCATCCTTTTGTGGGCACAGAACTTGCTCATCCTCACTGCGCTTACACCTGCTCCTCTGTAAAGCTAGGATGGACAAACTGATTTGGATGCTTTTTTTCCAAACCCCACCTGCAGGACTGGGGCAAGTCTGTGATGATAGAGAAAAATGAGGACAAGATCGCAAGTTTTTCATAAATCTAAATTTATTAAATGTAAAAGACTGCCTTCATCTTGCAAGTTTAGCCTTTGTGCTTTTTCTTGGTATTAAAATGCCTTTCATTTTATGAAATAGTAGTGACAGTAGATGGATTTTTTTAAAAAAATGGCCTCAGTTGGCAGCATAAAAATTTGGTTAGCATGATATCCTGTGTGAGGTCATCTCCCCCAGTTAAAAAAAAAAAAAAGTGTTGGTCAGCGAAGGACCAGGAATAAAATCTCTGTATGAGAGGCTCTTAATCAGGTTGTAACAGTTTGTGTGAGTATGTATAAGGCTTGACAAGTCTATGTACCCAGGCTTCAGCCTATTCTCTGTGTGACTGCCAGGCATTTTTGGACCTACTTCCTCCCCTGTTTAAAAACCATTAGGTGTAAATATCTTTGCACTTCCCATCATAATCCAGCTCCAGTCTCTCTCCACCTCTTGCAACTCTCAGTGCCCTCTGCTCCTGCCTCACCAGTCTTTTCTCCATTCCCCGTAACTCTTCACATCTCCCTGCCTTTGCTTACGTTGGTTCCTCTGCCCTGGTGCTGCCCTTCCTCCAGCTGCCTGGCAAACTCCTATTCCTCTAGATACCCAATGTCTAATGTTCTCTTTCATTGTGAATTTTTCCTTAATCTGCCCCACTCCTTCCAGTGAAATAACTGCTCCCTCTTCTACGTTTTTGGCACTTTGCACAGATTTCTATTGCATGTATTTATGGAGTATTTACTTCTGCCATTCTGTCCTCCAAGACTATGACCAACAGCATCTAGGTTCGTTTCTGTCCCTCAGATATTTACTGGATTGAAATATATTGTGTTTGATATTAATAAAAGAGAAACCAAGTTTGAGATAAGCCTGGTCAAATAAAGAAAGACAAGTTTACTTTTATGGTCTGAATCGCTCAGATTCAAGAAGGCCCCCTCCCACCCTCAAATTCCTTCTGCATTGGCTCACTTGTGCCTCAAATCCATCCCTAAAGTCTCATTCCTTCACTTAAAGGTTACAATGTAAGAAGTTTATCAGATTATTTCCCAAGCTCAGGCTTGATGGAAGAAAGGAGGGAGGGGACACAGGCACATGAGTGAGGTAGAGAAGGAGCCACTGGGCTGCAGAGAGGGCAAAAGAGGCTCTGAGGATAGAGGCTGTCTCATTCTCAGTTGTCACAGGTTGGCTGAGGTCACAGGGAGTTCAGAGGACACTGATTTAAAAAGCCACCTGCTTGTGTCCTTCAAGATGTTTAGGACGGGAACGGATGGGATCAGTAGGGCATAGCTAATGCTCTCAGCCCGTGGAGAGATGTCTTCCTACTTAGGAAAAGGCAGTGACGTTCAGGCGCCTGGTCTGAGGTGCCTGGAAATACTCACCGGATGGCAGGGGCGAGGGCTAGCTGACTGGGTGGAGGGGGCCTGGGGAGCTGGGGTAGGGAGTGGGACTCTTCCCGGGGGCTGCGAATGGAGGCGGTGCCTGTTTAGAGTGTTGGCTGGACTGGAAGAGCAGGCAGGGCGTGGGTCGGCTGCTGGAGGAGAGGTAAGGCGAGGGAGCGGGGAGGTCAAGGCCTGAGCTCCCTGTGCCAAGGCCGAGGGCAGGCGCACCCTGGGAAGAGGCCTCTGTCTTACAGGGACCTGCTCCCTCCGTGCCCGGGCTGGGGGGCCCTGCAGCCCGCCTCTGACTTGGCCCCGAGCCACTGAGGCACTTTTCCAGACTTGCTTGGTGCCAGGACTGGATAGTTTGGGAGATCCAGGCAGGCTCCGTGGAGGTTCACGCCGGCCGAGGGGGCAGACCCTGAGTGTGGGCGTGTGGGTGTGTGCATGAGCGTGGACCCGGAGCGACACACACTCACACACACACACTCACACGCCCGCACCCACGCAGGGCCCTCGGCCGCGCCACCCCGGACCCTCACCCCAGAGCCAGGTCCTCCCTGACCGCGGCTTCTCACTAACGCAGAGGGCAGGATTCGTGGGTCCCAGACGAGGCGCCACAGTATGGTGTTCCCACCACCCCGGGGCGGCCGCCCCCGCGCTCGCCCGCCCCCCGGGGAAGGGGATGGGGACAGGTTGCCCGGGGCTCTTACCGCTCAGGCGGCCGAGTACGCGCGGGAGTGCCGGTGGGTCCCGCCCCGCCACGTCTGCAGGGCCGGCGGGGACGCGGCCGGAGGGCGGGCGGGGAACGGGCAGGGGGCGGGCGGCTGGAGAGGGGGCCCCGCCCCGCCTGCGCCCCGCCCCACGGGGAGCGCCGCGGGGACGCCCGGCCACCCCCACGCTGCGAGGGGCAGGGCCCGCGCTGGGCGAGCCTCCTGGAAACTTGGTTTGTCCCACCCCTGCGCCAGCGCAGAGAACCAGAGCGCGCCCCCTGTCCAACCGAGGGCGGGTGGGTCTCGGGGTTCGCCAGATCCCTTTCCTTAAAAGCGCTTGGAAAACCCCCGCCGTGTCACTGGGAAGAGGTCGCGCAAGTTCAGCTAAAGTTTGAGCTCCTGATTCTGCGTTAAGCAGCACTCCCTTGCCCTGTCCGTGGGAGTGTGATAGATTTAAAACAAACCAACCCCAAACAAACAGCGAAAACCCACTTTCCAGAAGGCCAGTTTGGAGCTGTGGGTCAAAATTCCGATGTATTAGCTTTGGCCTAGGAATTCCACATTTGCTAATTTGTCCTAAGTAGGCAGTCAAATGGGCAAACATGTATGTACAAGGATGTTTATTGTAGTTGCTTCTGCGGGGGGAAGCTGGAGACAATCTAAATGTCCCCCAGAAAGACTGGTGAAGTAAGCTACAGTAGCTTCAGACATCGAATATGTTGTAGCCCTTAAAAATGAGAATTCGTTGACATGGAAGGAAGGCCACATAGTAAGGCCTTCCTCAAATATGGCTTAATACGAACTCAGATGCAGAGGAAGTGCAGTGTTTACAGTATTAACTAGTTTTGTAAACAATTTTGTGTTTTATATAAAAGTCAGGGGAAATACAATTTAAAAACAGTGATTCTTTGTGAGCGATGTGTTTAAGGCAGATTTTCTCTTCTTTCTCCCACTCCATACCCTCTTATTTTTAAAAAATTATAAATTCAAAGTTAAAGAAAATATAGCCTCACCCTCTCTTCTTCAATATCACTACCATTTTTTATAGTGTGTGGATCCTACCATAGCTTTTCTAAGCGTATATAAATACAAGTGTGCATAAACAGCTTTTTGTTTGCTTTTTTATAAAAATGGTGAGATGTTGACATATTTTGTAAATTTTCCCCTATTACATATTATAATCATCTTTCTTGGTCAATACATATCAACCAAAACCACTCTTCTAAGACTTGTCTTACATATTGTTATATGTTTGTAACTATATTTCATTCAATCTTTCTCTTTTTGACAGACAATTAGGTTGTTACTTATATTCCAGTTTCTTCCATATACATTAATTAATTTATTACTTTATTTTTTTTGAGACGGAATCTTGCTTTGTCATCCAGGCGGGAATGCAGTGACATGATCTCAGCTCACTGCAGCCTCTGCCTCCTGGGTTCAAGCAATTCTTCTGCCTCAGCCTCCCGAGTAGCTGGGATTACAGGTGCGTGCCACCACACCCGGCTAATTTTTGTATTTTTTAGTAGAAACGGGGTTTCACCATGTTGGTCAGGCTGGTCTCGAACTCCTAACCTCAGGTGATCCACCCACCTCAGCCTCCCAAAGTACTGGGATTACAGGCATGAGCCACCGCGCCCAATTATATTTTTTCTTTAATTTTTCATTAAATATTTTCATATTAATAATTTTTTAAGCTACTGAATATTTATTTTATTATTTTTTTAGGGTGACAGAGTCTTGATTTGTGGCCTAGGCTGCAGTTCAGAGGCACCATCTCCATCTCCCGGGTTCAAGCGATTCTTCTGCCTCCCGAGTAGCTGAGATTACAGGCACCTGCCACCATGCCTGGCTAATTTTCGTGTTTTCAGTAGAGACTGGGTTTTGCCATGTTGGCAAGGCTGGTCTCGAGCTCCTGACCTCAAGTGATCTGCCCACCTCGGCCTCCCAAAGTGTTGGGATTACAGCCGTGAGCCACCACGCCCAGCCTGTTATTTTTAAATTCACAGAAAAACTAGAAAGTTGTCTTAATGTGAGAGTGGGTGGAAACTGCTTTAAATTGAGATCAATAGCCTTTTTGAATGGAGCAAGACTTTGAACGTTAACACTTGGCTTCTGTAACTCAGTTTTTCCACCTCTACAATCAATAGCATTGCTCTACACCATCCCTTCCAGTTCTGGCTTTGTGAGTATTATCAAATTACTTTCCACTTGCAACAGGTGTGTTTTGGTGTAGCATATACACAAACGTCTGTGACTGGCACTTCTGCTCCCGCCCAGAGACAGCAAGCACCTTTGCTAACCTGCCTTCCCTGCCCTGCTGAGCTGTAACAGCCCAATCAGATCTTCTCTTTTTAGAGGGCTGAGTTCATCTTCTCCTTTGACCCAAACCACACCTATCCGATGAAGAAAATAAACCAAACTATCCTGGCAACAAGTTTGTTTTTTGTTTAACCAACTGCAGATTTCGCCCTTTTACTCATGTAGCTGCTTCCAGGACTACCAGATTTTATTTCAGTTATTTTATTTGTATTGTAAAACATTTTAAGTTCATTTCAAATTTTTCTGGAATAGTTAAAACATATAGAAAAGAAAATAATAATATGACAAATACTTATTTGTGTAAAAAATGTAGGGAATACGATAATATCTAGATTTAACAAATTTTTTGCAGTATTTTAGAATTTTCTTTGCAAAGAAAAAAATGCTAGATATGTTTGAAACCCCATCCATTCCCTCTCTGGGAGTGGTGGCATACACCTGTAATCCAGGCTACTCAGAAGGCTGAGGCATGAGAATTCCTTGAACCTGGGAGGTGAAGGTTGCAGTGAGCCAAAGATCGTGCCACTGCATTCCAGCCTGGGTGATTGGAGTGAAACCTTATCTAAAAGAAAAGAAAAAAAAGATGATTGGAATAATACATCAGAGCAGAAAAATGTTGATGCAGTAGAGAGAAGATCATTGCAAGAGTGACTTCCTTGAGTAGATGAGCAGGAGGGGGACCCAGTGCTCAGTGGGAAGGGGAGCACTGAGTTCATTCCGAAGGACAGAGAGAGTTCATGTAGAACTCGTGCAGGGGAGGCTTGTAGAATTTCAGGGGAAGATGTGGAAATGCTCCTCTGGTAGCATCTATTTTCATTGTGAAAATGAAGCATCATTGCATGAGAATGTTGGTTTTCAACAAGAATGTTTTAGCAACTATTTAGTAGGCTGTTGAATGTGAGAGTCTGGAGTTCAGGGAAGTCTGGGTCGGAGCTGGTAATTGAGGACACATCAGTAAGCAGATGGTTTTGAAGCCATGGACCCGGATGAGAATGCATGGATTTAGAAGAGAAGTGGTCCAAAACTGAGCCTTGGGTATTCCATACCAAAGAGATAAAGAGGACCTAGACACAAGAAGGAGATTTTGGAAGTGTAAGAGGCAAGAGGAGGTGTGAGAGAGGAGAGTAGGAGAGTGAAGGGGCTAGGGAAGGGTAGTAAGGAGGGTAGGAGGATCACTGCTCTCTCTTGAGGCTGGAACCTAGTCATAAATTTCAAGTAAGCCAGTCAGTATGGGTGTGTATATTCTCCAACTGTATTCAGCCACTCAAGCTCAGTGTAGTCCAATGGAGAGTTGGATTTAAACTGGGTTGAGGAAAGAGGAGTAGGTAGCTACAGAAGAATAAGGAAGAGGATGGAGCATGATCTTTCAATCCAGTGCAGTGGGGCTGGGGAATCATTGGCATCAGAGGAAGAGTTGGAGGTGACAGATGGAAAGTGGGATTCAGGCAGCTGAGATTATGGAGGGGGTGCAGCCACTGATAATGATGATATCTAGGATATCATAAGGGAATGCATGACTGAGGTAGGGTGCAGGACAAGATTATTAGAAGAGAGAATTTCCAAGAACTCAGAGGCCAGATGAATGGAAGAGTCTCTATGTAGCTATGGAAATCACTAAAATTATGAAAAGGGTGGTATCGGAATGAAATAGTGAGTAGTGCTAGAATACTTGATGAAGCGATGGGGCTCAGTAGATGACTGCAACGAGAAGGGGTGGGTTTGGAGGAAGGAAAGTGATCTGGAAGTAGCAGTGAGGGCCTGCACCACCTCCCAGGCCCTGGGATGTAAAGAGTGTGCCCGAGAAAATATAGACCACTAGAGGGCGTTGTGCTCAGGCCAGTGTGTAGGTCTCAGTCCCCTGATCTTCATGGGGTTAGAATGAAATCTACTCACCTAAAGAGCTTTCGAAATAAAACGTATGCCCGGCTCCTCCCAGACCACTTACATCAGAATCTCTGGACATGTATGTGTGCTTCTATTTCTTCACGTTCTGGCCACCGTTTGGTATTACGAGATGTTTTAAATTTTGTCCACCTTAGGGGTGTGCAATAGTGTCTCCTGGTTGTCTTAATTTGTATTTTCCCATGTACTAATGAGGATGCATACCTTCCCATGTGTTTGAGCTACTTCTGTTTCCTTTTCTGTTATCCATCTGCTGATCTCCTTTGCTCATTTCCCCCCATTGGGGTCGTTAGTCATTTTAAAATTGATTTGTAGGAAATCTTTATATATTTTGTATATTAACCCTTTTGTGATTACATGTGTTGCAGATACCTTCTCCCAGACTGTGGCTTGTCTTTTTTTTTTTTTTTTTTTAAATTCAGCAGAGAAGTTTAGGTTTACTGCCAATACTTAATATATAAATTATCAAATTTTTGTGTGTGTGTGGGGGGGACGGAGTCTCGTTCTGTTGCCCAGGCTGGAGTGCAGTGGTGCGATCTCAGCTCGCTGCAACCTCCCCCTCCTGGGTTCAAGTGATTCTCGTGCCTCAGGCTCCTGAGTAGCTGGAACTACAGGCGCCAGCCACCACATCCAGCAAATTTTTGTATTTTTAGTAGAGACAGGGTTTCACCATGTTGACCAGGCTGATTTTGAACTCCTGACCTCAGGTGATCTGCCTGCCTCGGTCTGCCAAAGTGCTGAGATTACAGGTGTGGTCCACTGCGCCCAGCCAAAATTATCAATCTTATCTCTGTCGTATGTGTATCTTATGATATTGATAACTGTCACAGAACTTACTTTAAAGCTGTTGGTAGACACTAATATTTATTTATTATCTGGAGAAAGGCAAAGAACATTTTTTAAAAAGTAAAAATCATCAAAATAATGTTTTGCCTGTGTCTGTATTGGGACAGTATATTTGGTGGCCTCAGATTATATTTGTAATACTTATCCCAGTGTGACACTATTTTTTAAAAAATTAAGATATATATACATATATATATAGTGAAGAATCCAAACAGGACAAAAAGCATAAAATGGTGAAGAGGCCAGGTGGGGTGGCTCAAGCCTGTAATTCCAGCACTTTAGGAGGCTGAGGTGGGTGGATTGTTTGAGCCCAGGAATTCCAGACCAGCCTGAGCAACATGGCAAAACCCTGTCTCTGCAAAAAAATATAAAAATTAGCTGTGCATTTTGGTGGATGCCTGTGGTCTCAGATCCTTGGGAAACTGAGGTGGGAGGATTACCTGAGCAGAGAAAGTCAAGGCTGCAATGAGCTATGATCATGCCACTGCACTCCACCCTGGGCAACAGAGCGAAACCCTGTCTCAAAAAAAAAAAAAAAAAAAAAAAAAAAAAGGCCAATAATCTATTTCTCTTAGTTCTTCTGCTCAAAGGTGAACATTTCTTATGTATCCTTTGAGAAAAAAAGATTCATATGCCTCTATCAACATACGTATGTAGACCCTTGTATTAAGTTTCCTGTGGCTACCATGACAAATCACCACAGACTGTGTGGCTTAAAACAACAAAAATTTATTCCCTCAGCGTTCTGGAGGCCAGAAGTTCAAAATCAAGGTGTTCATAGGGTGATGCTCTCTCCAGCCTCTGGCGGCTCCAGGCATCCCTTGCCTCGTGACTGCAATACCGCAGTCTCTGCCTCTGTTTGCAAATGCTCCGCTTCTCTGTGTCTCTCTTCTCTGTGTGTCTCATGAGGACACAGGGTGTCTTTTAAAGCAGCGTGCATGGTGTAATGCTGAAGTGCATAGGCACTGGGGCCAAACTGCTTGGGTTCGAACCCCAGTCCCACCACTGACCAGCAGTGCAAGCCGGAAACATTACTCAGCTGCTCCTGCCCGGGTGCTAAGTGGAGATGATGTAACAGTACTTATCTCACAGCACCTTAATACGTTCATACTTGGAAAGTAGTCACAGCAATGCCTGGCAAGAAGATAACCTGTGTAAATGTATAATAGGCTAGATTTTATACAATTGATGTCATACTCTTCTTACGGTTCTGCACCTTGATTTTCTTTCTTTCTTTTCTTTTGAGCCAGAGTCTCACTCTTTTGCCCAGGCTGGAGTGCAGTGGGACAATCTCGGCTCACTGCAACCTGCGCCTTCCGGGTTCCAGTGATTCTTCTGCCTCATTTTCCCGAGGAGCTGGGAGTACAGGTACCTGCCACTATACCCAGCTAATTTTCGTGTTTTTAGTAGAGACGGGGTTTCGCCATGTTGGCCAAGCCAGTCTTGAATTCCTGGCCTCTGGCAGTCTACCCACCTCAGCCTCCCAAAGTGCTGAGATTACAGGCATGAGCCACTGTGCCCAGCCTGCACCTTGATTTTCTTCACTTCATAGTATATCCTGAAATCTTTACCCCTCAGCGTACAAAAAACCATATGATTTATACCAAACTCCTTACTATTATGACTTCTCTTCTATGTCGGGCACTATTCCAGCCACTTTAAATTCAGTATCTTTCCTAAAAGTACTCCCATTTTGTGGATGAATAAATGGAGGTTGAGGAACTTGTCCCAAGCCTCACAGTAAGTGGCCAAGTGGGGAGTTCGGCCCAGTACTGTCTGTTTCTTTGTTTGCTTAACTGTCATTGCTGTCTTCACTATTACTTGATTTTTGTGTTTTTGTCATCCCCTTGCAGACGTTTCTGAGTTATGACAGCCTCGACAAGAATGGTCTCCTTGTTCCTGAACGTTGGTGATGTGATGCAATCTCCTAATGACATGTCAATGTGCCCAGATCTGCAGTGATGGTTGTGTGTTTTCTTAAGACGTTAGTCCACGGTTACTTGAAATTCCCTCAAAGCCACAGCCAGCCCTTTCCCTTGGCTTGTTTCACAAATCTGGTTTCCCAGGGTCACAGATACCTGCTGCTTTCTGGCTGTCTCCTTTTGTCAGTGGAGCAGAGATCCATCCACTCTTACTGAGCCTCCCCAGAGACTTCCTGTTATGTTTGATGAGTAAGGATGAATGGTAAGAAGTCAGCCTTTCTCTTCCTCCTGAAAGCAGAAGTGATTCTTACCGAGGTGTCCAACTTTGTCATTAGCCGAATTGTAAGGTCTTACCTTGTTGTCTTTTTTTTTTTTTTTTTAAATAAAGATGAGATCATGCCAGACAGTGAGATAAATTATGGAATGATTGTTTTACTCATGCTTTCTGTTCTTTTCAGAACTCAGTTAAGTGGGAAGTCTGGGGAAAAGGGTTTACAGTCCACCGGAAGTCTCTGCTTAACCAGAGACTTCTGGTAATCAGCCTTTGTTGATGTCATTCTGAAATTCTTCTAAATGGTCTTTAGAAAATTGATTTTTAAATGAGTCCTGTAGGATTTCAGTGTTATTTATTATTCCTAAATTAAAATCTAAACCATTTAATAACACCAAATGTTGATCAGAATGTGGGTATGAGTCCTTCTAGATATGGCTAAATATGTCATCATAAATGTGTATCAACCAGTAAACTTTCCTTAGAGGTTGATTTTTAAAAACCCCAAATTGTGGAACTATACTTATTTTGTTTTATAGTATCTCATCCAGCTAAAATAATGCTCAAAATCACTTGGTAAGGGAAACTGCAATTATTCTTGAAATGTTAAATATGATGATAATAGAAAACAGGCTGTTTAAAATAACTTTCCACTTGGGTGACAAATGTAATATCCAGGCTGTAAACTCTTACAGAGAAATATTACCTTAGAAAAATATTTTTCTTCACATTGAAATGTTTGTAAGTTGCTTCCTCACACGAATTAGAAAATTTGATCACTGGTTTAGTCTGTAGCCCAGAAAAACCTGCTAACTCACATACCTCCTGACCTTTCACAGGGAAGTATATACGTAGGAGTAATTCCAGTATGCGCCAACAGATGGCACCAATCTGTTTCTAAGGTATCGCTTTACTCAATTTTAAACTAAGAACTTGTGTTTGTCAAGCATTTACAATTGTATTTCCGTTCATTTACAAGTTATTTTCTCTTCTTCTGAAAAAGAGATCTTGGTAAGTAAAAAGACTTCTGTGACTTTTTCACATTATGGCACAGGTGCTTCAAGTAAGCAAGTTTGCTAACCATTCATTATACAGGAAATAGGTCGTTTCCTTAAAATTTTTGCAAAATGATTTGAAGTGGTTTTTTTTTGTAAATGTTGCAAATGTCCTTTGAATTTCACAAGCAGGATAAAAAGCAGTGTCTTTACAGCTGTCTTGAAAAGATGGAAAACAACTAGCACTTGCGGTGATGAGGAAAAAAACTAATGTTATTTATTTCTTCTGCTTTGACCTAGTGAATTTTCTCTTTTCATCTTTCTCTAGTTTATTGTTTTCAGTAACATTTAACAGTAATTTATATATACCACTGATATGGCACCTATGTATTATACGTTTTTACAGCAGACATGTGTTTGATCTCCCTTGTCGTTTGGTACTATAATAGTTTGCTAGTCTGTGTCTGTCCCTGATTCATAAGCTTTTTGAAAGCAGGAATTATGTCAGTCTGATTCATATTTATATCCCTGGTGCCTAGTGCGTAGCATGGCACTGGCAGAAAAATAGACTCTGAATAAACATTTATTAAATGGAGGAAGTGGCCGGGACCAAGCCCTTCACAACCTTGAATCTGGCACAGTCTAGCAATTGCCTTCCTCCAGGTCACTCCACCTTCAGTTTGACAAATGAAGCAATGTTTTTCTTGCCTATTTGTTGACTTGATTATGTGATCTTTCCTCCACTTATCTCACTTAATGTTTTGTTTTTTTTTTCTGGTCTATTCTTCCTTGTAGTTTTAATTTTCATAGGTCTTGTCTACCCTTTTTTTCTGAAATATAGCTTATTTCATCTATTTCCTCACCCTTCTTATTTGATGCATTTTAAAAATCAAGAGCTTTTACCTGTTTATTTATTTTTACTTTCTTTAAAAAACTGAACTCTCTAATCTTCCACTCTCATCTTCCCATTTTTCCCTGCTTTTTTCCCAATAAATATAAAAGTTACTATCTTGTTCGTTTAGTGTATACCCTAGGAACTGCCTCAGGGTATGAATGCCTCTGGAGGAGTATTGCGTTTTTGTGGCAGGATACTATAAGGACAACTGACCAGCTTTCCCATCTGGTGGCTGATTTTCAGTCTCATGAACCCAGACACCATGGGTCTGGTTGCCAGGGACCTGTAGGGTGGGTCCTCATCTATGAATGTCAGTTATCTACTATTATCTGAAAGTTCTCCATCTTTATATTTTAGTATTGCAAATAAAACAAGCATGTTTCTTTAAATATAAAATATTTTTACACAACTATAAAGACAACTCTTAAATTGTCTTATGATAACTTTTTTGGATTATAAAGGGTGCTCAAAATGAGACATTTTAGGGATATCTGAAAGTATAAGAAAGAAAATTAAATTCATCTATAATTCAGAGATTCAGAGAACCGTTATTATTAGTATTTGGTGTATTTCATCACATTTTTTGTCCTCTAGCTTTTATGTATATGTCAGGTTTTAATCATATTTTCCAAAATTAGAGTCCTACTACACACATTTTTTTTTTTTTTTTTTTGAGACAGGGTCTCACTCTGTCACCCAGGCTGGAATGCAGTGGCGCAATCTCGGCTCACTGCAAGCTCTGCCTCCCGGGTTCACGCCATTCTCCTGCCTCAGCCTCCCGAGTAGCTGGGACTACAGGCACCCGCCACCACGCCCGGCTAATTTTTTTTGTATTTTTTAGTAGAGACAGGATTTCACCATGTTAGCCAGGATGGTCTCGATCTCCTGACCTCGTGATCCACCCACCTCAGTCTCCCAAAGTGCTGGGATTATAAGCGTGAGCCACCACGCCTGGCCATAATTTTCTATTACTGTATTCATTTAACATTATCATTTTTTCAAAGTACAGTATGTGAGGCTGCATATTATTTAATTATATATAACTGATTTAACCATTTTCTATATTAGACATTTTGATTTTTTCAGTATTTCATTATGTCATGAGTATCCTTATAGTCATATCTTTTGTGTGTTATTTTTGACTATTTCTTTAGAAAATTCCTTGTAGTGGAATTGCTAAAATAAAGGGAGGTATATTTTTAAGAAATTTATATAAATTACCAAATTGCCCTTTAGAAAGGTTGTACTAATTTTTCATTCCTGCCTAAGTGGTAAATGAGGGTTCTTATTTTAGTTCCCACCTACCAACCCAGATATTATATTTTTAAATTTTCCCTATTTGATAGGTGAAAAAAAAATCTTGCCTTTTAAAAAATCTTTTAAGAAACAAGAATCCTCCTTTGACCCCCTTTATCTTTTTATGCTTAAATATCTTATAGTAAAAATAACAAGCTTCTGGTAACCTATTTCTAAATGCTTTATTGTCTATCTCTAAAAAAATTACATTTTCCTAAAATAGCCAAATAACATTATAAAAAATTAAAATGTATTTCTTAATAGCGTCTAATAGCTGGTCCGTCATAGAACCTGCCCCTCCTCTTGTTACTGAATATGTTTTGTAGCAAGTCTGTCTTAACTGAGATCTAATTCAAGATCATGAGTTTCATCTAGATGTTATGTGCTTTTTTGATTTAACATGCAGTTTTATTTTTTGTCAGATTGGACGTTATTCATATTATTGGCAATTGATTTTTGGCAAATTATTCAGTAAATAGTACAGTAAACTTAATTTTGAATGTTAAAAGTTTGAAAAATATAGATAAAAACTAAGAGGAAAATAAAATTCCATTATAATCTTACTGTGCAAGGATAATCACTGTTCATATCTTGATATGTATCTTATTAATTTTTCTACTTGCATAGGTACATATTTACTTTGGTACTTTTTAAATAAACTGCATTTTGGCACATATAGTGAAAATATTTTTATGCAATTTGATTTTTATTATTTGTAAAGGGTACATAGTAGTATTTAATTATACAGAGATACTAAAATCTATTTGACAACCTGCTATTTTTGGATAATTGAGGGATTTTTTTCAAAATATAATTTATTTTTGCCAGAAGGAGTGGCTTGTACCTGTAACTCCAGCTCTGTGGGAGGCTGGCATAAGCCCAGGATCTTAAGCTATGATTGTGCCACTACACTCCAGCCTGGGCAGTGGAACAAAACCTTATCTCTTAAAAAGAAAGTATTTAAGAAAATAGTAATGATAATAATTTATTTTGTGCCGGGCACTGTATTCTTTTATTGGTGCTAACATTTTTTCAATGACTTCTCTGTGGTTTTCCACATTGGCAGTCTTTTTTTTTTTTTTTTTTTTTTGAGACGGAGTCTCGCTCTGCCACCCAGGCTGGAGTGCAATGGCCAGATCTCAGCTCACTGCAAGCTCCGCCTCCCGGGTTCACGCCATTCTCCTGCCTCAGCCTCCCAAGTAGCTGGGACTACAGGCACCCGCCACCACGCCCGGCTAGTTTTTTGTATTTTTTAGTAGAGACGAGGTTTCACCGTGTTAGCCAGGATGGTCTCGATCTCCTGACCTCGTGATCCACCCGTCTCGGCCTCCCAAAGTGCTGGGATTACAGGCTTGAGCCACCGCGCCCGACAGTCTTATAATCTAAAAATAATAATGATTTTCTTTCTTAATTTCAGTATTTCTTCCTGTCATTTTTTTTCCTTTATTACAGTGGTTAAAACTTCCAGAAAGAACAATGTGTGCACTCTTGATGTTGACTTTAACAGGAATGCCTCGGGGTGGGATTTTGATTAAAGTTAGATATTTGAGGTATTCTTTATCAAGTTTTCAAAGTATCTTTTAAATATCTAAAGTTGTATTTTTGAGGTTTTTTTATCAAGTTTTCAAAGTGTCTTTTAAATATTTAAAGTTGTATTTTTAATCAAAGATGAGAACTGAATTTTATCAAGTGAATTTTTCACCTTTAAGAGATGCTCACCTATTTTTCTTGTTTGACCTACTCATGTGAATTATTGTTGCAGACTTGTTAATGATAGACCATTTCTACAATCCCAGAAACATCCTAATTACTCCTTGTGTTATTTCTTCAGGACACAGCTAGATTGATTGGGGTTTCTTCATTCTGAGCTCTATCCCTTCCCCACAAATGACTGAAATTTATCCCTTTCATGTGTATTTTCTCATAATTACTCTTAATTTTATAATATATATACTTACAAATGTTTTTCTAACAACATCAGGAGTTAATTGGCATCTATAGCTTCCTTTCAATCAGACAAGTACCTTACATGGTTTTAGTGCACTCTCTCCCTCCCTACCCCACCTTCAGCCAACTCCCTTCTTATCATTGGCAGTTTTTAGCTTGAGATTTTTATTAAGATTTTTGTCATCAATGCTTTTTGGTACTTAGCACTCAATTTTACTACTTTTCTTTGCTAAATAATCCTTCTTGTATTTTATTATTTTGGAGTCAATTTCTTTTTAAACTCTCCATCCTCTGTGAATTCAGATATGGATCTGTCTTCCATGTCTTTTAGCATTTTAGTATATTTTCTATCTCTTTAGCCTCCTGTGCTGAGTTTTGGGAAAATTCTCCTTGGTCTTCTCTATCATTAATTTTCTCATTAGAGGTGCTATTTGCAACTTAACTCATCCAATGAGTTTTTTGTTTCAATAATTGTCTTTAGTTTCCATTATTCTTACTCTATTTTTAAAAGAATCTTGGCTCTTTCTGAGGATATCTATTACAAATGCCTATTCTGCTCTTTTATTTCCGTTTTGTTGGATAATAACTTCTTTCATATCTTGAGTTTGGCTCCTTTCTATTATGGTGTTTGCTTTCTGCAGTGTCATGCTTCTTGATTGTGCAACTGTATTTAGGGCTTCTTGTGAAAGTGCTTGTTGATCTATTTTCATAGCCTGCTTGTTGGGATGCTGGATCAAACCAGTCTCTACTAATTTTCTCTCTCTCTCTCTCTCTCTCTCTCTCTCTCTCTCTCTCCTGAGACGTCTCACTCTGTGGCCCAGCCTGGAGTACAGCGGCACAATCTCAGCTCACTGCAACCTCCACCTCCCGGGTTCATGTGATTTTCCTGCCTCAGCCTCCTGAGTAGCTGGGACTACAGGCATCCACCGCCACGCCTGGCTAATTTTTGTATTTTTGGTGGAGACAGGGTTTCACCATGTTGGCTGGGCTGGTCTTGAACTCCTGACCTGAGGTGATCCATCCACCTTGGCCTTCCAAAGTGCTGGGATTACAGAGGTGAGCCACCATGCCCGGCCCCTGTCTCTAGTAATTTTCCACTGTTGCTGTAAGAAATTACCACAAACTTTGTGGCTTAAAACAATATTCATTTATTATCTTACAGTTCTGTAGGATAGGAGTCTGACACAGGTCTTTTTGGGCTAAAATCAAGGGACTGGCAAGGCTGCATTCTTTCTGGAGGCTCTAGGAGAGAATCCAGGTACTTGCCTTTTCAAACTTCTAGAGGCTGCTGACATTTCTTGACTCATGGTCCCCTTCCTTTATCTTCAGGGCCAGCAAGGTTGGGCCAAGTTCTTCTCATATCGCGTCACCCTGGCATCCTCTCTGCCTTCCTCTTCCACTTTTAAGGATGCTTGTGATTACACTGGGGCCACCCAAATAATTCAGGATAATCTTCCTATTTTAAGATCAGCTGATTAGCAACTATAATTTCATCGGCAACATTAATTTTCCTTTGCCATGTGACATACCGTGTTCACCAATCTGAGGATTAGAAGTAGACATCTTCGGGAGGCCAGGATTCTATCATAGGTGAGTCCCTTTCCAGGTTTCAGAGACTTCTTGGTTTCAGTCCCCTAAGGGTCCCCTTGCCTTTTAGTGTGTTATGGATCTATCTATTGGTCCCTTGATATAGATAAAACTTTAATAGATAGATATAGATATAACTTAATATTTTAAAAAATATTTGGTCATTTCAGGAATTAAAAGGCAAGAAGAGGAAGCTGGAACATATACAGACCACCTTTTTGACTATCATAATTTGTAATGTTTGTATTTGAAAATGTGATTTTGTCACCCAGGCTGGAGTGCAGTGGCACAATCTTGGTTCACTGCAACCTCCACCTCCCGGGTTCAAGCAGTTCTCCTGTCTCAGCCTCCCAAGTAGCTGGGACTACAGGTGTGCACCACCGCACCTGGCTAATTTTTTTTTATTTGTTTAGTAGAGACAGGGTTTCACCTTGTTGGCAAGGCTGGTCTCGAACTCCTCACCTCAGGAGATCCACCCACCTCAGCCTCCCAAAGTGCTGGGATTACAGGTCTGAGCCACCACGCCAGACCTCTTAGAACATTTTAAAAAGTGATTTTAAAAGTTTCTTTTATAGTCAGAAATATGACTTTCATAATTTATGTTTTGGGATACTTAAGATATATGTATTTGACCTAAAAAACCATTGATTTTAGTAAATGCTCCATGAACTCTAGAGACTTAGACATATGATGTTCTCTTTTTGTAGGGTACAATTTATGTGTCTATTAAATCCTTTATTAATTATCTTATTCAAATGTCCATATATGTTTATTTTTTGCTACTTGATCTAACAGTGACCCAGAGAAATATGCTAAATACTTTTGCTCACAATGTCTCCTTGTGTTTTGTAACATTTTTTACTTTCTAAATTTTGATGCAATATTACTTGCTGCATAAGTGTTCTTATCTGTTACATCGTCATTGTGAGCTATTTGTTTTGACCATATAACCAGTATAAAGTAGTAGCTTCTTCTATCATTGCCCAGGTCTCTAGTACTTTGACCAATATATACTTTGTATATATTGTGTATACACACTGCAATTCCTGATGAACATCTCTACCAGCATTCCAGTTGCTGTCCATATCTGTAAGTATTGTTGTCTGAGTTACACATCTCAGAATGCAGTGTGCTCCCTAAAGTGGTTCCCTGCCCCGTGTCCAGCTCTTACCTGGTAGTGTCCATCACGAAGTGTAAAGTCTGGAGAGAATGGAGTGTGGCAGTCCATAGAAGGAAAACCCAACATGCTGATCCACTTATATCAGTACCACTGGGGTAAAAGGGACACTGCCTAATTACTCATTAAGTACTAGTTGGAATTCATCCTCAGTCTTTGAATCAGACAGAGAGAGGACAAATTTCTTCCTGACTTTCTTCAGGGAGTCTGTTTTCCTGAGACAAAGCTTGAGTGTGGCAGCTTTGCCCTAACACAGCTCCAGTTACATTTTTGTGAGTGAAGATGCTCCTGGATCCTGCCATTACATTTCTGTGCTTCCTTGTTTTCAGTGGCAAAGTGGATTTTCAAATGTATGTGTGTCTCTGTGGGTGTTCTGATGGGCGGTTGGGAGAAATTATATGGATCAGTGAAGAGCTTTTAACCATATGCCATTCTGTAACAAAAGTTCCCCAACTCAGTTTTCACTCTTCCAAAGAATGGTTGGTTGAAACTCTACTCATCTCTTGCCTGTTTTACTATTTCCAATATATCCTCTGATGATGAAAAGTGGATCCTTTGTAAATAAAGGACTCATCTCTTGCCTGTTTTATTATTTCCAATATATCCTCTGATGGTGAAAAGTGGATCCTTTGTAAATAAAGGACTCATCTCTTGAGTGCTTTACTAGTTCCAGTATATCCCCTGATGGTGAAAAGTGGGTCCTTTGTAAATAAAACTGAGCAGTGAGCGGTCCTCATTTTGGTAATCTGCTCTTAATTATTTCTGCAACACAGAGCCCTACTTTAAAAATATTGGTGACTGCTTTTGTCCCCCAGAAGCTCACAGACGCTTTCCTATGTAGAACAGGGCCTGAAAAGGTTCTGAGCCAGTCTGGCAGTTCCAATCCTTTGTTTCAATCATGAACATGGGGTGTGTGGGCTCACGCACCTGCCTCCGTGCCTCAGCCAGGTAACCTTTTCTTGTTCGCTCAGCATCATTGTCATGAACATCAACATCTATAATCTGTTGTAATGCAATGAGGCTTTCCGGGCCCTGAGAAAGTAGTTATCTCTTCCATACAGCAGCTTTAGCCTGACAAACTTTTTCATTTTGTCAGTGTGCTAGCTGTTGGAACTTGGTGTTTTCAGATTATCATGTGCTGAATCCTGTCTCTCTAAATTTGTGGCTTGCAGTCTAATCTAGGTTGGAAAAATACCCATTGTAATGGGAATTGTGTCAACAATGAGATTCTGTAACTAAAACACTCCTGGGATTAAAAAGAGCACAGTATATGTGCCCTTGCTATGGCCTAAATGTTTGTGTCTCTCCGAAATTCATATGCTGAAGCCTAATTACCAACATGATGGTATTAGGTGTGTGGGCCTCTGGAAGGTGATTAGTTCATGAGGACAGGCAGCCAGGATGCCCCTGTGGGAGCTGGGTGGCCATGGAGAGTTGTCTGGCCTTGTGTGCTGGCACACAGAGGTATGCTGGCTTTTGCCCTCCATGGGGGCTCACAAATGCTTTTCTGTGCAGATCAGAGCCTAAGGGGAATAGACTCCTAAGCATATATATGAGTTTCTGAGACTGGCTCCTCGCTTTCCCTTTAGAATAATTCTAGTCCCACCGCTTTTTCGCAGTCACAAACATTGGATCTGTGGGCTTGTGTGCCTGTTACCAGCCCCCAGCAAGGCACAAATGCCCAGTTTGGCCTGGGTTAGTTGCATTTTCTCACTGGCTCCATGAATGGTGATATTATTTCTGCCAGGCCACTTATAGCTAGTTTTGGTCAGGTCCAGTTCATGAAGGTAGAGGAAGTAGGTAGTTCCCCTTAAGATATAAATGTAGCCTCGTTCCAGTCCTCATCTGCCCTCCCAAAAGGATTGATTCCTCTTGTCCTCCACAGGGCTTTGACCATCATGTTGCAGGCAGATCCACCTCCTAGCCAGCCCTCAGTGTCTTGCCAACCACTCTCCTCCCCTTCCTTTCCTTTTCCTGTCACCTTGGCCAAATTGGGTTGGGGATCAGAAAGTTGGGTTTGGGTCAGAATCCTGAAAGACACAATCCCAAGTGCCGTAATCCTGAATGTTGAAATCCTGGAATATCAAAATCCTGAAAATATAATTCTGAAAAACATTTTTAAACATTCTTTAAAAGACATTCATTTACATTTTTGAAAGGAGATTTATTTGAGAAACATATGAAAACATTACAATATTTTATAAGTCACTTTACGCAATAAAATAGATAATAGTGACATACATATTTTTGCAAGCATGAACACTCAGATATGCTAAGGGCAGTTAGCATAAACACTCATGAACAGATGAACCGTGCTCACAAATAAATGGCTTATATAACTGCTGCTGCCATCCACACTGTCAAACCATGTTGGGCAACCTAAGTCCTTTGATGTGATTGATCAAAAACTGTGACGGGTCACCACCACATATATAGTTGCCCAGAGAGCTGAGAGCTTGAGAAATTTTATCTTTCATGAATGCAGATGGACAAAAAGGACTTCTCTTCATTTATTGAAAAAGTCTCCGTTTTTTTTTTTTTGTTTTTTTTTTCTCTCTCTCTCTCTCTCCTTTTAATCTCTGCTCACTGCAACCACCTCTGCCTCCTGGGCCCAAGCCATCTTCTACTTCTTTCACCTAACAAAATGGATTTAGGGATCATCCATCCCTTCCTCCCTTCCTCCCTCCCTCCCTCCCTCCCTCCCTCCCTCCCTCCCTCCCTTCCTTCCTTCCTTCCTTCCTTCCTTCCTTTCTCTCTCTGTTTCTTTCTCTCTTTTACTTTCTTTCTCTCTCTTTAACTTTCTTTCTCTCTGTCTTTCTCTCTCTCCCTCTCTCCTTCCTTTCTTTCCTTGCTTCCCTCCTCTTTCTTTCTTCCTTCCCTCTCCTTTCTTCTTCCCTTCCTTCCTTCCTTCCTTCATTCCTTCTTTCCTTCCTCCCCTCCCTCCTTCCCTTCCTTCTTTCCTTCCTTCCTTCCTTCCTTCCTTCCTTCCTTCCTTCCTTCCTTCCTTCCTTCCTTCCTTCCTTCCTTCCTTCCTTCCTTCCTTCCTTCCTTCTTTTTCTCTTTCTTTCTTCTTTCCTTCCCCACAAAATAATTATACATATTTATGGGGTAGCTATAATATTTTGACACATGCATACAGTGTGTCAAATCAGGGTGTTTAGGATATCCACCATCTCAAACATTTATAATTTTGTATGTGGGTGGGGGAACATTTCAGATCTTCTCTTCTAGCTGTTTTGAAATATACAATAAATTATTGTTAGCTATAGTCACCCTACTGTGTTACTGAACACTAGAACTTGTTCTTTTTATCTAAATGTATGTTTTTATCCTTTAACCAACCTCTCTTCATTCCCCAACTCACCTCTTAGTCTCTGGTAACTATTGTTCTACTCTCTACCTTGCTGAGATGAGTATTGTAGCTCCCACAGATGAATGAGAACACATAATATTTGTCTTTCTGTGCCTGGCTTATTTTGCTAACATAATGACCTCCAGGTCCATCCATATTGCTGCAAATGACAGGATTTAATTATTTTTAGTGACTGAATGGTATTCCATTGTGTATATATATCATATTTTCTTTATCCATTCATCTGTTGGTGGACACTTAGGTTGATTCCATATTTTGGCTATTGTGGATAGTGCTGCAATCAGCATGGAGGTGCAGGTATCCCTTTGATACACTGATTTCTGTTCTTTTAGATAAACATCCAGAAGTGGGGTTGCTGGATTGTATGTTAGTTCTATTCTTAGGTTTGTGAGACACCTCCATACTGTTCTCCATAATGGCTGTACTAATTTACATTCCCGCCAACAGTGTATAAGAGTTCCCTTTTCTCTGCACTTTCACCAGCATTTTCTATTTATCATCTTTTTGATGATAGCCATTTAAATTAGAATGAGATGATATCTCATTGTGGTTTTGATTTGCACTTTCCTGATGATTCATGGTAAGCATTTTTTTCATATACCAGTTGGCCATTTGTGTATCTTCTTTTGAGAAATGTCGATTCAAATCCTTTGCCTTCTTTTTCATAGGATTATTATTATTATTGCTGTTGAGTTGTTTAAGTTCTTTGTATATTGTGGTTATTAGTCTTTATTGGATGAATAGTTTGCAAATATTTTTGCCCATTTAACCCTGTTATCTCTTTACCCTGTTGATTGTTTCCTGTGCTGTGTAGAAGATTTTAGTTCAATATAGTCCCATTTGTCTATTTATGTTTTCATTGCCTGTACTTTTGAAATCTTAGCCATAAAATCTTTACCTAGACCAATGTCCTGAAGCATTTGTTCTGTTTTCTCTTAGTAGTTTTATACTTTCAAGTCTTACATTTTTTAATCAATTTTGAATTGATTTTTGCATATGGTGAGAGATAGGGGTCTAGTTTCATTCTTTGGTGAGAGATAGGGGTCTAATTTCATTCTTATACATATGACTGAATATGAAGAGTGGCCTTTCCCCAATGTGTGTTGTTGGCACTTTTGTTGAAAATTGATTGCATAATTTCTGGGTTCTATATTCTGTTCTGTTGGTCTATGTATCTGTTTTTGTACTAATACCATGCTACTTTTGCTTTGTAGTATCTTTTGAAGTCAAGTAGTATGATCCCTTCAGTTTTGTCCTTTTTCCTCAGTATTGATTTGGCTATTTGGGGTGTTTTCTCATTCCATATGAATTTTGAGATTATTTTTTATATTTCTGTAAATAATATCATTGGTATTTTGATAGGGATTGCATTGGATCTGTAGATTGCTTTGAGTAGTGTGGTCATTTTAACAATATTAATTCTTCCAATCCATGAACATGGGATGTCTTTCCATTTTTTGTGTTCTCAATTTCTGTCATCAGTATTTTGTAGTCTTTTTGTAGGGGCCTTTTGCCTTCTTGATTAAGTTTATTCCTAGGTATTGTAATTGTCTTGTAACTATGCAAATAGGATTACTTTCTTGATTTCTTTTCTTTTTTTTTTTTGAGACTGAGTCTCACTCTGTCACCCAGTGTGGAGTGCAGTGGCACAATCTCAGCTCACTGCAACATCTGCCTCCTGGGTTCAAGTGATTCTCATGCCTCAGCCTCCTGAGTAGCTAGGATGCCAGGTGTCCACCAACACGCCTGGGTAATTTTTTGTATTTTTAGTAGAGATAAGGTTTCACCATGTTGGCCAGGCTGGTCTTGAACTCCTGACCTCAGGAGATCTGCCTGCCTCAGCCTCCCAGAGTTCTGGGATTACAGATGTGAGTCATGACACACAGCCCTTGTCTGGTTTTGGTATCAGGAAAATGCTGGCTTTGTAGAATGAGTTAGGAGGAATACCTTCATCTTCAATTTTTTTGAATAGTTTGAGAAAATTTTGTTTTAATTATTTGTTAAAAGTTTTGCATAATTCAGCAGTAAAGTCATCCAGTCCTGAGATTTTCTTTGTTGGGAAATGTTTTATTACTGATTCAAACTTATTACTTATTATTGGTCTGTTCATATTTTTCTATTTCTTCCAGGCTCAAACTTGGTAGGTTGTATGTACCCAGAAATTTACACATTTCCTGTAGGGTTTCCAATTAGTTAACATATAGGTGTTCATAATAGTCTCTAACAATCTTTTGTATTTCTGTGGTATCAGTTGTAATGTCTCCTTTTTCATTTCTGATTTTATTTATTTTGGTCTTCTTTCTTTTCTTGTCTTGGTTAGTCTAAGGTTTATTGGACATTGGTTTATTAAGGTTAGCTAAAGGTTTATCGATTTTGTTTATCTTTTTAAAAAACCAATTTTTTGTTTTATTGATCTTTTCTATTTTTAAATATCTCTTTTGTTTAGTTCTCTGAGCTTTAGTATTTATTTCCTTCTACTAATATTAGGAAGTGTTTGTTGTTGCTTTTCTATTTGTTCTTGCTTCCTTGAGGTTCGTTGTTAGGTTGTTTATTTCAAATCCTTCTACTTTTTTTGATGGAGGCATTTATTGCTATGAATTTCCATCTTAGCACTGTTTTTGCTGTATCTCCCAGGCTTTGGTGTGCTGTGTTTGCATTTTAATTTTTTTCAAGAAATTTTTTTTACCTCCTATTTAATTTTTTCATTCACCAAATGGTTGTTCAGGAGCATGTTGCTTAATTTCCATGTATTTATACAGTTTCCAAAGTTCATCTTGTTATTGATTTGTAGTTTTATTCCATTGTGACCTGAGAAAATACTTGATATGATTTGATTTTTAAAACTTTGTTGAAACTTGTTTTGTGTCCTAAGATACGGTCTATTCTGGACAATGTTCCATGCACTGATGAGAAGAATGTGTACTCTGCAGCTATCAGATGAAATGTTCTGTAAATATCAGTTAGGTCCATTTGGTCTAAAGTGCAGTTTAAACCCAATGTTTCTTTGCTGATATTCTGTCTAAATGATGTGTTCAGTGCTGAGAATGGGATGTTGAAGTTCCCAACTATTACTGTATTGGAGTCTCTCTCTCTCTTTTGATCTAATAATATTTGCTTTATATATCTGGGTGTTCCTGTGTGGGACACGTATATACTTAGAATTGTTACATCCTTTTGCTGAATTGATCCCTTTAACATTATATAATGGCTTTTTTGTCTTTTTTTAATAGTTTTATACTTAAAGTCTGTTTTATCTGATAAGTATAGCTATTCTTGCTTGCTTTTGGTTTCCATTGGCAGGGAATATCTTTTTCCTTTCCTTCAATTTCAGTCTATGTGTGTCTTTGAAGGTGAAGTGAGTGTCTTGTAAGCAGCATATAGTTGGATAATTTAAAAAAATCTATTCAGCTAGTTTATATCTTTTAAGTGAGGAAGTTAATCTTTTTACATTCAAGGTTATTACTGATAGGCAAGGACTTATTTCTGTCAGTTGGCTCATTGTTTTCCGGTTGTTTTGTATATCTTTTGTTCCTTTCTTCCTCTCGTTGTTTATCGTTGAACTTTGGTGGTTTTCTGTAGTAGTAACTTCAACTCTTTTCTCTCTTTCATTTATGTATTTGCTCTACTAGTGAGTTTTATACTTTCATATGTTTTCATAGTGGTAGATATAATCTTTTCACTTCCAGATGTTCTACTCTCTTAAGCTTTTCTTGTAGGGCTTGTCTAGTGGTGATGAATTCCCTTAGTTGTCACTTGTCTGGGAAAGAATATTTCTCCTTCATTATGGAAGGATAACTTTGATGGGTATAGTCTTCTTGGCTGACAGTTTCTTCTTTCAGCACTTTGAATATATTATCCCATTCTCTCCTGGCCTGTAGTTTCTGCTGAAAAATCTTAGTCTGATGGGGAGACTCTTACATATGACTTGACTTTTTTATTCCTTGCTGTTTTTAGGATTCTCTTTTTGTCTTCAACTTTTGAGAGTTTGACTGTGATCTTCCTCAGAGAGAACATTTTTGAATTAAATCTATTTGGGAATTTTTGAGCTTCTTGTATCTGGATGTCTATACTTCTTTCAAGACCTGGGAAGTTTTTAGCTATTATTTCATTAATTAGGCTTTCTATCCCTTTGCTCATCTCTTCTCCTTCTGGAACTCCCAAAATGTGAATTTTGTTTGCTTAATGGTGTCCCATAGGCTTTCCTTATTCTTTTTTATTCCTTTTTTTTGCCTCACTGGGTTATTTCAAAAGACCTTTCAGTTCAGAAATTCTTTCTTTTGCTCAATCTAGTCTATTGTTTCTTGATTTTTAAGTATATATATATATATATATATATTTTTTTTTTTTGAGATGGCGTTTTGCTCTTGTCACCCAGGCTGGAGCATAATGGTACGATCTCGGCTCACTGCAACGTCTGCCTCCCAGGTTCAAGTGATTCTTGTGCCTCAGCCCCGCAAGTAGCTGGGATTATAGGTGCCCGCCACCACGCCCAACTAATTTTTGTATTTTTTCTTTTTTTTTTTTTTTTTTTAGTAGAGATAAGGTTTCACCATTTTGGCCAGGCTCGTCTTGAACTCCTGAACTCAGGTGATCCACCCACCTCGGCCTCCCAAAGTGCTGGGGTTACAGAGGTGAGCCACTGCAACTGGCCTAGTCTATTGTTTGTACAAGCTCTTGATTATATTTTTTTATTTCATTTATTGACTTCTGTAGTTCCAAAATTTCTATTTGGTTCTACTTTTAATATATATTTCTTTGTTGAATTTCTGACTCAGATCATAAATTGTTTTTCTGATTTCTTTGTATTATTTATCTATGCTCTCTTGTAACTCACTGAGTTTCTTTAGTATCATTATTTTGAATTATTTTTCAGGCATTTTATAGATTTTCTTTTTGTTGGGATCTGTTATTAGACAATTATTGTGTCCTTTGGAGGTTTCATGTTTCCTTGCACTTTTGTATCTCTTGTGTCCTTATGTTGATATCTATGCATCTGATGTAATAGCTGCTGCTTCCAATTTTATGGATTGACTTTCACAGGGAAAGACTTTTGCCTCTAGGTGTTTTTATAGTGTTAGTTGAGTATAGGGTGCTTTGGCTTTGATTCTGAGTGCGCACAGCAGTGTAGTTTCTGTATGATTTCTTCAGCTGTCATCAGTATCGCTGGCATTTGGGGTTCCTCAGTGGCTTAGGTTGCAGTTGTTAGCAGATGCTATGGCAAAGCTTTGCTGGGAATGGGGAAACCAGGCAGGCCTCTTCTCAGGCACCAGTGGTGGCAGCAGTCGCCTAGGCTTGCCGGTTGTCAGGCCCCCACGTGATGTATGTGGGCACTGGTGGTGATGGGTCCTTGAGCCTACAGGAGATTTAGTTGGATGTGTGCAGTGGCAGTAATGGACCAAGTGGGAGGGTAGGTTCTTGGGCCCCTGTACAATTTGCGTAGCATCAACTATGGCAGTAGCAAAAGTGGGCCAACCCTCTGGCCCCCAAGTGGTATGCACAGGCAGCAGCAGTGGCAGCAGCAAGCTGGGCAAGCCAGTCCCCAGGACCCCATGTGGCATGCGTGGATGAATGTTGGCCATGGCAGTGGCAGGCAGGCACTAGTAGCGGAGGGCATGGTGGACCTGTCCTCAGGCCGCTTGGAGGCATGTGTAGATGTGTGGTAGTCCTGCTGCTAGAGAAGGTGGGGTTGCTGTAAGTGGTGGTGGCCCTGGGCAGGTAGCTCTTAGGCTCTGGGGAATGCACACGTTGACTCCCTTTGTCCCAGGGAGAGCCATTAGGTGCACTGTGCTTCCTGTTTCCTGGGATGTAGGGCATTGCATGGGCTAGAGTGCTGAGGACCTAGCTGCACTGCTGATCTTAGCTGGCATCAATGCTGTAGCCCTCTAGGTGGATGTAGGAGAATATCAGTGGGGCTTCAGGGGTATGGAGATTCAGGGTTGTTGGGCCCCAGAACAAGATGTGTTTGGTGAGGGCTGGGCTCTTAAAAGAGCCTTATGCTGAAGCTGTTTGGGTCTCAGGGTATGGGGTATGTGGGACCCAATGTGAAGTCCCATTGTGGAACAATGCCACTGCATAGGTTCCAGACAGCCTCAGGGCATGTGAGGGCCAAGGAGCTAGCTCATGGCCAGGATTACAGGAGTCCATAGTGGAAATGTGGACCTCTGAAGATCTCTCAGTTATCCTTTCCCTGGAATGGGAAGTTCCTCCTGGTTTTGAGCTAGTCCCAGCTGGGCTGGCTGCTTCACTTCCCTCTTCTCCCATGCCTCAGAGGTGCACTGTCACTTCTATGCTGAATTCCAGGGTTCTCTCTTAGATGCTCATTCAATGTGTGATTATCTGCTCACTGTTTTGGTCCTTCTTTGCAGAGGGCGTGAGTGCTAGGTGCCTCTATTCAACCATTTTAATGCTTCTCCAGCTCATTTTTTAATTGTTGAATAGTATTTTATTGTGTGAATGTACCAGTTTGTTAATCTTTTTACCTGTTGAGGGATATCTTGTTGCTTCCAATGTTTGGCAGTTACGAATAAAGCTTCTATAGACATCCACATGGAGTCTTTTATATGGACATAAATTTTACGTTCTTTTGGTTAAATACCCAGGAATGTGATTTGCTGGATCTTATAAGACTATGCTTAGTTTTATAAGAAACTGCCCTCCATAGTGGCTGCACCATTTTGCATTCCCACCAACAGTGAAAGAGAGTTCTTGTTGCTCCGCATCCTCACCAACATTTGATGTTGTTTTTGGATTTTACCCATTCTCATAAGTGTAGTGTAATTTCATTGCTATATTCATCTGCAAAACCATGATGAAATATGATGTCGAATAGCTATTTATATGTGTATTTGCTCTTTATAGATCTTCTTTGGTGAGGTGTCTGTTTAGATTTTTGTGCCCATTTAAAAACTAGGTTGCTTGTTTTCTTATTGTGGAGCTTAAGAGTTCTTTGCATATTTTGGATACAAGTCCCTATCATATATGAGTTTTGCAAATATCTTCTCTCAATCCATGGTTTGCCTTTTTCACTCTCTTGTAGTGTCTTTTGCAAAGCAAAAATTTTAATTTTAATGAGGTCCAACTTAACAGTGTTTTCTTTCTTGGATTATGTTTTTGATGTGGTATCTAAAAAATCATCACCAAATCCAAAGTCACCTAGATTATTTTCTCCTGTGTTATCTTCTGGAAGTTTTATAGTTTTGCATTATACATTTAGGTCTATGCTTAATTTTGAGCTAATTTTTGTGAAAACTGTAAGGTCTGTGTCTAACTTCTTTCTCCTTCCCCTTCCCCTTCCCCTTCCCCTTCCCCTTCTTCTTCTTCTTCTTCTTCTTCTTCATGTGGAGGTCTAATTGTTCCAGCACCATTTGTTGAAAAGACTATCCATTCTCCACTGAGTTGCCTTTGCTCCTTTGTCAAACAGCAGTTGATTATTTCTGTGTGGGTCTATTTCTAAGCTCTGTATTCTGGCCAGTTGATCTATTTGTCTATTCTTTCACCAAAACCACACTGCCTTGATTGCTGTAGCTTTGTAGCCAGCCTCAATGTTAGATGGTGTCAGTTATCTGACTTTGTTCTTTTAATTTCTTTTCCTGTGAATAAACAATACTTTCTTGTTTCTTTGCATGGCTAATTTTTTTAAACAAATAAATTAGAGATTCCTTTAAGGCCAAGTTACACAATCAAAAAGACAACAATCTCTTTCCATTTGCTTTTTGCAAGGTTTGTGTTATTTCAGGGCAAAACCCGGAGCAAGTCCACTGGCAAATCTGGGGGCTAGTGATTATTTTGTTTTGATTTTTATTTTTTAAAATCAGACATTTAAAACACTGTAATGAGGTAACTCTAAAAATCAAATTCTGTCCCCCTTTCCCAGAGCTTTTTTTTTTTTTTTTTTTTTTTTTTTTGACCAGAGTCTCATTCTGTCATCCAGGTTGGAGTGCAGGCTTATTGGAGCCTCGACTTCCCCAGGCCCAAACAGTCCTCCCACCTCAGCCTCCCAAGTAGCTGGGACTATAGGCACATGCCACCATGCCCAGCTAATTCTTGTATTTTTTGTAGAGATGGAGTTTCACCATGTTGTGCAGGCTGGCTTTGAACTCCTAGACTCAAGTGATCCCCCTGCTTTGCCCTCCCCAAGTTCTGGGATTACAGAACTTGAGCCACTGTGGCTGGCCTCCCTTTCCCAGAGTGTGTTGCTGCTTTTTTGTGGCTTATAGTTGCTTGTTTAATGACTTTGCTAAATATTTTTTATAAAGACTATTCTTTATCATGTGTGGCTATTACATTTTCTGTCCAGTTAGCTTAGTGGTCAGCCAGTGACTTGAGATTTCTTTAAACATCTGGAGCAAAAACAAAAACAAAACAAAATACCAGGAGCAAAACAAAAACTCCCCTGATCTTTGCAGATTGGCTGTGTTGGATCACTTTCTCAATGCTTAGCCAGCTTATTCACAGCTCTACCTTAGCCTTCACTTCCTGCATGCATGGAAGCTGAAGATGAGCCAGAGGTGAAGTTTAGGATTTTCTCAGGTCTCCTCTGAACATGTGTCCAGCCTTGGGCACATGAGTGGACTTCTAGACTACTTGGTACATACAGAGATTTCCAAAGCCTTTTTTCTCCCATGTACCTTTTTCTGTATATCTTTGCGTATTTCCCAGGCTTTTTGATGTGTCTGCTGCTTGCCCCCTCTGTTAGCCCTTGCTCAGGTGGCTGCAGCTAGTATATTTGCCTTTTTAAATGTTTACAGCAAACACCACCCAGAAGGCTGCTCCAGACCTGAGAAAGTTCTAAGGTGTACAAAACAAAGGCAAGCCCCTGAGTGTGAATCCCTTAGGCAGCAACCAGACAGGTCAAAACAGACAACCACAATTCTTTGATAACAAGACCTATATTGCCCCTTCTGGCGTGAGCAAGCTATATAACTGGTTATAGAAAGTATCATATTAAATTATGGGAACAGAAACGACTCTACTAGTGAATGAAGAAATCGTTTAGATTTTATGGTTAGTAAGTGGAGGTTTGAGAGTAACCATCAGATCTTTATTAATCTTAGTGTGTACTATATTTCTAGAATTTGGACTCATATCAAGATGCTCTGAAGAACAACAACCCTTTAGGATAGCCACTGCAACATCATGACCAAAGACAAAGAACCTGTTGTTAAAAGCTTCAATTTTGTTTGCCTTATGATCATAATAGTTGGAACCAGAATCCAGTTCTCCGACGGAAGTGAATTTGCAGTAGACCAGTCAAAAAGAGGTCTTACTCATGTTCCCAAAGACCTACCGCTGAAAACCAAAGTCTTAGATATGTCTCACAACTACATAGCTGAGCTTCAGGTCTCTGACATACGCTTTCTGTCAGAGTTGAAAGTTTTGAGACTTTCCCATAACAAAATCCAGCTACTTGATTTAAGTGTTTTCAAGTTCAACCAGGACTTGGAATATTTGGATTTATCTCATAATCAGTTGCAAAAGATATCCTGCCATCCTATTATGAGTTTCAGGCATTTAGATCTCTCATTCAATGACTTCAAGGCCCTGCCCATCTGTAAGCAATTTGGCAACTTGTCACAACTGAATTTCTTGGGGTTGAGTGCTATGAAGTTACAAAAATTAGATTTACTGCCAATTGCTCACTTGCATCTAAGTTACATCCTTCTGGATTTAAGAAATTATTATATAAAAGAAAATGAGACAGAAAGTCTACAAATTCTGAATGCAAAAACACTTCACCTTGTTTTTCACCCAACTAGTTTATTCTCTATCCAAGTGAACATATCAGTTAATACTTTAGGGTGCTTACAACTGACTAATATTAAATTAAATGATGACAACTGTCAAGTTTTCATTAAATTTTTATTAGAACTCACCAGAGGTCCAACCTTACTGAATTTTACCCTCAATCACATAGAAACAACTTGGAAATGCCTGGTGAGAGTCTTTCAATTTCTTTGGCCCAAACCTGTGGAATATCTCAATATTTACAATTTAACAATAATTGAAAGCATTCATGAAGAAGATTTTACTTATTCTAAAACGACATTGAAAGCATTGAAAATAGAACATATCACGAACCAAGTTTTTATCTTTTCACAGACAGCATTGTACACCGTGTTTTCTGAGATGAACATTATGATGTTAACCATTTCAGATACACCTTTTATACACATGCTGTGTCCTCATGCACCAAGCACATTCAAGTTTTTGAACTTTACCCAGAATGTTTTCACAGATAGTATTTTTGAAAAATGTTCCACGTTAGTTAAATTGGAGACACTTATCTTACAAAAGAATGGATTAAAAGACCTTTTCAAAGTAGGTCTCATGACTAAGGATATGCCATCTTTGGAAATACTGGATGTTAGCTGGAATTCTTTGGAATCTGGTAGACATAAGGAAAACTGCACTTGGGTTGAGAGTATAGTGGTGTTAAATTTGTCTTCAAATACACTTACTGACTCTGTTTTCAGATGTTTACCTCCCAGGATCAAGGTACTTGATCTTCACAACAATAAAATAAAGAGCATTCCTAAACAAGTCGTAAAACTGGAAGCTTTGCAAGAACTCAATGTTGCTTTCAATTCTTTAACCGACCTTCCTGGATGTGGCAGCTTTAGCAGCCTTTCTGTATTGATCATTGATCACAATTCAGTTTCCCACCCATCAGCTGATTTCTTCCAGAGCTGCCAGAAGATGAGGTCAATAAAAGCAGGGAACAATCCATTCCAGTGTACCTGTGAGCTAAGAGAATTTGTCAAAAACATAGAGCAAGTATCAAGTGAAGTGGTAGAGGGCTGGCCTGATTCTTATAAGTGTGACTACCCAGAAAGTTATAGAGGAACCCCACTAAAGGACTTTCACATGTCTGAATTATCCTGCAACATAACTCTGCTGATCGTCACCATCGGTGCCACCATGCTGGTGTTGGCTGTGACTGTGACCTTCCTCTGCATCTACTTGGATCTGCCCTGGTATCTCAGGATGGTGTGCCAGTGGACCCAGACCCGGCGCAGGGCCAGGAATGTACCCTTAGAAGAACTCCAAAGAAATCTCCAGTTTCATGCATTTATTTCATATAGTGAACATGATTCTGCCTGGGTGAAAAATGAATTGGTACCTTACCTAGAGAAAGAAGGTATGCAGGTTTGCCTTCATGAGAGAAACTTTGTTCCTGGTAAGAGCATTGTGGAAAATATCATCAACTGCATTGAGAAGAGTTACAAGTCCATCTTTGTTTTGTCTCCCAACTTTGTCCAGAGTGAGTGGTGCCATTATGAACTCTACTTTGCCCATCACAATCTGTTTCATGAAGGATCTAATAACCTAATCCTCATCTTACTGGAACCCATTCCACAGAACAGCATTCCCAACAAGTACCACAAGCTGAGGGCTCTGATGACGCAGAGGACTTATTTGCAATGGCCCAAGGAGAAAAGCAAACGTGGGCTCTTTTGGGCTAACATTAGAGCCACTTTTAATGTGAAATTAACACTAGTCACTGAAAACAATGATGTGAAATCTTAAAAAAAATTAGAAAACTCAACTTAAGAAACCATATTTACTTGGATGATGGTGAACAGTACAGTTCTAAGTAACCTCCATTATCCTCATGCCTTCAGGAAAGACTTAACAAAAACAACGTTTCATCTGGGGAATTGGGCTAGGCGGTGAGGTGGTACTCAACTTTCCAGTTAGAGACAGCCCGGTCTCTTCTGGTTTAGTCATTATGTCTCAAATTGAAACAGTCTCTTTTGAGTGAATTCTCAGTTTTTCAGCCCCTCTCCACTCTGTTTTCCCAAATGGATTCTGTGTGAGCAAGAGTTTATATGGCTTCATGGCAGCAAGGAAACAGTCAACCTCAGCGTCACATGCACTGGTCCTCAGAGTGCCCTGTCAATCCTATTGGTTTCTGGGTCAGCGTCATCATTCTCTTCAAGTTTGGGGCTTGGGGAAAAAATTAGATCAGCTACGGCATATAAAAAAGTCTTTTGTTTCACATATGTGTAATAACTTTTTTTTTTTTATCCTGCTACACAAATATGTAATTAACCAATGAGGACTCATGATGTAATAGTGTATGTATGTAAAGGGAAATATGGACTTAGTCATAAACTGTTAAGGTGAAAGACGTGGATTTACCTGCTTTCCAAGAAAACTCAGGGCCAAATTTATTTGTAACTGGGTATTGAATGGGACTTTTCTGGTTGTCTTAGAATTCTGGCTAAAGCCTCAAAGCTAACATGACAGTAACTGCACCCACATGATACTAGACACAGCCAGCCTGGACTTATCAAAAGAGCAGAAAGAGACCAATGACTCCCCATCTGTATTATCCATCTCTAGAGACTAGAGTCAAAAGCATGATTAAAGAGTCATTAAGCGGAGGTTCTAGACCATAGGGAGGTTGCTTTGAATTTCTTGCAGACAAATGTGAGGGACTCTAAGCACAGTAGAAAGTAGCCTGGCATCCCACTCCAAGACTGAAAGCTTGCAGAGTAACAGGAGCACACGGGTTCAGTGCAGCAAATGTGGTATGGCTTGAGAATTCTTGGAAGAGCTTGATGAGTGTTTGCTGGAGTTTGGGATGAGGGTGGGCACTGGGAACACAGAGACTGGTAAATAGTGCTTAGCAAATACAAGTGCTTGATAAATATTTGTTGAATGAATAGATGAGTTCTTCCCACCTGGGGAATTCAGAAGGTGAAAGTTGGCTTGAGCAACCCAAAATGGCAGGATGAGGGAAGAGAAGCAGTGATAGCAACCTGCCCTTCCATTATTGGCATGGTAAAAGGATATGAATTTCTTCACATGGCTTTGACTATGGAAGAGTAGCTGGGCTTGCGTTGTCATGATGGGATATCAGTCAATAGGGTAGCCTGTTGTGCAAAGAGACTATAGCAGTAAGAGGACATGGGGTTAGGCAGAAGAGGGGTTTGGGGTGGAGGTTGCTGCAAGATGTCAGCCAGATAATGTGCCCCTGCATCATGGAACTGTGCCATGTGGGGTACACTCAAGGCCCTCCAATAATTCACAGATGTGCCCTGTGAAAAAGCCAGCATTTGGACTCCGCCATAGTAACTGGCAGGAGCATGTTGGCCTGTCTGCCTTATTCAATAGTTAACTACAGGAAGATCTGCTCCTCTTTGTGTAATGCCCTCTTCCCTTGCAATGGCGTGGGGACATCTAGAATATAGAGAAGACAGAGACAATGGAGGAAGAGTAAACTGACTGTATTCCTTCTTCATTTCACTGCAAGGAAGGCCAAGCAGAATTTTGAATGAGGTGTGAGATTGCTGTTAAATTGCACTGGCCTGGACATTTTAATCCCTTATATAGAGGTGCAAGGACTAAAATGAGATTTGTCACTAAAATTTATGGTATCTGCCCAAGATTCAGGAGTGATGATTGAAGGAGATCCAACAGAACTTCGTTGTAAGGCAGTGGTTAGAGACAAACGAAGCCCTTGCTTTCTGGACTTAGCTCATTCAATAAACTGGTTTCAGCCAGGCACGGTAGCTCACATCTGTAATCCCAGTACTGTGGGAGGATGAGGCAGGCGGATCACCTGAGGTCAGAAGTTCGAGACCAGCCTGGCCAACGTGGTGAAACCCCGTCTGTACTAAAAATACAAAAATTAGCTGGGTGTGGTGGTGCACACCTGTAGTCTCAGCTACTCGGGAGGCTGAGGCAGGAGAATCACTTGAACCTGGGAGACAGAGGCTGTAGTGAGCTGGGCAACAGAGCAAGACTCCATCTCAAAAAAATTAAAAGAAAAAGCTGTTTTCATAATAGCTGTAACAAAATAAGCCTTAATGACATTTTATTAGCATCATCTTCTGTCTGCATTAGCCCTTCCTTTCTCTTCAGGAGAACAACATTTATTTTCCTCCGTAGGCTCTATCCCAAAGGGCACATTCTTCCACAACCCCTGTTGAACAGATTTGTTGAACTGTTGCCTAAAAACAATAAAAACAATAAACAACCACAATAACAACAACAACAAAAATTGCCACAGATTCTAAATAATCAAGTATTTTTAAATGGTATCAATGTTTCCCACAAAATATTGTTGACATTGAAAATACAGAATTTTAGCATTAATTCTTTTTTTTTAAACCTACATCCCCTCAGCGGAGGGGCGTCCCTTCATCCTAGTGGAAAGTAGGGTCCTCACAGTCTTTCTCTGTAACATTCCTCCTGTTTCTTTTCTTCACAGCACACATAACTGTCTAAAATTATCTTGTTTGCTTAATTGTTTACTCGTTTTCTCTTTCTCTCCTCTAAAGTATAAGTTCCAGGAGAACGGGAGCCTTCTCCACCTGTTCCCTGCCCCTCCCCAGTGCCGAGGGGACGCTGCGCAACCCCACTGTAGATGCGCAGTAAAAACTCCTGGGATGAGCAAATGACTCTGAAACGGTCCCATGCAGGAAATGTCCATGAAGTCCTGGATTTTATCCAAAAATCCCAGGCAGGTGGGGGCAGGCGTGGCGGGGCTACAGTTCCACGCTGAGCTGCCCCCTGGCCGCTCGTCCCCGCCGCAGTGCCTGGGCTGCCCGAGTGCCTGACGTTGGCCATGGACACCTTCGCGGTGTCCTCCCCATCCGCCACTGGAAGACGCTGGGGTGACGCGGCTCCAGGTTTAGCAGGACACTGAGAGAAGGGAACGACTGCCTTTCCGAGGCTGGGTGAGCCCTTCCCTGTTCCTCACCTGCTCGCCCCACAGCGGCCCTGCAGCTTGTCCCACGGGACCCATTGCCCGGTAGGACGCGCGCTTTTGTTTTGAGGGTCATGCATCTTCCCTGCCATCGTTTTTGGGAGGTTGAAAAATTGATCCAGAAATACCTAAAACAAAATACAAAACAAAACAAAAAAGCAAAAAGGAGGCAAAACAAAACAAAAATCCATACATATAAAGTATCTCCTCCATCCATGTTTGCGCTGTTCCTTCTCATTCCCCCATCCAATGCCACAATTTGTTAAGTTTGCCTCAGTACATTTTCAGTTCTTAACACTGGGATAAGAATAAACAGTAGATCCCGTAGTAAGATGACCTGTTAAAAGGAATGGGGCGTGGCAAAGATGGGCTTGGATGAGAAAAGGTGTCAGGCCGTTTGGGCTGCTCTACTACCTGTGTTCTGAGATGTGTGTTGTTAGGTAATTTTGCCTTTGGTTGAACATCATAGAGTGCACTCACACAGACATAGATGGCATAGCTTACTACCCACCTAGGCTTATTGTTTAGCCTGTTGCTTCTAGGTGATTGTAACACGATGCTAAGTATTTGTGTATCCAAACATACCTAAACATAGGAAGGGTATGGTAAAAATATGGTAAAAAAGATAAAAATTGGTACACCTGTAGAGGGCATTGATGTGGGTTGGCTGTGTCCCCACCCAAATCTCATCTTGAATCTCCACGTGTTGTGGGAGGGACCCAGTGGGAGGTGATTGAATCATGGGGGCCGATCTTTTCCTGTGCTGTTCTTGTGATAGCCAATGGGTCTCATGAGATCTGATGGTTCTTTAAGGGGGAGTTTTCCTGCACAAGTTCTCTCTCTTACCTGCTGCCATGTAAGATGTGACTTGCTCCTCCTTGCCTTCTGCCATGATTGTGAGGCTTCCTCAGCTCCACGGAACTGTAAGTCCAATAAATCTCTTTCTTTTGTAAATTGCCCAGTCTCAGATATGTCTTTATCAGCAGCGTGAAAATGAACGAATACAGGCACTTACCATGAATAGAGCTTGCAGGACTGGAAGTTGCTTTGGGTGAGTCAGTGAGGGAGTGGTGAGTGAATGTGAAGGCCTAGGACATTACTATATCCCACTGTGGACTTTATAAACACTGTACATATAGGCCACACAAAATTTATTAAAATTTTTTTCTTTCTTTAGTAAGAAGTTAACCTTAGCTTATTGTAATGTTTTCACTTTATCAACTTTTTGCTTTAAAATTTTTTTTGGCTCTTTAGTAATAACACTTAGCTTAAAACACAAACACATTCTACAGCTATATAAAAATATTTTCCTTCTTTATATCTTTATTTTATGTTTTTTCTATTTTAAAATTTTTTATTTTTATTTTTCACTTTTTAAACTTTTCTATTAAAAACTGAGACCCACACACACACAGACACACATTAGCCCAGGTCTACATAGGGTCAATATCAATATCATTGTCTTCTACCTCTACCTCTTGTTCCTTTGGAAGGTCTTCAGGGGCAATAACATGCATGGAGCCATCGTCTCCGATAACAACAATGCCTTCTTCTGGAAAACCTCCTGAAGGACCTGCTTGAGGCTTTTTTATAGTTAGCTTTTAAAAAACAAGTAGGAGTACACTCTAAAATAATGATTAAAATTATAGTCTACTAGATACAGAAACCAGTAACATAGTTGCTTATTATCATTATCAAGTATTATGAGCTGTATGTAATTGCATGTGCTATGCTTTTATATGACTGTCAGTGTAGTATGTTTGTTTACAGCAGCATCACCACAAACATGTGAGTAATACATTGCACTACAATGTTACTAGGCCATAGGAATTTTTTATCTTCATTATTATCTTATAGGGCCATGGCTGCTGAGTGAAATATTGTTATGCAGTGCATGACTGTACCACAAATTGAGTAGCTTATAAACAATGGAAATATATGGCTTATAGTTCTGGAGGCTGTAAAGTCCAAGGTCAAGCTGCTGACAGATTTGGTGCCTGGCGAGGGCCCCACTTCCTGGTTCATAGATGGCTTGTCTTTTCACTGTATCCTCACATGGGGGAGGGCACTCATCCCATTCATGAAGGCTCCACATTCATGACCTAATTGTCTCCCAACATCCCCAACTCTTAATACAGCTGTTCCTCCATATCCACAGGGGATTGGTTCCAGGAGCCCTGTAGATCCCAAAGTCTGTGAATGCTCAAGTCCATATATAAAATGGCATACTTCCAGCCTTGGCATCATAGTGAGACTCCACCTCCTCAAAAAAAAAATATAAAAATTAGATGGGCATGGTGGCACATGCCTGTAGTCCCAACTACTCAAGAGGCTGAGGTGGGAGGATTGCTTGAGCCCAGGAATTCCAGGCTGCAGTGAGCTATGATCATGCCATTGCACTGTAGCCTGGGCAACAGAGCAAGACACTGACTCTGAAAAAAAAAGTGTACTATTTACATATAACCTATGTACATCCTCCCATATGCTTAGGTCATTTCTAGATTTCTTACAATACCTAATACAATATATGTAAATGTTATGTAGTTGTTATACTATATGGTATTTTATTTTTATTATTTTGTACTATTGTATTGTTATTATTTATTTATTCATTTATTGAATATTTTCAATCCATGGTTGTTTGAATCTATGGATGTGGAATCCATGGATATGAAGGGCTGACTACATTATCCCTTTAGGGGCTAGGATTTCACCATATGAATTTGGGGGGAACACAAACATTCAGACCATAGCAAAAGGGAAGAGAAACCTAGGTTAGTGACCAGGGAGGGCTGCTAGGATGAGCCTTGATGAAAGGTCTTTCATCAGGGGGGTCCTGGGCATGTGGCTGGAAAGGGTCCTGGGCATGTGGCTGGGAAGACCCTTCAAAGGGGAGGGCACAGTGGGTGCAAAGTTGGAAGTGAAAGAACACCATAAGCAAAGAAAACATCAAATTGGCAGTGTTGTTGGATGTGTTAGTTTCCTGTGGCTACCAAAAAAATTACCATGAACAGGGTGGCTTAAAACAACAGAAATGTATTTCTCCCATTTCAGGAAGGCAGAAGTCAGAAATCAAGGTTGGCAGGGTTGGTGCCTTCCAGAGGCTGTCAGGGAGAAATCATCCCTTTCCTCTCTCCTAGCTTCTGGTAGTTGCTGGCAAACCTTGGCGTCCCTTGGTTTGCAGATGCATCAGCTGCTTCTTAGAACGCCCTGGGGGACATGCCCCAATTGTTAGCAGCTTTCTATAGAATGTGGCACATAATACTTCTTTGTCTTTAGTTTTGGACCCAAGTCATAAGAAAAGTTCCAGTCAACACCCTGTTATGTAATCAGTAGAACCAACAGATGAGAAGAGAAACAAAAAATATTGGTAGGCTATTGAATTACATGGCAGATATGCAATCTAAAAAAAAAAAAAAAAGGCATCCTAAATTTGGGTTAAATAATCAATAATTTGTGCCTGTGTCTTCACATGGTGTTCTCCTCCAAGCCTCTGTCTTTTTTTTTCCTGTCTCTTACAAGGACACTCTAGTTGGATTTAGGGGCCTTCTTAATCTGATGCCATCACATCTTGGTCCTTAACTTAATTAGATCTACAAAGACTCTTTTTTCAACGAGGTCACATTCTGAGATTTCAGAATAAATCTGAAATAAATGGACATAAATGCTCGGAGGGTGGATGGAGGACACTATTCAACCCAGTCCTCTGGGGTTGGCATGACCATCTCTGATGCCCTGGAGACTCAGTTCTGAGTGTGGCAGCAGAAAAGAAATGTTATCCTGGAAAGAGTGAAGACTCTGAAAGAACCTGCTTGGAAAGTCAGAGGTACAAAGAAAGGAGTAATAGGCAAAGAGAATAGGGTGGATGGATGTAAGAGCATAGGAAAGAGACAGTGGATAGAGACCTGGGATAGAAATGGTGAGAGTGTGTGAGTTTTAAAGAGAGTGAGACCACAAATATGGGGAAAGGAGGAAGTATTTCTGCCTAGGTTTCTGGAGACTGATTTGATTAGAAAGGAATGAGACTAAACTACAGGGAGTAAAAGACCTGAGGGGATTTCTAAAACCACAGGGACTTTCTGAGAATTTCAATTACAGTTAGTTTATGAGGAATCTCAACATCATCTAGTCCAAATATGGAGTAGTTTTTATTTTTCTCAGTCATTCCATCAACTGGATTCTGAAATTCTCCCCTTGTCACTCCTTAGTGATATCTTGAGCAGATTTAATACTTCTCCAGTCCTTTTGAGATATTGATACTGCAATCTAGTTTAAAATTCTAAATCTCCATCTCCATCTAAAGCTCACCTTCTTTCTGCATATCACAGGCTAGGTCTGTAGCTCAACCTTGGCATATATTTTGGAGGTAGGCATGGTTTATCTGAGATACACTCTTCTTGCCCCTCCCTCTCCCAGATCTAGCTTTTCTGATGTGGAGACCAGGGATGAGTGGTAAGAAGGAGGATATCCTTTTCTGTAATTGTGTTGATTAAGGTATAGGCTAAGCTGCAGGACAGGGAGACCTCAAATACAGAGGCTTAAATAAGATTGAGGTTTATTTCTTTCTTATATAATAGAAAAAGTATAGCTAAGAGGTCTAGAATAGGTAAGCTGTGTCTATTCCACAAAGTCATTCAAGGGCTCAGGATGACCAGATGGCTCTCTTTCCTATAGCTCTGGTCTTATCCTATGGCCTCCATTCTCCCTTGCATGGAGCCACAGGAGCTGATGAAGCCTTCCTGTGCCTTTTTGTGTGTGTGTGGCCCAAGGGATGCTGAGATGGAGATACACCCCCTTTCCCAGGTACCTGATACCACAGTCTCTAATTGCCAGTTGGCAAGGGTTGGTCCAGTGGAAATCTCCAACAGAGTAGACACCAGTCCCTGTACTAACTTACACTCCTGAACCCCCAGGGGGCACGTGTAATGTTCTCTAAGACTGCTCAGAGGGGCAGGGGGGATCAACCTCAGAGGGTGATCCTGCACATTGCTGCATCAAAACAAGCATCCTCTTGAGTAAAGAAATGCCTGATTTGCCTGTTCGGTGTCTGTGAGTAATTTTACTGTTATTCCCCCTTCACTTGGCTTGAGAAAGAGATGTCATCTCTTGCACAGGGAGAAGAGCTTGCCGGCTTACATCATAAACCCTCATCTCCTGGTGCTGCTGACTCTCCTGCCACCCTCCCCAGCATTCTCAGGTGAATGAGGGAGGTAGGGTGAGGCGATGCTGTGGACAGTGCTATCTGGTTCAACTGTTTCTTAGAATGTCCTGGGGGACATGCTCCAGTTGTTAGCAGCTTTTATAGAATGTGGTACATAATACTTCTTTGTCTTCAGTTTTGGACACAAGTCATAGGAAAAGTTCCAGTCAACACCTTATTGTGTAATCAGTATGACCAACAGATGAGAAGAGAAACCAAAATTGTTGGTAGGCTATGAATTATATGGCAGATGAGCAATCTAAAAAAAGTATCCTAAATTTGGGTTAAGTAATTAATAAAAAAGACTTTTCGTGTGTAGTAATAGAAAAAAAGGCAAAGAATAATGGTATTGGTTTATGTCTATTGGTTCAAAAAGTCCACTTTATAAAATATATATTTTAAAAAATTGTTCAACCAGGTGCAGTGGCTTATGCCTGTAATCCCAACACTTTGGGAGGCCAAGGTGGGTGGATCACCTGACGTTGGGAGTTCGAGACCAGCCCGACCCACATGGAGAAACCCTGTCTCTACTAAAAACACAAAATAAGCCGGGCGTGGTGGTGCATGCCTGTAATCCCAGCTATTCAGGAGGCTGAGGCAGGAGAATCGCTTGAACCCTGGAGGTGGAGGTTGTGGTGAGCCGAGATCGTGCCATTGCACTCCAGCCTGGGCAGCAAGAGCAAAACTCTGTCTCAAAAACAAGAAAAGAAAATAATTGTTCATACACATCCCAAGGCAATATTGCTGCTTATTGCAGAATTATTTCTAATTGTGAAAATTGGAAGTAATTTAAATATCCAACAACAGAAGATTGGTAAAATACATTATAAATGAAAATATTAAAAATTGCATTATAAATAAAATGTTATATTATCCAGCCAATAATCATGAAATTGTAGATGGATAATTACTGGCATGAAAAAATATTTATGATAGATTATAGATTAAGACAAGCATATTACAAACAGTATACATAGTATGATGCTATGTGTGTGTGCATGCACTTGGGCATGTATAAGTAGATAAATTGTTATAAACTTTCTGAACCACAATTTGCAGTAGGAGCCAAGAATCTAAAGAATGTTAATATATAGAGAAAAATGACTGCATGGTTGCTCTAAAAATGATATTGGTGTGATTCTATTTGGTGAGATTACTATTTATTTAAATATTTTAACATTTATTTATATTTCCTGATTTTTCTTCAGTAAACATTTATTACTTGGATAATTGAAAATTAAAATACTAAAAAAATACATTTGAGAAGAACACATACACATATATCTATCTTATCTTGTTATGGAGAAAAACTTTCTAAATCTAAAAGCTGGGTAGCCATGGTGTACTGGAGCTTGCTTGTACAGATTTGTTAAATCTGATTCTAAAATATTCAGGGCCAGGCACGGTAGCTTACGCTTGTAATCCCAGCACTTTGGGAGGCTAAGGCGGGTGGATCACTTGAGGTCAAGAGTTTGAGACTAGCCTGACCAACATGGTGAAACCCCATCTCTACTAAAAATACAAAATTAGCCAGGCGTGGGGGCACATGCCTGTAATCCCAGCTACTAGGGAGGTTGAGGCAGGAAAATCACTTGAACCTGGGAGGCAGAGGTTGTGGTGAACCGCGATCATGACATTGCACTCCAGCCTGGGCAACAAGAGCGAAACTCCGTTTCAAAAAATAAAATCAAATATAAATAAATATATAAATAAAAATAAAATATTCAGGAATTTTGCCAAAAAATTAGTTGGTAGCTGGCCCTCAGCAATAGTGGGAATATTAATACTGCAGATATCAGCAAATGCTACAGATCAGACTTTTCTTTTGAACCTGCTTTACCAGCACACATCTGAATGACAGTGATAGCAAAGAAAAGGGGAACTTACTTGTTTATGTAAAAATAAATGTGGGGCTTAGTGGCAAGTGATTAGATCATGGGGGAGGAGTTCTCATGAATGAGTTGACATCATTGCCTTAGTGCTATTCTTGTGATAGTGAGTGAGTTATTGTAAGATCTGGTTGTTTAAAAGTATGTAGCACCTCCCCACACTCGCTCTTGCTCCTGTTCCTGTTATGGAAGATGCCATGCTCCCCCTTTGCCTTCCACCATGATTGAAAGCTCTGTGAGGCCTCCCCAGAAACAGAAGCCACTATGCTTTCTGTACAGCCTGTGGAACTGTGAGCCAATTAAATCCCTTTTCTTTATAAATTAGTTAGTCTCAGGTATTTCTTTATAGCAGTGCAAGAACGGACTAAAACAGAAAATTGGTACCGAGGAGTGGGGCATTGCTATAAAAATGCCTGAAAATGTGGAAGCAGCCTTGGAATTGGGTAACAGGCAGAGGTTAGAAGAGTGTGGAGGGCTCAGAAATAGACAGGAAGATGAGGGAAAATTTGGAAATTCCTGGAGACTTGTTAAATTGTTTTGACCAAAATGCTGATAGTGATAGGGATAATGAAGTCCAGGCTGAGGAGGTCTCATACAGAAATGAGGAACTTATTAGGAACTGGAACAAAGATCACTTTTGTTAAGTGTTAGCAAAGGACTTGGAAACATTGTGTCCCTACCCTAGGAATCTGTGGAACTTGGAACTTGAGAGAGATCATTTAGGGTATCTGGCAGAATAAATTTCTAAGTTTTAAAGTGTTCAACATGTGGTCTGGCAACTTCTAACAACCTATGCTCATATGTGTGAGCAAAGAAATGACCTGAAACTTGAACTCATATTTAAAAGGAAAGCAGAGTGTAAAGGTTTGGAAAATTTGTATCCTGGCCATATGGTAGAAAAGAAAAGCCCACTTTCAGGAGAGGAATTAAGTAGGTTGCAGAAATTTTCATAACTAAAAGAAAGGCAAATGCTGATAGCCAAGACAATGGGAAGGTGGCTTCGAAGGCATTTCAGAGACCTTAGAGGCAGCCACTTCCATCACAAGCCTAAGGAGGCTTAGGAAGGAAGAATGGTTTCCTGGGCCAGACCCAGGGACACTGCTCCTCACATCCCAGCCACTCTAGCTCCAACAATGGCTCAAAGTGGCCCAGGTACAGGTCAGGCCACTGCTTCAGAGAGTGTAAGCTATAAGCCTTGGCAGCTTCCACGTGGTGTTAAGCCTGCAGGTGTGCAGAGTGTAAGAGTTGAGGCTTGGAAACCTCCACCTAGATTTCAGAAGAAGTATGTAAAAGCCTGGATGTCCAGGCAGAAGCCTGCTGTAGGGCTGGAGCCTTCATGGAGAACCTCTACTAGAGCAGTGTGGAGGGGAAATGTGGGGTTGGAGCCCCAACACAGAGTCCCCACTGGGGCACTGCCTAGACAAGCTGTGAGAAGAAGGCCACTGTTCTCCAGACCCCAGAATGGTAGATCCACTGGCCGCTTGCACCTTGTGCCTGGCAAAGCTTCAGGCAGTCAACACCAGCTTGTGAGAGAAACTGTGGAGACTGAACTCTGCAAAGCCACGGGGGAGGAGACGCCCAATGCTTTGGGAGCCCACCTCTTGCACCAGTGTACCCTGGATGTGAGGCATGGAATCAAGGGAGATTATTTTGGAGCTTTAAGATGTAATGACTGCCCTGCTGGGTTTCAGAATAGCATGGGGCCTGTAGCCCCTTCCTTTGGCTGGTTTCTCTCTTTTGGAACAGTTGTACTTACCCAGTGCCTGTACCCTCACCGTTTGGGAGTAACTAACTTGCTTATGGTTTTATAGGCTCATAGGTGGAAGGGATTTGCCTTGTCTCAGATGAGACTTTGGACTTCTTTTGAGTTAATGCTGGAATGAGATAAGACTTTGGGGGACTGTTGAGAAGGGATGATTGTATTTTGCAATATGATAAGAACATGAAATTTGGAGACGCTGGGGGTGGAATGATATACTTTGGATCTCTGTCCCCACTAAATCTCATGTCCAATTGTAATCCCCCATGTTGGAGGTGGGTCCAAGTGGGAGGTGATTGGATGGGGGTAGAGTTCTCATGAATCTGTTAGTATTACCTTCTTGGTGCTGTTCTCATGATAGTGAGTAAGTGAGTTATCATATTATGAGATCTGGTTGTTTAAAAGCATGTAGCACTTCCTCTCTCTCTCTCTCTCTCATTCCTGCTCTGGCCATGTTCCTGCTCTCTCGTTCACTTTTCACCATGATTGTAAGTTTCCTGAGACCTCTCCAGAATCAGAAGCCACTGTGTTTCCTGTACAGCCTGCAGAACTGTGAGCCAATTAAACCTCATTCCTTTATAAATTACCTAGTCTCAGGTGATTTTTTCAGCAGTGCAAGAATGGACTATTACACAATTAAATAGTAAAAAACAGAACCCTGAAAGAAAAATAGGTAAATGACATGAACAGGTAATTCACTAAAAAGATACATATTGCCAATAAAAGAAGAAAATAAAAATAAAACAATAATGAGATGTCACTCTACATCTATCAAATTAACAGATCTCTAAAGTGTTATTTTTGTGGAGGATGCATAGAATGTCTACCCCAGCACACTCTTGGAGGGCAGGTAAAGTGGAACAAACTTTATGGAGAGCATTTGGTGGTATGTAGCATAACAATGCTCATGTTCTTCAACCTAGTTATTCTTTCCCAGAAATTTATCCTAAAGCAGTAGTAAAAGATTCAGACCAAGATTGTGTACAAAGGTGCTTATAACATTTTGTGAAATGGAAAGGGCAAATCTCCCCTCAGACAGAGCTCCGCATGACTGGTCATGAGCTAAGATTTACTCAGGTACTGATATATCAGTGGCAATTTCAAACATTTGGCTGGAAAACTTTAGGTCATTAAGGGAGAATTTATTAAAAGGTAAATGTCCAAGTGATGACATTTCTCATTCCCAACACATTTACAGGGTGCAATTTTGAAGTTCTAGGATCAGGTGGGTAAGAGAAACTATAGGACTCTGTAGGGGCAGTAGGGAGGAAAAGAGGGAAAGGAAGATCACTATTCTGCACATTGATGTGAGTGCTAACCTCACTGCGAGAAGCACCTCACAAATTATGACACTGTGCCCATAGCATTTGTTTCTTTCCTTATTGATTAATAAACCATACTATCTACTCCTTCATGATAAAAACACCTAACAGGCTAGGAATAAAAGAGGATTTTCTCAACTGATAAAAAACATCTATGGAAAAACTCACAGTTAACATTATACTTAATGGTAAAAGATATACTTAAAGCTTTTACCCTAACATCGGGAACAAGATAAGGATGTCCGCTCCCACTACTTTTTTTCAGACTAGATCTCATTCTGTTACCCAGGCTGGAGAGCAGTAGTGTGATTATAACTCACTGCAGCCTCGACCTCCAGGCTCAAGCAATTCCCCAACCTCAGCCTCCCCGGTAACTGGGAGTTTAGGCACACATCAGTATGCCTGGCTAATTTTTTTTTTTTTTTTTTTGTAGAGACAGAGTCTCCCTATGTTGCATATGCTGATCTTGAACTCCTGGCCTCAAGTGATCCTTCTGCCACAGCCTCCCACAGTTCTGGGATTACAGATGTGACCCACTGTGCCTGGCCCTGCTCTCACCACTTCTATTCAACATTTTACTGGAGGTACTAACCAGGGCAATTAGGAGTTAAGAATCCATATTGGAAAGGAAGAAGTAAAACTGCCTCTATTTGCAGATGATGCTGAGACCAGCTCGGTCGAGGAGACCCTAACCCAGCGGCGTTAGAGGAATTAAAGACACACACACAGAAATATAGATGTGTGAAGTGGGAAATCAGGAGTCTCACAGCCTTCAGAGCTGAGAGCCCTGAACAGAAATTTACCCACATATTTATTAACAGCAAACCAGTCATTAGCATTGTTTCTATAGATATTAAATTAACTAAAAGTGTCCCTCATGGGAAACGAAGGGATGGGCGGAATTAAAGGAATAGGTTGGGCTAGTTAACTGCAGCAGGAACACGCCTTTAAGGCATCAAGCGCTCATGCTATTGTTTGTGGCTAAAGAATGCCTTTAAGTGGTTTTCCGCCCTGCCCAGGGCGGGCCAGGTGTTCCTTGTCCTCATTCCCATAAACCCCCAACCTTCCAGCTTGGGCGTTAGGGCCATTATGAACATGTCACAGTGCTGCAGAGATTTTGTTTATGGCCAGTTTTGGGGCCAGTTTATGGTCATATTTTGGGAGGCCTGCTCCTAACAGATGACGTTATTTTCTTTATAGAAAATACTTAGAAATCTACTTGTCTTAGTCAATTTGGGCTGCTGTAAAAAGTGCTAGAAACTGAGTGGCTTATAAACAACATAAATTTATTTCTCATTGTTCTGGAGCCTGGAAGTCTGAGGTCAGAGTGTCAGCATGGTTGGCTTCTGGTGAGGGCCTTTTCTGGGTTGTAGACTGCTGTCTTTTGTTGTACCCTCACATGGCAGAAAAAGGACTAGCAAGCTCTTTGGGTCTTTTTTTATAAGGGCACTAATCCCATTCATGAGGGCTCCACTGTCAAGACTTGATTACCTCCCAAATGTCCCACCTCCTGATATTATCACATTGAGGGTTATGATTTCAGCATATAAATTTTGGGGCAGTACACACATTTAAGTCTATAACACCACTAAAAGACCATTAGAACCAATAAACAAGTTCAGAAAGATTGCAAGATACACATCACTATATAAAAATCAATGATACTTCTATACAGCAGCAATGAACAAATCAAAAATTTGAAGAACAGTGCATCAAAAAATACTTAGAAATAAGTTGAAAAAAAGAAATACAAAACATATACTCTGAAACTATAAAAGACCATTGAAAAAAATTAAAGACCAAAATCCATTAAAGAAATTCCAAGCCTTTTTTTTTTTTTTTTTTTTTTTTTTTTTTGAGACAGAGTCTTGTTCTCTTGCCCTGGCTGGAGTGCAATGGTGCAATCTCGGCTCGCTGCAACCTTCACCTCTTGGGTTCAAGTGGTTCTCCTGCCTTAGCCTCCCGAGTTAGCAAGGATGTAGAGAAATTAGAGCTCTTAACTATTGCTGATGGGAATATAAAATGATATCAAGACAAAAGTGGCTCCATCTTGGGTGCTAATCCACCATGTTGACTTCTGATTAGCCTCAGTCCCATGAATGTCTCCTGATTCCTACTTTATTTACTATCCTTAGTGTTCTCACTATAGACAGTAGGAAGGGGTCTAAGCTGTTGATCAAGAATCAGGTCTTTCAAAGGCCCACTATTCTGGCATTGGGTTGCTCATCTATTTTTTCTTTGCCTACTGCAGCTGAGATCAGATCATACCACATTTGTTTCCTGGTAATTCTAACTGGGTCTTTCAGGCCTCCCTTTTTAAGTTCAGCAGAATTGGCTTCTTCCTTTTTCCAGGAAAGAATTCAAGCCGGAGGTAGAAGAAAACAGTTTTATTGAACAGGCAGTGTTATATCTCTGGTGGTGTTACAGTTCCCTGACTGCTCCCGCAGAACAGGGCTACCCCATAGGCAGAGTAGCAACTTAGGGCAGTTTTGCAGTCATATTTATACCCACTTTTAATTGCATGCAGATTAAAGGGCAGTTTCTGCAGAAATTTCTAGGGAAGGGTTAGTAATCATTGGGTCATTGCCATGGAAAAGGGTGGTAATGTCTGGCTGTTGCCATGGCAATGGTAAATTGACATGGCACACTGGCGGGTGTGTCTGAATGAAAGCTGCTTTCACCCCATCCCTGTTTTAGCGAGTCCTCAGTCTGGTCCAGTGTCTGAGCCCCGCCCCTGGAGTCGAGTCCTGCCTTCTACCTCAAAGCCATTAAAAACTTTAATTCAGTTGAGACAAATATAGGGCTGGTACCACACCAACAACTCAGGACTACCGTAGAGGATGGTCCATTAACCATAGTGGCAAACAAAGTCCAGCCAGACAAATTTCTACTGGAGCTGGTAAAAGGCCAACAGCAAATATTATTTGGGACTCCCCAAGACCTTGAGGCAGAGGAGGGAACACTTGAATAGAAGTTTGACTGGCAATCTTCCCCAGGTTGGATAAGGTTTTTTTTGTTTGTTTTTGTTTTTTTTTGTTTTGTTTTGTTTTGTTTTTTTACTAGAGAATGGGGAATTCCTTGACAACTAAAGAGGTCTTCATTGATCCTGCTGGAGTCTGGACCAAGACGCTCCACATAGCCATACACGGAACATGGCCCTTTTTAAAGGACACTCTTGGTGGCCGCTTGGTATATTTCTTTGCTGCCCCTGTGACCTTACCCTTGCCCTCAGGCAACACGTTTGGTGTGCACCCTCAGCCCATAGTCCTCGGGCTGTCTGTGTCATAACTAAAAGAGATGAAGCTACCATAGCCATTTTGCCTGATGGGGAAGAACTGCCCTGCCAAGTACCTACTCGACACTCATATTTCCTCCCATAGTCTTCTGTTCCTGCTGCTGCCCTGCCCTGCAAAATGCCTCTGGGTTTGGATTCTGGAAAATACGATGTCAAAGGCATGATTAATTCTGTGTCTCATACTTGGCACAGGTATCATTGCCTGTTGTTTGTATTGTTGCTGCAGCCTCTGCTTACAAGTAGAAAATAAACCGATGCAACGTGTCACCCACATCACCAAAATGACTGCAGCAACCCCTTTCCCCCAGAGGCTCAGGACCCATCATGGAAGAGGTGGGCGCTTGAGGTTGTAAGAGCTGGATCAGAGGGGTGGAGTGTGGAGGCAAAAGTGGCTCCATCTTGGATGCTAATCTGCCATGCTGACTTCTGATTAGCTCCAGTCTCCTGAATGCCTCCTGATTCCTACTTTATTTACTGTCCTTAGTGTAAGAACATGAACTCACTATAGATCCTGACTTTAGATCAAAGCAACATTGATGTTATCACACATATTATAGGCTATCATGCACATAACAGTCTTGCCTGTTCTGGAAGGTGGCCTTTCGCTGTCTGTATAGAGCATGTACTTCCTTTCCCTACATAAGGTGTCGGTAAGTCCTGGGTCTGGACAGGAATGCTGCAGAGATCTACCTGTATTGCTCCTCTTTTGGCCATGCTTCTGTGGGTAAGTTCCCCAGGTAAATCACCCTTTACTGACAAACTGGATTTTCTGCTCAGTTCTTTGGTTTCTCAGCTCCTAGGGCATTTGGGGGTTGCTTTGCCTATATGGCTGTTTCACAGAACAAATGGTATAGCTGCTTTCAAACAGTCTGGCAGTTCCTCAAAAGGCCAAATGCAGAGTTACCGTGTGATGCAGCAGCAATTCCACTCCTAGGTATATACGCAAGAGAAAATATGTCTACACAAAAGCTTGTACGTGAATGTCAATGGCAGCATTATTCATAAGAGCCATAATATCCATCAACTGATAAATGGATAAATAAAATGTACACACATACACTTGAAAATCATTTGGCAATAAAAAAGTGAAATATTGAATGGACGAACCATGGAAACATTACACGAAGTGAAAGAAGCCAGTAACAAAAGGCTACTTTTTATGTGATTGCATTTGTGTGAAATATCCAGAATAGACAAATCTATAGAGATCAGTATGATCTATAGAGTAGATTGGTGGTTGCCTAGGGCTGGGATGCGTAGAGAAGTGGAGGTGATGACTAAGGAGTATAGTGTTTCCTTTCAGTGTAATGAAAATGTTCTAAATTGATTTGGGGATGGTTGCACCACTCTGTGAATATGCCTAAAGTCATTGAATTACACATTTTAAATGGGTGAAATTTTTTTATGGTTTGTGAATTATAACTCAATAAAGCTTTGTTAAAAAAAACAAACAACAACTAATTACAGATCACATCTAATTGACAACATATTTTTACTGCCCTGAATCCAAAAAGAAGTGCCCAGGTATGGGATAGGAGTGGGCAGAGAAACTGCTATGAAGAGATGTACGGGGTTGGTTAGAGTATAAAGTATGAAGTCTTTATTTTGAATTAACTCCGTGGGCTGCTGTTAACTGGAATTAGGCTTGTACTTATTGGCATGGCTGTGATAACGCTATTCTAGACCCGCATTGTCCAAGATGGTAGTAGCCTCTGGCCAAACGTGATTGAGTGCCCAAAATGGTATAGCCCAATTGAGATGTTCCGTAAGTATAGAACACACACTGGATTTTGAAAACTTAGAATGAAAAAAGTAAAATATCTCATTAATAATGCTTTATAATCATTGCATGTTTGGATATATTAGACTAAATAAAATATTTTTAAAAATTTAAAAAGAAGCTGTATTGTCTGAGAATGGAAGTTCTCCCTGGGAGATGAGGCTGTGTCAATGCATGGATGTACATGATTAGAAGTATGTGTTTATTGAGTGATGGGTGTACATGATTAGAAGTGTGTGTTTGTTGAGTGATAGGTGTACATGATTAGAAGTGTGTATTTGTTGAGTGATGGGTGTACATGATTAGAAGCGTGTGTTTGTTGAGTGATGGATGTACATGATTAGAAGTATGTGTTGAGTGATGGGTATACATGATTACAAGTGTGTATTTGTTGAGTGATGGGTGTACATGATTACCAGTGTGTATTTGTTGACTGATAGGTATACATAATTACACCTATCACTGTGTTTGTTCCATGGTGACCCACTGGACAACAGGGGGAAAAAGAGGCAGGTGGGTGCCTCTGAATTAGACACTTTATTTTATTTATTTTATTTTTTATTTTTTGAGACGGAGTCTCGCTCTGTCACCCAGGCTAGAGTGCAGTAGTGTGGATCTCGGCTCACTGCAACCTCCAGCTCTTGGGTTCAAGCGATTCTCCTGCCTCAGTCTCCTAAGTAGCTGAGATTACAGGCATGTGCCACCAGGTCTGACTAATTTTTTTTTATTTTTAGTAGAGACAGGGTTTCGCCATGTCGGCCAGGCTGATCTCGAACTCCTGACCTCAGGTGATCTGCCTGCCTCAGCCTCCCAAAGTGTTGGGATTATAGGCATGAGCTACTGCACCCGGCCTGAATTACACACTTTAAACGGGTGAGGGTGAACTTTTTTATGATCTGTGAATCATATCTCAATAAAGTTTTGTTAAAAACAACACACACACACACACAACTAACTACAGATCACATCTAATTGACAGCATATTTTTACTGCCCTGAATCCAAAAAGAAATGCCCACGTATGGGCTATTGGTAGGCAGAGACACACACACTTGTAATCATGTACACAACTGCTAGTGGTGGGGATGAGTCTGTGGGGGGAAAAACAGGAATTCAGAGTGCTGAGGAGCTTCCCTTACTGCTATGTCCACTTCCCTCCCCTGGGCATTGCTCCCTCGGCCTGGATTCACAAAGTTAATGCTTTTGGGAGCCAGGAACTAATTTCTTGGTCAAGGACACCTCCCTCCTGTCCAGTTAGGGGTCTCAGGGAGGAAATGGCAGGCGGGCAGTTTCATTCTTTCAGTTCCAGAAAATGTTTATAGCCATAACATATTTCCTCTATTAAACAAATTCTGAGGTAAGGGGAAACAGAGAGAGACAGTGAGAACATTACAAGTCAAAAAGAATCTCAGCGCTCTTAGTTTAGGGAAGTTGGCGTTGCTCGCGGTGTGGTAGAAAAGCTGAGTATGGGAGAGAACTGTGGAGGGAAGGAAGAGAGGCAGTTTTGTCATCCCCACATCCGGTTTTGACTGGACACCATGCAGGCTGAGATCAACTTCAGAGGCAGTCAGCTGGAATCCCGTAACTTTATTTGCCCATTTATTGTGTTGCTATTGTGTTGTTACTACTGGAAAAGGCAAGAGTAGAACTATGAGAATGGCTTCCTTGAACATGCTGTCAACAAATCCCAGGATTTTTATAAACCCTATGTGAAAATCACGCTAAGAATCTGTTTTCTTCTTAGCATGTTTTTCACTTAGGTTTACAAAAGTATGTTTTGAAGAAAGCTTGAAAAGATCAGTGGGAAAAAAATTCAGCATCAAATTTTCTCTGCAAATCAACTTGTCAAAAAAGACATGATTAACATCCATCCTGTAACTAGCGCATGAATGATCTTCCCCCTTTACGAATGTGTTTCAGCACAACTTTAATCTTGACGCCTTCCTCTTTCTGCTCTTAATAGTGGATAGATGAAAAGGCAAGAGGAAAAACACAGCAGCTGAAACACACCCAGAGGCACGCTTCAGCAGCATAGCCACGACGGGAAGCATTTTGAATTCAGCCAATTATGATCTGTGGATTATTACCACACCTCATTTACTTCGTCAGTGTAGGCAATGGTAAACTGACTGTAGTGAAATTCGGAACCATAGAAACATGATTCTATTTTAATACAGGCCTATCGGTTAACCCACAGACTATGCTACATAGGAATAAGAGAAAATGTTTATTCTTAATTATGTAATGTCATTCCAGTGGAATTCGGTAGGTGGCATAAGAGAGCCTTTTTGTTTTGTTTTGTTTTCAACACTAAATGTGGTTAACAGTGAAATAAGTCTTCAAGGAAGTGCTTGAGTTTCTTATGGACTGCCAAACGGAACAGACAAGCAGGTTGTCTTGGTAAGCAACATACTATTTTATTTTGTAAAAGAAAATAATTGTATAGCTAGTTATTAAGTACAGAATTCTCAAAAATCTGTGTAAGTCCTGGGTGTTTTTCTAAGTGGGTTATATTTCTGATAGGTACATAGTTACTGTGTAGTTTGTACTGGCATTTGTGTATCAGTTCTGAGTCCTAAATCAGAGAAAGTCCCCTCGCTGCTCTGGGAATAACACCTCGTGTGTGATTTGCTTACAAGAAATATTTTTGAGTTGGGAAATAAATATTTGGGTCACACACGTCTTCTGATTTTCTTCCAGAACAGCTGCTAGTTGTTGATTTTGACAGCATTTCTCTTCACCCCATCCAGTCATTCGTATTCTCTTCGCAGTGTTAAGGAAAATGAGATATAAGTCAGTTACTCCTGGAGGCAATGCTGCTGTTCAGCGCTTCTGTTTTTGTGGGCAGGTTTGTTTCAGTTTTTTTCTCTGGGCTTTCCCACTAGCTAGTCCTTCTGTTTCTCAGACCACTAACATGGTTCTGGGGAGCTAGAAGTCAGGTGGAATTGCAGGTTTTGAAAATGTTTCCCAGGCTACACCCAATTTGGTCAAAAGACTTGAAAGCGAATGTGTTTTTATAACAAACAAAAGGCAAAGGTTCTCAAAACCACATAGAAAACAAAGCAGAACAGTTCTTGAACTGTCTCAAGTTCTTCTAACCTGCAATTAATAGCTAGTAGGGTTGTGCAGAGAAGGCCCTTAGTAAATATTTACAGGACTAAACTCAATGGGCCAGATAGATTGCATGGGTATTGTCCATTAAGACCAGTCAAAGCCTTGATTTGATGCCTCCAAAATCTCCAAACGAAGACAAATTATATGTATTGATTCATTGTATCATATAATGTGAGGCTAAACCTATCATAATAATGAAAATTGACAGAAGCACACCTAGAGGCATTTTACACTTTCAAATTAAAGCATCCTTTACTGCTCAGCTTATTTTCTGGGTAGTAAAAGAGTTTTAAGGTTCTAAAATAGATGAGGCTCAGTCATGGTTGTTAAGACTTTGATCAAAAAATGCTTTGGTTAGGAAACTGAGACATTGATCTTCATTGATTTAGCAAGTTTGGTACATAAAATTCAAAGATCCTGGAAATATTAAAAATCAATTATTCCTGTGTATAACATTTGATTTCTTAATTATAGAAATAAGAATGTTTTGTAAACTGAGTACTTGAAATTAATGACTTTAAATGAAAGGGCAAGATGGAGGTTGGGCAAATAGAAGATATGTGAGTCAATTAATTTAACTCGACACAAAACTGAAGCTATGCTTTCATTAAATGCTTGCATTAGCGGTGGCAAATCCATATGGGTCTGTTGGAACTTGATTCTTGCCTCCTCAGTGGAAAGAATTTGTCTGAGGGGCATACGGCAGAGTGAGAGACTAAGGCAAGTTTTAGAGCCAGAGTGAGAGTGTCACGCCCAGGGCCAGGTTCCAGCCCATACTGAGGTCTGAGGGGAGTGGGTGGATGAGCAGATAGCTGAAAGAACACTCAGGGGGCCGTAGGCAGGTGAAAGGTGATTTTATTCAGCAGCAGCTCTCATCAGCAGCTTACTTACAGTAGTTCTCTCAGACTGTCCGCCTTGTCCTGGCTGCTTAGTTTGGCAGCTTCCACACACAGCTGTGCGTCCGGCTCTCCCTTACCCTCAGGGTCAGCAGCTTAACTCTTTCTCTTGGCTGGGCACGAGCACGCCAAGCTGTGTCCTGGCTCCCCTCAGTCCGTCTACAAAGACAGACAGCATTGGCGCTCTCTCTCTCTCTCTCTCTCTCTCTGGGTGCCAATGCACCTGTATGGTGTCAGCAGGGCAATTATACCATTTACAGACAACAGTGACTTAGAGCCAAGGGATGAACCTTATCTATGTTATGGCAATGGTGGTAAGCTTCTCTATGCTATGTCTACATGGCTACGATAAAAAGTGAGTTACACGCCGGCACTCTAAATTCGCTGAGTTACTCTGGATGTTTACCTCAGCCTATCCTTGACCAAAGCACAGCCATATTCCTTACAGAGAGTTTATTAAAAAGTTTTAGATCAGGAACGAAAGGAAGTAAAGTATACTTGGAAGAGGACCAACTGGGCAACTTGAGAGATCCAAGTGCCCAGTTTAACCTTTGACTTGGGGCTTATTCGTTGGCAGGCTTCTGGAGTTTTGTGTCTCTTCCTCCCTGATTCTTCCCTTGGGATGGGCTGTCTGCACGTGTGGTGGCCTGCCAGCCCTTGGGATGGGCTGCATGCACACTGTGTTTACTGAAGTTGTGCACATGCTCACTGGAGACATTTTTCCCTTGCCAGACAAGCCTTCTTAGAGGAAGGTCACATACCCATTGAAGTCTGCCATTGCGCCTCTTGGCATGCATGCTCCAGCCTGCTTGCCCAACTCCTGAGATTTTATCAGGAGGCTGCTAACCACCAGCTTCAGGCGTGTTTTCTATTAGGAGATTGACTTTCCCAGGTGCTGGCTGCAACCAATTATTATTCTAGAGAGACTGATTTTTTGTTTTTGTTTGTTTGTTTGTTTGTTTTTGAGACAGAGTCTTGCCCTGTTGCCCAGGCTGGAGTGCAATGGCATGACCTCAGCTCACTGTAACCTCTGCCTCCTGGATTCAAGCAATTATCCTGCCTCAGCTTCCCCAGGAGCTGGGATTACAGGCACCTGCCACCATGCCCGGCTAATTTTTGTATTTTTAGTACAAGGGTTTCACCATGCTGGCCAGGCTAGTCTCGAACTCCCAACCTCAGGTGATCCGCCCGTCTCGGCCTCCCAAAATGCTGGGATTACAGCATGAGCCACGGCCCCCGGGTTAGAGAGACTGTTTAACAACCGCCTGATCATCACCTGATGGTCACCTGATAATCCTGGTTGGGGGGCCCCTCTCCTGTCCTGCTCATGTCTGCCTAAGTACCTGCTCTAACACTTGCGGACAGGCAGTTTTATAAATGTATGTATTTTTGTGACGATGGCTGTTGTTAAGGAAAAAAGAACAACTTTCGTCTTGCTTGTGGTAGGTTCTGTGAGCCAAGCACTTGCACCCATACATGGGGTCCTGTCTGCCCCTGTCTCTCTGATCACTTTTGCATACCATGCTGATCACTGATTCCATGAACTCTGCAGTTGGCTAGGAGGTGGAAAGAGCCCTGATCTGGATTCAGGCATAGGAATAAGCAGGGAACCCCACTTGGGCCTTAAGGCCAGGCCACTTTTGTTTCGACCTATCGTGTAACAGGTAGCTCTGCTTTGAGATATTAGGCACTGCCCCAGGGTATTATTTTTATTCCCATTATTTGAGTCCATTTAAATGGCCATAACAAAGTACCAGACTGGGTGGCTTATAAACAACAGACATTTGTTTCTCACAGTTCTTTAGGGTGGAAGTCTGAGATCAGGATGGTAGTGTTGTTGGGTTCAGGCGAGGGCCCTCTTCTGGTTTGCAGATGCCTCCTTCTTGTATTTTCACATGGCAGAAAGACAGCCAGAGAGCTCTCTGGGGTCCTTTTTATAAGGGTACTATAAAGGCTCTGTTCCTATGACCTAATTACTTCCCAATTTTCTCCTGCTAATACCATCACACTGGGGGTTAGGATTGCAACATAAGAATTTCACAGGGCACAAACACTGAAGCTATAACATCCATTGAAGTATTGCTCCTTGTGTGAGTAGCTCTTTCAGGAAGCTGGAGAGGAAGAATTGGGAAATTTCTGGGTCTTTCAGCCAAATACAATCAATGTCATAAAAACACCACCTTGACTTTTAACATGAACGTTAATGTCTGCATCATCTTCCTTGCTCAGGGTCTTCATGAACACTAATGGGGGTATCAGGCCCTTTTCCATGTTAGAAGAAATCAGGATAACAAAGGCATATTGGGCACCTCTACAAAAGGGTAAGTCCAAGGAAGGCTCAAAAAAACCCAGATAAGTTTGCATGTCTAAATTGGGGAACTTTTGTAACTGAAGGTTGTTTCTAGAAGCTGAATTATTTAGGTTCTCTGTGCTCATTGAGATATGGAAGGGGATATATGAAGAGGAATTTGGTGCTTTGCTGATACTGATGGCCTGCTTGTCTAATGGTTCTAGGGGATTTTGAATACGTTCCTTGTGAGAACTGGGTAGCTGTGTAATCGCAGCTGAAAGGGTCTCTGGAGGTGAGTAGTGCACACTCTAGAGTTCATCCCAACACAGCTCCCTCTGTTCTCATATGCCACTGGAATGCTGACCACGAAATAGTGTCTGAGCTAGAGCAGTTTGAATACTGGTACAATAGGCATAACCTAGAACAATACCTGTCACTGCATAGAGAATAAATACGTATTTGATGAATGAATGAAAAAAAGTATTCTGAATAAGAGAGAGGAGGAAACAACTCCCTTTCTCAAAACCTCCCAGTGTTCGCCACCCTCTCGTCATTTTTGGGGTAGAATCCCAACTCCTCACAATGATCAACAAAGCCTGAGTAATCTTGGCCCTAACTCCTCTCATCTTCCCTAACTCCATGCTAACATTGAACTTCCCATTCCTTCTCAGACAAGCCAAGCTCAATTCCATCTCAGGTCCTTTATACTTGCCTTTTCTTTTGCCAGAAATGCCATAGGTTACCCAGACCTTCCCATAGGTTACTCATTCACTTCATTCTGATTTCTACTCTAGTGTCATCATCTCAAAAAGGCCTTCTCTAACTCATTACTCAAAAATAGCCATCCCCAAGCACTGTCTTATACCTACAATTTACCCTGATTTATTTTTCTCTGTAGAACTTATCACTACAGGAACTTGAGTTTAATCATTTGTTTATTTTCTGTCTCCCCAGTAGACAAAAACTCCTTGAGAATTCAGACTTTATCTTGTTCACTGCTCTATCTCCAGTTCTTAAAACATGGCCAGTAGGTGATCAATAAATACTGGTTGAATAAATAAATGGATGAATAAATGGATCTTCTGAGAGACCTTTTATTATGATCTAATTACCTTTTGAATAAGACCAAAGTTAGACCCAAACCGTGTATAGGTCATAAAGGGTAATAGAAAAGCAGTCCTAATACCACCATTTGGGACACCTCTTGAGAAAGTCATGGGGAGACACATGTCGAAGAGTGAAAGTACACCAGTCGAGTCTTAGCTAGAGTTCTAAATAATTTTGGGAAGCTTGGGGCCTGAGAACTTTCTATGAACCCACCTGTATTAGTTTCCTGAGGCTGCTGTAACAGATGATCACAAACGTGGTGGCTTTGCCCTCAACGTTCTGGAGAGCAGAAGTCGAAACTCAAGGCATCAGCAGGGCTGCCCTCACTCCAGAGCCTCCTTTAGCTTCTGGCGGCTGTTGCTGTTCCTTGCCTTGTAGCTGCTGCACTCCAGTCTCTGCCTCCACTGTCACGAGGCCTTCTCCCCTGTTTCTTAGTCGTCTCTTCTCTTGTCCCTCTGCCTTTCTCTTAGAAGAGCACTTGTCATTGGAATTATGGACCACCTGGATAATTTGGGATGATCTCCTCATCTCAAGATCCTTAACTTTATTATCTCTGCAAAGACCCCTTTTCTAAGGAAGGTAACGTTCATGGTTTCTGGGGATTAGGACATGGTTAAGATGTAGACATATCTTTTGGTGAGCCACCATTCAATCTATTACACCATCCATATGAAAACTTATTTGATTAGAGCTGGCATCATTATTTACCAATATATATACTTCTCTAGTTTTAGGCTGTGTAACCCAAAAGAATGTATCCTCCATTTTATGAGTCTCTAATTTAAAAAAAAGTTTAATATCAGCCATGACTAATTTCATGTATTTAAAAAATGTATGTAATGTATTTCATCATTTCATGTATTTTTTTTCTCTAGAATCTGTATCTGTATCAAGATGATCTGAAGAACAGATTCTACCTTTAGGAATGTCTAGTGTTCCAGAATGACTAGCATCTTCCATTTTGCCATTATCTTTATGTTAACACTTCAGATCAGAATACAATTATCTGAAGAAAGTGAATTTTTAGTTGATAGGTCAAAAAACAGTCTCATCCACGTTCCTAAAGACCTATCCCAGAAAACAACAATCTTAAATATATCACAAAATTATATATCTGAGCTTTGGACTTCTGACATCTTATCACTGTCAAAGCTGAGGATTTTGATAATTTCTCATAATAGACTCCAGTATCTTGATATCAGTGTTTTCAAATTCAACCAGGAATTGGAATACTTGGATTTGTCCCACAACAAGTTGGCGAAAATTTCTTGCCACCCTACTGTGAACCTCAAGCACTTGGACCTGTCATTTAATGCATTTGATGCCCTGCCTATATGCAAAGAGTTTGGCAATATGTCTCAACTAAAATTTCTGGGGTTGAGCACTACACACTTAGAAAAATCTACTGTGCTGCCAATTGCTCATTTGAATATCAGCAAGGTCTTGCTGGTCTTAGGAGAGCATTATGGGGACAAAGAAGACCCTGAGGGCCTTCAAAACTTTAACACTGAGAGTCTGCACATTGTGTTCCCAACAAGCAAAGAATTCAATTTTATTTTGGATGTGTCAGTCAGGACTGTAGCAAATCTGGAACTATCTAATATCAAATGTGTGCTAGAAGATAACGAATGTTCTTACTTCCTAAATATTCTGGCAAAACTTCAAACAAATCCAAAGTTATCAAGTCTTACTTTAAACAACATTGAAACAACTTGGAATTCTTTCATTAGGATCCTCCAGCTGGTTTGGCATACAACCGTATGGTATTTCTCAATTTCAAACGTGAAGCTACAGGGTCAACTGGACTTCAGAGATTTTGATTATTCTGGCACTTCCCTGAAGGCCTTGTCTGTACACCAAGTCGTCAGCGATGTGTTCAGTTTTCCACAAAGTGATATCTATGAAATCTTTTCAAATATGAACATCAAAAATTTCACAGTGTCTGGTACACGCATGATCCACATGCTTTGCCCATCCAAAATCAGCCCGTTCCTGCATTTGGATTTTTCCAATAATCTCTTAACAGACACGGTTTTTGAAAATTGTGGGCACCTTACTGAGTTGGAGACACTTATTTTACAAATGAATCAATTAAAAGAACTTTCAAAAATAGCTGAAATGACTACACGGATGAAGTCTCTGCAACAATTGGATATTAGCCAGAATTCTGTAAGCTATGATGAAAAGAAAGGAGATTGCTCTTGGACTAAAAGTCTATTAAGTTTAAATATGTCTTCAAATATACTTACTGACACTATTTTCAGATGTTTACCTCCCAGGATCAAGGTACTTGATCTTCACAGCAATAAAATAAAGAGCATTCCTAAACAAGTCGTAAAACTGGAAGCTTTGCAAGAACTCAATGTTGCTTTCAATTCTTTAACCGACCTTCCTGGATGTGGCAGCTTTAGCAGCCTTTCTGTATTGATCATTGATCACAATTCAGTTTCCCACCCATCAGCTGATTTCTTCCAGAGCTGCCAGAAGATGAGGTCAATAAAAGCAGGGAACAATCCATTCCAGTGTACCTGTGAGCTAAGAGAATTTGTCAAAAACATAGAGCAAGTATCAAGTGAAGTGGTAGAGGGCTGGCCTGATTCTTATAAGTGTGACTACCCAGAAAGTTATAGAGGAACCCCACTAAAGGACTTTCACATGTCTGAATTATCCTGCAACATAACTCTGCTGATCGTCACCATCGGTGCCACCATGCTGGTGTTGGCTGTGACTGTGACCTTCCTCTGCATCTACTTGGATCTGCCCTGGTATCTCAGGATGGTGTGCCAGTGGACCCAGACCCGGCGCAGGGCCAGGAATGTACCCTTAGAAGAACTCCAAAGAAATCTCCAGTTTCATGCATTTATTTCATATAGTGGGCACGATTCTTTCTGGGTGAAGAATGAATTATTACCAAACCTAGAGAAAGAAGGTATGCAGATTTGCCTTCATGAGAGAAACTTTGTTCCTGGTAAGAGCATTGTGGAAAATATCATCAACTGCATTGAGAAGAGTTACAAGTCCATCTTTGTTTTGTCTCCCAACTTTGTCCAGAGTGAGTGGTGCCATTATGAACTCTACTTTGCCCATCACAATCTCTTTCATGAAGGATCTAATAACTTAATCCTGATCTTGCTGGAACCCATTCCGCAGTACTCCATTCCTAGCAGCTATAACAAGCTCAAAAATCTCATGGCCAGGAGGACTTATTTGGAATGGCCCAAGGAAAAGAGCAAACATGGGCTTTTTTGGGCTAACCTAAGGGCAGCCATTAATATTAAGCTGACACAGCAAGCAAAAAAATAGATTACACATCAAGCGAAAAATATTCCTCCTGTTGATGTTGCTGCTTTTGGAAGTTCCAACAATGACTTTATTTTGCATCAACACAAATGCAAACACAATTGTGAGTGCATGATGTAGGTAAAAATATGTACTTTCGGGCCCCAGTTCACCATTTATATGTGGTATTAAAAATTAACGAATGATATAACTTTGATTTAAGCAGTTGATTTCTGACACATAAGGTATCCACTTGTTTCTTTGCTATAACTGAGTTCTGAGTTTATCATGAAGTCAAGGGAAGCATCTGTTTCCCTTCAGTGATGTGTGTTCCGGGGTATCATGGTCGATATTGGAAAACGCCATGACTTTTATGAGTATAGCTGGGTTTGTGTAGCAGATTTCTACAGCTTTTGATGCTTTCCTCAGTTCCATGGTGCATTCAACTCAACCTATTGATGGTTGCTCACTGATAATGCTGGAGACACTATGCATGAAGGTTCCCCCCCAACCCCCGACCGTGATGCCCACACAAAGGGCAGTTCAGAAGAGCTGGAAGTTGTCCTTGGAAACAGCCCTCAACCAATGTCAGAAAGAGCTGGGGGATAAATACCCCAACTTTCTCACCCATTTTTTAAGATAAATCTTGGGTATACCTTGCACTCTCCCTGAGTTCCCCAGTAAGATAAAATTCTGGTTGTCCACTGTCTTGATAAAGTATTCTCGATTGGCTTCCTTCCCATTTTTTTTCTCACTTACTTATTCCTCTATGTGTATTCCATGGGATCACCTCTGTGATAAACTACTTGCCACTGAATATTTGTCTCAGGGTCTGCTTATGAGGGAGCCCATACCAAGAAAGTGTTCCACCTTAGTCCAAATGGAAATTCTGAGTCTGGTTTTCTGTGGCTGGAGATCTCACTGAGATTCTGGTTGTATGAACTAACATGCACAAGAGCCTTTGGTCTTTTGATTAGAAGGAAGAATATAGTTGATATATAGTGCTTCTATATATAGCATCTGTCTCTTTGGGGAACTATTAAAGTTGAGCATGAGCAGATGGGGCAGTGTAAGGAATGGATATATCTGATGTTTTCATACCCATCAAACATCCTGTCAGTCTACCTTTTTACTCCAGGAGCCAGCTCTGGGCTGGTGTAGTCATGACAAAAACGTTGTCATGACAAAAACCTTGTCATGACTACACCATGTATCTTTCACTTTATGTCCCCCATGACTTCACTGATACCACTGCATGGGATGCTTGCAGAAGCCTGTTCAACCATTCTGATACATGCATAAACCTGGAAGCACCAGGAATATCACTATGGGATGGGACGCGTTATATACATGCTCCTTTCTTCTATTCTTGGGGTGAAAAATGAGGTATAATCAATACCTTTTCTCAAACAATCCCCAGTGGCTTTGTGGTTTACTTCCCCACAGGGTAACCAGCTCAGTAACTTGCTTTTGCATTGACTTTCCATTCTTCCTTGGTCACTCTTCCCATTCCCCTCACTCTTGAGCCCTGAGATTACTTCTCCAAACAAGCAACCTTCCCTTAACTCAAGGAGTCTAGAAAAAATAAAATAAAATAGAAAATAAAATAAAACAAAATAAAATAAAATAAAAAACAACAAACAACAAAAAGCCTACAAATGACCAGCACACAAAACTGTCATCCCAGTCTCTACTTTTTTGAGTGGGAAGGAGCCCAAATAACACATACATATACTATTAGCTTCTTGGCCTAAAGAACTTGCAGTCAATCAGGGAACACTACATATATCCAAATAACTAAAATAAAATCAATGAAACAAAGCTATAAAATGGAAGTTTAGAGGTTGCTTAAATTTAGGGGAAAAAAAATCTTCTTAGAAATGACGGGGTTTTTTTTTTGTTTGTTTTGTTTTTTTCCATTAGGTCTTGAAGGAAGACTTTAACTTTGAATTTTTCAATGTGTAATGATGAAGAATGAAAAGGCCATTCTAAACAGAAAGATAAAGAGAGCAAAGGCAGGAATACCTGGGCCTATTCTTGAACTGGTGTCCTGGTTTGACTGGACCATGAGGTTCATGAAAAACAACAGTAGGATAGGAGTGTGGAAAGTTATATTAAGACTATATTGTCAAAGATCTTGAAAGTCAAACCATGGAGTTAGAGCTTGGGGATACAAGAAAGTCATTATTTAAACTTCTTTGAAGCATAACAGTGGGAGGCAAATTCAAACCATGAAATGTGTGCTAAAAATAGGAAAACTATTGTTCTGTAACAGAATTGCAAAAATCGTAAGAACTGGATTTTCCCATTTTCTCTAGGATGATTGCACTTTCTGTATTGAACTTTAAGATTTCATAACCAAGTTTCAACTTCTCAGCAAGCAGTTGTGTATTCATTTTCAAGGTCTATTTTAACAGTCTATTTTAACAAGCTGGGTGTTTTTAAACTGAAATTTATTCCCATAGTTCTGGAGGCTGAAAGTCCAAAATCAAGGTGTTGGTAGGATTGGCTCCTTTTGAGAGGAGAGAGGAAAGGATCCATTTCTACTGGGGACAACCCAGTCTCTTTTCTTAACTCAGAGATGGTTGTCTTCTCTCTGTCTCTTCACATCGTCTTCCCTCTATGCCTGTCTGTCTGTCTCTGTGTCCACAATTCCTTTTTTTTTTTTTTTAATAAGGACACCAAGTACGTTGGATTAGGGCCCACTCTAATGACCTCATTTTAACTAAGTACATCTCCCAACAACCTTATTTCCAAAGAAGGTCTAATTCTGAGGTTCTGGGGTTCAGGACTTCAACATATGAATTTTTGGAGACACAATTCAACTTGTTACACCCTGTAAATCCAGAAAAGAATTCCCTGAAAGGAACATAAAGTCACTTAGAGTTTATTTAACAAATTCAAAATTTTTAGACGTTAGATCAGTCCTATACATAAATAGCAGATCTCATAAGTGGTTTTAAGGACGCTGGAGGGAGGTTGAAATTGTATTGGTGGAGTCTTCTGCCAAAGAATTCAAAGTTGGAAGATGAAGAATTCAGGACAAAGTATAGATAAATATCAACAATAATAAGAGTGATTTCACAGATAAATGAGAGGAAGTATTACAGAATGGGTAAATATGCAAGCCCTGAATCAAGTCTGGGTTTCAATTCTAGCTCCATCATGTATTTGCAGATGATCTTGGACAAGTTACTTAAACGTTCTAAGCATAGATTTCATTATTTGTAAAATATAGTCTTAGAGTATGTAGCTAAGACCTTTAGATTTCCAGCTATAAATTAAAAGACTGGTCAAATATGTCCGCCAAACTACAGTTTTCACATAATGAGCTTTCCAATGGTACTGTTGAAGCCCTTTCCCTAGAACCTAGGTCAGAGGGAGCACACCGCACCCATCCTTCTTGAGGGTAAATGAAACTTGTAATATACGAAAACCTCTCCAAAATCCTCTTGTAATGTATAACTCTTCTCAGTCTCTCCAATCCCCTTAATTGGCTAGAGATGGATAGTTAGCAAAGGTCACAAAACCAGTTATCTAGTCTCACACCTCACTTGGGGGACCTCCACCAAAATTGAGACTAACCTAGTTCTATTTTATCAGCCTGCTATACTAGCGAGACTGCAGTGGGATGGGCATTTCATATGGCAATAATAGGAGGGCAAAGTAATTTGGAGATATATATATATCATTTGAAAATACTCATGCTTTTTGATCTGTCAGTTCTACTTTTAGGAATGTATCCTAAGAAAATAAGTTTAAATGTGAACAAATATTTATTTGTAAGTATGTTCACTGTAGGGTCATTAGCAACCATGGAAAATTTGAGACACTCCAAATTTCTAACGATGGAGGAATGTGTTTAATGACATATTGCACAACCGTTTAATATAATGTATAAGATTAAGATGGTAATTTTTATGTTATGTCATTTTCATTACAAATTTTAAAAAAATGTATAGGGCCTGGTGTGGTGGCTCAGTTTCTGTAATCCTAGCAACTCAGGAGACTAAGGCAGGAGGATTGCTTGAGCCCAGGAGTTCGAGGCTGCAGTGACCTAGGCTTATGTTACAACATAAATAAAAAGCATAGGATACAAAAGTATATGTACACTATGATTTCAACTAGGTTAAAATATGCATAGAAAATGATCTAGATGAAATATAAAAAAATTATCACTGCTTGCCTACAACTGGTGTTTGTTTTTGTTTTTATACTTTTTGGCACCTAAAAAATTTACAACAAACAAATAAGGAAATGGGGCTTAGGAGACCAAAAATAGGTCTCTCCCAGTGGAACAGTAGAGAATAAAGGTTATAAAGCTGGGCTTTGTAAACTGGCATGCTGGGATTAAATCCTGGCTCAATTTCTCTGTAGAAGAGAAAAGAGAGGGCACAAATCCTCTGTCCATAGATAAATTCCTTAACTCTTCCTAACCTCCTTTCTCTCATCTGTAAAATGGGCATAATACTGGTACCTCTCTCATACAGTTGTTTTAGAAATCAGTGGTACAATGTATGTAATTGACTTATCTTAGGGTCGTGGCTATTTACTCTAGAGGTGGCAGACACAGTGGGGAGGAGGAGCTCTCGGATCTCCGCCTGAATTTGGCTTCTTCCACCTTCTTCTAGTGACTTTGGGTGGTTATGTACTCCTTCTCTGCTTTATTATTGTGGAGATATAAAATGAGAGTAATGAAAATACCTGTCTCATACTATTGTTACAAGGATTAAATGAGTTAATACAGATAATGTCTATAGAACAGTTCCTGGCATTAAGCAAAAGCTCAATAATGTTAGTTATTTTTATGTCATTATCATCATTCTTCTTGTCCTTGTTATCTTATACCACCAAATATGGAACTGGAGCTGAGGTGCTGATTTTGTTTCATCTAGATTATCCTGGGCTTTCTAAGATGAAATAAAATCAGAAAAGAGACAAAAGTTACAGAAAAACTGGGAACAGCTCCATGTTACACAAGCAAATGAACAAATGAGGCAAACAAAACAACTAAAAACGGCAAATGGGGAAATAAGAAATTGGGAAGTAAACTGTTAGCAAATATCAGAGATAAAATTCATATATATCAAGAACTAATAGAGTGAAATAGAAAAGCACTAAGATCTCCATTGATATGTGGGCAATAAGCATGGTCAGCTCAAAACAGGATCCAGTTAGAAAACAAACTTATGAAAAATTTCAACATCATTAATGCAGCCCAAGTGTCCCCAAGGTTTCTCATTTTTTGAGTTACCACTTCCTTTTCATTTTAAGTAAAATGACTCAAGTCCCCAACCCTTATGGTTACAGGAAAACAGTTCCTCCTGAGGATTTCAGAGAAGAGCTGGACTTCCTGGCTGACTCTCACATTCTCTCCTTCTGAACTGCTTCTTCTGGTAGCTCCCTGTCACTTTGGACCAGTTCGCACTGCCTTCCTTGACTGTTCTGGAACTGTGTGATGGACTTCATCCTACTAGGACCCAGTCGCTTCTTGAATTCCCCGAATAAACACCCACCCGTGTGAATGACAGCTCTTAATAAAAATTCATTATCAAAGTTAATCAATAAGGTCCCAAACAAGATTGAGAGCCAGGGGACAGAAGTACCACCAATACTGATATAGTCACAGGCAGACCTATGAGGATGTTCATCTTTCCTTTAAGACAACTTGAAGTTACAGATATTTCTTAGAACTTAAAAAGTTTGATAGCCCCTTACCCAAAGAAATAGAAATGTTGGAAAATATGTTAAAGAAATTTCTATGAAATTAGAACAAAATGACTAATTGCCAATGCAAGAGAAAAAATAAGTTAAAGCCTAAGTTTGGGAAGTCCACATCCATCTGATAGGTATTCCAGAATCAGAAAAAGAGATGAGGTGAAGACATTATAAAAAAATAAATAAATAAGACAGAGAAATCCCACTGAAGGACATGAATCTCCTAAAAGAACCCAGCAAAACGAACAGTTCAAAGACCCAAACCAAGACACTTTCTCTTGAAATTTTAGACCATCGGGGACAACAATAGTAAAAGCTTCCAGAGAGACAGAAAGAAAAAAGAAAGCAGGTTACATACAAAGAATCAGAAATCAGAATGGCCATGCATCTCTCAGTACAATGCTAGAAGCTAGAAGATAATAGAACAATACCTTCAAAATTATATAGAAAAATCATTTGCAACTTATGACTTTATATTCAGTCAAACAATCAATCAAATATGAGGCATGACAGTCAAATTCTGCCTCCAAATTAACCATCAATGCATTTTCGGGAGACTACTGGATGATGAGTTCCACTACAACAGATGAAAATCAAGAAAGAAGATGCTGTGCATTCCAAGAAACAAGGGATCTAATGCAGCGGAGAGGAGCAATGGCTTTCCAGGGGAGCAGCAACTCGAAGTCAGAGGATGTCAGTTCTGCAGAAATCCAATGCATACTGGAACAAAATGACAGACAGTAATTTGAGAGAGGTGATTGTTTATTTGATAGATTTCATTATATTTCATTTTTTGACTTGAGAGCTGTTTGGGAATGTGAGGAAAATTATCATAGACACATCGAAAACAAACGAAACAAAATAGAAGGCAATTATTAACTACAAGAAAACCAAAAAGTATAATCATAGATTGTAACCGTAGTGTATAATGTAGCTTTTAGTGAGGCCCAATATTACGTAGGTCATAATAATGTAAACACTGAACATTAATTTAACCAAAAGTAAGAGTTCATATCTAAATCTCTGCCAAAATATTGCTCTTTTAAAAAGTAAACCATTGAGACCTGGTGCAGCGGCTCATGCCTGTATTCCCAGCACTTTGGGAGGCTGAGGCGGGTGGGTCACCTAAGGACAAGAGTTCAAGACCAGCCTGGGCAACATGGTGAAACCCTGGCTGTACTAAAAATACAAAAATTAGCCAGGCATGGTGTTGCGCGCCTGTAATCCCAGCTACTTGGGAGGCTGAGGCATGAGAATTGCTTGAACCTGGGAGGCGAAGATCACATCATTGCACTCCAGCCTGGGTAGCAGAGCGAGACTCCAGCTCAAAAAAAAAAACAAAAAACAAAAAACAAACAAAAAAAAACATTGAGTTAGATAAATACTTTCTTTTTAAAATCAGATATAAATGATACCAGCTTCTGTAGTGTGCTGGTAAATGTTTAACAACAGATTCACAGAAAAGGAAAACGCTTTGACAAATTATTAATGTTTTCTTCATTACTTTTGTAAGTCTAGAAAATTAACAAAACAATAACTAAAGTCCTAATTTATAGTGTTTGCCAATTTTATGGTGTAAATACTCCTACCTTGGTTGATTTCAAAGCACCAACATGACATCACTGAAAGTGGAGTTGGAAAGAGAAGTGCAGTATATCATTCATTGTAAAGTGTTTCCACCATACAGATATGGTAGACATAAATAACTCCCAGAACATAATGATAGTAAATATACAGTCAAATAATTAGGAATTGATGAGTTCTGAGTATTTACTACTTTTGTTTTAAATATACCTTTATTTATTTATTTATTTATTTATTTATTTATTTATTTATTTTAGAGATAGAGTCTTGCTGTGTCACCTGTGCTGGAGTATGGTGGCACAATCATAGCTCACTGTAACCTCAAACTTCTGGGCTCCAGAGATCCTCTTGCCTCAGCCTCCCAAGTAGCTAGGAATATGGGCATGCCACTACACCTGGCTCATTTAAAAGAATTTTTTGTAGAGATGGGGTCTTGCTATGTTGTCCAGGCTGGCCTTGAACTCCTGGCTTCAAAGGATCCTCCTGCCTTAGCCTCCCAAAGTACTGGGATTACACACACGAGTCACTGCACTTGACCCTAAATATAGTTTATTTAAATGCAGGTATATATAATTTCATTTTTAATAATGATTATTTTTAACAACTGACTCATAAAATTCTTGAAAATTAAAAATTGGCTCTTATGAGCTGGTATAAGCTGGCTCTAGCGGAGCCCTGGATGTACTGAAATATATCTTAGTAAGCATGATTCAGTGTATAATTTTTCATATTCAGTGCAAGCAACAGTGGCATGTGGCTTGGATGCAAAGGAGGAAGTCCAGGGGAATTCCTCATGCTGACATGTCTTTTTGGATATTTGTTACATGATTAAGTCTTGGAATTCTGCCTAAGAGCAATGCTAAGCAACTAATTCATAAACTTATAATAATACCTAGACCTGGAAGAGAAATCCAGGCTTTCCTCTTTTTCTCTATACTCTTTTCTCTTTACCGCTCCCTTGTTTAGTCTTCTATTTTATTTTCTCCCTTCCTTTTCTCTCCATTTCTCTCCTGTTCTTTGCCTTCCATCCCAATTTTCTCTATTTGTGTTTCCCCTGTTCTTTCTCTTTTTTGCTTTCTCCTTTTGATCCTTTCCTTCTGGTGCTTTTCTCTTCTATTTCTCTCTTTTTCTCTTTAAATTTTCTTTAATATTTATTTGTCCTCCTTTTCTCCCCCATGACACCTCTAACAGATACACATATTCCTTCCTAGAGCCTTTGGGAGAATTTCTGAGGACGCGGGTTCTGAGTGATGGCTCTTACAACAGGACGATTCCCAGAGTGAGCAGGGTCAGTTGAGAGGGGAAGTGGGAGCGGGAGTCAGGGGGTAGCACATGGGGAAATGAGAGAGGAGAAATATCAATATTTGGTATCTTAGGGAAAGTTTTTTGGGTGCATTAGAGTTCAAGTTTGTTGGCTCATTGTAGGACTGTCATTTATTAACCTAAGGCTCTAGTCCTGTTTGTCCAATATGGTAGCCACTAGCCGTGTATGGCTATTGAATGCTTGAAATGTGACAAGCCTGAATTGAAATGTGCTGTAAGTGTAAAACACATACCAAATTTCAAAGACATTGTATAAAAAAAAAGTCAAATATCTTGCTAGTAGTTTTTTATATTGAGTATTAGTGAAATAATATTTTAATGTGGTGAATTATATAAAATACATTATTAAAATTAATTTCACCTTCTTTTGTCTTTTTAGTGTGGTTACCAAATCTCTCCAAGGTCTTTCAGGTTCCTAGCACATACCTAGGATCATTTTATTTTATTCTTTCTTTTTTTTTTTGAGATGGAGCTTTGCTCATGTCACCCAGGCTGGAGTGCAGTGGTGCGATCTCGGTTCACTGCAACCTCCACCTCCCAGTTTCAAGCAATTCTGCTGCCTCAGCTTCCCGAGTAGCTGGGATTACAGGTGTGTGCCACCATGACCAGCTAATTTTTTGTATTTTCAGTAGAGACAGGGTTTCACCATGTTGGTCAGGCTGGTCTCAAACTCCTGACCTCAGGTGATCCACCTACCTTGATCTCCCAAAGTGCTGGGATTACAGGCGTGAGCCACCGTGCCGGGCCAGGATCATTTTATTTGTTTGAACTAAAATGTTCTCCCCTCCGTATACTCAAATGTAGTAAATGAATGACAAATGATTTAAATTTTCTAACCATGTGAGAATTTTATTACTTTTCATTTATTTTTCAGAAATAGGATTTAGAAAAAAAAAAGTTGTCACTGTTTTCATTTACTGATAGCAGTAATTAAAGTAAAGGAACCTTCCCCAACTAACACATGCTCCACACTAGACCCTGAGCCACCTACAGTGCCCTTAGGGAGAATGCAAGCCCAGGCCCTTCCTTCTACCCGGCAGCAGCTCTAGGTCATGTGACTTTCCCACCTGCCTGGATCAGGGACCAAGGCCCTCTTAAAGGCAAGAACTATAAAAATAGGCCATGCGTGGTGGCTCATGCCTGTAATCCCAGCACTTTGGGAGGCCAAGGTAGGTGGATCACCTGAGGTCAGGAGTCCAAGACCAGCCTGGCCAACATGGCAAAACCCCGTCTCTACTACAAATACAAAACTTAGTCGAGCATGGTGGCGCACACCTGTAATCCCGGCTACTTGGGAGGCTGAGGAAGGAGAATCGCTTGAACCCAGGAGGAGAAGGTTGCAGTGAGCTGAGATCAAGCCACTGCACTCCAGCCTGGGTGACAGAGCAAGACTCTTGTCTCAAAATAATAATAAAAATAAAATAAGCTAGCCGCCTGTAAGGTGGTCATGAATCCTCCGCCCAACAGAGACACTCCATCTTGCATAGTGAGGCAAAGATCTGAACAGATTTCCCATCTTGGGGGAGGTATTCTCAGAGCGAGCCTCAGCCCTTACTGTAAGCCATGAGCCTGGGAAAAGGCTGTAGGAAGACACATGCAGAAGCAAAGGCAGCAATAAAGAGAAGTGGGGAATAGAAAGAGAAGTAGATTGAGGAAGAGTCAAAGAGAATTCAAGTCACAGCTAAAGTGGAGAGCAGCCCAACAAGACAGGCTGACCACCACGGCTGCTCTGGGAGTCCCCAGAAGCCACTGCTCCAGGTCTCTACAGGGCCGGGCTGTGCTGCTGTATTTCCTTACAGCCTCTAGTGTCCTTAAAGTAAGCTTAAAGTAAATGCAAGCTTAATGATGATGATTAGATGACACAGATGACAACTCCTTACTTGGCTCAACTTGTTTTTGGTAAACAAATGTAAAAACACTTAAAGAAAACTCTCTTTACTGACAATAAAGTATTTAAACATGTCCATCTCTGGGAAAAGGAAGAGTATGTCTTTGGACAACAAAAACCCCAAGTGATTATTTTTCCTTGAGAGGGCAATATACAATGTGAGTGTGCTGATCATAGTAGCTTGAGAATTTCTGAAATGAAAAAGATTTTAGAGCTTAGTTCATCCAACAAGCTGGGAATTCCCTCTCCAACATTCCTGACGGGTGTGCAGCCAGCACCTGTCTTCCTCCATCTGTGGAATACAGACATGTTTGTATATGTTTAGGTGGGCAGCAGAGCTGGTTTTGTTTTGCTGTTGTTTTTCTTTTTACATTTATTTATATTTTGTGTGACTTCCCCCTACAATACATGTGGAAAGACATGGACTACATTTTAAATTTAGAAACCCCAACATGGTAGTCAAAAAAATGTATTTTAAGGCCGAGCATGGTGGCTCACGCCTGTAATCCCAGCACTTTGGGAGGCCGAGACGGGCAGATCACAAGGTCAGGAGATCGAGACCATCCTGGCCAACACTGTGAAACCCCATCTCTACTAAAAATACAAAAAAACTAGCCGGGCGTGGTGGCGGGCACCTGTAGTGCCAGCTACTCGGGAGGCTGAGGCAGGAGAATGGCGTGAACCCAGGAGGCGGAGCTTGCAGTGAGCCGAGATCGCGCCACTGCACTCCAGCCTGGGCGACTGAGCGAGACTCTGTCTCAAAAAAAAAAAAATGTATTTTAAGAACCCACGCACTCCCCAATTTTACATGACATAAATCTATTATAATCATTCATGTTTAAATTGATCATTCCTCCTGTGGACAAATCCATTTGGAAATTTTCTTCTTTACTCGTGATCTCCAGCAGTCACCTAAATCTTAAGTCAAGTATGAAAAAAACCTCAAAAATGTTGCTTTAAAAATTGATCTGTACTTTGCAATCTACATTGTTTTAAAATACCATGCTTGTTTTATCACTTCACTTCAAGACAAGACCTCTAGATCAGAGGTCTCCAATCTTTTTGGCACCAGGACCAATTTCATGGAAGACAGTTTTTCCACAGACCGGGTCTGGAGATGGGGGAGAGATGGTTTCAGGATGATTCAAGCATATTACATTTATTGTGCACTTTATTTCTATTATTATGACATTGTAATATATAATGAAATAATTATACAACTCACCATAATATAGAACCAGTGGAAGTCCTGAGCCTGTTTTCCTGCAACTAGATGGTCCCATCTGACGTGATGGGAGGCAGTGACAGATCATCAGACATTAGATTCTCATAAGGAGCACACAACCTAGATCCCTCCCATATGCAGCTCACTGTAGGGTTCACACTCCTATGAGAATCTAATGCTGCCACTGATATGACAGGAGGTGGAGCTCAGGTGGTAACGCAAGTGATGGGGAGTGACTGTAAATACAGATGAAACTTCATTTGCTTACCCACCACTCACCTCCTGCTGTGTGACTCGGTTCCTAACAGGCCGTGAACTGGTACCTGTCTGTGGCCCAGGGGTTGAGGACACCTGCTCTAGATAACTCCTTCCCACCCTCTCCTGCCTGATTGCTGAAATTATGGAGTCACCATTCCTATTCCTGCCCATCATCACATGACTGCCCTACCCAACTGATGAAAGGGATAACTGACCTGCACCTTGAAGAAAAGCATCGTCAAAGTGCTCTAAGATGCTGTGGAAAACCAGTATGGTGGTTCTGCAAAAAATTAAACAGAATGAATGGTCATATGATCCATGAATTCCACTTCTAGGTATAGACTCAAAAGAATGTTAAGCACCAACGTAAATAGGTATTTGTGCACCACGTTCATAGCAGCATTATTCACAAGAGCCAAAAGGTGAAAACCACCCAAATGTCCGTTGATGGATGAATGAATGAACAAAACGTGGGACGTACATACAACAGAATAGTATTCAGCCTTAAAAAAGGAAGGAAAGATTCTATTATTCTATGTAATAATAATAGAAATGATATGGACGAACCTTGAAGACATTATGCTTAATGAAATAAGCCAGTCTCAAAAAAACAAATATGGTATAACTCCACGGACATGAGGTACCTAGAGCAGTCAAATTCACACAGACAGAAAGTAGAATTACAGTTTCCAGGGTCTGAGGGGAGGGGAAAATCGGAAATTATTGTTTAATGGGCATAGAATTTCAGTTTGGGATGATGAAAAAGCTCTGGAGATGGGCAGTGGTAGTGGTTGCACAACAGTGTGAATGTACTTAATGCCAGCAAATTGTACATTTAAAAATGTTTAAGTTCGGCCGGGCGCGGTGGCTCACGCCTATAATCCCAGCAGTTTGGGAGGCCGAGGATCCCAAAGGATCCTCGAGGATCACGAGGTCAGGAGTTAGAGACCATCCTGGCTAACACGGTGAAACCCCATCTCTACTAAAAATACAAAAAACTAGCCGGGCGTGGTGGCGGGCACCTGTAGTCCCAGCTACTCGGGAGGCTGAGGCAGGAGAATGGCGTGAACCCGGGAGGCGGAGCTTGCAGTGAGTTGAGATCGCGCCACTGAACTCCAGCCTGGCGACAGAGACTTCGTCTCAAAAAAAAAAAAAAAAAAAAAATTGCTTAGTGTTGGGCGCGGTGGCTCACACTGTAATCCTAGCATTTTGGAGGCCGAAACAGGCAGTTCACTTGAGCTCAGGAGTTCCAGATCAGCCTGGGCAACATGGCGAAACCCCATCTCTACAAAAAATACGAAAAACTTAGCCAGGCCAGTTGGTGAGCGCCTGTAGTTCCAGCCATTTGTGCAGCTGAGGAGGATGGATTGAGCGCAGGAGGTCAAGGCTGCAGTGAGCAGTGATCACGCCACTGCACTCCAGCCTGGGTAACAAAGTGAGACCATATCTCAAAAAAAAAAAAAAAAAAAAAGTAAAAAATAAAAATGGAAAGATAGTGAACCTGGTAACTTTTCTGTTTTGTGTATTTTACCAAAATTTTAAGAAGTGCTAAGATTATAACGAATATATATAACATGCCATACCACTAGCATGCAGAAGAGGGCGGATGAGGTTTAAGCGTTACAGAAAAACTTGATTCAATTCGCTCCTGCAGCCAATTCTGACCGTGTCAACGAGTCATCCACACACCTGCAGCTCTGCTGAGACCGTGCAAGCCCCGGGGTAAGAACCTTAGCTTTGTTTGTTGTAACTCTCGTTAAAAAGATATAAGGGCTGCATGGGTCTTTTCTAAAGAGGAGATAATTCGAGCTAATATTGAGGGGAGGGAGGTAGGGTTATTTAGATTTTTAGTATTTACTGTTTTGTCTAGATTAATGATTAGTGACCTTGGGGCTACTGATCTGAGGAATTTGTTGCAGATACTTGAGATCGTGGGTTTCTTTTCACTGATTGCGGATCAAACCTGGTCAGCCCTTCTATTCAGATTGAACGGTCCCATGCATTGTGGCAAGTTTTCTCTAGCTCTTGTTTCCCCATGGTGTATGTTCACCTCTGCTGGGTGAAACCTTTGGCTATTTAAGGCATATTTGTTGCTCCTTTACCCCGTTGAAAAGTTCTGCATTTGTGTTACCTGTTTAAAGGTAGGGGCAGATCTGATGGATCTTGTACATTGCAGTTCTTATTCCCTTTCCTTCAGAAGTGGACAAAGAGAGCCATATGTGGTTGCTGTGAAGAAGAGGATGGTTAACAACCTGTGAGCATTTGATTTCTTAATGAGCTTTCTCCCAGACCACCTACATTGAGCTATTAATTAGGAATAGCATGCACTTCGAGTTTTATTTCAATTCTTGTGAACTTATAACTTTCCTAAGAATATATACACGTGTAGGCAAAGTCTCTTGAACTTTGTGGCACCTAGCAGAGTGTCCCACAGCAGCCGCATGAAGCTTCAGAGAGAGGGGCATGGGGTGAGAAAGGAGGAAGTGGCCGCCATGGCAGGTGGTCAGATCAATGGATTCAGCCTCCGTGATTTGGTCCTTAGGATGTGATTACATCCTAAGCTACCTCATTTCAAGGTTTGAGGTGCCTTCCAGTTGGGTTTAGCTACCATCCAGAAGGAAACAAACAGGTCTGGGTTCAAATCTCTGCTTCTTCAATTGGCCGTCTTGGGCAAGTTACTTTACCTCTGGGCTTTAGCTCCTCCATCTGTAAAATATGAATAATAATGGCCGCCATTTTGTTGAGTTGTTGAGGGATTAAACAAGATAATGGACAGAAAACACTTAGCTCCATGTCAGATACATAGGAAATACTAAAAAGAAGTCATTCTTACACTTATGTTGCAAAGATCATTCAACATTCAATAGGTTCTTAATCTCTTTTCTATTTCTTTATATCATTGGGAAAAGAGAAATTAGATGATTAAATATTCTTTGGTAAAACGCTAGTTGTCATTTGTCTTTTGACTTGGGCTTTTAAATGATAAGGTATTAAAGATGTATTAAGGAAGGTCATTCCCTGTTTTTTTTTTTACCTGCTTTTAACATAGTAGTAGGGGTATGATATTAACATATATATACTGTTGATAGAATACATCACCAACATGATGAAACCCCATCTCTACTACAAATACAAAAATTAGCCGGGTGTGATGGCAGGTGCCTGTAATCCCAGCTACTCAGGAGGCTGGGGCAGGAGAATCGCTTGAACCTGGGAGGTGGAGCTTGCAGTGAGCTGAGATCACGCCACTTTACTCCAGCCTGGGCAACAGAGTGAGACTCCATCTCAAAAAAAAAATGTTTACGTCCTACTTTTAAAATTGCTTTAATGAGGCCAGGCACAGTGGCTCACACCTCTAATCCCACCCCTTTGGGAGGCTGAGGTGGGAAGATTGCTGGAGGCCAGGAGTTTAAGACCAGCCTTGGCAACATAGTGAGACCCTGTCTCTATATAAATGTTGTTTTTATAAAACGTCATAATGCGTAAGTATTGCCTGAGAGATAGGACCTTTATTATTATTATTATTATATTAAGAGAAGTTAAAAAAGAGTTCATTCTTCTCCCATTACAGTCCCAGATAAGACTGTAGTATTGGGCAGGAGGAAAAAGTGGGTAAGAGAAACTCTGACTTCTCAGCCCAGAGAGTTCCAGCTAAAGCAACTTGGTTAGATTCTGCTGCATTCTTAAGGGGCCATGGCTGTAAGACCTAGAAGCTTAAAGTCAGTTGCTACAAATTAAGCACTCTATGAGATGATAACATTAAAAGCACCTTTGTCAACCTAATGATTATAACTGCCAGGGTCCTATCAAGCCATAATAGAGCCTGAGGCAAAAGAAACAATCAGTAATACTGATCCTGTCTTTATGACAAATGTCGATATTTTGTTCAACATCAATTTTGGCATTAATTTTCATTTTTAAAAATATTTCATGTAAACATTATCTTGATTCCTGAGTTCCTTGGGATCCCCTTAACATTTATGCCTTCCTCGCTTCTCCCAAGTCTTGACCTGATAACTGCCACTATTTATTAAGTGTGATATGCTAGGCATGGTACTAAGTGATTTATATACATTGTCTTACGCCTCTTCACAGGCTCCATTTTACAGATGATAAAACTAAACCTTTCAGAAATTAAATAAATGGTCCAAGTTACATAGCTAATGAATGGTTAACACTGGACTTGAACACAGATCCATCAATCCCTAAAACCAAACTCATTCTTTTTTTTTTCTGAGACTGAGTCTTGCTCTGTTGCCCAGGCTGGAGTGCAGTGGTGGCATCTCAGCTCACTGCAACCTCCTCCACCTCCTGGGTTCAAGCGATTCTCCTGCCTCAGCCTCCCTAGTAGCTGGGACTACAGGCGCGTGCCACCATGCCCAGCTAATTTTTTTGTGTTTTTTTAGTAGAGACAGGGTTTCACCATGTTAGCCAGGATGGTCTTGATCTCCTCACTTCGTGATCCACCTGCCTTGGCCTCTCAAAGTGCTGGGATTACAGGCCTGAGCCACTGCGCCCAGCCCACCAAACTCATTCTTTAACCATCATGCCCTGCACTATATCAGGAATTCACAACATAAATTCATTCATTCAACACATATTTATGAGAGCATACTATGCCTCATGTTGTGCTAAGGATTAAAATGTTGACATTCATACATACAAGGATTCATTCATTCATATGTGCATTCAACAAGTAGTTAATGAGCTGGCACCATGTGTCAAGCACTATTCTATGTGCTGAGGATACAGAAGTGAATAAGACAGACAGCTATCATGGGAATGAATGGAGAGGGGACAGTTGATAAACAAATGAACGAAAGTTTATTTACTAAGAGGTCATTCCGAAGAGATCATGAATTCATGGAAAATTATTTTCTGCTTCTAGTGGCATGGACATCAACATATTCTGAAATTTAATGTATAGTTTTAAGAAAACTGAAAGAAAATATAAAGTTTATCATTATACATTAGATACTATGAACACAATAATTTGAGTAGTAGTTACACTTCCAGGCCACAGTTGTAAACTGATTTTCTATTAGAAATATTTAAAAGTAGATGTAGAAAACTTACTCTTAAATATATAACAGTTAAAAAATCCAGCAGGAACTAAGTTAATTAAATAGAATATTCACCTTTTTTTTCTGATAATTATACTGTGTTATATTTACATATTAATGCAGTATAATATTTTAGTATGTATTACACTGTAGGGAGTCACTGAAATGTTAGCAAAGAAAAATATGGCCAGAGGCATCTAAGTCATTTGACCATGTTTTTAGAAGTTGGTGTTTTTTTTTTTATTTTTTTTGAGACGGAGTCTCGCTGTGTCTCCCAGACTGAAAAGTTGGTATTTTGAGAAATCATCTAAATATGGTGACCTTACCAAAATTATTGCTTTTTCTCCAAGATGTTTGAGAACACTTACCAGAAAAGTTTACAAAATATAAAAATTACATGATCAATGTGGATAATTAATATTTTTACAAAAGAATTCTCCAATTTTACGATGTAAGGGAGTTCACACAAAGAAACTATGATCGTATGTGTTCCCAAGATTAGAGATAAGATGCTCTCTTTCCTTTACTAGTATCAGCCGCTAATGGAAAACTTGGGAGTGGCCCTCCAACTCCCTGCTCTCCAGAGGTTTTCTGGAATTTCTTTACTTCAAGAAAAAACCAGACTTGGGAAGGTTCTAGAGAAGAGAAATACAGATGAGAGAGAGGTAACATTCTAAGTGGCCGTATGTTTTGATTCTGCCCCACCTTTGTTACCTCGCCATGTTTGTGTGCATTCCTGTGGGTGGGTGTGCCCACTGCCTCCCCCACCTCCCATCCAGCCTCTCAGAATGCTGGGAGCATGACACGCACAGAGAAGTCTCTCTACCCCATCCTCTTTCTGTTGAGCATGTCTTTTGCTCCCTCTGCTTGTCTATGGGAGTGACCTGTCTGAGGGAGGTTGAGGATCAGTGTGTAACAGATACATACAAATGGAAGCAGAAAAACTCCCACACTAACTTATCACCTGCCCTTGGTACCTTCAGAGTGCCTGGGGTGGGGACATGTGTAGTTAAATTGTTTACTAATTTGCAATTAGAATCTAACCACTTCTCTCCACTTGCACTGATACATTCTCTCTGGCACAAGTTACTCTATAGTGTCCCAAGGAGTCTTCCCTGCCAGCCTTGTGGCTCCCAGTCATTTCTACCCAACAAACAGATGAATCTTTTTATTTATTTATTTATTTATTTATTTATTTATTTGTATACTTTAAGTTCTGGGGTACATGTGCAGAACGTGCAAGTTTGTTACATAGGTATACACGTGCCATGGTGGTTTGCTGCACCCATCAAACCGTCATCTACATTAGGTATTTCTCCTAATGCTATTCCTCCCCTACCCCCCCATCCCCCAACAAGCCCCAGTGTGTGATGTTCCCCTCCCTGTGTCAATGTGTTCTCATTGTTCAACTCCTAATTATGAGTGAGAACATGTGATATTTGGTTTTCTGTTCTTGTGATAGTTTGCTGAGAATGATGGTTTCTACATTCATCCATGTCCCTGCGAAGGACATGAACTCATTCTTTTTTATGGCTGTGTAGTATTCTATGGTGTATATGTGCCATATTTTCTTTATCCAGTCTATCATTGATGGGCATTTGGGTTGGTTCCAAGTATTTGCTGTTGTGCATAGTGCTGCAATAAACATGTGTGTGCATGTGTCTTTATTGTAGAATGATTTATAATCCTTTGGGTATATACCCAGTAATGGCATTGCTGGGTCAAATGGTATTTCTAGTTCTAGATTCTTGAGGAATCGCCACACTGTCTTCCACAATGGTTGAACTAATTTACATTCCCACCAACAGTGTAAAAGTGTTCCTATTTCTCCACACCCTCTCCAGCATCTCGTGTCTCCTGACTTTTTAATGATCGCCGTTCTAACAGGCATGAGATGGTATCTCATTGTGGTTTTGATTTGCATTTCTCTAATGACCAGTGATTATGAGCTTTTTTTCATATGTTTGTTGGCTACATAAATGTCGTCTTTTGAGAAGTGTCTGTTCATATCCTTCACCCACTTTTTGATGGGGTTGTTTTTTCTTGTAAATTTTTTTAAGTTCTTTGTAGATTGTGGGTATTAGCCCTTTGTCACATGGATAGATTGCACAAATTTTCTCCCATTCTGTAGGTTGCCTTAAACAGAGGAATCTTTAAAATGTATGCCAGAACCTGCCACTCCTGGACTCTAAATCTTCTGCTGGTTTCTTATTTCAGTCAGAGGAAAATTGCCAAGTTCTTACAAGATCTGACCTTTTCTCTGATTTCCTCCCCTAACTCCACTCCAGGCCTTCCTCACATTTTCCAAGCACATCAGGATCTTTAAATTTGTACTTGCTGTTCTCTCTCTCCAAAATACTCTTTCCCTAGACAACAAGTGGCTTGCTTCTTCACCCGCTTTAGATCTCTGTATGAATGTCACTATCAGGGAGGCCTTTTTTGATAATTCTATACAAAAAAATCACTCCGCAGTCTCTTTCTGTTTCCCTTATCGTAGTTATTTTTCCTTCAAGTCAATATCACTGCCTGATATTGGTCCCCACCCAAATCTCATCTTAAACTGTAGCTCCCATGATTCCCACATGTTGTGAGAGGGACCTGGTGGGAAGTAATTGAATCATAGGGGCAGGTCTTTCCCGTGCTCTCATGATAGTGAATAAGTCTCACGAGATCTTGTGGTTTTATAAAGGGGAGTTTCCCTGCACACGCTCTCTTGCCTGCTGCCACATAAGACATTACTTTACTCCTCATTCGCCTTCCACCCTGATTGTGAGGCCTCCCCAGGCATGTGGAATTGTGAGTCATAACATATAAATGTATTGTGTTGTTTGCAATCTCTCTTTTCTTACCCTCTCTCTAGAATGTAAGCTGTGTAAAAACAGAAATCTGTTCTTTTCACTGCTACTTCCCCAGTGCCTAGAAAAGGCAGAATAGGTACTTAATAAATATCTTGAATAATGAATATTGTAAAATTTTAGTATTCCAACTACCTCTGTTCTATGTCTAATCAAACCACATGAAGCTTAACATGTCTCCCAAAGTCCTCAGAATTCTATATCCTTCAGTTTCCTTGTCTATCAAATAGGAGTAATAGTACTTCCCTCACAGAGTATGGTGATAAATAAATAATATACACGAAGCAATTAGTATGTGTCTTGACACATTGAAATCTAATCCAGAAGTTTTGATTCTATGCCATAGCAGAATTCAACAGATGAATATCAAGACCTTTGAATTCAACAAGAAGTTAAGGCATTTATAGTTGTCTAATAACAGACTGAAGATTGTAGCTTGGTATTCACTGGCAGGTCTCAGACATTTAGATCTTTCTTTTAATGACTTTGACACCATGCCTATCTGTGAGGAAGCTGGCAACATGTCACACCTGGAAATTGTTTCTCAACATTAATACTATTATTTGGCAGTGATCCAGATTGCTTTTGCCACTAACCTGAAGACATATAGAGGCAGAAGGACAGGAATCATTCTATTTGTTTCCTGTTTTGAAACTTCCATCTGTATAGGTAAGTGTTCAAAGTCCAATATTAGCTCCAGGGACTTTCTATATCCACAAATACAAAAATTGAGGGGTAACTCCTTGATATCAAGTCAAAGGTTCACAGTGTCTGGTAATAAAACAAATTACTTTCAATTTTCTTGAAATCTTCAGGCTATCAAAAGGAGATGTGAGAGAGGGTGTTGAGTCTGACCTGACAATGCGGTTCTTAAACCTAAGGGCCATTATGATTCTCCTCTCTGAGAATCCTGACTTGCCTCAACAACGGAGATATGGCACAGTAGCCAGCTTGGAGACTTCTCAGCCAATGCTCTGAGATCAAGTCAAAGACCCAACATACAGATTGGGACCCTATTCCAACCTCTTGATGAATACAGTCAGATGTTGGCATTTTTTTTCACAAATAAAAGTCCTACAGGATTTAACCAAATAAAAACCTAACATTATATACTGTCTTTTTAGGGTTTTGAGCTCATCTTCATCATTCATATGAGGAAATCAGTGGTAAAATCCTTGGAAATACAATGAGACTCATCAGAAACATTTACATATTTTGTAGTATTGTTATGACAGTAGAGGGCGAGGCTCCAGAGCTGCCAGAAGAAAGGGAACTGATGACCAACTGCTCCAACATGTCTCTAAGAAAGGTTCCCGCAGACTTGACCCCAGCCACAACCACACTGGATTTATCCTATAACCTCCTTTTTCAACTCGAGAGTTCAGATTTTCATTCTGTCTCCAAACTGAAAGTTTTGATTCTACGCCATAACAGAATTCAACATCTGAATCTCAAAACCTTTGAATTCAACAAGGAGTTAAGATATTTAGATTTGTCTAATAACAGACTGAAGAGCGTAACTTGGTATTTACTGGCAGGTCTCAGGTATTTAGATCTTTCTTTTAATGACTTTGACACCATGCCTATCTGTGAGGAAGCTGGCAACATGTCACACCTGGAAATCCTAGGTTTGAGTGGGGCAAAAATACAAAAATCAGATTTCCAGAAAATTGCTCATCTACATCTAAATACTGTCTTCTTAGGATTCAGAACTCTTTCTCATTATGAAGAAGGTAGCCTGCCCATCTTAAACACGACAAAACTGCACATTGTTTTACCAATGGACACAAATTTCTGGGTTCTTTTGCGTGATGGAATCAAGACTTCAAAAATATTAGAAATGACAAATATAGATGGCAAAAGCCAATTTGTAAGTTATGAAATGCAACAAAATATTAGTTTAGAAAATGCTAAGACATCAGTTCTATTACTTAATAAAGTTGATTTACTCTGGGATGACCTTTTCCATATCTTACAATTTGTTTGGCATACATCAGTGGAACACTTTCAGATCCAAAATGTGACTTTTGGTGGTAAGGCTTATCTTGACCACAATTCATTTGACTACTCAAATACTGTAATGAGAACTATAAAATTGGAGCATGTACATTTCAGAGTGTTTTACATTCAACAGGATAACATCTATTTGCTTTTGACCAAAATGGACATAGAAAACCTGACAATATCAAATGCACAAATGCCACATATGCTTTTCCCTAATTATCCTACAAAATTCCAATATTTAAATTTTGCCAATAATATCTTAACAGATGAGTTGTTTAAAAGAACTATGCAACTGCCTCACTTGAAAACTCTCATTTTGAATAGCAATAAACTGGAGACACTTTCTTTAGTGAGTTGCTTTGCTAACAACACACCCTTGGAACACTTGGATCTGAGTCAAAATCTATTACAACATAAAAATGATGAAAATTGCTCATGGCCAGAAACTGTGGTCAACATGAATCTGTCATACAATAAATTGTCTGATTCTGTCTTCAGGTGCTTGCCCAAAGGTATTCAAATACTTGACCTAAATAATAACCAAATCCAAACTGTACCTAAAGAGACTATTCATCTGATGGCCTTACGAGAGCTAAATATTGCTTTTAATTTCCTAACTGATCTCCCTGGGTGCAGTCATTTCAGTAGACTTTCAATTCTGAACGTTGAAATGAACTTAATTCTCAGCCCATCTCTGGATTTTGTTCAGAGCTGCCAGGGAGTTAAGACTCTAAATGCGGGAAGAAATCCATTCCGGTGTACTTGTGAATTAAAAAATTTCATTCAGCTTGAAACATATTCAGAGGTCATGATGGTTGGATGGTCAGATTCTTACACCTGTGAATACCCTTTAAACCTAAGGGGCACTCGGTTAAAAGATGTTCATCTCCCTGAATTATCTTGCAACACAGCTCTGTTGATTGTCACCATTGTGGTTATCATGCTAGTTCTGGGGTTGGCTGTGGCCTTCTGCTGTCTCCACTTTGATCTGCCCTGGTATTTCAGGATGCTAGGTCAATGCACACAAACATGGCACAGGGTTAGGAAGACAACTCAAGAACAACTCAAGAGAAATGTCCGATTCCACGCATTTATTTCATACAGTGAACATGATTCTCTGTGGGTGAAGAATGAATTGATCCCCAATCTAGAGAAAGAAGATGGTTCTATCTTGATTTGCCTTTATGAAAGATACTTTGACCCTGGCAAGAGCATTAGTGAAAATATTGTAAGCTTCATTGAGAAAAGCTATAAGTCCATCTTTGTTTTGTCTCCCAACTTTGTCCAGAATGAGTGGTGCCATTATGAATTCTACTTTGCCCACCACAATCTCTTCCATGAAAATTCTGATCATATAATTCTTATCTTACTGGAACCCATTCCATTCTACTGCATTCCCACAAGATGTCATAAACTGAAAACTCTCCTGGAAAAAAAAGCATACTTGGAATGGCCCAAGGATAGGCGTAAATGTGGGCTTTTCTGGGCAAACCTTCGAGTTGCTATTACTGTTAACATATCAGCCACCAGAGAAATGTATGAACTGCAGACATTCACAGAGTTAAATGAAGAGTCTCGAGGTTCTACAGTCTCTCTGATGAGAACAGACTGCCTATAAAATCCCACAGCCCTAGGGAAGTTGGGGACCACACACTGTTGGGATGTAAATTGATATAACCTTTATGATGGCAGTTTGGCAATATTCATTAAAATAAAAAATGGTTATTCCCTTCATATCAGTTTCCGGAAGGATTTCTAAGAATGTATCCTATGGAAACACCTTCACAAGTTTATAAGGGCTTATGGAAAAAGGTGTTCATCCCAGGATTGTTTATAATCATGAAAAATGTGGCCTGGCACAGTGGCTCATGCTTGTAATCCCAGCACTTTGGGAGGCCAAGGTGGGTGGATCACGAGGTCAAGAGATGGAGACCATCCTGGCCAACATGGTGAAACCCCGTTTCTACTAAAAATACAAAAATTAGCTGGGCATGGTGGCACACACCCATAGTCCCAGTTACTTGGGAGACTGGGGCAGGAGAATTGCTTGAACCCAGGAGGTGGAGGTTGCAGTGAGCCGAGATTGAGCCACTGCACTCTAGCCTGGAGACAGAGCAAGACTCTGTCTCAAAAAAAAAAAAAAAAAAAAAGAAAGAAAGAAAGAAAGAAAGAAAATGGAAAACATCCTCATGTCCACAACATAAGGTCTAATTCAACAAATACATGTAATACAATATTACATGCCACTAAAAAGAATGAGGTAACTCTATATTTACTGGTATGGAAAAAACATATTAATATGTTATAAACTATTAGGTTGGTGCAAAACTAATTGTGGCTTTTGCCATTGAAATAAAAGTATAAAGAAATCTACACCAGATGTAGTAACAGTGGTTTGGGTCTGGGAGGTTGGATTACAGGGAGCATTTGATTTCTATGTTGTATATTTCTATAATGTTTGAATTACTTAGAATGAATCTGTATTTCTTTTATAAGTAGAAAAAAACAATAAAGATAGTTTTTAAAGCCTACACATCCTACTCATTTGGCTTGATTCTTCATTCTGGTCTCGCAGGTCACAGGAAGAAAAGCATAAAATATAAAAAATTATAATTTTGCAAATTTATAAATACCATGTCATTTTTCTGGTTAGAAAAAAATTCTGTGGCTTAAACACATGATTCAGGGAGAGAACGTCATGCTCCTTTAAGATCTGACACCAATCTCCTTTTATCTCCTTGCATCTTCTTTATTTTTAATTGTTAGAGACTAGCTCTTGCTCTGTCACCCAGGCTGGAATGCAGTGGTTCGATCGTAGCTCACTGCAGTATTGAAATTCTGGCCTCAAATGATCCTCCTGTCTTGGACTCCCAAAGTGCTGGGATTACAGGTGTGAGCCACCACACCCAGCCCCTCCTTGCATCCTATCATTGGGCCCTATGGAGCTACTGGCCCTTCCCCAGAACTTTCAGTGTTCTTTCATGGCTCCAGAGCCCAGATTTCACATTGCGCCTGCTGTAATGCCTTCCCTACTTGGGTTTGTTCAGGAAATCTTACAGTTGTCTCAGGACACAATCCACATATTGACTCTTCTTTGAAATCTTCCTTACTCTTTCCCATAAGCATGATGCTTCTTGATTCTCTTCCATGCTTTGGACATATTTCTATCATTAACCTAATTATGTACATGTTTAAAGTTTCTGTTTCTCACTAGACTATGAACTCCTCAAAGGTTAAGACAGACATACATCTGACCTTGTGTCTGCAGCATTCCCTGTTTCAGAACCAGTGCTCAATGAATGTTTATGGAATGGATGTTGGCTAGAAGAGCTTAGTGGGAACTCAGCTGGCTTAAGGATAGATGGAGGAATCTGAAGGCATATTCTGAGAAGCTCAGGAAGAGCAGGAATAGGTTAAACTCAGGTAAGAAGAGAGAGAATCCAGAATTGAAGGATTCCTAAGTAGAGCTCAAGTCATGTGAAATTGCCAAAATTTGGTTGCTCTTGACCTAGAAAAGCATCTACTTTTAAAAATCTCATTTTATCTGTATTAGTCAGGGTTCTCTAGAGGGGCAGAACTAATAGGATATATTTTATATATATATAAAAGTTTATAAGGATATATAAGCTCATATATATATGAATTTATTAAGGAGTATTGACTCACACAATAAGCAATATATATGGGAGTTTATTAAGGAGTATTTACCCATACAATTACAAGGTCCCACAATAGACCATCTGCAAGCTGAGGAGCAAGGAAGCCAGTCCGAGTCCGAAAGCTGAAGAACTTGGAGAGCGATGTTTGAGGGCAGGAAGCATCCAGCACAGGAGAAAGATGTAGGCTGGGAGGCTAGCCCAGTCTAGTTTTGTCATGTTCTTCTGCCTCCTTTTATTCTAGGTATGCTGGCAACTGACTAGATGGTGCCCTCCCAGATTAAGGGTGGGTCTCCCTTTCCCATTCCACTGACTCAAATGTTAATCCCTTTTGACAACACCCTCACAGACACACCCAGGAACAATACTTTGCATCCTTCAATCCAATCAAGTCGACAGTCAATATTAGCCATCACACCATCTACTAAGACTAATCCCCTAAACAAGTTAAAACTGGATTCTGCATCTAATTCATTTTCTTATAGTTTGTGATCTTATGAGTTCCTCACGCTAGTGATTATTTTAAAATTTGTACTCAAGAAGGCCAACCCGAGAGTACAGGGAGGGCACTGGGTGTTGATCTAGAAGCCAGGCCATGCTACCATTTGGCTAGTAGCTGGAGTTGAGGAGCTAGAGTCCAGCAGCCTCGGGGCTGAGCATCTCTCTTTCTCTTCCCTGGTGAGCCCATGGTCTGTCTGGCAGAAGGGGAAACCCAAGGAAACTACAGTGGAGTGGGGACAAAGCATGGGGAAGGTGTCTTTCCTGGGCAGGACACTGATGTAAATGTGATTCTTGGCTTCTGCAGGAGTGAGACCGATTCTGCATGAGGGTTTGTAAATCTTGAGTAAATTATTCAAAATGAGACTTTCACCTTTAATTAGTTAATGAATTCACCTTTAATTATTTAATGAATTCACCTTTGCTTAATTAATTTAGCTTTAATTAATTAATTCACATTTAATTAATTTGGAACATGCAAAGAATGTAAGATTAGACCTAAAGTCACCAGGATTTAGTCATTTCATGGTAGAACCCTCAGTTTAGCAATACCATTTAAAAAATAGATGTGTTTTATTACAAATTTTAAAATAACACATGAGGCTGAGCTCTCAGCAACTTCACAGCTGGGTAATCCTTAAATCTTACCTATCAAATCATTGTGCTGTTCCTTTCTCAGAAACTTAAATACCATCCAAAATTTCCTAATATGCTTGGTTTTGACTGTTATGACTTACAATCAGAAAAAATAAATTTTACATGAGTTGAATGTTATTTGCTTTTGAGGCTTGAAATACAAGTAACACCTAGCCTCATACAAACCTGATGATATACTTTTACCCAAGAAATCTCAGATTTCAACAAAGACCCACTGTTCTGAATCACGACATTGATGCGGAAGTGACGTACCCTGACTGAATGCTGTAACAGCAGCCTGTGTCATGAACTCCGATCATGTTTTTAAAATGACTCTGGAGCTTGTAAGTTCCTTTTTATTTCCTGGCTATTTGTCAACCTGGAACTTCTTTCATTTATTTTCCCTGAGGAAACTGAGCTCTTAAGTGAAGTCTGTCTGTGCATTCCTCAGAAGGCCTTCACAATCTCTTAGCATCTCTACAGATACATTGCAATCCTTTCTGGACGTCAACAGTTGAGTTGTTGAGAATGGTCTGTATTCTCTCAGCAAATGTGGCAAAGAGGGCTGTACTGAAATGGAATTGCAATCCTTGAATTCCCAACAGATTAGTGGGAAGAAGGAATTTTACATCTAATTTTTGGCAATGGTTCCCCAAAATTCACTCCTTTATCTATTATGATGAACCATTCAAGAGAAGCATAGATTAGACATATCAAAAGTGAGTGAGAATTTGGAGATGGTCAAGTATAACTCTCACTTTCAAATGGGGAAATTGAGGCTTTAGAATTTTAAATGACCCACCCAAGCCCAGGTCATAGTCTTTTAACTCCTAAAGTTTTTCCTTCCAATCCACAACCAAGTGGCCTTTCCTTTCTGCATTTGATTTTTATTCTCTCATTCTTTCTATTGCAATTCTCAAGAACAGAGCCCTGGATGGGACACTTTGATTAGCCCATCTATATTCCCCAAAGTCATTTGAGGTCTAGGCTGTCTCTGCAGTCTTCCTCCATGGCCAAAGTGTCCTGTATCTGCCACCTGATTCCATCCCTGATAAAAACATTATTTTGCCATCAGTAACTTGCAATGGGGACTGCTCCTCAGGTCAGCCACCTGTGGTCTAGGAGCCCGAAAATGTTCTCTACGTAAAGTATGGGAAATAATGGGGAGCCTTTTCTCCCCTGGAGGTTTCAAAGGCAACTTAATCACTAGCACCCTGCTGGGGATACATTCCCTGGTGTCTGAGCTCAGTTTTCCACCTGGTTTGCTGTGACCCATGACGTGCTGCTGCCATTGATGCTTTTAACCCTGGATAGGGCTCCTTGAGGACCCACTTGAGGGAGGAAGTGGGTCGGTGGTGCATCCTGAAGTCCCCCGGGGGACAAGCACAATGAAAAACTCCCGACTGTGGGTCTGGAAGTGGCCTACACCTGTACACCTATTCAACAGCCAGCTGCTGAGACACTGCCCTCTTTCACAGATGGGGGCTCTGAGCTGCTGGACAACATTGCGTTCTGGGTGTTCAAGGACAAAGATGCAGCCAACAGTAGGGGTGTTCAGGGTTAGGGTTAGGGAGGCTGGGTAGGGGCTCCTGGCCAGCACAACTCCCGACAGCAGCCCCATGTCTGCCTCTTCACAGTGAGATACTTGTCTTGTTAGTGGTGTCCAAGCAGCCTCAAGGGTAACTGTTAATCCTCTAACAACACATGCACATTCTAATCATCATTTTGACATACTTAATGAAAAACCAGTGGAGTGGACTCTAAATCAATTCACATTTTCCCTGAGACATTTATTTCAGTATTCTTTTTGCTCTTCAAATCTTTGCTCCAATCCCATTTCCATTGAAGACTTCCTGGATGACCTAGTAGAAAATGGCGGCACTCATTGTTCACCTTCCTTGCTTTTTATTTCTCCATAGCATTTGCCATCTTCGAAGTTTACTTCTAAGTTTTCTCTTTATCCTGCTGATTCCCTGTCTTCCCCCACTAGAATGCAAACTCTTTTAGAGCAGAGATTTTTTTTTCTGTTTTGCTCACAGATATTGCCTCCTTCTCTGCCTAAAACAGTGCCTGGCACAGGTCCACTCCCCAAGGATTTTCTTTCTGTGGACCCTTTGTTGATCAGCCTCCTCTGCTTCTCTGAAGTCCCTCAGGGCCTCTGTTGCCAAGGCTGCCCCCTTCAGTGTCAGTGCTTGCTGTTGGAAATCAAGGATACAGATTTTACTTGTAAAGGGGTGTATTTGTCCATTTTCACGCTGCTGATAAAGACATACCCAAGACTGGGTAATTTATAAAGAAACGGAGGTTTAATAGACTCACAGTTCCATGTGCCTGGGGAGACCTCACAATCATGGCAGAGGTGAAAGGCATATCTTACATGGTGGCACACAAGAGGGAATGGGAGCCAAGCAAAAAGGGAAACCCCTTATAAAACCATCAGATCTCGTGAGACTTATTCACCACCGTGGGAACAGTGTGGGAGAAACTGCCCCATGATTCAATTACCTCCCACTGGGTCCCTCCCACAACACGTGGGAATTATGGGATCCACAATTCAAGATGAGATTTGGGTGGGGACACAGCCAAACCATATCAAGGCGCATCCCTCACCATCTGTATTTTTGCTGACACTTTCTGGGATGTGCCATCACTGGCCTGGTGCTTCCCCCAATCCCTGCACACTTCATGAATCTTCTCTTTGCCTCCTCCTATTGGAAGCTGCCGGATCTCAGGGGCTTGCTCTGGGCAGCCCTTTAACTATTTTGGAGTCTGCAGATTATATGAATCACTGCAAATGGGGTACCTGGCTCCACGACCCCCAACTACTTCCCCTGTTCTTTTGCTGTCTTAGCCTTTTTAGAGGGGAAGGGGCAGCACTGGGCCAATGAAGCCCGGCTGTGGGTCCACGCCTCAGATCTCCCCTTGCCCTGGTGCTTCGGAAGGTCTCCCTTGAACTTTCTAAGTTCTTCTGAGGGCCTGGTACAGCTAGGACTGGCAGTGTTCCCCAAGTGGGATACCCCAGCCCAGATGCAGACTCATATGGACCCCAGTCTTTATTTCTCCCCTTTGAGATGACCTCTGACCCTCTACCGCAAACATGGAGACAACCAGATATCCTGAGGAGCTCTGGAATTCACATCTTTGGGGTTCTCAGAGACTGGTGATTGGGTCCCCATGTGAGGTGGGTGGCCTGGAAAGCAGTACAGGCCCACCCAGGACTGGGCACCAGAATGCTGCTGACATGTTGATTGGGGTGGCTCTCACACTGAACACAAGATGACTTCAGGGCATTGGCTACCAGCAGCTCATCGCTGACCCTTGGGCTGGAGCCACCAGTGTGGACCTATGCTCATCTGTGTTTTGACTGTGGTGCCACCTCTCGTCTATAACACCTGAGGGTGGCAGGTGTGCTGGCAGGTGTCCTTTATCCTGCGTCCCCCTGTGCCCCCAGCCTCGGGCACCCAGGGTAATAGCTTCCATTGCTGTATGCTCTGAGCCATGTGCCAGGCAGTCCTTCAAGGATGGCTTTCAAAACTGAACACCAATGGGCCTTGCAATCCACATCCTCTCTTGCCTCCCATGGTTACATGGTGCTCTGTCAGTCAGTATTAAGCTGTGCCTGATGAAGGAGGAATGTTTCTTGCAGGAGCGGGACTGCTCTTCTCTCTTTGTGCACTGACCCCTTGCCTACCCTTGTGTGGAAGGCAGGAGTTCAGTCAAAATCAAAAGTACTTCCATGGTAGGAATGCAATGGTTACCACCTCAAGAGGCCAAGAGAAAATGCGGCTGGATGGTTTGTGGTTCTATGTTTATACTATAAAATTCTGAATGGTGAACTTAACAGAATCAGAAAATGACTACTGTACAGGCTCACATTTCCCTGCATCCTCTGGGGAAGGCTTGCATCCATGAAGCACAGCAACAACCTTTGAGAGTCACAGGAAGCCAGGGTGGATAGATGATGTGGCAGCATGAGTAATAATTCAACCAGCGTTACAAACATACTGTCAGGGAACTGCAGAGGCAAGAAGACGTACATAATTTAATGTGAGCAGGTTCTGAAGAGCTGCCTTGTGATGAATTACAACACTGCTGCTGTTTTCTTCTTGGTGAGAGACACAACTAACCAAGAACAGCACCCTGGACAATAAAATGCATGAAGAGATGGCTCCTAGGTTTGAACAGGAAGAGATGTTGCATGGGTACTGCAAAGGATCCTCACAGGTACCAGCTAGAAAATAAACAATATGCAAACGACTCTTCTGTACCAATTCTCATTAATAACTCACTGAACCTCACATGGGTCCATCCATTTCAAAATATTCTTTTTTTTTTTTTTTTGAGACAGGATCTCATTCTCACCTGGAATGCAGGAATGTAGTGGTGCAATCACAGCTCACTGTAACCTCAACCTCCAGGGCTCCAGTGATCCTCCTACCTTGGCCTCCTGAATAGCTGGGACTACGGGTGTGTACCACCACTCCTAGCTAATTTTTGTATCTTTTTTGGTAGAAACAGGGTTTTGCCATGTTATCCAGGCTGGTCTTGAACTCCTGGGCTTAAGCAATGTGCCTGCCTAGGCCTCCTAAAGTGCTGAGATTATAGGCGTGAGCCACTGTGCCTGGCCACAAAACATTTTTTTTTTTTTTGAGATGGAGTCTTGCTCTATTACCCAGTCTGTAGTACAGTGGCACAATCTTGGCTCACTGCAAACTCTGCCTCCCAGGTTCAAGTGATTCTCCTGCTTCAGCCTCCCAAGTAGCTGGGATTATAGGTGCACGCCACCACGCTGGAGTAATTTTTGTATTTTTAGTAGAGATGGGGTTTCGCCATGTTCACCAGGCTGGTCTCAAACTCCTGACCTCCGGGGATCTGCCCACCTTGGCCTCTCAAAGTGCTGGGATCACAGGCGTGAGCCACTACTTCCTGCCAAAACGTATTTTTTTAATCAAATTATTTTGTAGACAGGGGCCCTGTGCTACACAGTCCTGAGAAGGAGAATATCTTGGCTTTGCAGCTAGAATGTGTATTGCTTCTGATTTCTTAGCTGTACAATGATTTGTTTCTGTTTCAGAGGAAGTCGCTGGCAGCAGGACAGTTTTTATCTCGAGTACTAATGTATGATGTGGTGAAATTCGGTGGTAAGATGGGTTGCTCTGACAGATTGGAACAGGCACATTCTAATACCACAATATTAAGTTTATTGGATGTTCCTCCTGTGGTGTTTATTAAAAATGGAAAGGAGACGAGGCCTTTATTATTTTAGGCCATGATGGGTTAAGGCACCACATTACTAGACTGTGTTCTCCCTGTGAAGAAAGTTAGATCCTTGGTCATGCCCAGGAACCTTCTAGACCTAAGGACTTTAAGGGTCTTTCCTGGCAGCAATACCTTTGGCCCTGGGGAAGAAAACAGGCCAGAGAAAGCTGCTGAAGGAATGTGTGCAAGGTTAGCTCTGATGTTCCATTAGGATCGATATCTTTGATTCCTGGACTCACTACCCCTGAGCCCTCAACCTCTTTCTGGCTCTTTTATTTCTGGAAAAATAAGTTTCCATGATGCTGTCGTTAGCATCCTGGCCTTGTACTTAACAATACAAGGCACTAAACCTTTCTTGAGGATTTACTATTTATTCATTTATTTAGAGACAAGGTTTCACTCTGTTGCCCCGGCTGGGTTGCAGTGGCATGACCATGGCTCACTTCAGCTTCCACCTCCTGGGCTCAAGCATTCCTCCCACCTCAGCCTCCCGCATAGCTGGGACAACAGGCACATGCCACCATGCTCTGCTCGTATCTTAATTGTTTTGTAGACACAGGGTCTCGCTATATTGTCCAGGCTGATCTTGAACTCCTGGCCTGAAGTGATCCTCTCACCTCAGCCTCCCAAAGCATTGGGATTACAGGCATGAGCCACCATGCTCAGCCCTTCTTGAGATTTCAAATGTGCCAACCACTGTTCTAAGTCTGTCATGAGTTATACTTGTTAAATCACATAGATCTAAGGGTTAAATGTTATCATTATTCCTATTAACAGATAAAGTCCCCAACCAGAAGTCAAAGTTTCATGGCTAGTGACAGAAAAGTGAGACAGTGTGATGACAGAGCCTGCTTTTTTATTTTTATGTTTTTTGAGATGGAGTCTCTCTCTGTCACCTAGGCTAGAGTGCAGTGGTGCTGTCTCGCTCAGTGCAACCTCTGCCTCCTGGGTTCAAGTGATTTTCCTGCCTCAACCTCCCAAGTAACCGGTATTACAGGTGTGTACAGGTGGTACACAGCACCATACCCGGCTAATTTTTTTGTATTTTTGGTAGAGACGGGTTTTCACCATGTTGGCCAGGCTGGTCTCAAACTCCTGACCTCAGGTGATCCACCTGCCTTGGCCTCCCAAAGTGCTGGGATTAGAGGCGTGAGCCACCGCGCCCGGCCCAGAGCCTGCTTTCACAGATGCTCTTCTACACTGGTAGAACAAGAGCTTGGTGACTTGAAGAATTCATTTTTTTCCTATGTGCAGTAACATAGACCCTTGAATGGAGGTATCTCGTTGTGGAAGAGCGATTCTTATGACGTGTGAAATCCAAATGCCACCAATCCTCACTAGCCTGTGGCTACAAAGAAGGCACAACAACATCAGTGACCCCAGTTATTCCCGCTCCCACCTGCTGAAATGGGGCCTCTCGCCCTCCTGCAAACGTGCACACGAGTATTTCCATTCAAACCCGAGATTCTCACAGGTGCCGGACAGCTTGCTGTCAGCTCTGTTCCCCTCTAGCTCGCAGCAGCTACCCCTGGGCCCTTTGCAGATCCTTGCAAGAGTCTCTCACTACTGACATTGCTAAATGAAGGTGCTTTCTCGATGATGCTAACAACCGTGCTAAGGGTGCTTTCTCCCAGTAATCCCAAATGCAACTATTCTTGAGATGGGGAGCCATGCCGAGTTCCACGGAGCTAGCAGTAGGTTCGGTATTTCTCTCCTCAAAATTGTGTGTCAACCTCTCAGCATCCCAGTGGAGAGAGGGATCCACCATCTCTCCGAGTTTCTCATGTAGTCCATTTCTTCAGCTCTCACTCCTCCCTCCGCGGGGGTTCCAAACCAGCCCAAGGGGGCAAGAAGGGTGACACAGCACCTCCTCCTTTCCACTGTCCCGATTCTGTCCCACCCTTCCTTTCCAACCCCCAAATACTCCTCCTTCCACCCACCTATACATATCAATTCATGCACACAGACGGAGAGGAGTAAAATTTACCCAAATAAATGCCAAACTGTTACTCCTGGCTTGGGTGCAGCCGGAACACCCTGATCCATGTTTTCTACAAATTAAATAGGAAAGTTTGTCTCCTAAGGCTGCCTGGGAGAGGTGGGAAATGAACTCCATTGTCAGAGCCTCAGAGAAAACATAGAGCCAACTTCCTCCTTCACCCTTACAAGCAGGTGGCTGGAGAAACTTTAACCTGAATCATTATAATAGATAAAAACTGAAAGATCAAATTTGGCTTTGAATTTTTTTATTGTCTCAAAACTCAGCTTCAGGCTGAAGAAGAAAAGCGACAAAAATGATATATGAAGATCATTAAAGAGGAAAAACCAAACCAAATCCAAAAAATTAAAATTAAAATACCAGGAGAAAAAGAACCCCAGCAGGAGGCAGCCATAATGCAACTTCCCGTTTTGCCACATGCATCTACCTTAAAGCAAGGGCCTGTGATTAGCTACAGACACCCAGCACTGGGGTAGAAGCAGTTTCACTTCATTGGTTGCTCCCCACGGGGCCTTCTCACTGTGGAAAGCAGAAGTTCATGGGATTAAAATAAATCTCGTTATGTATGCAAGAGTAACACTGCCGGCAAAGCGCCTCTTCCTGTGACTCCACACTTCTTCAATTCTGAGCTTGGCTCTTTCCACCCAGACTGTTTTTTTTTTTTTTTTTTTTGAGATTTTTTTGAGATGGAGTCTTGCTCTGTCACAGGCTGGAGTGCAGTGACGCGATCTTGGCTCACGGCAACCTCTGCCTCCTCTGTCCTCGTAATCCGCCTGCCTCGGCCTCCCAAAGTGCTGGGATTACAAGCATAAGCCACCGGGCCCAGCCTCCACCCCGACTTTCTATGCACTCTCTCAGGAACCCCAACTTTGGTTTTGGGGGAAGCCATGAAGTGTTTGCTGAAGCATCAGGTCACTTCCTGTGTTGTAAATTCTGTAACAAATTCTGGAAGGAGTCCTTGTGTCAGAGAAAGACCCTACTGGGAAGGTCTGACCTTCTCCACAACTCACCTTCACCGGGGCACCTGCTACCTTGAATCAGTTGTCTCTGAGGGCAGAACCGCAAATCTCATGGGATTGGAATGGAAAGAGAAAGCTGCCCTGGTTTTCTTTGGTTGTTTCTGATTTTTCTTCTTGCTCTTCATCACCTCCTTAAGGCACAGAAAGGAGCCATTTTTCTGGTCTTCTTAATTCTGACTCCTGTCCCTAATCAGAAACAACAACAGAGAATTGCTGAAAGGTGTACTCAAGCTAAAACCAGGCTGCAGCGTTCACATCACCTGAGAGACGTCAGAAATGCAGAATTTCAGGCTCCATCCCAGGCGTACTGATTCAGAAGCTGCATTTTAGCAAGATCCTGGCTGGATTTTATGCACGGTAAAGTCTGAGAAAGAAGAGTTTAAAAACAAACAGAGCAATACAATCCTTTTTTTTTTTTTTTTTTGGTGGGGTGGGGGGGGATGTTCAATAGCAGAGTAGGGTGACTCTAGTTAACACTAATGTATTGTTGATTTCCAAGTAGCTAGAAGAGAGAACACATAGAAATGATACTCAGGGTAATGGAGACTCCAAATACCCTGACTTGATCGTTACACATTTGATGCATATAACAAAATAGCACATGTACTCCATAAATATGTAAAATATCACATATCATTTTTTTAAAAAAATGAACTGAGGGCCTTAAAAAGGAGTAAAATAATGGCATTTGCAGCGACCTGAATGGAATTGGAGACCATTATTCTAGGTGAAGTAACTCAGGGATAGAACACCAAACATCGCATGTTCTCACTTATAAATGGGAGCTAAGCTTTGAGGACACAAAGGTGTAAGAATGATACAATGGACTTTAGGGCCTCGGGGGAAAGGGTGGGAGGGGAGGTGAGGGATAATACACTACAAATTGGGTACAGCATACACTGCTTGGGTGATGAGGGCACCAAAAGTTCAGAAACGACCACTAAAGAACTTATGCATGTAACCAAACACCATCGGTTCCCCCGAAACCTATTGAAATTTTTGAAAAATTATTTTCCTAAAATATCCTTGAAAAAAGGATATTTTTTCAAGCAGTGCCTTCTCCATCTTGTGGCCCTTTGATTTTGATAGCTCTGAAAGCTTTGAAAAACTTGCAAATACCCAACTTTAGGAATGAATGACCTCTGAGACCCTCACCTGAAGGCAGGAATGAATGACCTCTGAGACCCTCACCTGAAGGCAGGGTAGTTCCTGCAACTCCAGGACTTCCGGGTCGGAAGAATTGTTTCTTAAACTGGACTCTGAGGACACACTCTTAAAGTCACTCAAATTCTCTACAAAATTCTTAAGTTTTGCATTTCCATTTCTAAAGATAATACAAATAATTGATATGATCAAAAAACAAAAATTAACCAAAAAAATTTGAAAGAAAAAAATGAACTGAGGGTAACGGTGCACCCTTGTGTGAACTTTTGGGTTGCAGTGCCACCTTGCGGTCACGTTAGTATTTTTCGGGGAACTTCGCAGTGGACGAGCTGCGTGGGACAGAACAGAAGTCGGTTCATTCCTCGCTGGAGGAAACAGACTGCCCTTGTGTTAGTGCCCAGAGGTCTCCGACTGTGGTCTCTCTGGACCACACGGTCAATTGAAGAGATATGGGCCCTCTTCCAAGGACGCCTTCTATCCAAGCTTAGAAGAATGGCTCATAGGCTAAGGCACTTTCTGCATCAGCAACAGCAACAGATCTCAAAGAATGTCTGCCCCCATCACAAGATTTTTCATAAAATGTGTAAAGCCATTAAAACTCAAAGGCACAAAGCATGGCTTTAGAGATCGTCTAGATGAGTGAGCCCCACCTTTCAAGAATGAGAATCGCTTTATGATAATAGTTGGTATTTACTGCATCTTTACTGTGTCGCAAGCATTGTTCTAAGCACCTCCATGTACTTAGTCATTTGAACCTTAGAACAATTTAGTGAGATCAAAATAGTGATCTCTATTTTGCAGACTCCTGTGTGACAGTCATTTTGTTTGTACTACTTGTTGGCTAGGAAAATCTACACTAAGAAGAAACTATTACTATGAATCTAGTAATTCTTGAAAACTAATTTGCATTGAATTAAATCCAATAACATCCAATAACATCTATGTATATATATTCAGGAAAGGGTAGTATAGAGATATAAATTATATTATCTACCAAGCCTCAGACCACGGTTGTGGCATAGATAGACTTAGCGCTTCTTGCAACAGTTCCAAAGCTCTCCAAGGTATTCTTAGCCCACAGGCTGGGAACCCCCAGTGTAGAAGCACACCCCAAGTGCTTTATAGATAGCACACCGTGCAATCCCGAGCACACCTGATTTCATCTGGTCTCTGATGATTAGTGGGATCAGGCTACCTTGGCCTTGGATGGGAGACTGTGGGGAAGTTGCAGATGAGGAAACTGACTTCAGGAAGTTGTTATAGTTATTCTTCTAGCTTGAAAAACCTACACTATAGAGAAAAAGAGTCCATGGGCAGTGTCTCCTTTTCATTCTTCGACCTATACACCCTAGGAAGGTTACTTTTCCTAAAACACAGTTCTGTTTGGGTTATTTTCCCCCTCAGATGGACCCCCAGCTCTGCCTGGCTGCTTATTGTAAGATAAAGCCATCTTCATCTCCAAAGCAAAATCGAACACCAACCAACCTGCTTGTTGTTACTCTGTGGATGTCCCTTACCCTCTGTCTAGACTATGTGTTGCCCATAGGACAAGAAAAATGCTAGCCTTAGAGAAGACTTGGAGGGAGGCCACCTAGTGGCTAAGATGACCTTCCTTGGGAAGCAGCACCTGAGTTAAGTCACCAGAAGGGCAGATTTAGGTCCCATCCAGACACCAGAAGACAGTCTGGCGAGCCACAGCGTTGGAGGGCCTTCTCTTAAGACTGAGCATGAGTTCACTGTGAGAAATACAGCTACTGAGGTGACCAGGTCAGTGCACACGCTGGCAGAGTTCTTTCCTGCAGGCCCTCATGGGACGAAATGGCATCGTCAGAAGGCTAATGGTTGGTATTTACTGCATATTTACTGTGTCCCAAGCACTGTTCTAAGCACCTCCATGTACTTAGTCATTTGAACCTTAGAATAATTTAGTGAGATCAAAATAGTGATCTCTATTTTGCAGATTCCCGTGTGGCAGTCATTCTGTTTGTAGTATTTGTTGGTTAGGGAAGTCTACCCTAAGAAGCAACTATTACTGTGAATCTAGTAACTCTTGAAAATGAATTTGCACTGAATTAAGCCAATAACATCCAATAGCATCTATATATATTCAGGGAAGGGTAGATAGGGATATAAATTATGTTACCTGCCAAACCTCAGACCATGGTTGTGGCACAGATAGACTTAAGGCCTCTTGCAACAGCTCCAAAGCTCTCCAAGGTATTCTTATCCCACAAGCTGGGAACCCTCAGTGTAGAAGCACATCGGTCAGCATGTGTCTTGGCCATTTCTTGTTTCTGGCTCTGTCCAGTGTCAGTGTCAATCTCTTCTTCTAAAAAGTATACCACTTCCTTTTTTTTTTTTTAGACGGAGTCTGGCTCTGTCACCCAGGCTGGAGTGCAGTGGCGCGATCTCGGCTCACTGCAGCCTCCATCTCACGAGTTCAAGCGATTCTCCTGCCTCAGGCTCCCAAGTAGCTGGGATTACAGGCGCATGTCACCATGTCTGGCTAATTTTTGTATTTTTAGTAGAGATGTGGTTTCACCATGTTGGCCAGGCTGGTCCCAAACTCCTGTCTCAAGTGATCCGCCCACCTCAACCTTCCAAAGTGCTGGATTACAGGTGCGCATCACCACACCCGACTAATTTTTGTAGTTTTAGTAGAGACAGATTTCACCATGTTGGCCAGGCTGGTCTCAAACTCCTGACCTCAAGTGATCCACCCACCCTGGCCTGCCGAAGTGCTGAGATTACGGGTGTGAGCCACTGTGCCCGGCTCATCATTTCCTTTTGAGGCTTTTTTTCTTCCCAGGGGATGTAGTCTGGTAGACAGTGACCAAGATACCTGTACTCTCTAGTTCGTGGATGGAGGTAGTCCAAGCTAGGACAATTACGTACTCTCTTCCTAGTACTTGGATTTTGACCAAAGGATCAAAGAAGCAGAAAATAATTCTATTTCATCCCAGCAGTTGTGCCCTGGCCTTACGAGAGCCTGCTTTTTACACTTGCTGATGGTTTTGAAATTCATCCCCAAGAAATATCCTGGTTCCTGCCTGTTTCGAAGCCTCTACACTCTTACTGATTCTATGAGCCCTGATGTCCTTTCCCCTCCCCCACAAAAAAATTTGAATAGGTTAATGTACTAGTTAGTTATTGCTAGGATAATATTGCAGATAAATCTCAGTAGTTAAGCAACAAAATTGTATTTTTCTAACTCACAGTTCTGTTGTTCAACCAGGGTGGCTTTGCCTCAGACTTCAGGTCTGGTTTAAGTCTGTTGTCTATATTTCACATTCAAAGACAGCAGCTACTCAGGGCATGCTCATCTCATGATTAATAGAAGAGACCAAAGAAAACCACACAAGCACATTTAAAAATCTCGGGTTGGGGCCAGGCACGGTGGCTCACGCCTGTAGTCCCAGCACTTTGGGAGGCCGAGGTGGGTGAATCACTTGAGGTCAGGAGTTCAAGACCAGCCTGGCCAACATGATGAAACCCCATCTCTACTAAAAATACAAAAAGTAGCCAGGTGTAGTGGCACATGCCTGTAATCTCAGCTACTCTGGAGGCTGAGACATGATAATCACTTTAATCTGGGAGGCAGAGGTTGCAGTGAGCGGAGATCATATCACTGCACTCCAGCCTCCACAACAGAGTGAGACTCTGTCTCAAATCGGTTGGGCATCATGCATGTTGTCCTACGTTCTGTTGCCCAAAGCAAGTCACCCGGTGAGACTCAAACTCAATTGTGTGGCGATGCATGCTGCCCACCCTACGGGCAGGTGATGCAAAGTCACCATGTAAAGGCCATAGCTGTGTGATGATCCTGTGCGGAGACAGTGCAAAACTGGGACCGTAGCCTACCCTGGTGAACCAGAAAATAATAAAACATTAACAAAATTTATGTTAACATAGTCACATTTATCGGTCTTTTCCTTTATGGTTGGTGCTCTCCAATCTTGTTTAAGAAATGCTTCTCTGACCCAGGGTCACCAGGAAGATATTCAGCTTTGTTTTGTTTTTCACACTGAAATATTTAGTCCAGGGTATGACTGAAGTAGGATGTAATTTTGAGTTTTTGCTAATGGCTGATTAATTGCCCCGGTATTATTGTTTTTGAATAATTCACCCTATTTCCACTGACCTGTAATATCACCTTTGCCATCTATCAAGTTTCCATAAATGCAGGAAAGGCTTCCTGGACATTCCATTTCCATTTCATTGTTCTATTTGTCAATCTCTGTGCTGATCCCACGCTTCTCAATTATTTACTATTTAGCCTTCATTTAAAATCAAACTCGTCAAGTTCCACAACGTACACTAAATATACCAATCAATATTTTTTTTGAACTACTTTGAATTAAAGAGTAATATGAGGGGAAGAAAAGTGTTCAAGGTTATAAATTTTTCATAAAGAACATAGAATAGTTCTCTGTTTATTTCAGTCTCTTTAAATACATTTGACAAAATTTTATAATTTTCTTTTTAAAGATCATGCACATCATCTGTTAGATTTATTCCTAGGCACCTTATTTTTATGCTATTACAAGTTATATAAACGTGATCTTTAACAAATCATATCTTTTCACTATTTGTTGCAGTGTTTAGAATACCATCAATTTTTGCATATTGATCTCAAAGTCATAGCAGAATATCATACTACCTTATCATGACAGCAGGCATCTATATAACTCTCACTATGTGTCAGGCACAGTTCTAGGCATTTTACATGAATGACATGCATTCAATCTCACAATGACCCAGTGAGGGAGATCTTATTATTATAACTATTTATAGGTGAGGAAACTGAAGTCCAAAGAAGTGCAGAGAATTTAAGTAGATTCCATCATAAGTGGCGAAGCAAGGATTCAAACTCATTCTCCAGCATCCAGGGCTATACTTGTGGTATGGCATTTACTTCTTCCCCTTGGTAAACTCTGTTATTAATTCTGATAATTCTGATAATATGCCTGTCTATTCTCAGGTTTTCCATGCAAACAACGATAATAAATACTTTAAAATCAGCTAGCAAACACACACATGGTTAATGCCATAGTAAAGCGTGTAGGATGTGTGTGTGTATGATGCGGCATAAGTAGCGCAAGATCGGCGGCGGCAAGGCAAGAGATGTGGCGGCGATGGCGACCGCACGACCGTGAAAGGGCGGCATCAGCGGATCCGAGATTGCGCGAACGCAGCAAGATGCGGGGATTCAGGACCAGATGCGGCGGACGAACTGTCTGATGACCAGGCGGCAGGCGGCAGATTTTCGGCATCGACCGCGGAGTGGCGTCCGGCAGCAAGATCCAGCGGCATCGGGATAAAGAGACCACGACGCGGATGCAACACCGATCCATGGCGCAGATCAAAGATCTCGAGGGCGCGTTAACGATAACGCGCATCGCGGATCGCGACCAGATCCGCGCAAGGCGCGATTTCGCGACGCGCTGCTGAACCGCATATTTTCGCGGCAGGCGCCATCGCAGCAGCACCGTCTGGCGTCAGGCGAAGCGCAGCAGCAGACGTCTGGCGGCAAAGAAGTGCGGCAAGAAGCGGCGGTGAAGGTGGATCGCGGCAGCATCGCAAGATCCAGGCGTCGCCATCATTATCCATGCGGCAGCGGCACGGATAAGCGATGCGGCGGATATCGCGGAAGATAAGACCAAAGACCGGCAGCGTTATCCGGCGCGGCGTTATCCGGTGATGGCGGTGGCGTTAACTGGCAAGAAGTGATGACCGGCGGCGTCGACCGAGCCGCGACGCGTTATCGGTCCGATGTCCAGGCGGATGCGCATGGACGCGCGCGGCGGATTTCGCGCGACCGCATCGCATTGCTAACGCGCGACGATGACCGGGCAAGCAAGCATCGATCCTGCGAATTAAAGATCGCTACAAGAACGTGCGGATGCGCACGCACGTATCGGCGTTATTACGCGACGACCGGCGCATCGTCTGGCGGCAACATGCGCGGTGACATTCAGGTATCCGCAAGAAGGGGCGTGCGTGATTGCGGCACGTCTGATGGCGGACGCGGCATCATTCAGCGTGATGAACGCATCCCCAGGCGGCGGCATTAAAAGCCGCGGCAAGATGAACCAAAGGTGATCGGCATCGCATTGAGCGTGATCCGACACGCACAATCCGGATAATTGAGCGCAGCATCGCGGCAAGGTTCAGGAGACGCCACGGCAGCACTGACGGCGCGGCATCGTTATCGTCCATCCGAGGCGACGTGATTTTACTGCGGCGGATCCCATGCGCATCGCCGCCACATTGATCTGGCAAGCGGCGGCGGACGCCATAAAAGAACCGCGCATCAACCATGCGCAGAAGTGCGTAAGACATCTGAAAGCACGTGACATCTGGATCGCGGCATGGCGTATTAGCGTGCGTCTGAATTGCGCCGCAGGCAGCACATCTGGGGCGCGGCGGCATTGTCTAAGGCGGTCCGGTTGCGCGCATTGCAGCATTACCTGAGCGTAAGGTGATGTGGTGATGCGCGGATAAGGCGGCGGTACGCGGCATTGCCTGAAGCGGCAGTGATGGTCCAGACGGTGCGTGATGCGGCACCCAGCAGCACATTAAGGCAAGTGCGGATGCGGCGGTACGCAGGCATTGCCCAGGCGTGCGGATGCGGTCCAGGCAAGTGCGGATCGGGAATGGTCATGAATATTTCCGACTCAGTCGCTGATGGAATCCCAATGAGTCACTGGGGATCATTTCATCCGATTCCATTGTTGGCCGAACTGTACGATGCGATCCACTCTTGCCAAGTCAGTGCATCCTCAGAGAGGGCTTGCAGGCTTCAGGGGGCCCGGCATAAGGAGTGAGGCCTGGGCCAAGCCCAATAGAGAGTGTCAAATAACAGGCCTGCCTCTTCCCCACCCTCCACCCCCAGATTTGGGCTGAATCAAAGGGCCATTCAAGCCCCTCCCTTTCACAGGCCGAGGCCATCAGCGGGCCATCCCCTGAGGCTGAAACGCAGCAATCCCACGGGCTTCTGCTCCAAACAGGCTTGTATTTGAAACCACAATATACTTGGCTCTAGTTTTACACACATTACTTTCCTGGTGCTGGAAACAAAAAAAAAAAAAAGGAATTACAAGAATGAAAGGGAGAGTTCTTGGGAGATAGGGAATTCTTTTTCCAGTCTAGTGAATGCGGTTAATAAGTGGAAAAAATAAAACTACTATCCGTGAAGGGTCTTTGGAAGGGTTACCAGGACACGACAATTAAAAACAAATTAAAAGCCTGTATCATTCACTCAGCCTCAATCGCCTCCCACAGCCCTGGGGGAAATGAATCTGCTTCAGTGCATTGGCGGGGGAACCACCCCTCCTGAATGGTGTTGGGTGGGAGTAGGGATACCTGTGTATGTTTCTCTGTGGCGCCCCAAATGCTCCTTCGTGAATTGAGGAATTGACTGGACAATCATTCCCCCAGACCTCACTACAAATTAGACTTTTGTTCACCTGTTTCAAATGAAAGTTTTTTAGTGCTTTGCATAGTGTGAAAAGCAACAACAACAAACCCCAGGGTTTGGGTCACCTTGGATGAGTCACTTGAATCTCAGTGGCCCTGAGTTTCGTCTCTGTAAAATGAAAGTGCAAACTACATCAGTGGTTTTCAAACAGTGCTCTCCTGAGTCCTCCCTGAAGCTGGAACAAGTAGGAGGAACAGAAATGGAAGAATTAACTGAGCAATTTAGCCTGTTTGCATCTGTCATCTTTGACTTCAGACCATTTTCAATACAATCTGGTTGAGCAGTTAATTCTAACAAACCTGGTTCTGGGATTTGCTAACTCTCTCAACAATTCCAGGTGACTCCCAAAGCAGGAGCCACAGTCTCTGCACAGGCTTGGCCCATATTGTCACGTTTTGGAGGGTGTGGAAGATTCCTGCCAACATCATAACATCATGTCCTTCTTGAGGAGACTAAGGAAGACTTAGGACAACCCACACGGGTGCAGAAGGTGGCCCTGTGGCCTGTGTTGAAGTGGGATCTCACAGATCCACATTGTATTTTCACAAATACACGTGAGATTTTCCATGAGATTCTGCAAGAATTTCCCTGTGAGACCTTTCTTGAGTCCCAAAGTTGAGTAATGATGAAACGGAAGAGTTCCCTGACCCCTGTCACAGGACGTGCGACAGGGGTGTGGCTTGTCTGTTCGATTGCTGACACCGCTCAAACCCCTTACAGGAAGGGGAGCATGCAGACAGGCAGGTGCAGGAGCCCAAGTGGGCACGTGTTACAATGTGTTCTTTTAGCCGTCTGAGAATGGGTTGAGTTTTAACAAGCAAGGGCAGAGGGCCAGTGTGACAGCATTCTGTATCCCAAGCTCTTGTCCAGCATCCTGGAAGAAATGGGTCACACATGGACTTGAAGGATAAATGTGGGGGTCTTATTGAATGGCGGAGGTGGCTCTCAGCAGGATGGATGGAGAACCTGAAGGGAGGACCGAGTAGGAAGATGGTCTTCCCCTGGAGTTTGGCCGTCCGACAGCCGAACGTCTCTCCAACTGCCCCCGGCTGAACTCTTGGTGTTGAGACATTCCTCCTCTTCTCTCTCTCTGCCGCACCATTTTGACATTCCTCTGCTTGTCTCCTTGTCTGCTCATCTGCTTCTGGAGCCTGGGGGTTTGGGGTTTATATGGGTACAGGATACGGGGGCGTGGTGGGCCAAAAGGCAACGTTTTGCACTCAAAAACAGAAATTAGGGCCACGGGTCTTCAAATTTGAGGGTGGGGCCTTTGCCAGGTAACCACCCTCTTCTACCCAGTATTTCCCTGACTCCTGTCCGTATCAGTGAGGCTTTTCCTGTTTTCTCAAATGCTTCAGTTATTCACTAGTCTAGAACTTAAAATCATTAGTGTTGTTGCTTGCTAACCTACTCTATGGATCCTCTCTCTTGTCTTGAGGTCAGAAACCACAGCCTTTCACTGTGAATCCCCAGACCTGGCAATGCCCTTGCCCTACAGAGGTGACCATGTTTCCCAAAAATACAAACAGCAATATTTCCAGTTTCACGTGTTCTTCCACAAACTTTCCATCTCCCATCATAAGGCAGAATCTATTTGTCTTCTCCAGAGACCCAGGATCTGGGAAGGGCTGACTCTGTGACTGTCTCAATAATTGGAATGCTACAGAATGCTTGACTTCCAAGGCTATGTTATAAAAAGCAATTAGGCTTCTGCCTGCAGCTCTCTCCCTAGGTATGTTCACCCTTGAAACCAGCCACTGGGTTATGAGGAAGCCTCAACTAGCTCATATGGAGAGTAAAAGATGCCCCCAGCCAACAGCCAGCTCCACCCACCAGATAGATGAGTGAATGAATGAGCCTTCAGTTGATCCCATCCTCCAGTTCTCAAGTATTCCAGCTGAAGCCTCAGACATTGTAGAGCAGAGATGAGGTATCCTTGGTGTGCCACGGCAAAGTCTTAATCCACAGAATCGAGTCTCTGAGCATAATAAATGGAATACATCACTAAGCATTGGGGCTATTTGTTAAGAATCCATAATAACTGCAACAATAGTGGATGACAGACACTGAATGCATTAGTGAACGATTGGCCACGGGCTCTCTCAAATTCCTGAACCCACCTTGGGAATAGAAGAGATAAGAACTCTCCTAGGATATCAGTGGAAGGGTATTGTGTTTTTCTAAAGTTTTAAGGCATAAATATTTATAAATATCCAATACTACAGTAGAAATGATTCTTTTAAAAAACAGCATCCTATTAAGCCGTGAAAAGACATGGAGGAAACTTAAATGCGTATTACTGAGTGAAAGAAGCCAATCTGAAAAGGCTCCACACTGTATGATTCCAACTATATGACATTCTGAAAAAAGCAAAACTATTGAGGCAGTGAAAATATCAGTGGTTGCCAGGGGCTAGACAGGGAGGAGAGGAAAAGTTGGCGCACAGGGGATTTTCAGGGCAGTGAAACTATTCTATATGACACTGTAATAGTGAATGTATGTTGTTATACACTTAAAACCGGTACTATTTGGGTGACGATGATGTGTCAATGTGGATTCATCAACTGCAACACATGTTCCACTCTGGTGGGGGATGTTGACAGTGGGACAGGCTGTGCGTGTGGCGGGTGGGGAGAGGGGAAATATGGAAACTCCCTGTACTCTCTCATCAATTTTTTTTTCTACTCAATTTTGCTGTGAATCTAAAACTGCTTTAAAAAATAAAGTCCATTTTTAATAAATAAAAAAATAAATAAATAAAATTAAAATAAATAAATAAATAAATAAAGTCCATTTTTAAGAGGGGTCATTTCAATATGGTCTTATTTGTCTAAGGGCCTGGTGCTCTTCTTTTTCTCTCCTCAAACTTCTCACAAATAAACAGATTGTGCAGTCATTGGCAGAATTTGTGGTGTTTGCATCACTACGTTGGAGCTTGAGGGTAAAGTTTCATTATGTACACCAGGAGTTAATTTACCTTGGAACTTATTCTTTCTTTCCTTTCTTTCTTACATGGAATGTGTGTTATCTGGGAGCTAATTTATTTCTGACATAGTTTAAGGAGTCTCTGTTTTTGCCTTGAGTGACAGTGGAAAAACTGTCATCCTGAAAACGTGAATGGTTTAGGACAAGACGAAAACAAGGACTCCAGGGTAGTTTGAATAATGAGCTAAGCATTCATTATTCTTGGTTTTTCTCTCTCCAGCATTATTAATTAGCAACTGTTTTCCAAAAAGTATCAGTGGAATTATCAATCTTAAAACTGACCAAAGTAAATATTATGTTTAATTTTGTTTTAATTAAAACTAGATGTTACAATATTATTATATCTATTTGTTTATTTGATTTATTCTCAGAAAATATAGCAAATGACCACATAGTTCTCAGTGGGTGTTTGAATGAAAAGTGATTGTTCAGAGCTTTCATAGTTTTTAAAACATTTGTAGGGATGATTCTTTATGTTTTTGATTTAGGCTGAGTCTTTAATCTGATTTATGTGCACACACTTGCTAAGCATCTCGGAAGAAGAGTGTGGTCAAGTTGTGCCACAGAACTCCTCCAGCTTCCATGGGGGGGAACTGATGGCAGTTTGGTTGAACTGGGAACCTGCAGGCCAGGGAAAGTCATCACCAGAAGCATAGGCTGACTAGAGGAATGTTCAAGACCTGCTTTCTGTGAGTTTTTCACATAGAAATGATTACAACAGGCATAGTTTTTTGTTAATTAAAAATGGTTTATTGTGAATATATATTTATTGATTGTATCAGTTCGTTCTCACACTGCTATAAAGAACTAACTGAGACTGGGTAATTTATGAAGAAAAGAGGTTTAATTGACTCACAGTTCCACAGGCTGTGCAGGATGCATGGCTGGGGAGGCCTCAGGAAACTTACAATCATGGCAGAAGGACAAAGGGGAAGCAAGCATGTCTTCACATGGTGGCAGGAGAGAGAGAGAGAGAGAGAGAGAGAGAAGAGGAAGGTGCCACACACTTTTAAACAACCAGATTTTGTGAGAATTCTATCATAAGACAGCACTAGAGGAATGATGTTAAACCACTAGAAACCACCCCATGATCCAATCACTTCCCACCACGCCCCACCTCCAACACTAGGGATTACAACTCAATGTGAGATTTGGGTGGGGACACAAAGCCAAACCATATCGTTCCACCCCTGCCGCTTCCCACATCTCATGTACTTCTCACATTTTAAAACACAATCATGCCTTCCCAATGGTCCCCCAAAGTCTTAACTCATTCCAGCATTAACTCAAAAATCCAAGTCCAAAGTCTCATCTGACACAAAGCACGTCACTTCTGCCTATCAGCCTGTAAAATAAAAAACAAGTTAGTTACTTCCAAGGTACAATGAGGGTACAAACATTGAGTAAATGCTCCCATTCCAAAAGGGAGAAATTGGGCAAAACAAGTCTGAAACCTAGCAGACAGTCATTAAATCTTAAAGGTCCAAAAATAGTTACCTTTGACTCCATGTCTCACATCCAGGGCATGCTGATGTAAGAGGTGGGCTCTCAAGGCCTTGGGCAGCTCTGGCCCTGTGGCTCTGAAGGGTACTGCCCCTGTGGCTCTGTTCACAGGTTGGCATTGAGTGCCTGGAGTTTTTCTGGGCACACGGTGCAAGCTGTTGGTGGATTTACCATTCTGGAGTCTGGAGGACAGTGGCCCTCTTCTCACAGCTCCACAAGGCAGTGCTCCAGTGGGGACTCTGTGTGGGGGCTCCGATTCCACATTTCCCCTCCACATTGCCCTAGTAGAGGTTCCCCATGAGGGCTCTACCCCTGCAGAAGACTTCTGCCTGGAAATCCAGGCATTTTCATACATCTTCTGAAATCTAGGTGGAGGTTCCCAAACCTCAACTGTTGCACTCTGCACACCTACAGGCTTAACATCATGTGGAAGCTGCCAACGCTTCTTATGGCTTTCGCCCTCTGAAGCAGAGGCCTGAAGCGTATCTGAGGCCCTTTACACCAAGGCCAGAGCTGGAGCAGCTGTGATGCAGGGCGCCATGTCCCGGGGCTGCACAGAACAGAGTGGGGGACCCTAGGCCTGGCCCACAAAACCATTTTTCCCTCCTAGTCCTCCAGCCCTCTGTCTCTGACATGCCTTGGAGGCATTTTTCACATTGTCTTGGCTATTAACATTTGGCTTTTCTTTACCGCAGCAGATTTGAATTCCTCCCCAGAAAACGTTTTTTTTTTTTTTTACTATATGGCCAGGCTGCAAATTTTCCAAACTTTTATGCTCTGCTGCTGCTTAGGAATTTCTTCTGCCAGATACCCTAAATCCTCTCTCTCAAGTTCAAAATTCAACAGATTCCCTAGAGCAGGGGCACAATGCCACTAGTTTTTTTGCTAAAGCGTAGCAAGAATGACCTTTACTGCAGTTCCCAGTAAGTTCCTCATCTCCCTCTGAGACCCCATCAGCCTGGCCATCTCTGTCCATATCACTATCAGCATTTTGGTCAAAACCATTCAACAAGTCTCTAGGAAGTTTCAAACTTTCCTTCATCTTCCTGTCTTCTTCCAAAGCCTCCAAACTATTCCAACCTCTGCCCATTACCCAGTTCCAAAGCCACTTCTACATTTTTAGGTATCTTTATAGTAATGCCCCATTTCTCTGACACCAATTTTCTCTATTAGTCTGTTCTCACACTGCTGTAAAGAACTACCTGAGACTGGGTAATTTATGAAAAGAAGAGGTTTAATTGACTCACAGTTCCACAGGCTGTAGAGGAGACATTGCTGGGGAGGCTTAGGAAGCTTACAATCGTGGCAGAGGGGCTAAGGTAAGCAAGCACATCTTCAAATGGTGGCAGGAGAGAGAAAGAGAGAGAGAGAAGGGGAAGGTGCCACACACTTTTAAACAACCAGATCTTGTGAGAACTCTATTGTGAGAAATCACTAGGGAGATGGTGCTAAGCCATTAGAGACCATCCCCCCATAATCCAGTCACCTCCTACCAATCTCCAACACTAGGGATTACAATTCAGCATGAGATTTGGGTGGTGCCACAGAGCCAAACCATTATCACTGACTGATTAATACATTATTGAATTGATGTATTTTAATTGATTTTTTAGTTTTATCAAAGTTTTATATGTACAAAGTTTAACAAGTCAGTGGTTTCAGGCCAAGCATAGTGGCTCAGCCTGTAATCCCAGCACTTTGGGAGGCTGAGGCGGATGGATCACCTGAGGTCAGGAGTTTGAGACCAGCCTGGACAACATAGTGAAACCCTGTCTCTCTTAAAAATACGAAAATTAGCCAGGCATGGTGGCGTGCACCTGTAGTCCCAGCTACTTGGGAGGCTGAGGCAAGAGAATGACTTGAACCTGATAGGCAGAGGTTGCAGTGAGCCAAGATCATGCCACTGCACTCTGGCCTGGGCAACAGAGTGAGACTTTGTCTCAAAACAAAACAAAACAAAACAAAAATGGTTTCATAAGGCTTCGTCTTATTTTTTTTTCCTCACTGTGTAACTCAGGCTGGAGTGCAGTGTTGCGATCATGGTTCACTGCAGCCTCTACCGCCCAGGCTCAAGTGATCCTCCCACCTCAGTCTCCCAAGTAGCTAGGACTATAGGTGCACACCGCCATGCTGGCTAATTTTTGTATTTTTTGTAGAGATGAGATCATTATATTGCCCAGGCTGGTCTTGAACTCTTAGGCCCAAGCAATCCATTCACTTCAGCCTCCCAAAGTGCTGGGATTGCAGGTGAAAGCCACTGTGCCTAAGCAAGGTTTCTATTGAAAACCAGCAGACCTCTACGTGCCCTTTTCCATCCAATTTCCTCTCCATGGAGGCAATTACTTTTGTTTCTTACAGCTGTTGCTTCTGGAGTTTGCCCCCATATTTCTAAATTATATGCTTATATCACTATTTTTCATATTCTCATCCATTAAATGGGTTTTACAACTTCATAAGTTTTGTGTGAGCATTAAAAGGAATTAATTCAGGCTGGGCGCAGTGGCTCACGCCTGAAATCCCAGCACTTTGGGAGGTCGAGGTGGGTGGATCACCTGAGGTCAGGAGTTTGAGACCAGCCTGGCCAACATGGTGAATCCCTGTCTCTACTAAAAATACAAAAACTAACTGGGCGTGGTGGCATGTACCTGTAATGCTACTTGAGACGCTGAGGCAGAGAATTGCTTGAACCTGGGAGGCGGAAGTTGCAGTGAACCAAGATTGTACCACTTCACTCCAGTCTGGGTGACAGAGCGAGACTCTGTCTTAAATAAATAAATAAAACCAAAGGAATTAATGCATTAAAAATAAGCACTTTTAACAGTGCCTGGCACTATTGTTGTTATATTGACTTTTCGGTTTTTGTTATTATCTCGTCTATTATAGAATAATTATGATTCAGTTCTGTTACACCATTTACACATCTTTCCCTGAACATCTCCTCCTGCCATCTGACGATATATCTCTATCATAAATTTTTAAGATAATATTTAATGTTTATATAACTATGATTTAAAAAACATCTGCAGCTGAGCCATATTTTATTTTCTTTTTCAATTATTTGTTTCCACTGGAGTTTATCATCTCATTTTTTTCTTATTTGCTTAGTTTTCTATGTACAACAATCCCCCTTATCCATGGTTTCACTTTCTGTGGTTTCAGTTACTACATGTTCAACCCCAAAAATATTAAGTGGAACATTTAAGAAATAAAAAGTTTAGGCCGGATGTGGTGGCTCACGTACCCATGAGATCCCAATACTTTGGGAGGCTGAGGCGGGCAGATCACCTGAGGTCAGGAGTTGGAGACCAGCCTGATCAACTTGGTGAAACCCCGTCTCAACTAAAAATAGAAAAATTAGCTGGGCCTGGTGGCACATCCCTGTAGTCTCAGCAGGCTGAGACAGGAGAATAGCTCGAACTCAGGAGGCAGAGGTTGCAGTGAGTCAAGATCCCACCACTGCACTCCAGCCTGAGTGACAGAGCAAGACTCTGTCTCAATAAAAAAAAAAAAAAAGAAAAGAAAAATTATCCACGAGGTCTGTGCTGCCTGCCCTCTGGTTGCTTAGTAGCCGTCTTGGTTATCAGATCAACTGTTGCAGTATTGCAGTGCTTGTGTTCAAGTAACCCTTATTTTACTTAATAATGGCCCCAAGAGTACTGTGCCTAATTAAATTTTATCATAGGTCTGTACATACAGGAAAAAATACAGTATATATAGGGTTCAGACTATCTGTGGTTTCAGGCATCCACTGGGGGTCTTGGAACATATCCCCACAGATAGGAGGAGACTCCTTACCTCTACTGAAATCATCCCAAACCCTGCATCAGAAATGGAAATCTCCTCTCTGTATGTTCTGCCAGCGTAAACCTTTTTTTGGAAGATATCCTTCCTGGAGCTCTCTCTCCTCCTGCTGCAGTCTGGACTGGCTGCTCTCAAAATCTGCCACCCAGCTGTCACCCTGGGATTTCCTTTTCTTAACCTCAAAATTCCTTTCAGTTCTCCTCTGTATTGGAGACTCTTTTCTTTTTTTTTCGGTCCCATGACATCCTGTTTCTCATTTTACACTTTCATTTTGGGTGAACACATCCTCCTGAAGCTTCCAGATCATGACTATCTATACAATTCTTTCAACCTCATACATGATTGATATTGGTTTAGAATTCTAATTTGAAATTAGAATTCTAAATTGAAAATCTTTTTTCCTTAGAAATTTAAAGATGCTGCTCTTCTAGCTTCCAGTGCAGCTGTTGGGAAGTCTGATATTTTACCTTTTTAATGAGGCATACTATTTCCTTTCTGAATGCATTTAGAATCTTCTTTTAGTCCTTGGAATTGCAACGTTTTATGATGATGTTTCTTGGTGTGGGACTTCTAAACCCCTTATGTAGGAGACCTTGTGATGCCTCTGAATATGAAAACTCATGTCCTTCAGCTCTGAAGAATTTCTTTTTGTTTTTTTTTTTTTTTTTTTTTTTTTTGAGACAGAGCCTCGCTCAGTCACCCAGGCTGGAGTGCAGTGGTGCGATTTCATCTCACCATGTTGGCAAGGCTGGTCTCAAACTCCTGACTTCAGGCGATCCGCCCACCTCGGCCTCCCAAAGTGTGGGATTACAGGCATGAGCCACCACGTCTGGCCTGAAGAATTTTCTTGAATTATTTTTTGAATAGTTTTAACCTTTCTATTTTCTCTGTTCTCTCTTTCTGGAACTCCCAATTTATTTGAATATTATAGTTCTTCATCAGGTCTTTAATTTTTTCCTATATTTTCCATCTCCAAAATATTTTTTTACTTTCCCAAACTCTGAAAGAGTTTGTATAAAATTGGTATTATTTCTTATGGGGTTTTTTTTTTTGTATGTTTTCCATCTCTGAAATTTTTTTTACTTTCCCAAACTTTATCTTCTGATACTTCTAATTCATGTAACTTTCTAATTTCCTTCTTTTTTTTCTCTGAACATATCAATTACAGCTTTTTGAAATTTTCTACTTTATTATTATGATTATTTCTGCTTCTACTGAACTCTTATAAAAATCTTATTTGTTTTTATCTCAGTTTTCCTATTAGAAAATTTATCAGATGTCTGGTCATCCTTGACTCTTTTCTCATATTTAAAAGTGAAGCACTAAAAAGCTGGTTGTAAGTTGTGTAGTGTGTGTGTACATGCATGTGTATATGTGTGTGCATATGTGTGTGTGTGTGCATGCACATACATGGTGGTGTTGAGGGCTGGAGGGAGCTTGCCAGTGTGTGAACTTTTCTGTAGAGTGATCTTGCTGGGCTGTTTCATTGGGAAAGTCCTATCTTGTAGTTTCTTTGGGTCTTTTCTCTTAATCTAGACAGTTTCCTGAAACCCTTTCTGATTTGGGAATTATAAACCTGACTGCCAGCATTCTGAGACTGGAGTGGAGGGAAGGGGATGAGGGCCCACAGGATGTAGAACTCCAGTTGATCCCCAGTTTTCTGTACTGTGCCCTGCCCTGATGTCACTGAGGCTAGAGTCTCTCTGGCTAACCCTCTTTGGAGGGTCAACTCTGGACTTCTGAGACTGGAGATAGCGGTTGGCAGATCTGGGGGCATCTATGCGCCTCTGTTTGTGTAGGCTTGTAACCAGTCTTCTGTTCTCAGCCTCAATTGCATCCTGGGGCCACCAACTCCTGAGTCTTTCTGAGGTTCTGTGTCTCAAATCATCCCACTTCAGGCCGCCCCCAATTGGTTCCAGCTTCCTTTGGTCAGCTAAGTTGGTAGTCACTTGTCCCATATGCTCTCCAACTTCCAAAATATTTCTTTTTCTTTTCTACTTTCTTTTTCTCTTTGTCCTTGTGAGTTAATATCTTTTTTTTTAAGCCACTCTCTGTTATTTTGGTGGGACTGGTGAAGCTGGGGGCAAAACTGTAAATGATGTTTTTATTTTTTATTTATTTTTATTTATTTATTTATTTATTTATTATTACTACTACTATTATTTTTCAGTCAGAGTCTTGCTCTGTCACCCAGGCTAGAGTGTAGTGGTGCCATCTTGGCTCACTGCAGCCTACACCTACAGATTCAAGCAATTCTTGTGCTTCAGCCTCCTGAGTAGCTGGGATTACAGGCGTGCACCAGTATGCCCGGCTAATTTTTGTATTTTTAGTGGAGACAGGGTTTCACTGTGTTGTCCAGGCTGGTCTTGAACTCCTGACCTCAAGTGATCTGCCCATCTCAGCCTCCCAAAGAGCTGGAATTACAGGCGTGAGCCACTGCACCTGGCCTGATGTTTTTAATTTACAAAATTTAATGGATCTTTTTAGTGATGGAATTCAAATAATGTAATGATGAAATATAAACTGAGCTGCATTAATTTAATTCCAGTTAGACCCAGGTGACAGAGCACACACATGTAGTCCCAGCTATTCAGGAGGCTGAGGCAGGAGGGTTGCTTGAGCCCAGGAATTCAAGGCTGCAATGTGCTTGATCACTGCTGTGAATATCTACTGCACTCCAGCCTGGGCAGCATAGCTAGACCCTGTTTCTAAGATAAATAAATAAGTCTAGCTGGACACAGTCTCAACTTTACATTTTTCTTGGGATGCAAAATTTGGTTGTTGTTATAGGATTGTATATTTCCATAAGTGTTCTATTTGTGTTAAGTATTTAGATTAGAAAAAAAGAAAAGCTAAAAATCAATAAGCCTGAAGAAATTAGAAGACAAACAGAAAATTTTACTTAAAGAAGGTATAATAGAAGGAAGGAAATCACAAAGATTTTTTTTTATAAAGCCAAATGAACCAGAAAACACTGTACAATTCAGCAAAGTGAAAAGTAAAGCCTTGATGAGGATGATCATGAACAAAGTAGAGAAGGCTTACACCACCAGTACTGGAAATGGAAAAGGAAACATCTCACCTTTGATGCTAAATAGATCACAAAGTGGCATTACAAGTAATAATAAAGCCAAACTTTTTAGATAAATCAGACAAATTCTTAGAAAAATAACTGGCCAAAGTGGACATGAGAATTCTGATTTGTCCAATAAATACATTTTAAAATAGAATCTGTAGTTTAATCCTTCCTACAAATGCAACTCTATGCCTAAATGGCTTCACTAGAGAATTTGATGAAGACTTTAAGTAAGAAATAGTACCAATTGTAGGCCTGGTATGGTGGCTCATGGCTGTAATCCCAGCACTTTGGAAGGCTGGTTTGGCTGTGTACCCACCCAAATCTCATTTTGAATTCCCACGTGTTGTGGGAGGGACATAGTGGGAGGTAATTGAATCATGGGGACAAGTCCTTCCCATGCTGTTCTCCTGATGATGAATATGTCTCATGAAATTTGATGGTTTTAAAAAGAGGAGTTCCCCTGCACACACTCTCTCTCTTTGCCTGCTGCCATCCATGTAAGACACGACCTGCTCCTCCTTGCCTTCTGCCATGATCGTGAGGCTTCTCCCAGCCTCGTGGAAATGTAAGTCCAATTAAATCTCTTTCTTTTGTAAATTGCCCAGTCTTGGGTAAGTCTTTATCAGCACTGTGAAAACAGGCTAATACAGAGGCTGAGGAGGGCAGATTGCCTGAGGCCAGGAATTTGAGACCAGCCTGGACAACATGGTGAAACCTCATCTCTACAAAAATACAAAAATTAGCTGGATGTGGTGGTGCATTACTGCAGTCCCAGCTACTCAGGAGGATGAGGTGGAAGGATCACTTGAGCCCAGGAAGCGGAGGTCACAGCAAGCCAAGATCTTGCCACTGCACTCCAGCCTGGGTGACACAGCGAGACCTTATCGGGAAAAAAAAAAAAAAAAAAAAAGAAGAAAGAAAGAAGGAAATGAAGAAAGGAAGAGAGAAAGAAGAAAAAAAAAGAAAAAAAAAAAAGAAAGAAACATGAAAGGAAAAAAAGAAAGAAAGAAAGAAAGAAAGAAAGAAAGAAAGAAAGAAAGAAAAACAATTTTACACAAACTCTTTCAGAGCATAGGAAAAGATAGAACAATTCTGAAGTTTTTTTAAGAGGCCAGTATACCCTTGGTACCAAAATCTGACAACTTTATAAGAAAGGAAAATTACAGGCCAATCCCACACACATGAAAATGTCCTAAATAAAACAGTAGTAACCATAATTCAGCCGTGTATAAAAAGTATAAAACATTGTGACCAAGTTTATTTATTCAAAGAGTTTGTTGTGGAAATTCAAGTTTGACTTGCAAAAATCAACATAATTTATCATCTCAGCAGGGGAAGGCAGCATTTGTGGCAAGGTGACTATTTAAGATGCCCCGCTGTCAAGCAGAGTTTGGAGTTTGGGGTAGCTTGGTAGTTTTATCCATAACTTACTAATCAAACCAGAAGTAAAGAAATTCTGTCCAAAATCTCGTTACAATCCAGTACATTGGATGTGGGTGGAGACATGAGAAGCCAGACAGTATTGAGACCCAGACCTAAACCCGGACGCTAAGGAGCAAAGGACAGAGAGACAGACCATAACACCCAGCAAGTGATGCCTGCCATGGGAAACACATTCCCCTCTCCGCAGATTAGCACGATGGCTTCCTGAAGAGAATATGTGTTCTGGTTTTCAAACTGTGACAGCACTCCCCAAGAATTATCCCATGCTGCATAATTCATGTCTGGTCCAACTTCCTTTTGATAACATCTCAGCTGGGTTTGGCCTACTTCCATGAGTCAAAGGTATGGGTCATCTCTGACCCATTGACCCAAGTAGGTGAGTGCAGTAGGGGCTTACAGGAAAGCACTGAGAGCTGACCGGTCTTTTCTCCCCTCAACTGTGCCAGTCATTTCCAGGAGAGATCAATATCATGGGATGATGGTCCCATTTGGAGTCTGCTGTCCATTATTTCCCAGAATTTGGGGCTATCCTCTTTTGTTTGACCTACTTACTGTTTCAACAGTTGAAACCCGCCAGGCATGGTGGCTCATGCCTGTAATCCTAGAGCATTGGGAGGCTGAGGTGGGCTTCAGCCTGGTAGTTCGAGACCAGCCTGAGCAACATGGCAAACGCCCATCTCTATAAAATACAAAAATAAATAAATAAATAAAAGGCTGGGTGCAGTGGCTCACACCTGTAATCCCAGCAGTTTGGAAGGCCAACGCAGGTGGATCACTTGAGGTCAGGAGTTTGAGATCAGCCTAGCTAACATAGTAAAACCCCGTCTCTACTAAAAATACAAAAATTAGCCAGGCGTGATGGCATATGCCTGTAATCCCAGCTACCTGGGACGCTGAGGCAGGAGAATTGCTTGAACCCGGGGGTGGACGTTGCAGTGAGCAGAGATCTTGCCACTGCACTCCAGCCTAGGCAACATAGCAAGACTTTGTCTCAAAAAAAAAAAAAAAAAAATTAGCCAGGTGGGCTTGAGCCCAGGAGTTCAAGACCAGCCTGAGCAACATGGCAAAACCCCATCTCTATAAAATACAAAAAAAATTAGCCAGGCATGTGGCAGGCACATGTAGTCACAGCTACCCAAGAGGCTGAGATGGGAGGATTGCTCGAGCCCTGGAGGCCAAGGCTGCAGTTTGGCCTACTTCCATGAGTCAAAGGTATGGGTCATCTCTGACCCATTGACCCAAATAGGTGAGTGCAGTAGGGGCTTACAGGAAAGCACCGAGAGCTGACCAGTCTTTTCTCCCCTCAACTATGCCAGTCATTTCCAGGAGAGATCATTCCAGCCTGCACAACAGAGTGAGACCCTGTAGTGGAAACCATGATGCTTTTTTTTTTTTTTTTTTTTTTTCAGCATTGATCTTGCTCTAAAGAGCAAGGTTTGCTTCTGGAGACAGGCAAACATTTCTGGGTTCAATACACCTGTTGAAAACTCACTTGAGTCACTTTGGTCAGACACAGCTCTTGGTTTCTTCTATAGTCTCAGAAGAGATTTGAAGTGACTCCCTTCCTCACAATTATGCTTCCAGGTTATAGTTCTGCTACATTCATTTATTTAGTTGCTTGTTTATTTAGCAAACATTTATTAGCAAGCAAGTCCAGAGCCATTTCTGCAACTGGTTCTTTAACGCTAAAAGAAGCCCCAACTCTCTGTCACTTTAGGTGCTTCATCTACCACATTGCATGACGGGGTTATCCAAAGCAGACATGCTGAACCTCTAGAGACAGGATTCTGTTACCTTGATGGCTGGCATTGGATGGAGAGGAGCTGCGATCCTCTGAGTCATGGCTTTACATGGAACCAGTTAGGGCTTTAGCCCAGAGCTAGAGCGCAACAGTGAAGACTACAGGAGTCAAAGGTCATCATATTCTATTTGTGCAATTGTGCGAGTATCTGTAAAATACTTTAGCCAAGCCACATATTTTAAATACCTTTAATGCCCAAATTACAGCCTATTTCTAAAATCCATCATGCTATTTGACAAGTCATTAGGATCAGAAATAAAAACCTGTGTCTGACATTCCCTGTGCTGATTGGCAACACAGTAGCTCTTTGTCAAGATACAAGTAACTGAAGCATGTATAGCAGCTGCTGCTTGGGCACAGACTTCCTGGGTCGATCGCCCCATGACCACCTGGGTTAGAATTCTTGCTTAGAATTGACCACCTGGATCACCGCGATAGAGCGAGACTCCGTCTCAAAAAAAAAAAAAAAAAAAAAAAGGATAGACTACCTGGGCATGGCGCAGTGGCATTTGCCTGTAATCACAGTTACTTGGGAGGATGAGGCAGGAGGATCACTTGAGCCCAGGAGCTCCAGGGCAGTCTGGGCAACATAGTGAGACCCTGTCTCTAAATATGAAAAATAAAAAAAAGAATTGACCACCTGGGTTGTGGCTTAATGAAAGTAATACATATGATATCCCACAGTATATATGGAAATATTTAAAAGTAAAGCGGAGATATTAGAACAATCATCTCTGCCACATCCTAATTAATAATCTGGACAAGTTAGTCAACATTCCTGTGCTTTCAATTATTCATTTGTTCATGCACATAGATTTTTAGGTCAATAAAATAATATACATAAAGTACTTAGAATCATGTCTGATACACACACACAAAAAAGACACCCAATAAGTGGTAGCTCCTATTACTAACTGTATAGTGCACACCACCGTACATCTTCTACTTGCCTCTCGGAAAGCCTTGGCTCTTGTCCAGGTTAGGTCAACATGGAAAGAGAAAACTGAGGTCCACCCAGATATGCGACATGCCAGTGCATGCTAAGTTGTCACAGTACAAAGGCAGGCCCTAGGCTTACAAACTGGAAAAATTCATTTTCCTCAGTGTCCCCAGAGGTTACGCATGATAAGCTCCTTAGAGACTGATGTATATAAATCAAACTTTCAATTTATAAATTATCATGAGCAATTTAGTTACCAAATGCATTGGGTATTTTAGTTCCTAGAAGTAAATGATAATATCTTTAGGATGAGTTTATTTTATACAAAGGATACATTCCTGAAGACTGCATTAGCCAAAACTTATGTAACTCAAAGCAATTTTTCCCACATTAATACATTTAAAGTATGAAAGAGCAGATTTCCAGTGCACATAAATCTACACCAGTTGGTACATAATTGCTTTTTAATGGTGCTTTTCATTTCTTCGGCATGATCTCTGATATTTTGCAGAAATCAATCTGCTGAATGATAAGCATATAATATCATAATGGCTGTCTGGTCTTCTGCAGAGCCTCTTTATGACATCTAAAGTGCAGAATAAATGCACTGCTCCTGGTGCTTTAATGTGCCATCACGTTATGAATGCTCACATGACATGGCCATAGGATGTTAACAAAATCACATTTCGATTGTCACCAAAATCACTTGGAGTTCTGAGCTGTGTGAACAGCAGCGTAGTCTAGGAGATATCTGCAAAAGGAAGAGAGGATTTCTGTTTTAGAACTGAAGTGGCACAGTTCACAATTCACTTGTCTGAGCAGTTTTGACATGAGCAATTCTTGATTTTATTTTAATTCAGGGGATTTGCACCATTTCTCATTTTGAGCACAAAATGAGACCTTATGAATGTTCCGTATTACACAACTTCAAATACATGTAACTCAAATTCACCTAAAACATGACTGTGTTGTACTGACAAATTATTGCCCTTTCCATCTTTTCCTTGTCAAGGAGGATTGCGTAGGAGAGAGACCTTGGCTTTGGAGCTACCAGGGAGATCTGCATCTAATTCAGTTCTTTGTCACTTACTAGCTGGGTGGGACTTCATTTCCTCATTTGAGAAATGGGAATTATAAATGCCTGTCATAGAGGGTGATTCTGAAGATGAATAATACTATCAAACATTTATTAGGGGGCTTCCTATAGGCCACCCAATTTATATATATCATTGCATTAATTTTACTGAAATTCCATGGAATAGAAATTTTTAGTCCATAGAGAAAATAAGGCTCATGGAAGTTAAGTAATCTGACTCAGGCCAGATAGCTAGTAAACAGCAGAACTGAGATTCGAACTCAGGTGTGAACTGACTTCAAATCAAGACACACTCCTCCTTATTGGAATTAAATGAAATCATGTCTCTATTATGTCCAAGAATAATATCCAACATGCTAGCTGTAGGATCTTGTAAAAGAAAAAAGAAAAAAATAATTTACAAAGAATAATATCTGACATAAAGCAGATAATTATAGATGGAGATTAGTATTATCATTATTATGGAAACCTTCTTCCCGATGTCCAAAACACACACACACACACACACACACACACACACCATCTGTACACTAGATTGTCTTAATTTTCTATTTATTTTCCCACACAATGTTTATGTACATACACATACCTATACACATACCTGTACATATATAGTATGACAAGAGAAATGAATTTTCTCAAGGCCTTTCCAGAGAGCTTACAAAGACAAATACCTACTGCTTTTCCTCCTAGAACAGATAGCACTGGCAAAGTCCCCCAGTTATCTGACAATAAAGTAAGTATATGTATTAGTTTCTTAGGGTTGCTGTAACAAAGAACCACAGATTGAATGGCAAATAAACATTGATTTTATTAAATTCAGAGGCTTAGAAGTCTGAGATCGTGGTGTCAGCAGGATTGGTTCCTTCTGTTGGCTGAGAGGGAGTCTCTGTTCCAACCCTCTCCCCTAGCTTCCAGTGATTTGTTGGCAATTTTTGGCGCTCCTTGGCTTGTACACACATTATCCTAATCTCTGCCTTCATCTTCACGTGGCATTGTCCATTTTCCTGATGATGTCTCATCACTTTATCTTCCCTCTGTGTGTGCAGGTCTGTGTCTGAATTTCTCTCTTTTGTAAGTCACACCAGATTAAGTCTACCATAATGACTTTGTTTCAACGTGATGACCTTTGTAATGGGCCTGTTTCCAAAGAAGATCACATTCTGAGTTACTGGGAGTTAGAATTTCAATGTATCATTTAGGGAGGACACCCAGTGTGCAAGAGGATTTGTGTGTGTGTGAAAGAGAGAGAGAGAGAGAATACAGGTGAGCAGAGCTAACACTGGACAAAAGCATTGTGGGAGTTGATATTGATTTGTTGTCGAAGCCCATCTACCTGCTAGAATCTCTCTTGGTGTCTGGCATGTTGGATGTGTTAATGCAAAAATCTTAGGATTGCAAGCGACTCAATTGGAACTAGATTAAGCAAAGAGGGAATATATCGGGTTACACAATCAAACCACAGAAATGGCAGGGGTGGCCTGGTGTGGTGGCTCCCACCTGTAATCTCAGCACTTTGGGAGGCTGAGGTGGGCGGGTCACTTGAGGTCAGGAATTCGAGACCAGCCTGGCCAACATGATGAAATCCTGTCTCTACTAAAAGTACAAAAATTAGCTGGACGTGGTGGTGTGCACCTGTAGTCCCAGCTACTCGGGAGGCTGAGGCAGGAGAATCGCTTGAACCCCAGAGGTGGAGGTTTCAGTGAACCGAGACTGCGCCACTACACTCTAGCCTGGGCACAGAGGGAGACTCTGTCAAAAAAAAAAAAAGAAAGAAAGAAAGAAAGAAAAGAAAAGAAAAAAAGAAAAGAAAAGAAAAGAAAAAGGCAGGAGAGGAGTAGCCAAAGAGCCAGGGACTTGAACGCTGTCATTTCTCTCTCTTTCTTTCTCTGCTCTTTTCTGCATGCTGCCTTCTTTCTTCTGGCTTTCTTCATTGAGGGTGCAGGCATGATGTCAGACCACTCCTCACTTCCATTCTTGCAACCCTGTAACCAGAAAATTAAGAGCAAAGCCTTTTTGATTGGTTAGGGAAGCATGCCAACAGGCTCTTCTAGGATCACATGACCTTCCCTAAACCAACCCCTGAATGCCAACCCTTAAACCTGAGTCATATGCTTACCTCTAGCTAGGGGTCTAGGGATACTAGGATTGGCATTACTGAAGTTCGAGAGGAACAGTTCCCCAATGAAGGGGATAAAATAAACAGGGCTTTGGGCACGTGTGTAGCCCAAGATAGAGCTTCAAAGTTTGATTTCCTGCAAGCTTGTCTACAGGGCTACTGTACCTGAGTGGAGGACTGAGCTGGGCTTTTGCTGTACTGGAATCTCATTGCTGTCCCCGATTGTTGGGTATGAGTTGTGGTGGAGACTGCCTAGCTTCACCAAACTCATTGCCTCCTTTTTCCTGGCACAGAGCTGCATTGTATTTTGCAGCCTCTGTTGAAGTTACATCGCTGGTAAGCACTGGCCAAGTAATTGAGTTCTAGCCAAAGGGTGATTAGAAGTGACGTGTGCCGCCTTTATATCTGCTCCATAAAACCTCCCATTCTCCCACACTTTTCCCTGCTGCCAGCTCGAAGCAGATGGGCGTGGCAACGTGAAGTCACGTGTTGAAGTTGATGGTACTGCAGGATGGAGGGAGCACAGATTCCTGAATCTCTTCTTGGAGAAGGCCCATCTGCTCACCAGGAATCCCATTTGAGACTTTACGTGAGAGAGAAATACACGTCTATTGTTGTAACAATTACAAATTTCAGAGTTTGCTACAGCAGCGTGTGTTCCTCTAACCAACAGAATTTCTTCCTTTTTTCATCAATCTTGCTTTCCCAAGTAGCCACAGGGGATACTGAAGCCAACAGAGCTGGTTTGAATTCTGACTCTGTACTTACTAGCCAGCCACTCTGCATCTTTGGGTGCAGTCTTCTTCTTTATAGAATAATCATGCCTACTTCACAAGGCCAAAGTAAGCTTTGAACGCTAGAGGGAAGATGCATGCTGTCATCGCAGAGTAGGTGTTGACCGTATTGTGTTTTTCAACTATCATAGGGTGACTTCATCCAGAATGACTTCCCATATGGCTAGGGCTGCTTTGGAGAAATATATTCTCAGCTAGGAGATTCTTCAGTCTCAGAAAAGAGGCTTCCTGAATCGGGACGCTTTATGTCCTTGGGCTATGGTAAAATGCCATTGCCACTGATCCATCATTCTACCAGGAGGCAAACCCCAGCAGATGGTAAATCCCCAGTTCTAGCTCTTACTCTCTGGAACCCCTCAGGTAGGAATAATTCCTAATTCCAGGCTTGTAGCCCTCTGATTCTCTTTTATTCATTTATACACTTATTCATTTGTTCATTCATGCATGCATGTGTCCACCTGTCTGCTTATCCATTCATCCATGCAACAACTATTTACAGCGTGCCAACTCTGTGCCAGGCAATGTGCTGAGAGCTAGAGATGCAGATGTGAAAAGGAAAAACTCTCCTCACTCCCATCGAAAAGCCTGGCCTACCGAGGCAGGACAGAGCTTACAGACGCCACTTTTGTGCAGTGAGTGAGGAGGTGGCGTATAGTGGGTGCTATGGAGGCTCAGAGAGGCACCTAGTCCAGACTGAAATATAAGGCCACAAGTAGTGATGCCAAGCACAAGTTTTTCCTGGCAAAAGAATGGCAAAACTGGTTCTACCACAAACTAACAAGCACTCTTTTTGAACTTCAACTTTTTGGTCCCTCACCAGCCTGCTGCATCATGAAGATATACCACCACTACCACCACATCTACCACCATCACCACCACCAGTACCACCACCCCACCAACCACAAACAACCACCACCTCCCACCACCATCACTCAAGCACCTCTACTCACCTTCATCCATCACCACTGCTGCCACCACCATCACCACCACCGCCACTACCATCACCACCAGCTCCACCACCAACACCACCAGTACAATCATCACCATCACCACCACTGCCACCTCTACCACCACCACCACTGCCACCACCACCAGTACCACCACCACTGCCACTCCCCACCTGCCCAGCACCATTGCCACCACCACCATCACCACTAGCTCAACCACCATCACCACCACCACCTCTAACACCGTTCCTCACTCAGCACTCCCACTACTCATTCACTCACCCACCCTTCACCACCACCAGTACTATCATCATCACAACCACCATCACCACCAGCACCATCACCACCACCACCACCAGTACCTACCTACTGCTACAACTAATTACCACCAATTCAGTACCACTACTCATCACTACGTTCCACAAACCATCACACCACTAGTATCTTACTCAATTAATCACCTTTAACCATCACAACCACCCCACCATCACTACCACCACTTCCAATACCAGCTCCACCATCACCACCGCTAAATCAGCAACCATCTCCACCACCACCAACTTCACCCACCGTGCCACCACCATCAGCATCTTCAATTATCACGCCACCCTCAACCATCATCGCTACCACTGCTTTCACCGCCACCACTCATCACCACTATACTAACCCACTCATCACTAATTCCAAACTAATCCCACACTACCTTTCAAATCACCACTCATCTCCACTCGCCCACCAACAGCCACCACACCACCATAACCCACTCACTATCACGCCACCAAAAATCTTTCATCACCACTCACTCACCTTCAGTGGGCTCATCCACCATTTCTACCATAAATCTACCATAACCACTCACCATCACCATCACCTCACCACTCACTGTTTCCACTCACTAATACCACTCGTCACTCACCTCACAACCATGATCACTCACCTTTCACTGACCTACTCATGCAGAACCACCCCGAATTCAACGTCCAGTACCAATTATCACTCACTCATTTCAGCACTAAATTAAATTCACTCACTAGTGTTCTCTCTAATTACTATTCACTACCTTAGCACCAATTACTATCACCATCACTTCACTCACTGCTCATCTACTATCGTACCTCACATCACCACTCCACTTACTCACTTTCATTATTTCTTTTCATTTTCATTTCATAATTCCATTTATAGATTTCATTATTTATTAAGCATAAATTATTATTACTTATTGCCATTTAGATCTATTTACTGCACTGTACTAATATTTTCAATATTATTATTTTACTACTTACTTTTACTTAGTAATTTTATTATTTATATATTTTACTTACTATTTCATTTATTATTTTATTACATTTATTATTTATTTTATTATTTTATTTATTATTAATATTTATTTACTTATTTATTTTTACTACTTAATACTTACCATTTTACTACTTAATATACTCAAGCAGTGATTTAAAGCAATTTCACTACTACTTTATTACCATTACCATTTAATGACTACTTCATTTATTATTTATTCACTTTGGCCTGTACCAAATAATGTCACCATTACATTTTCTATTTTATTTACTTTTAACGAATTTTATACTATTTATTTACTATTTATTTATGCCGACGCACGACCAATTTGATTTCACTTAATAACACCACCCATTCATCATACTTCACCGAACGCCACCACCACCATCCAATTCTCCATTACCACCCATCCACCGAATCACCACCCAATCAATCAACCACCATATCCGTTAACCACCACCAGCTCACCACCCCACCACCATCTCCAATCACCACTCACCAACCACGCACTCCACCGTCCACCACCACCATCCTCATTAACCATCACCACCACCACTGCCACCAGTAATACCACCATTACCACCACCTCACCACTGCCACCTCCGCCCACTCCTACTACCACTCACTCCACTCTAGTCACTGGCTACTCCACTCTCCACCACTTCATTCATACTGATGACATTATGCATTTTATTTTATTTTCATTTCTCCATATTGTTTACTTTCTATTTATTTATTACTTCATTTATATTTATTTATTATTTTTATTCTACTATTTACTTATTACTTATATTATATTTTTATTTTCATTTCATTTATTTATTGGCTTATATGCACAAAGACATGGGATGCATTGTTTAATTCTTTTCATTTTATTTACTTTTTTGTGTATTTATTATTACTTCATTTACTTTTAATATTACTTACTTATTTCATTTACATGATTTCATTTACTTTATTTTCATTTTATCTCGACCATATTTACTACCATTTAGTATTCATTCTATTACTATGAATTTTATCATTTCATTTATCATTTTATATTTTACTTACTTCATTTCAGCATTTTTATTTCATTTACTTACTAGTCTCCCATTTCATTTATTTCATTTTTACTTATCATTTGTTTTACTCATTTATATTCATCATTTCATTGCTACTTATTACTATTTCTTACTTCATTTTTGGTTTATTTTACTTTCTATGTTCCAGCTTCAAAATGCACTACCAGAATTTATTACTACTTTACTACTACTTCCATTTATTCTAATTATTGCCATTTTACTATTTCATTACTTACTTCATAGATATTTATTTTATTTATTATTTACCTACTTCATTTATTACTACATTCATTTACTTCATTGGAGCATTTATTCTTATTTAATGACTTACTTATTTATTACTTACTTATTACTTCCTTTCTTTTTTTTTGAAAGCCAGAATGAGAAAACAGATCTTTAAAAATTTTTGAAGACATCCCCTGGATCCTGAGGAAGAGTGATTTTTCATTGTAGGTTCTTTTCTTCCTGTACAACTATTTACTTTGTTCCATTTGGTAGCATACAAACATTCATCAAAATGCCATTCAGGACATAGCGTGTATTTATATAATCTTTTTTTTTTTTTTCCAGAGTCTTGCTCTGTCATTCAGTCCTGCATAACAGCGGTAATCTTTGGCTCACTGCAACCTCCAACTCCCAAGTTCAAGCAATCTCCTTCCGTGTCTCCAGCTCTCTGCAACAACAGCCTGACCCAGGTGTTAACGCCACCACGTTCAAGCCCAAATTCTTGTGTTTTAGTAGATGACGGGTTTGCTCATGTTGCACAGGCTGGTCTCCAAACCTGATCTCCCAAGGATCCACCTGCCTCGGCCTCCCAAACTGCTGAGATTACAGATGTGAGCTAGCAGCCTGGCCTATAAAGTCTTAAACATGCTCACAATATATATGTTTATGTATCTTTGTAAGTATATGCCAAATGCCTAAAATGGAATATAGATGTATACCTGTTTGCACAAATACACATATGTGTGTGTATACGTAAGGCATATGCATACATGTGAACAGACATATGTATAATCTTCAAATTTTCAAGAAAACAAATTGTTAAATTGAGGTTACGTATTGCTACCTACCTCAGAAATCAACCTTTATTAAATTTTCCCCAAAGCAGAAATAAAAGGCAGTCTATAGATTATTTTGCTATCAGAGACAACCAACAAGCCCAACAAACTGTGGAAGTGCCTGGCTGATGTGAAAGTTATTCTATCGTTTTTCCTTTTCTTTTTAATTAAAATGTATTTATTTATTGACAGTGTTCCACTCTGTTGCCCAAGGTGCAGTGCAGTGGTGTAATCACAGCTCACTGTAGCCTCAAACTCATGAGTTCAAATGATCTTCACACCTCAGCCTCCCGAGTAGCGGGGACCACAGGCATATGTCAATTTTTAAATTTTTTTGTAGAGAGGGAGTCTTGCTAGGTTGCCCAGACTTGTCTCAAACTTCCGGCCTCAAGTGATCTCCCACCTTAGCCTCCTAAAGTGCCAGGATTACAGGCATGGCCACTGGGCTTGTCTTACCTTTTTTCTTTCTTCTTTTTTTTGAGACAGAGTCTGGCTCTGTCGCCCAGGCTGGAGTGCAGTGGTGCGATCTCAGCTCACTGCAAGCTCCGCCTCCTCAGTTCACGCCATTTTCCCTCCTCAGCCTCCCGAGTAGCTGGGACTACAGGCGCCCGCCACCATGCCAGGCTAAGTTTTTGTATTTTTAGTAGAGATGCGGTTTCACCGTGTTAGCCAGGATGGTCTCGATCTCCTGACCTCGTGATCCGCCCGCGTCGGCCTCCCAAAGTGCTGGGATTACAGGCGTGAGCCACTGCGCCCGGCCGCTTACCCTTTTTCTTTGAGGAAGATGTTTTTATTGGAATAGTGTTAGCAGTTTCTTCCCTTCTCTTAGTATCTAGAATAATGAGCCTAGTGCTGTGGCTCATGCCTGTAATCCTAGCTCTGGGATTGTTAGAATTTCTGATGCCCGTGAAAGTGGCCCTTTGGGTCGAGAGAGAGGAGAGAAACTTTCTCTTATATTTTATTAATAACCAGGAGAATTATGATGATGATATTAATAATAGCAATAATCAATATTTAATTAACACATAACACTCCCCGTGTGCCAGGCACTATTCTAAGTGTTTTGACATGTTGCCTCGTTTGTGCCTCAGTGTTTGAGATGTTATCTCGTTTATGTCTCATAAGTACTCCGTGAGGGAGGCTCCAATACGATCATCCCAACTTTACAGATGAGGAAGGTGAAGCACAGAGAGGTTTAATGACCTGCCGAAAGTTACACAGCAGTTGCAGAAGCAGGATTTGAACCCCGGCAATCTGGTTCTAGATTGCCACGTTACCCTTAGCAGCCCTGCTCTCACGCAAGGCAGTCCTGAAAGGACAGGAAGAGGAGCCGTTTGAGCCGGGAGGAGGTGCTCCGAGAACCCTCAAGAGGACCCGGGCCCTGAACTAGAAGCCCCACGTGCCTGGGCCTCCCTCTCCAGCAGGGGGCGCACATAGCCCACATTTTCTGGGCTCCCTCTAACCACAGATACCTCCGCTTATTGAGAGCTGGAACTCCTGACTTTTGTGGGAAAGGCTCTGATCTCAAAACTTTCTCCAGCATTCTTTAAGTATTTACAGTGTACTACTCAAAGGAATGATGCGGTACATGGACATAGCCAAGGGAATGATTCAGGACTGTTCTTGGAGGACCTGAAATGGGTATCAATAAGCAGAAACCCAAGAAGCCCCTATAGGCCCCAAACTTACAACAGCACTGCCTGGTTCCAGATGAACCACAAACACTCCAAGCCGGGGTTTTTCTTAACACATCCCGAAGACATTCTATTAAAATAGCCCTGCTCATGGGTGGCCTCCCATGCATGAGTCCTCTCACATGGTTTGCATGCTGATGGGGCCAGTGCTGAACTCACCACATTAGCCCTTTGGAACACGTGCTGAGGTGTGTCCTCTCTAGTGACGTTTGTCACATCCTTTGCAAGAAACTAGCTCACAGAAGCAGTCCCTGAAGGCCAAACCTCAACCTGCACCAGAGGCAGAGAGGCCAGGAGACGAGGTTTGGTAGAATTTGTACCTCTCGTGGTGGTGGGGGGAGGAGAACGGCTCAGTGAAGCGCTCCTTCCACCCTTTTAATGCTCTGCAGTAAAGACTGAGTTAGGGGCTCAGGCCTGTAGTGGCAGCATTTTGGGAAGTCAGGGCGGGTGGACCACTTGAGCCCAGCAGTTCCAGACCAGCCTGGGCTACATGGCAAAACCCTATCACTACAAAAACATACAAAAATTAGCCAAGCACGGTGGCGCGTACCTGTAGTCCCAGCTACTGGGGAGGCTGAGGTGGGAGGATCCCTTGAGTCTGGGATGTGGAGGCTTCAGTGAGCTGTGGTTGTGCCATTGCACTCTAGCCTAGGTCACAGAGTGAGATCCTGTCTCAAAATTTAAGGGGGAAAAAAAAAAAAAGACTGAATGAGAGGGCTAACTTAATGGGGACCTCTCAGACTCAGAGCAGGAACAAAGTTGGTTGCCCTGGGACTTGAAAAGTTTCTTCAAAATCCTATACATTTGTCAGCTGCTCTCAGGAGCCCTAGCAGGCTTCAGGGGTCTCTTAGCCCCTCTGCTATGGTCTGAATGTTTGTGTTTCCCTAAAATCCATATGCTGAAATCCTACCCCCTAAGGTGATGGTATTAGGAGCTGGGTCTTTGGGAGGTGATTAGGTCATGAAGGCAGAGGCCTCCTGAATGGGAGGCGTACCCTTATGAAAGATGCCCAAGAGAGACCTCCCACCCCGTCCACCTTGGGAGGACACAGTGAGAAGGCACAATCTATGAACTAGAGGGCAGAACCTTGCCAGATGCCAGCTCTGCCTGTGCTTTGATCTTGGAGTTCCAGCCTCCGGAACGGTGAGAAATGAATTTCTGTGGTTTATAAGACACCCAGTTGGCTGGGTGAGGTGACTCACGCCTGTAATCCCAGCACTTTGGGAGGCTGAGGCGGGCAGATCATGAGGTCAGAAGATGGAGACCATCCTGGCTAACATGGTGAAACTCCGTCTCTACTAAAAAAAAAAAAAAATACAGAAAATTAGCTGGGCGTGTTGGCCGGTGCCTGTAGTCCCAGCTACTTGGGAGGCTGAGGCAGGAGAATGGCGTGAGCCCAGGAGGTGGAGCTTGCAGTGAGCTGAGATTGTGCTACTGCACTCCAGCCTGGGCAACAGAGTGAGACTCGGTCAAAAAACAAACAAAACAGCCAGTTTATGGTATTTTGTTATAGTATACCTTCCAAAGTGGTGCCCTTTCTGTATATACTTTGGCATAAGACATCTGATTCAAAATTAAATGAGAGGGACCATAAAGAGAAATACCCCACTGCCAGCTTGCAGGGAAGGGCCATAGAAGATCGCTTGGGTTCAGACTCTAGTTCTGCTTCCTGGCGGCTGAGCAGTCCCTGGGGAGGCAATTTACTTTTCTCTGTACCATGATTTTCTCACCTGAAAAATGAAAATAATAAAATCCATGCCATAGGGTTGGTAAGCGCATTCAACGAACCAATGCATGTGGTTCTAAGCGCAGCATGTGGCCCACGCAGTAAGCACTAACTGAATCTTAGCTGTTGTGATTTCACCTATTCATGCAGGCCAGGACTCTGAGGAAAAAAGGAAATCTCTTGCTATTGTTATCTTTATTGATACCGTCACACTTTTTTTCTGCTCTGGGTGGCGCTGGCAAACTTCCTGTCTTCCCCAGGAGAACTTGATACCCCTGCCCCCACCTCCCCCAAAGCAAACACCCTCCTGCCAGGTAGCAACTGGATGCCATGCAGAGGTATTCTCTCCTGGAATCAGGTTCCTGGGTATTTGTCCTCAGGGCCAGTCGTTGGAGTTGAGGTCAGTTGAAGTTCAAGAGGGCCTTTATTCTGACTTTTACTGTATATTGATTTGCAGTACTTAGAAGACAACGTGTTTGTCCTCCTGGCCTTCAGGGCCGCGGCCAAGGCCACAACAATGCAGCCCTTCTTCAATGGCCCTGTTACCTTCCGGGAGCAGGCAGGGTGTGGCGAGAACTTCTGGGTGGCAAGAGCTCCAGGGTGTGGTGAGAACTCTGGGTGTGGCTGCCCAGGGCAGGCCTTGGAGAAAGCAGTTAAGAAACAAGCAACGAGGCTTGGTGCCCCAGGTCTGAATGTTGGAGCCACCCGTGGTTCTGGCCCTGTTATGGAGTAGCTATGGGGACCCAAGTTCTCTGCCCCTCACTTTCCCCGGCTGTCCAGCATAACGGCAGCAGCAGTAACAGCAACAGTGTACTTTTACTGAGTACTTACTGCCCACATGTGGGACTTCGTAGCTCTCCCTTAACGGTACCCTAGAACTTAAAGTATAATAAAAAAATAAATAAATAAAAATAAAAATAAAAAGACCAGCCACTGCACCTGCGTTCTATACCCACTCTTAGCTTTGTGACCTTGGAGATGCCACTCCGGCCCTTGTTCCTCAACTTCTTAATCTGTAAGAAGTGGGGCAGTTAAGAGTGCCTTCTTCTTTGAATTGCAAGAGGATTAAATGAGAAAGCCTGGGAATAGTTCCCAGCCCAAGGTAGTATTATGAGCAATACTATGATAAATTTCACATGCATGATCTCATGTCATTTTCATAGCAATACTGTGAAATAGGTTCTCTACAGGGGAGAGGCTCAGAGCATGCAGAAAGAAGCAAGCAAAGCTGGGATTTGACCCCAGGATTATATAGTTCTGAGTCCCAAACTCTGGATCTGAAATCAATGGGCCTTACTGCCTTTCATTTGCCATCGTCACCTGAAGAAACACTTATTGAGCAGCTTACTAGGAGCCAACCCGTTGTGACCGTATTGAATTGGTTGAAAGTTCCAATTTAACACAGTTCATAAGCACTAACAGAGCTCCTTCTGACCCGGCACTGGGCTGGGTCCCGGCTCTATAGCAGTGACAATGGGGAGTACTTAGGCCCACAAGAAGATCACAGGCAAATCTGCAAACAAATAACAGCTCCTGTTGAGATCCAACACCTTTTTAAGTCTCCATATTCTCTCTGCTTGCAACTCCATTTGGAAAATTTCTTGGACTTCCTTATCTCCTTTGAGGGCCTTACATAAAAACATCTGCCCTCTTTTGCTTGAGATTTCCATTTCTAGATTGAGGTTTAAAAAGAACTGTGAAGGCCAGCCATGGTGGCTCACGCCTTTAATCCCAGCTGTTTGGAAGGCTGAGGCAGGCAAATCATATGAGCTCATGAGTTGGAGACCAGCCTGGGTAAGATGGCAAGACTGTCTCTACAAAAAATACAAAAATTAGCTGGGTGTGGTGGTATGTACCTGTAGTCCCAGCTGTTCAGAAGGCTGAGGTGGGAGGATGGCTTGAGCCCGGGAGGCAGAGGTTGCAGTGAGCTGAGATCGCGCCATTGGACTCCAGCCTGGGTGATAGAGACAGATCTTGTCTCAAAAAATAAAATAAAATAAAATAAAATAAAACGAACCATTAAATGAAATGACACAAATAAAGTAACTGGAGAGCTGTATATCAGTTTACTCTTGAAAGACTAGAACGATTTGGCCGGGCGCAGTGGCTCACGCCTGTAATCCCAGCACTTTAGGAGGCCAAGGCAGGTGGATCACCTGAGGTCGGCAGTTTGAGACCAGCCTGACTAACCCCATCTCTACTAAAAATACAAAATTAGCCAGGCGTGGTGGTGCGTGCCTGTAATCCCAGCTACTCAGGGGGCTGAGGCAGGAGAATAGCTCGAACCCGGGAGGTGGAGGTTGCGGTGAGCCGAGATTGCGTTATTGCACTCCAGCCTGGGTAGCAAGAGTGAAACCCTGTCTCAAAAAAAAAAAAAAAAAAAAAGAGACTAGAAAGATTTCATAAGGGTTCAAGGAAAGGAAAGACCCCTATTGGATATATACTGCTGTGGGTGAGGGCCTCCTTTAGGAAGTGGGCTTTGGAAAATTGCTTCTGGATTCTGGAAAAGAGGTCAGGAAAATGTCACTCACTGAGAAACTAGGAAGAAAGTAGTTAATGAGATGGACTATTTGCAGGTATAACCCACCCCCAAGATGAGTTGTAGACTGATGCCCAGAGGAGACTCAAAAGACCAAAATCAAATCCATGCATTGATGAACCATGTATATTTACAGAACACCCTGTAGGTACTGTGTTAGTTAGGGTTCTCCAGAAAAACCAAACCATGAGACTAAGGTGTGACTAAACTACAGTGAGCGGCATGCCCACATTTAGCACTGTCCACCAGGGATCAAGTGACCAGGGAACCCAAACCGCGAATGAGGAGGCTCTTCTGGTGCCTGTAGAAAAATCACCAGCACTGTGGGTAAGAACATGGACCCTGGAGCCACATTGCCTCTTACTGTAGGAAGTGCTCACCTTGAGTAAATGCCTTACCTTCCCAAGGCCTCACAGTTTGGAGCTCTTGGCAGGGAAAGTATATCTACTCCATAGGTTTGTCACGAGGATGAAATGGGCCATCAGGTGTAAAGTGCTTAGAACAGACCTGGCACACAGGAAGCCTCTATAAGTACCAAAGTGATATAAAAGAAAATTCTCCATTTCTGGAGAGGCCTAACAAGCTGATACGGTTTGGCTGTGTCCCTGTCCAAATCTCACATTGAACTGTACTCCTATAATTCCCACATGCTGTGGGAGGGACCTGGTGGGAGGTCATTGAATCATGGGGGCGGTTCTCCCATACCATTCTCACGGTGGTGAATAAGTCTCATGAGATCTGATGGTTTTATAAGGGGTTTCCGCTTTCGTTTCTTCCTCATCTACTCTCTCACTGCCGCCATGTAAGAAGTGCCTTTCGCCTTCCACCATGATTGTGAGGCCTCCCTAGCCACGTTGAACTGTAAGTCCATTCAATGTCTTTCTTGTGTAAATTGCCCAGTCTCTGGTGTGTTTTTATCAGCAGTGTGAAAAAGGGCTAATACACAAGCCTAAAGGGGTTTCTCTGGTCCAGCGGGGACCTGGGCCCTCCTGGGGCTGGATAAACCTTAACCCATTGACCCATTGAGGATCAATGCCTGCTTATAGGGCTGCATGCTGCCCGCGCGCTTTCGTGCTTACATCAAGGCTTTAGACCCTCATTTCAATGTGGACCACGTATGTAGGTTTCCCTGAGCCTGACAGCCTCTGAGTGCTCACAAGAAAATCAAAGTCCCTGCTTGGATATCAGAGGACCAACCCCCAAAGCAAATGAGCCAGGTTTCCATCAGAAAACAGATGGTCCAATATCACATAGCAGCAGAACCAGGACCAGAATTCATTTTTCCTGGCTTCAGTCTTGGGCTTTTTACACCTGGAAAGGAAAATAAAATACTTCAAATGCGCAAGAATAAAGTTTCGAGAATGTCAAGCTGCACTTAGAAAGACTTTTTTTTTTTTTTTTTTTTTTTAAACAGAGTCTCGCTCTGTTGCCAGGCTGGAGTGCAGTGGCACGATCTTGGCTCACTGCAACCTCCACCTCCTGGGTTCAAGTGATTCTCCTGCCTCAGCCTCCTGAGTTGCTGGGACAACAGGCGTGCACCACCACTCTGGGCTAATTTTTGTATTTTCCATAGATACAGGGTTTCACCGTATTGGCCAGGCTGGTCTCGAACTCCTGACCTTGTGATCCACCCGCCTTGGCTTCCCAAAGTGCTGGGATTACAGGCATGAGCCAACACGCCCGACCTTAGAAAGACATTTTTAAAGTACCCAGCAACTGCAGACTTCCATTTAGATTTTTTCTCTCTGTACCGTCTTCACTCATGGGGTGTGGGTTCCCCCTGGGTGGGACCCCCAGAGGGTTGGTTGGTCCAGGGTTCAGTGAGAATGGGGAAGGTGGGCCCAGAGGCCTGGCAATAAGACTGAGGGTGGACAGGCCGGGCGCGGTGGCTCAAGCCTGTAATCCCAGCACTTTGGGAGGCTGAGACGGGCGGATCACGAGGTCAGGAGATCGAGACCATCCTGGCTAACACGGTGAAACCCCGTCTCTACTTAAAATACAAAAAAAAAAATTAGCCGGGCGAGGTGGCGGCGCCTGTAGTCCCAGCTACTCGGGAGGCTGAGGCAGGAGAATGGCACGAACCCGGGAGGCGGATCTTGCAGTGAGCGGAGATCGCGCCACTGTACTCCAGCCTGGGTGACAGAGCGAGACTCAGTCTCAAAAAAAAAAAAAAAAAAGAATCTGGGGCAAGGGTTTGAGAGCACGTGGACTTGAGGAACCTGCAGGGCTTTGGAGAGATTGAGAAACGGGTTGAATTAAACAGAAACTGGATGTCAGGTAGGCCCTCAAAACAGGAGTTCTTACACTTTTTCTGTTAGAGCTGCAAGGCATTCTGTGGTTAGGGAGAGAAGGGCCTGGAGGTGCTAGCTTGGGTGTGGCCTGGGAGATTAGAGGGTTTCGGATAAGGCTCGCAACCCCACCCACTTCCAAGCCCTGGGGGTGTTAGAGCAGGACTCAGAGGATGCCATTCTATCAGAAGGAGCTTAGGTTTGGCCCTATTGACAAAGCCTTAAGGGAACAGAGCCTCCGGGGAGAAAAGGGGCCTTTAGAATCCAGGAAATCTGAGTTGGAAAGCTTTCACTGTTCATATTCCATTGCATTCATTCCAATCCAACCCAACACATATTTACTAAGCATCTACCGTATACCAGGCCTGGGAATAATGCAACAATGAACAAGATGGACAGACTCTTCCTGCCCACATGAAGGTTACAGTACACACACAGAGAGACAAAAATGCAATGAAGTTGACGTTTAATGACAAATTGCAGCGCAAACCCTGAGACTGTTGTGATGAAGAATAAAAGAGGAAAGCTGGCCTTAGATGGGGCTATCCCAGGAAGTGACTTTTCCTCTGCCCAGTGGCAGGATGAGGGCCCCCCACGGGATAATCCTTTTTGCTTCACCCAGCCCTCTGATGCATTTAAAAGATTTTTTTTTCTTTTTAAATTACCGTAATCTAGATTTTCCAGTTTTTCTTGGCAGGATCTTTGATGTGCTGTAGGCTACTCCATCCTACACCAAAGTGGTAGGTTTCTTTTTCTTTCTATTTTAACTATACAAATTGTACATGAATACAGGATTTTTATAAAAATTAATTTTAAACGGGAGTATATACAGTAAATTGTGACAGTTCTTTTTGTCCCTTTTCACCAGACTTCCTGCCAACATATGTAACTAAACCCTTTCACCCTCCTTGGTGATTCTCTCCTATGTGCGGTTGTAACACCCTGGCCTCTCTGACTTTCTGCAGTGGCTGGGAGAGGAAAGAGGTAGTTTAACCTGGCAGGCAAATTTGGGAAAAATTCTAGGTGTGCTCAGCCCAGGGTTTCCCTTTCTTCCTCCTGGGAGTGAGCTGTCTGCAAAAATCACCGATGTTCCTCAGCCTCTACAGGCCCTCCCTAAATGTTACCAGCTCAGCCCCAACTCCCCAGTCCCAGTAGGGAAGGCCACTGCCAGTCCTGTGCTGCCCTGCCTGGGGACAGGTAAGCTGGCCAGATCCTGGGCCTCAGTTATTAACAGTAGGCCATCTGGACCTCACACTAAGCACGTCCTTCATCTTAGCCTTTATCCAAAAAAAAAGGGGGGGGAATATTTTGGAAATTATCTGATGTGACTTTGGTGGGACTGAATTCTCCCTCCAAATCTCAGCTGCAAGAGAAGCTAGGGAATGTAATTTTTAGTTTTCTAGACTGTGCAGTACAGGAAGGTAAAGGATAGCAGAATTTGCCACCCCAAAATATGCCACTTGGGCATAAGGATTCTTTTGAGCTAAAGACAACTGAGAAGAAGAAGATACATGGAAAGCTGTCATCCTTTTCCCTATTTGCCTAAAATCAGGATATGAATTTGTACAATAATTAATCGCTGATAATCCTAGACCCTTATCAGTGAAAAGACAGCATCAGAAGATTCATAAAACAAATTTTACTGACTGGTGCTGACTTTCCATATATTTACCTGTCCACAATTTGCTGCCCTAGAAACTCAAAGTTTTTCTGCTTTGTCTTGTTATGTCTTTGAAATTTATTGTTTTTTTTAAAAAGGTGCTATTTAAGTCCAAGTTCTAGCTGCCTGTTTGGGATACTCATCCCTGAATTTTTCCCATGTGTATACACATGTTGATAAACCTCTGTTGTTTCTTTCCTGTTCACCTGTCAGAGCCTCAGCTGAGAACCTAAAAGGGTAGAAGGAAAATGATTTTTTCCTCCCCGACAAAGGCATATTTAGAAAGAGTAGTTTGACTGGGCATGATGGCTCATGCCTGTAATCGCAGCACTTTGGGAGGCCGAGGCAGGCAGATCACTTGAGTCAGGAGTTAGAGACCAGCCTGGCCAACATGGTGAAACCCCACCTCTACTACAAATACAAAAAGTAGCCAGGCACAGTGGTGCGCACCTGTAATCTCAGCTACTTGGGAGGCTGAGGCAGGAGACTCTCTTGAACCCTGGAGGCGGAGGTTGTAGTGAGCCAAGATCGCACCACTGCACTCCAGCCTGGGCGGCAGAGCGAGACTGTGTCTAAAAAAAAAAAAAAAAAAAGAAAGAAAGAGAAAAAAAAGAAAGAGGTACCCAATTGATCATATCTACCATGAGCATTAGTAGTGTGTATGATAGTTTATCTTTCATCTCTACACCCTAGAGGCAGTTAGTATTTGAAGTGGCCTAATCAGGAGCCCACAGTTGAGGTGTGTGGCTCTTCGTGTTAAGGTTGTATGGTTGTATCATCTACCTCTAGTCACTGCAGTCAGCTGAATTTTATCAAGAGAACCTCACAGTTGTTGCCCAGTAAAATTAGTTTGGATCCATCTGCAACAGGTTCCTAGAAATTAGATATGTACGGATTAAATTTTGATAAACACTATCAACTTACTTCCTAAATGATCTTTGTCAGTCTTCCTATTCGCAGTGTTTGATAACGTCCTGTTAAGGCTTAACAACCTTAACAACCCTGGGCTCTCTTTCTTTTTCTCATTTGCATGTCCTTCTCATTTATTCTGAAAGTACGAATAGTAACATAGTGAAAATATTAACTGATTTGTTGAGCAAATTTCAAATGTTGCACTAGGCATTTTACAAACACAGTTTCATCCAATCCTAACAGCCCTATCAGCTAGTTATGTACTGCTCCTGTTTTACAGACCAGGTAACTGAAGCTCAGAGAGCTTAAATAGCTTGCAAGGGGGACATAATGGTAAGGAATAAAACAAGAATGTGGACAAAGGCAGTCTGTTCTGAAGCCTGTACACTTAGGCGCAAAGATGTCAAAAAGAGAGACAGACTTAATGACAAGGAGCCAGGCTATAATCCCAGCATTTTGGGAGGCCGAGGCGGGTGGATCACCTGAGGTTAGGAGTTCGAGAACAGACTGGTCAACGTGGCGAAAACCCGTCTCGACTGAAAGTACAAAAAAATTAGCCAGGCGTGGTGGGCGCCTGCAGTCACAGCTACTTGAGAGGCTGAAGCAGGAGAATCACTTGAACTCGGGAGGTGGAGGTTGCAGTGAGCTGAGATCATGCCACTGCACTCTAGCCTGGGTGACAAATCGAGACTCTGTCTCAAAAAGTAAATAAATAAATAATAATGACAAGGGTTGCTATTGTTTTAAGAATATTATTTAGTTGTATTTGATTTTTCAAATGATATCTCAGGCTTATAGTTATAAGCCTGTTCTCCAGTTGGGCAGAAATAAAGACTTATTTTTTAAATGGAAAGCTATGCTTAGGATTTAAGGAGCTTCGTATGAACTCGAGGTGGAGTGGATTGATTTAATTTCTCACCTGAACTGTCTGCATGGGAGATGAGTGGAAGTATAATTGCCTCCGTTCTAGAACACAAAGAGAAGACCAACTACTCCCAGTTTCCAAGTGACCAGCTCCAGATTCCAATAAACAGGTTCAGCTCCTGATTTAACATTTGCCCTGATGTAGTAATTTAGAGGAAGACACAGGTGTGTGTGTGTGTGTGTGTGTTGTGTGACACACACACACACTCATGTCCCTTACTTAAAAACAGTCAGGGCCGGGCGTGGTGGCTCATGCCTGTAATCCCAGCACTTAGGGAAGCTGAGGCGGGGGGATCACGAGGTCAAGAGTTTGAGACGATCCTGGCCAACATGGTGAAACCCCGCCTCTACTAAGAATACAAAAATTAGTCGGGCTTGGTGGTGTGTGCCTATAATCCCAGCTACTTGGGAAGCTGAGGCAGGAGAATCGCTTGAACCTAGGAGGCGGAGGTTGCAGTGAGCGGAGATGATGCCACTGCACTTCAGCCTGGGCGACAGAGCAAGACTCCATCTCGAGGGGAAAAAAAGTTTTCATTAAGGCTGGGCGCAGTGGCTCACACCTGTAATCTCAGCACTTTGGGAGACTGAGGCGGGTGGATCACGAGGTCAGGAGTTCAAGACCAGCCTGGCCAAGATGGTGAAACCCCGTCTCTACTAAGAATACAAAAATTAGCCAGGTGTGGTGGCGGACACCTATAATTCCAGCTACTCGGGAGGCTGAGGCAGAGAATTGCTTGAACCCAGGAAGCAGAGGTTGCAGTGAGCCGAGGTTGCACCATTGCACTCCGGCCTGAGCAACACAGCAAGACTCCATCAAACAAAACAAAACAAAACCAAAACCAAAACAAAACAAAACAAAAAATAAAGCAAACAAACAAACAAAAAACCCAACCAGAATAGGAATGCAAAGGGAGAGGCAGGATGTGTGTGTTTGTGATGGAATTGCAGCAATAGCAATTTGGAGAAGTTGGCCCTGGCCATCATTTCTTGAAATACCAGGAGACTTTACAGGGGTGCTCAATTTTTTGGCTTTCCTTGGCCACATTGGAGGAAGAATTATCTTGGACCACACATAAAATACACTGTCACTAACAAAAGCTGATGAGAAAAAAAAAAAGAAAGAAAGAAAAAAAATCGCGAAAACATCTAAGGAAGTTTACAAATTTGTGTTGGGCCACATTCAAGCCATCCTAGGCTGCATTAGGCCGGGGGGGCCACAGGTTGAACAAGCTTGCTTTGAAAGATGATGGACAGGCTGGGCGCGGTAGCTCAGGCTTGTAATCTCAGCACTTCGGAAGGCGGAGGCAGGCAGATCACTTGAGGTCAGGAATTCCAGACTAGCCTGGCCAACATGGTGAAACCCCGTTTCTACTAAAAACACAAGAAAAGTAGCCTGGCATGGTGGCATATGCACCTGTAGTTCCAGCTACTTGGGAGACTGAGGCAGGAGAATTGCTGGAACCCAAGAGGCGGAGGTTGCAGTGAGCCGAGATTGCGCCATTGCACTCCAACCTGGGCCACACAGCGAGACTTTGTCAAAAAAAAAAAAAAAAAAAAAAAGTGATGGACAGTTCACAGGGTGTCAGGACCAGCTCTGAAGAGAATGATTTTAGAAGGCTCAGTAAGTTGCATCTGTCCCCTCCTCCCTCCCACCTCCATGCACACCTTGCCCAAACGTCTTAGCTTCCATAAGCACCACTTCACTTTTCACTATCGAAGCAAAATCTCCAGAGGTGGGACCTTGGGGTCCGTATTTCTCTAACAGGGCCTGCAGATGAGTTTGATTATCAGCCAGGTCTGCGGGCCTCTAGGGTCAGAGGCAGATTCACCGTGAAGCTAAGGCATCTGCAGCTTTGTGCTTTCCAAGTCCTGGCATGAGCCCTTGTGCTGTGTTTCCTTGCCATTGAGGTCTGTGAAATCTATGGAAGTACAGCAAGTACTCACTTAATGTCATCAATAGGTTCTTGGAAACTGCAACCTTAAGTGAAACAACCTATAATGAAACCGATTTTCCCATAGGCTAATAGATAAAAACAAGAATTAAGTTCCCATGGCATATATCTGGTCAGAAGAACAGCATCAAACTTCTAAATAAAGACCAAAACGCTTCTAATATTAAACACTGAAATAAATGTGAGCTATACATTCATTTAAGAAACATGAATAAAACAGGCCGGGCGTGGTGGCTCACGCCCCCCAGCACTTTGGGAGGCCGAGGCGGGTGGATCACGAGGTCAGGAAATTGAGATCACCCTGGCTAACACGGTGAAACCCCGTCTCCACTAAAAACACAAAAATTAGCCGGGTGTAGTGGCGGGCCCCTGTAGTCCCAGCTACTTGGGAAGCTGAGGGGCTGAGGTAGAATGGCGTGAACCCGGGATGGGGAGCTTGCAGTGAGCCGAGATCGCACCACTGCACTCCAGCCTGGGTGACAGAGCGAGACTCTATTTCAAAAAAAAAAATGAATAAAACAAGTGAAATAATTATTTACCTTATTATTCCAGCTCTGGGTTGCAGGTGGCTGAAGCCGGTCCCTGGAGGGTAGGGCACACGGTGGGAACCGGCGCTGGACAGGAGGCCATCCCATGGCAGGGCAACTCACAACCCCCGACACTCACTTGATCTGGGACCACGTAGTTGCCGGTTAACCCAGTGTGCACAGCTTTGGGATGTGGTGGGGAAGCAGCGTGTTCGAAGAAGACCCATGCAGACGCCGGGAGATGTGCAACTCCACATAGGCAGTGGTGAGACCCGGCCAGAAATCCATTTTTTTCTCTCGAAGTGATATGAAAACAAGGTTGAATGAAATGATGTTATTTGAGGACCGTTCGATGTTGAAGCTGCACATTGGTTAAGACTGCCGTTTCTTTCCCTTCTGACTTCCCCAAGTGTGAAGAGGCCTGGAACAGCTGTGGGCAGTTTGCAGGGGTCATCTAAGGGAATATTAACCTGGAAATTTCATTTCGTTTGGGTTTTGCAGGATATATTCGTGTGTTTCACGTCACTTCCATGCTGAGTTCTTGTCAGTTCATCCTGGTGTAGGAATAATGTCCAGGGAATACTTTCATTGCCCACTGGGTTGACCCGACCTGATTGGAGACATGAAGCTGGAGGACCAGAGGTGGTATGGTGATAAGAATGTATCCTGTGCCAACTGGCCCAGATGTGCCAGTGGAAGAGAAATAAGGCTTAAAACATGCAGGGCCAGAGGCCAACCCACAGAACATTCTGCCAGTCGTCAGGCACGTACAGTGGTAAGCAGAGCACTCAGTTCTCACCAGCATCTGATTCATGCGGAAGTTCTTTCCTGTCAAGAATCTACTCAATAATGCAACAAATATAATTAGAAATGAATCATATGAAATAGATTTTATCAACATTTCTCTATTTATAGGGCACAAACCTGTAGCAGTTCTATAAAAGTGAGTAAATCTATGTGTGAAATCATGTATTTTATGAATCTGATTATTAATAACGAGAAATTGTATGCCCGATGTGGTGTTCATGCCTGGCATAAACTTTGGTGTTCATCCCACTGACATGAACTTTGGGAGGCCAAGATGGAAGGATTGCTTGAGGCCAGGAGTTTGAGACCAACCTGGACAATATAGCAAGACCCTGTTTCTACAAAAAACAAACAAAAAATTAAAAAGAAAGAGTAACAAGGATGGGCATGCTGGCTCACACCTGTAATCCCAGCCCTTAGGGAAGCTGAAGTGGGCAGATCACCTGAGGTCAGGAGTTCGAGACCAGCCTGACCAACATGGCGAATCCCTGTCTCTACTAAAAATACAAAAATTAGCCGAGTGTGGTGGCATGCCTGTAGTCCCAGCTACTTGGGAGACTGAGGCAGGAGAATAGCTTGAAACTGGGATGCGGAGGCTGCAGTGAGCTGAGATCACACCACGGCACTCCAGCCTGGGCGAGACTCCATCTCAAAAATAAAAAGTAATAAAAAATAAATTTTAATAATCTCTGCTAGGGAAAAGATTAGCTTGTCTTTGTATTCTCTCCATATAAAAAACATTATGAAATTGTTGTCACGGAAAAAGGCTATAAAGTCTACACAGTCAAAAAATATGTAGAAAACAAATATTGTAGAGATGGTCAGGCAAGTCATTAAGAAACATTATGAGATTTGTCTAGATTTGTTATGTTTAACATATCTATCATCTTTTAAAATTTGTAGTTTGTTGAGACTTTTTTCTCATTTGATATAAATATAATCATAACTGGTTTCATATTAATATTTTAATATTCTTTTCTTAAATATTTTACTCCCCTCACCTGCCTCCACCAAGTAGGTAGGCGTCAGGCCCCACAAAACCAGGACCTGTCCCTGAGTAAATAACTCTGTACTTCTGAAACTCATTTCCAGTGTGACTTCCTGCCTTTTCTTTCCTCCCACCCCTTCCAATAAAGTTGTTTTCTCCTTGCTTTTTTCATTATTCTCACTTAGCAAGATAATCTCTTATTGAATCCCAGCCAACTTATGTTCCCGTGTATTAAATTCTTGTAAAATCAGCAGAGTGATTTTTGCGATGCCTGGCAGGCAAAATACTTGTAAGCATATTATATTGGGTCTAATTAAAAGCTCAAATACAACCAATTGTTCACTCCATTCTTTATTAGGGGAGAGAAGTCTTTAAAAGAAATTAACCAGATGACGCCTGTCTCATTTCAAATACTCAATTCAGCATTTTGCTCTACCATTTTATTTTTAATAACAAGGAAATTCTGACTGGTAAGATTGAACGCTTTTGCTTATTAAAAAAATAAAACAGATAGCCAGGTGCGGTAGCTCATGCCTGTAATTCCAGCACTTTGGGAGGCCGAGGTGGGCAGATCATGAGGTCAGGAGATCGAGATCATCCTGGCTAACACGGTGAAGCCCCGTCTCTACTAAACATACAAAAAATTAGCCGGGCATGGTGGCGGGTGCCTGTAGTCCCAGCTACTCAGGAGGCTGAGGCAGGAGAATGGCGTGAACCTGGGAGGTGGAGTTTGCAGTGAGCAGAGATGGCACCACTGCACTCCAGCCTGGGAGACAGAGCGAGACTCTGTCTCAAAAAACAAAACAAAACAAAACAAAACAAAACAAAAAACAGATCTAGGCTGGGTTGCACAATGTGGCATGGATTTTCACAATAAGTGTAGAAAAGCAACTAACATGACTATATCACTAGCACGTGATGGTACTAGATAGACATTTTACAAATGTTTTCTGGTCTAAACTGTTTTTTCTGCTGAGAACTGAGTTACTCATGGATAGACTAATGATGACCTTACTCTCTGAGCTGAGGTGTGAGTCACTCTTATTTTCTTTTTTCCCTTCTTTCTTAGTCTCTGTTCCCTTTTTCCTATCCCCATCCCTACCAGCTTTACTGTGTTTAAGCTGTGACCTTAAATACGCCTATGTTCTTGTAAAACATGTAGCTTTGTACATATATGTGTTTCTAATTTATATGAGTGATGTGTGATATTAATACAATAGTCCCCTATTGTCTCTAGGGGATATGTTCCAAGACCTCCCATGAATTCCTGAAACCTCAGATAGTACCAAACCCTATATATACTATGCTGTTTGCTTGTTTGTTTTTATGGGTTTTTTTTGATCTGATAGCCTAGAGGGCTACTAAATGAATAACGGTTGGGTAGTGTAGACAGCATAGATAGGCTGAACAAAGGGATGATTCATGTCCCAGGCAGGACATAGCAGGGCAGTACGAGGTTTCATCATGCTGCTCAACATGGCATGCAATGTAAAACTTATGAATTGCTTATTTCTGGAATTTTCCATGGAATATTTTTGGGCCATGGTAACTGGAATTGTGGAAAGCACGAAACTGTGGATAAGGGGAAACTATTGTATTTTTTCTAGTTTTCTTACTCAATGTTGTTTTTGAGGTCATTGATGTTGATTTACTTGTGTTCTTAGGACAGTCCTTGGACAGATATTGGAAACATCTTCTCTTACTCTGTTAGCTCCTGCTAACTTTTTCTGCTGAAATAAATTAATTTTGATATAGTCAGACTTATCAACATTTTGCTATGTGGTTTATACATTTTCAGCCTTGTGGATATCTCCCCCAACTTGGAGCTCACAATGATGAATGCCTACATTTTCTTCAACTAGGTTTCAGTTTCTTTCTTTTCCACCAGACATTCATCTTTGCATAGGAGATAAAGGAGCAAATCCAGTTTTGTTTTTCCCTAAATAGTGATTCAGTTCTTTTCACATCATTTCCTAAAGTGCTTCTGTTTTCCTCCATTAATGTTTGGCACTGCCTGTCTTACATCTCAAGAGCCCAGAGGTGCGAGGGTACACAGTATTTCTCAGTTGTCTCCTCAGTCTTGTTGGTCTATTTGCCCCTATCTACTCTAGTATATTACTCAAACAAAATCCCAGACACATGGAAACTGGATAAAATGCTACTAAGTAACTCCTGGGTTAACAAAATCATAAGACAAATAAAATGCTTAGGGCTGAGCAATAGCCCCACCTCAGGATTCTCACTATCCTATAAGACATCTCTATTTGAATCAGACAGAGGCACCTGATTTGGACAGTCACAATCCTGAGGGCCTAGAAGGAGAGAGCTAGAGGTCCTTTTCTACAAAGAAAAAGCATTTCTTCCTTTCTGCAGAGAGCTTTTCTCACCGGCTCATCCACACCTATGCAGTGAGCAAAATGGTTCACTCTGTGTGACTGTTCTGCCTGCGCGAGTGACAAAACTCAGGGCGCCAAATTAAAGCAGAGCTTAGAAAGACATTTATGACTTGATATGGTTTGGCTCTGTGTCCCCACCCAAATCTCACCTTGAATTGTCATAATCCCCACATGTCAAGAGCAGGGCCAGGTGGAGATAATTGAATCACGGGGGCGGTTTCCCCCATACTGTTCTCATGATAGCGAATGAGTCTCACGAGATCTGATGGTTTTATACACGGGAGTTCCCTGCACCAGCTCTCTTGCCTGCTTCTATGTAATACTTGACTTTACTCCTCATTCATCTTCTGCCATGGTAAAGCCTCCCCAGCCATGTGAAACTGTGAGTCCATTAAACCTCTTTTTCTTTATAAATTACCCAGTCTCAGGTATGTCCTTATTAGCAGTGTGAGAACAGATTCATACAGTAAATTTAAATACATTTCTTAAAAAAACCTCATGAACCGGGTATTGTTTGAAAAATAAATAAATAAAAAACCCAAAGAAGATTGAGAACAAATGAGTTAGGAATTATCTCCACAAATTAAAATATATAACAACAATGCAAACTCAAGCAAGAAGGATGAAAATAGAATTTAATGGAATAGATACCAACAAAGTAACACAAAGCACTTCAGGATATTAATTAAAAAAACATATTTGACTGTTTGAAAAAAATTAGGAAGATAGACTTCTGGCAAAACTGATCAAGAAAAGAAGGAAGACACAAATACACAAAATATATAATAAAGAGGAAAACAGTTATAGACCTAGAGATTAAAAGAATTGTAAAATGCTATTATGACTGTTTTCTAATAAATATAACTTAGATGAACCAGATACATTTCTGGAAAAATATAAAGGGCAACAATTGGTGGAAGAATAAGTAGAATATTTCAATAGAGTAAAGATTATTTTAAAAACCTCAAAGGGTAAACAAGAACCCCCTCTGCCCAGAATTTGGCCCAGGCAGTTTTTCAGAGAAATCTTACCAAACTTTCAAGGAAGAATATCTGCCTTTTATAAGATGTTCCAGAAAACTAAAAGAGTGAAAGTTGTCCAACTCAGTTGAAACGGTCTATATAAATAGACAATGGCCAGGGTATATATGAAAACAGAACTCTGCACCACAATCTGCAGCAACTAGCCTAGGAAGCTAACCTGTTACCTATTGTAACCAACCTAGAAAACCAGCTTGCAATCTACGAATTAGACTTGGAGGAAGTCAGACCACTATCTCTAGCAAACAGTCTAGGAAGCAAACAATAACCCATGTAACAATCAGTCCAAAATAGCCAGGACTTGATTAATAATTGACAGCATCCCTAATTTTTTTTTTTTTTTTTTTGAGACAGAGTCTCGCTCTGTTGCCCAGGCTGGAGTGCAATGGCACGATCTTGGCTCACTGGAACCTATGCCTCCCAGGTTCAAGCAATTCTCCTGCCTCAGCCTCCCAAGTAACTGGGATTACAGGCACCCACCATCATGCCTGGCTGATTTTTGTATTTTTGTAGAGATGAGGTTTCACCATGTTGGCCAGGCTGGCCTTGAACTGACCTCAGGTGATCTGCCCGCGTTGGCCTCCCAAAGTGCTGGGATTACAGGCGTGAGCCACTGCGCCCAGCCAACATCCCTGATTTTTATTCCTGCTTTCCACCTAGTTCCAACCAGATAAAGCTAAATATGCACCCTAACCAATCACATAGGATACCCTGCTTCGAGTTAACCTGCTTCCCCAGGCTAACAGCCTCCAATAAGGGCTTACCTATAGCCTTCCCTTCTTCTGCTCTGAAGCTTTCTCCCTCTTTTCCTTGCCTTTGAATCTCTGTCAAAATGCAAATACCGGTGGCCGACTCCCTTACTAGCAAGCTCTGAATTAATTGCCTTTGTCTGTTCTCATCTGGTTGGTCTTCATTCGTTTGCACACAGTTTATGAAGTTAATGAAACCTTGATCAGGTAATTACAAGCTCATTTCAGTTATTCCCATGGATATAAAATCCTAAATAAAACATCAGCTAGCCAAATTTTACATTTTATTAAAACTACATATTTATATATCCTGTGTACAAGCAAGCTTTATACAAGAAATGCAAGGATGGTTCTACATTAAAAAAATCTATCACTGTCATTTATCATATTAATGGTCTAAAAAAGAAAAATCCTAAATGTATCTAAATAGATGTAGAAAGAGCGTTTGTTAAAGTTCAGTACCTATTTACATGAAAACACTCAGAAAACTAGAAAAGGAAAGGAGCCAGTTTTACCCAGGTAAAGGTTATATGACAGAAATGGTATAACAGAAATCGTGCTTATTGGAGCCATTTTCGACACACTTCCATGAAGACCACTATAAGACAAGGATGCCAGATGGTCGCTACTAATGCTTAACATGGTGCTGCATAATTTAGCAGATACCATAAGAAACGAGAAAAGCGTAAAAGATATGAAGATTGGGGGTGTTAGGGGAAAATTAAATAGTTATTACTGGAGTTATTACAGGTGTTAAAAAACAGTAACAGCAAATCAATAGCATCATTAAGCAAAATAGTAAAATTAATTAGACAGCTCAGCCTGTTTGCCAGATACAAGATGATATTATAAAACCAATAATGTTCCTCTATACGAGAAACTAGAAAATACAATAGAAATCAAGAAGGAAGGGCAGACTTACTCGAAATATTTGTGGGACCTGGGGCAAGAATACAAGGGAAAAACACCATTATGTATTTAAATATCTACAATTTGAAATCAAAGCTATTTAAAATAAATTATAAATTTATTTACACATTTGTACATTTAATAATAATATCTATCAGCAAGCTCACCATTTGCTTGTCTCACTATACCGACATCTGAGAGGAGACAGGGGGCTGTTTCTTTCTGCCTCTGTGCCAGTTGGCACATGTCTAGGTCAGGTTCCCTGGAAATACATTCTGAAACAGAGATTTGCATGCAGGTGGTTTAAAGGGGGGAAAAACATCTGCAATAAAGAAGTCTTGCATGCAAGTGAGGGGAACAGGATTGGGTAGAGGGAGAAGCTAAGAAGTTTTATTTAATTTTTGGCAAAAATAAAATATTAAATGTTTTAATACAAATAAAACCACTTACAGTTCTAGTATTTAGTATTTATCTAGTTGTCGATGTAAAAATTCAATACCATGCTTCATGCAGGTTATGTCTGACCCCTCATCTTTTTTTATTTGTCTAGTTTTCAACAGCTTGATTATGATATATCTGGTTAGAGGTTTCTTTGAGTTTAATCTTTTGGGGGTTTGCTAACCTTGAATCTGTAGTTTTTTTGATCTTTCAACAAATGTGGGGAATTTTCAGACATGATTTCTTCAAAATTATTTTAGCCCTGCACTTTCTTCTCTCCCTTTGGAATTCTGAATGTTAGATCTTTTGTTATTGTGCTACAGGTACCTAGCCTGTGTTCATATTTTTTTCAGTCTGTTTTTCTCTCTGTTGCTCAGATTGGATAATTTGCATTGATCTATCTTCATAATACTCTTTCCTCTGTAACCTCCATTCTGTTATTAAGCCCATCCAGGGTTTGTTTTTTTTTTTTTTTTTTAATATTATACTTTTTGGTTCTAAAATCTCCTTTTGATTATTTTTTGCGTCTTGTATTTCTTGCTCAGATTTTCTAGTTTTCCATTCCAGGAGTGTTCATAATTGCTTTTAGGAGAATTTTTATAATAGTTACTTTAAAACCCTTTTCAGATAATTCCAGTGTTTCTGTCCTTTGAGTGGTAGTGTCTGCTGATTTCTTTTCTCATGCAAGGTAAGATTTTCCTGGTTCTCGCTATGCTGAGTAATTTTGGATTATGTCTTAGAAACTCTGTGTGTACTGTTATGAGACTCTGGTTCCTGTTTAAATCTTCTATTTTAGCTGGCTGTCCACCCATTTAGATTTAGAGCACACATCCTGGCCCACTTTTGTGGGCTGTGGTTTGAATGTTAACTTAATTTTTGAAGCTTTGTAGTACGATTCTGGTCAGCCACGCTGTGCACAGAGGCCAGTTTGAAACGTGGTGATATTCCACGCTGTAGTTCAATTCTCAAAGCTTCTTCTGTGTTCATTCTGGTCAGTTTGATGCTTGGGCTACCCAGAGATGAGCCAGGGACTTCAGACGTGGGTTTAAAATATCTTTTCCTTCTGCTCCCTGCTCTCTATAATCCTCTCCCTCACTCTACAATTGAAAGCCAATGCGGTGGCTTATGTGCAGTAATCCCAGCACTTTGGGAGGCCAAGGCAGGTGGATCGCTTAAGCCCAGAAGTTCGAGACCAGCCTGGGCAACATAGCAAGACCCTTCATCTCTAATTTAAAAAAAATTTTTTTTAAAAAACACATCTTGGGTAAGTTACCTGGCTTCTCTGAGCTTCAGTGTCATCTGTAAAACAGGAATAATAATACCTAACTCAGAGGTGGGCGCGGTGGCTCATGCCTGCAATCCCAGTACTTTGGGAGGCTGAGGCGGGTGGATCACTAGGTCAGGAGTTCAAGGCCAGCCTGGCCAATATGGTGAAACTCCGTCTCTACTAAAAATACAAAAATTAGCTGGGCATGGTGGCGGGTGCCTGTAGTCCCAGCTACTTGGGAGACTGAGGCAGAAGAATCGCTTGAACCCTGGAGGCGGAAGTTGCTGTGAGCTGAGATCGCGCCACTGCACTCCAGCCTGGGTGACAGGGCGAGACTCCATCTAAAAAACAAAACAAAACAAAACAAACCACTGTTATACTCCAGGTAAACACCGTAAGAAGTGCAGCACCCCCCTCACCCATTGCCCAAAAGACCAGGAAGAGAATGGCTCTGTAGGCTAGACCCCTTTAATCTAACTGTTATAGTCAGCCAGGTGCAGTGGCTCATCCCAGAATCTCAGCACTTTGGGAGGTAATTAGCAGAAGGAATAGTGTGGAATGAATCCATTCATTAATATTGTGGCTGGAATCCTTTTCCAGATACCCATTTTCTTAGGGCTTTGATTAATCCTACCATGTCTTTAAATATAGTGTTCTGACAGTTCTACCATAGGAATTTCTTTGTTGTGGTCTTTGCAGCATCTGTGCTCTTGCTTATAATGTATGTTTCTTTATGAGTTTTGTTAGCTTGGCTTGTGAACTTAAATCAAAGTAGAGCTTTCTCTGTGAAAACTGTCTGTGTCATGGTTAAGTATGTTCTTCCAGAAGTGTTTTGTGTTTGCCTATGTTCAACTATTTATGTAGAAGGTCTCAGTTTTAACTCTCCATCTCATTCAAAGCCAGGACTTATCATCTGTCATTCTATGACTGCTAAACCCAATCCCTTGCACAGAACAACAACAGAAACCTTAAGTATAAATCTGATTAAATATGTCCATAACCTGTATACAAAACCTATAAAACACTGATGAAAGAAATCAAAGAAGACTCAAATAAATGGAGTAATAGAGCACATTTTTACATTGAAAAATTCATTTGTTCTATAAATTCAGTATAATCCCAAGCAAAATCCCAGCAGGCTTTTGTTTTGAAAGACTGATAAACTGGTCCTTAAATTTAAATGGAAGCCCAAAGGAGCTAGAACAACCAGAATAATTTTTAAAAAGAATAACGAAGCTAGCAAATTCATACTAATTTGAAGACTTGTTGTAAAGCTACTGTAATTAAAATAGTGTGGTCTTGGTGAAAAGATAGACACATAGATTAATGGAACACAACAGAGAACCCAGAAACTGACCCACACATATATGGTTAGTTGATTTTTTGGCAAATATGCAAAATCAATTTAATGGAGAAAGAATAGTCTTTTCAATAAATGGTGATGGGACAATTGGACATATATATGAACTTAACTCATAAATTATATCTATGGGCAAAGATCAAGCCCAAATAGATCATAGATGTACATGTAAAGCCTAAAACCATAAGGAATCTAGAAGGAGAAAAGAGGAGAAAATGTATGTGGCCTTGGGTTAGGGAAAGATTTTTTAGATAGAACACAAAAATTATGATTCATAAAAGAAAAAATTGATAAATTAAACTTTATCAAAATTAAAAATATCTTCTATTGAAAAACCACTGTTAAGAAAATGAAAAGACAAACCACAGACTGGGAGAAAATATTAGCAAAACATGACGCATATCTAGAATGTACAGAGACTTCTCAGAATGTAATAATAAGAAAACAAACAACCCAATACAAAATGTGCAAAAGATTTTAAGAGATTCTCCACTGAAGAATATATAAGGCTGGCAAATAAACACATGAAAAGATGCTCATCATAAGTCATGAAGGAAATGCAAATTAAAACCACAATGAGATACTGCCCCACCTATTTGGTTGGATAAAACAAAACAAAACAAAACACTTGACAATAGCAAGTGTGGGTGAGGTTGTAGAATAGCTTGGAACTCTCACATATTGCTGGTGGAAATGCAAAATGGCATAGCTGCTCTGGAAAAGAGCAGGGCAATTTGTTAAAGAGCTAAATCTTTACTTAGCACACAATCTCGCAATCCCACTCTTAAGTATTTACCCAAGAGCAAGGAACACAAAACACAAAAATTGAACAAAAAGGTTAATAATACCTGTACATGAATATTTATGGTGGCTTTATTCATAATTGCCTCAAATTGAAGATAATCCAGATATTCTTCCACTGGTAAATGTATAAGCATATTGTTGTATATCCTTATTCAATAATTAAAAGGAACAAGTTACTGATACATGTAACCACATAGTTGAATCTCAAATATGTAGTGTGAAACAATAGACACCAGACTCAAAAAGGTGACACACATATGTAAGAGGTGAAAGTACAGGGAAATAAAATAGGCCTGGGGGACGGGGTGAATATAAAGGAGGCCGAGGGAATTTTAAGGAGGGATGGAATTGTTCTATGTCTTCATTATAATTATATGACTGAATGTACATTAAAAAGAATGATTTTTATCTAAATGATACAATTCACCTGACATTAAAAAAAAAAAAAAAATCGAGGCCAGGCACAGTAGCTCACACCTGTAATCCCAGCACTTTGGGAGGCCAAGGCAGGTGGATTGCTTGAGTCCAGAAGTTCAAGGCCAGCCTGAGCAACATGGTGAAACCCCATCTCTACAAAATATACAAAAATTAGCTGGGCATGGTGGCACATGGCTGTAGTCCTAGCTACTCAGGAGGCTAAGGTGGGAAGATCGTTTGAGCCCAGGAGGCAGAGGTTGCAGTGAGCTGAGATGACACCACTGCCCTCCAGCCTGGGCAACAGAGTGAGATGGTGTCTCAAAAAAAAAAAAAAAAAAAAATATATAAATATAAAAATATATATATACACACACATATACATATACACATATACATATGTAGCTATATATTCATATACATATATATGTATGAGATGCCCAGCTAATTTTTGTATATTTTGTAGAGACAGGGTTTCACCATGTTGCTCAGGCAGGTCTTGAACTCCTAGACTCAAGCAATCCACCTGCCTTAGCCTCCCAAAGTGCTGGGATTACAGGTGTAATCCCATACATATATGTATGTATACATATATACAAATAAATGTATTTCTATATCTCAAACCTCTTATTTATGGAAACCAGCAAATTTCCCCCTTCCTTTACCGATTGGGGATTTCTGGCTTTGCAAGTACTGAAGAATTAGCAGTATTTTTCTAGTGAAGGGGTGGATGAATGTGGCCTGGGAGGGAGGGAGAGGGTAACCCAGCAGATGACTCAGTATGGTAAAAGTATGAAAAAAAATTCCACCCATGGCACACCTGGTTTGAATTTTGAGAGGAAGCATGAAATGGCCTGAGGGCCACCCAGGCCAGAGGCCCATATAATGGTTAAGACAGCAGGCTCTGGGCATAGGTGGCCTGAATTTGAAGCTGGTTCTTCTGCTTCCTATCTTTGTGACCTTGGGTAAATTACTTAATCTGTCTGTGCCCCAATTTCCATCTGTAGAAAGAAAATGATAATAGTTACATGCTTTACAGTGTTGAGAATTAAACTAATTAATGCCTGCAAATTGCTTAGAATAGTGCAAGGTATCTAGTAAGTGTTCACTTAATGTTAGCTATTAGTGCCCATTTGCTCATTCAACACACCTTCCCTAGCACACTTTCCAACACACACCCAGTCATGCTTTGTGCCTGGTGCTGGGGATTGGACACTGGACACCCAAAAGAGAATCATGTTAGGGTGGTCTGAGATCTAGGTAGGGAAGGAGACAGCTGGATGGACTGACCCACAGGGTGATAAGTGCTGAAGATTGAGGGAAACTCAAGGATTATGTGGCTGCAGAAAGAAGTAGGGAGAGAGGGCCGGGTATGGTGGCTCACGCCTCTAATCCCAGCACTTTGGGAGGCCGAGGCAGATGGATTGCTTGAGCCTAGGAGTTTGAGACCAGCCTGGGCAACATGGCGAAACTCCATCTCTACAAAAAATACAAAAATTAGCCGGGTGTGGTGGCTCACGCCTGTAATCCCAGCACTTTGGGAGGATGAGGCGGGCGGATCATGAGGTCAGGAGTTTGAGACCAGCCTGACCAACATGGTGAAACCCCGTTTCTACTATAAATACAAACAACAAAAAAATAGCCGGGCATGGTGGTGTGCACCTGTAATCCCAGTTACTCAGGAGGCTGAGGCAGGAGAATCGCTTGAACCTGGGAGGTGGAGGTTGCAGTGAGCCGAGATCACGGCACTGCACTCCAGCCTGGGTGACAGAGTGAGACTCCATCTCAACAAAAAAAAAAAAAAAAAAAAAAAAGAAAAAGAAAAAGAAGAAGAAGTAAGGAGAGAGTATCTCTACAGAGAGGGTGAGTGGAGTTCATTCAAAGAAAGCTCAAAGAATAGGTAACTTTTGAGTGGGATTTTGACAAATGAGTAAGAGTTTGGTATCTGCCTGAATGCCTTGTGCACTCATCAAACTCACTGAGTATGGGAAGTGTTAGAAGGTTCTTAGAAGAAAAACAGGAAAATGAAAACAAAAGTTTAACGATAAACGATGAGGCTTTAAATGGGGTAGGGCTGAATTAAGAAGAACCAGCTTCAGTACAGTGAGGACCATGGAAGGATTCTAAGCAGATGGGCATAACATGGTCAGCTCTTAGTTTGGGAAAGATGGCTTTGGTGGCTGGTGGAGGAGAATGATTGAAGTGAGAGTGTGAAGACACTTTTGTGCTAGCCCCAGTGAGAAACACAGGAGCTCAATAGCAATGGACAGGAGAGAAAAGACTCAGTAGTGGCCTCAGAAGTGATTAGCTGACTAGGCCGGGCGCGGTGGCTCAAGCCTGTAATCCCAGCACTTTGGGAGGCCGAGACGGGCGGATCATGAGGTCAGGAGATCGAGACCATCCTGGCGAACACGGTGAAACCCCGTCTCTACTAAAAAAATACAAAAAACTAGCCGGGCGAGGTGGCGGGCGCCTGTAGTCCCAGCTACGCGGGAGGCTGAGGCAGGAGAATGGCGAGAACCCGGGAGGCGGAGCTTGCAGTGAGCTGAGATCCGGCCACTGCACTCCAGCCTGGGTGACAGAGCGAGACTCCGAGACTCCGTCTCAAAAACAAACAAACAAACAAAGAAGTGATTAGCTGACTGTGAAGGGGTGAGAGAGAGGTTAGGGCGAGAGGTAGGAGCAGAACTCAGGCTCGCCTATTCCATAAACTGAGATGGAGTACCGGCTTCCCTCGGGGGCCTGTTGGGCCCTCAAGAATGGAAATAAAAGAAATTCTTGAGTTCCTTTAAGGGGAATTCCAGGCACCTAGCTAGCCATGAGAAGTACATGAGCAAGTTGATAAGCAAGAAGGTAATAGTAGCATTAAACAATAGCCAAGGAAGTTACAGTTACAAGATGTTTGGTTCCCTGTAGAAACTAAAGATAACATTTTAACTCATGTCCCTCAATTACTTTTCAGAAACCCAGAACTCCACCAAATGGAAAATGCCATCTGCTGGCATGTAGATCTCAGATAAGGGGAAACTAAGGACTGAGCTCTGACCACAGCTCTTTGTTCTAAAGTTCTTCCTGAGGATCCTGGAGGAAGTAACGCCCATGGGCCAGACCTAATATTCATTTCTGCTGACTCCAAGTCTTCAAATAAATCTTCCCTTCCTTAATCAATTGCACATCAGAAAATCTTTGAATCTCCCTATGACCTGTACAGCCCTGCTTCAAGATATCCCATCTTTTTAGGCCAAACCAATGTATAAACTCCATGGATACCTTTATGATTTTGCTTATAACTTTTGCTTTCCTGAAATTTACCTTTGCTTTTAAAAACCCTTGCTTAATTAAAAATCACGGGGGAGGTTGGGTTTTAAGCATGAGCTGCCCAATTCTCCTTGCTTGGCACCCTGCAAATAAATGCCCTCCTTTCTCCTGCTGCAAAACCTTGGTGTGGATGTTTGGCCTTATTGCACTGGACTAGTGGACTCTAGCTTGGTTCAGAAACAAACTACCATCTAACAATGTCTTCACAAAGACGAGCAAGTCTCAGCTCAGCCATGAGGATCTCATTCTGGTGGTAAATGTGTGGGCGGGATATTATTTTAGTTGAGGGATCGCATGAACATAGCTTTGGAGGTGTGTAACTGACAGGCAAGCTCTTGTACTTTTGCAGCAGGAGGTGATATCTCTTCCGGAGCAGATCAGCAAGGCTTGAAAGTCCCCAAGAGCCACCTCTCTGAGTTCTTTAGACACCAAGTCTATAGACTGATGGAGTTCCTGAATCATGAGAAAAGGAAGAAAAATCGAATGCATTAAGTGTATGCAGTGTGAAATAGCCATGATCCAGGAGCTGAAGATCCAACTTCCATTTTCTATTAACCCCACCACTCAGGGTGCCTGTAGGGAATGCAAAACCAGGGATATAATGAGCAGAAGCTCTCAAACCAATAAGCATATCTGGACTTGGTGAGACTCAACCTCCCACTTCCCCGTAAGTTTAAAAATAATTCTAATTTATAGCACATGTTATTCTAATTTCGAAGTCACTCTCTCTAAATACTGCACTATTACTAACTATTGTTACTATGATCTGCTCAGACAATAGGAAATGGTAACAGGTTCCGTTTACATTCTTAAAATGAATGTACACTTGAAGAACAATTCATTGTTGAGTTTTATGTGCACGCACTGGCAAGTCAGGTCTCTAGTAGTTTAACTTTTACATCTATGTGTATATGTATTTACTACCATCTCAATCCATTGTTTTGATAATTGAATTGGGAGATCATTAGGCTGAGACACCTCCCATGCCTTGGGTTCCTGTGTAAGCAAACCAAAGCCCAAATCAGAGTGAATGATCACAGCCTAGGGAAACAATCTTAACCAATCAGAAATTGCCAACTAACCTCTAACTACAACTTTCAACTTCAACCATCAAATAATTTGTTTTGCTTCTGAGAACAGCTTATTCAGTCTCTTTGAATCAGGCAACTGTTTGCAACTGGTGCTGCCAGATTCATGAATTGCTGTCTGCTCAAATAAACTCTTTTAAGATTTTAATGTGCCCAAGTTTATCTTTTAGCACCATCCTTCCCTGAACACAGCCATTTCTTCTCTTTCAGATTAGAATTGATAACTTGGCCCCCAGCAAGCCTCCTAATCCTGCTTTCTTAACCTGATAGCATTTAAATAGTCATCCCTCGGTATGCATGGACCCCCAGGGATACCAAAATCCTCAAATGCTAAAGTCCCTTACATAAAATGGCATAGTATTTGCACAACTGATGCACATCTTCCTGTATATTTTAAATTCTCTCTGGATTACTTATACCTAATACAGTGTAAATGCAATGTAAATAGCTATTATACTGTGTTCTTATTATTTGCATTATTATTGTAGTGTTGTTTTTTATGTTTCCTGAGTATTTTCTATTTGCCCTGGGTTGAATCTGCAAATGCGGAACCCATGGATACAGAGGGCTGACTGTAATGGGCAGTGGTTATGTATTGTCTTTTTTTGTTTGGAACATCTTAACTTTGTTCAACCATCCCCCCAAAGAATTTAGTTTCTTATAGAATCCACATTTGTTACCATCCTGATCATTTACCCGGGCAGAATCCAGCTTGTAACAATTCTTCCTAGAAGGATGGATTTTATTTTATTTTATTTTATTTTTGAGATGGAGTCTCGCTCTATCGCCCAGGCTGGAGTGCAGTGGCGCGATCTCGGCTCACTGCTCTGCCTCCCGGGTTCATGCCGTTCTCCTGCCTCCGCCTCCCGAGTAGCTGGGACTACAGGCGCCCGCCACCATGCTAATTTTTTTGTATTTTCAGTAGAGACGGGTTTTTACCGCGTGTTAGCCAGGATGGTCTCGATCTCCTGACCTCGTGATCCGCCCGTCTCGGCCTCCCAAAGTGGTGGGATTACAGGCGCGAGTCACCGCGCCCGGCCATGGATGGATCTTATTTGTACTCAGCAAGTGTCAAGTCACGCATAAGAAATATAATGAAAGGATTGTCTGGGCGCGGTGGCTCACACCTATAATCCCAGCACTTTGGGTGGCTGAGGCGGGTGGATCACCTGGCCAACATGGCGAAACCCCGTCTCTACTAAACCCTGTCTCTACTAAAAACACAAAATAGGGTAGCTGGGCATGGTGGCGCCTGCCTGTAATTCCAGCAACTAGAGGGTCTGAGGCAGGAGGCTCGCTTGAAACTGGGAGGTGGAGGTTGCAGTGAGCCAAGAATGTGCCACTGCACCCTGGTCTGGGCAAGAGAGCAAGACTCCCTCTCAAAAAAAAAAAAAAAAAAAAAAAAAAAGACAAAGAAAAAGAAATGTAGTGGAAGGATTACAGCCAGTCAACTGAACTAATTCAAGCCAGTATTCCATTAGGATTTATAGTCACATACACTTGCTTTTGATCTTGCAGTTAACTACCTTGGTATAAAAGCAGAGAAGCTCCCCCTAGAGAAGGCTGAAGAGTGCCCCAAAGGCTGAACTTAGCCTTCTCCCAAACCTCTTCCATCTCCAACCTGTGAAACTAAGTCCTGTGGGAAGTGCTGGCCAGACATTACCTTGTGTTTTGCTAAAATGAAATCCGGGCTGGAGGACAACTGCTGAAGTCTAACAAGCTAGCCTCAGTTTCAATTACATTGCAGGGATGCAGAGGGAAGAGGAGAGGTAATTACATTTGCCTTAAACAAAAGAACTCTAAATCCCTGGCTGGGTGCAGTGGCTCATGCCTGTAATACCAGCACTTTCTGAGGCCAAGGTGGGTGGATCACTTGAGATCAGGAGTTTGAGACCAGCTTGGCCAACATGGTGAAACCCTATCTCTATTAAAATTACAAAAATTAGCTGGGCACAGTGGCGTGCGCCTGTAGTCCTGGCTACTTGAGAGGCTGAGGCAGGAGAATTGCTTGAACCCAAGAGGTGGAGGTTGCAGTGAGATTGCAACATTGCGCTCTAGCCTGGGCAACACAGCAAGACTGTCTCAAAAAAAACCCAAAACCAAAACCAAAACCAAACAAAACAAAACAAAAACTCAACTGGAAATGCCTATTGGAAACTACTTCTTCTTCATATGATGCTGGAGAATGCAGTGTCCATGGACATGGTTACTAAAGGCTTGAAAAATAATACTTTTATCCAGAATTATTTACTTTAATGTATTATTGTTCTGTTCCTCGTTCCCCACTCCCCAACATGAGAGTCTTGATATTTTACTCTAAAAGTTTTAAGTATTATACACATATGTCTTTTAATACAACACACTGCAAGTTCTTTTTGGAATCAGACGGGGGTCATAAACAACAAATACACAAAGTATCTCAAGAATCAACTAGGTGAGTTTGTAGATTTTTGCTGGATTGTCTGCAGTTTTCAGTTTTATGATTTCAGCCTAGAAGACTTCCTGTTGGCTATTTTCAGAAAACCAGGGACACAGCTTGAGGGCTGAGTTAACTCCGTTAGTTCATCTTCCAGTTAGATCTATTTTTCTGTCTCTCCATCAACAATAACTGCCCATCAGAGTAAGTTCAGTTCTAAGCGAGGGTTCTGAAATTGCTCTGTAACTTTTGTTCTAGTGATCACTGCATATGAAGTAATCACATGATCACATTTAATATTCTGATGGTTTTATTAACAAGTATATAATATATATTGCATACTGTATATAGTATATGAGGACTGTACAGTACAAATTTATGTTCACAGTTTGACATGACAAAATGTCATTACTGAATTCCCATTGGACTACAGAGTAGAAACAGAGAAGGTACATTAAACATTCACATCTTTAGTAAGAAAGATTACCAAAATGTTTCAGTATCTGCAAGTATACTAATGCATGCTAAAAACCTTTACCCATTCAGTCTTATTAGCTTATAAAATATATTACACTTTATTAAAAATTTCTGCATAGTTTATACAAGTATTAAAGTACTGTAAATGTAATAATCCTGCTATATTTGCAGGTATGGTTTAAGAGATGCTAAGCAGAAAGATTATTTTGACCCTCTAACACTAAGTACATAACAGAAAAAAAGTGCTAGTATTTGTAAAACAATATCGTTGTAGCCCTCGTTTAATGCATGTAAAGATGGCTTTGTAAATGTATTGTTTAGGTGAATTTGCGATCATTTAGCAATTGTTAACCTTGACCAAGAAGAGAATAAAGACAGCTTGGAGCAACTTCATGTATGACAGCAATTCCTTCAAGACAACTGTATATTTTCAAACCAAATTATTTTAAAACCTTAGATCTTTCAGATTGTCTTTAAAACAATCTAATCAGGAATGATGCGCAGATATACAGTATCAGCAAAATAGTCTTTCAAATTCCACATTAGTGCAATACTGATAGTGCAGATGGGTGTTTAATAAAATATACATATACATATATAGTTCCCCTGTAATTCTGTTCCAAGGCTCTTGAAACTTCTGTGTATTTAGCATCTCCCTAGTTGAATATAGCTATGCTGCTAACACAGTCTCCAAACCAAGCAATTTAGAATGTTAATGCCCATTTATGATGTAGATTCACATAACTCTAAAATACAATGGATTCTGATTCTTCTGACTTCTCTAGGATGACACTTGGGTAACAATTGAAGAAACTCTATAACAAACAGAATTTACATAATAGCAACTTCATGTTTACAAATCATTCTCATCAATTTAAAATATTGCGACTGAAATCGCCATTGGTAGTAACATGACACACATCATTAAAACATGTTCAAGGGCATCTAATCTTGTATTTGAGGTCTTCCACAATAACAGCTAAAAATGACTAAGAGGCTAAATTTCTCAACTATCATAGTAAAATACAAATATATATATAAGAAAAGTTTGGTAAGGGCCAATTGGTAATGAAAGCATATCGACCAGCATGGGAATAGAGAATGGATGCTCTGGGTTGCTTTTGTTCCAGAGTTAAAATGGATCTTTGTTAAATCAACTGTTAACACAATCTAAGCAAGCTGAACAGTAACATTTAAGAGTCTTTGCAAGGTCTTGCTTAAAATCTTTTGAACAAAATTTAAATATGCCACAGCAAATGCATCAATTCCATGAGATGCCCATGAGGCTGAACTCAGGCTCCAAGCTGATCCCAGATCAATCTGATCCTTTCTCACCCTTTCCCCACTTCTCTATGGATTGGTTACCTCGGTCAAAACAAAAACAAAAAGGTTTTCCTTGCGTTCCATCTTGATTCTTGTGTGTTGTGGAAGAACCATCTCAAGAAATGAACACTTTGCCATGAATATGACTAAGCTTTTACAATACAGACTATATCTACTTTTCAAAGAGCCATTTTATCACTCAATTTATGTCATAGTTGCAAAAAAGAAAAACTTTAGCTAAAAAAAAAATTTTTACCTTTAGCTGAAAAACAAAACAAACAGCCCAATTAGGATGTTTTAATATCCTAAAGAAATTTTGCAGTGCTATAAAAAAAGGAAAATCAAACCCAAGTGCCAAGATAACACATTTCTTTGCATTTCTCAACTACATTTCTTTACAGCTGGTTCACAGGGCGGATGAGTGGGACCTCTTAGCCTTAGGTGCACAGTCCCTACAACTTTTATTAACATAGTGCCATCAAAGCAAGCTCCCCACACAATTCACAGGCCTCCAGAATCACTCATTCACAGATGTTTTAAAAATGACCAAACAATGTATTCCTCCCAGTTAAAGTTGTGTTGGATCCTGAGTTGTGGCTGGGATGAATCTTCAGGATTTCATTCTTCTCTCTTCTCCTCCATTCTTGATGAAGGGGAATTTGGTTATATGCACCCACATTTAACTATTGTTGCTCACTTTCTTCAAATTTAGGACCAATGACATTTCTATGTATGAATTATTTTTATTGGCATTTAGACTATGGTGCTCAAAAGCCTGCTTTTGAATAACTTCCCCCAATAATGGTGCTATTTATCTTCAACATAAACACGAGCCATTATTTTCAATTTGTTCTGACACTGAAATAGTGATAGGAAACTGCCAGCTCTAACAGTAAACTTTTGGGAATTTTTGAGCTACATATATGAATCCCTGATCTGTGGTTTTCTATATTTTTTCATAAATTCCCAAAATAAAGGTATGTGTGCTTCACAACTAGTTATATTTACAAATAGTGTCACTCAGGTCTTAATTGAATCAATCTCTTAAAGCATTAGCAGATGCTTTATGGGATGTGTCATGAATACAAGTGACAGCAAATTTGGCACCTTACAGCTCACACAGAAGAGTTTCTGTATAAAAGCTATGTGATTAATTTGATAAGGGAATACAAGTACCACTCAACATTTCCCTGTTTACAAAAAAAGCTATAAGCAGATTGGGTAAAAGAAGAACCATCCATACTCTTACCCAAAAGATTTCTTACCATTACTGGGCAAATATTCCACAGAGTCCCTACTATCAATGTTTGATGATCTCATATTAAGGACATTGTAGGAATGGAGATAGTTGCATGGATAACCCCATCGGTATGTGGCTTTGCAGCATGGTTCTGCAAAGCTGAGAATGCGCAGAGACTGAAGCTCTGGGAATGCTGCACACAGCTAACAAAATGTTCAAACCTCACTGACAACCCCTAGCCCAGGAGGAATTGCCTCTTCTGCTCCCCACTGCTCAACGGCCCTCTCCTCCGACTCCATGCTATGAAAGCACAGCACTCTTCCCTTGAACCACTACACATCACCCACCTAGATCCAAAGTTTGGGCTCATCTCCCATTGGTGGCAAAGACCTCCATATGAGCTGCAGGCACAAAGGAGGGCAAAGAACTTGATTCAGATGAAGTCTAAGATCCAGGTTGACAGGATTTGTGAAGGATGACGGAAGAGGTGACTGCACTAGCTTGAAATCTTGCTGTACTTCTAGCTAACCGGTGCAAGGGGCCACCCTTGTTTTCACTGTCAAGCATAAAATATTATCACAGGGCAGAGGTAAGAATGTCTCTGGCAAGGACTAGCAGTCTGGATACTGTATTTCTAATACATTTACTCTGACATTCTTTTGAGGAATACATGGAGAACTGACAATTGGTTATGTTAGTTTACATGTTCCCTTGTTCTTATTACATTAAACGTATCTATAAGAAGGGTTTGCTTAGCATCCCCAGAAAAAAAAAAAAAAAGTGTTCACATTCTTTAGGTCTGACCCGTGGTAAGGAGAGGGAGGATTAGAGAACGTCTACTACTGACCATATGGAAGTTTTGGATGATATAAATTCCGAGATTCAGACCAGCTGAATCAAATTAAAATGTACATGTAAAAAATGTGTTAGATAATGGGAGGCAGGACAGAGAGAGAGCCAGGTGAGTGGGGAGTCACGCTGAGGCAGGACACAGAGGCGATCAGACTAGCATGTGGCGTTTCCTATGGAGGGCAAGATGGTCAGAACGGGAGAAGCTGCGGTCGCAGTCCGGGCACTGGAAAGGTTTGATTCCAGTATGTTTTCGGAAATGTCTTGTTAGTTCATCAGACCGAGCAAACTTCCATGTGCATCCTTCCCATGTACATTTGTAGGGTTTTTCTCCTGCAAAAGGAAAAAGAAAAGAGCTATTTTTGCCTGTAAAGGCAGTAAAGATCTTTGAGCTAATGCTTGACAAATAATATTTTCAAGATATGTTCATACATTTGTTCTTCAATAACACAGTGCATTATAAACTACTGCAGGACAAGCAAGAAGAAAATGAACTAATAGCTTAATGTTTCATTGGCTCTCTGCCAAAAAAAAAAAGGGAGGAGAATTTTAAGAGTTCTTAAAACACAGAGTCACTGAAATCCATTCTGAGGGACTACCAAATAGTGATGAACACATGGTGATCTGTATTTGCATATCTCCCAAATCTTAAACCTGCTTGGGAGCTTAATTATATGCAGTGTTATTCATTTAATGAGAACTCCAAATTGAAAGTTTGTGGGATTTTCTTATGCTTTTCAATAGTTTTCTAAAAATATGAAGTCTCTAACAACTGAAATATCTGCTAGGGATTAACATCTTACTTTCTTGTTTAGGCAATAACAATTATGCCTAAGTATAATGCTCTAATTCAGGGGCACTAAAATACACAAACTCTTCCCCATCTGTCCTGAGCCAGGTTTTTACAACCCCCTCCTGTAGGATAAGGATAATTTACATATGAGGAACAGAAGCTCCTTGTGAGAAAATGATAGGGAGAACCAGGATGATGGGAGACCCTCACAAATAAAAAGGCTGTTATGGAAATCTTACATTTTAAATTAGTCATAAGGGTCATGAGTATGACAAATTAACTCCCATTTAACACCCCTTGTTCTCTAGAAGCCTTGAGGGATTACCATTCCTTGGCATTTGAATGAGATATTTAGGATTTCTACTATCTGCTTCCTGGTATAGAATACACACACAAAGAGGCATTTTTTCCTATATCTAAACTTAGTCACCCAAATATTCAATGTCTTTCTAATTTTAGGCTGGAAGTTGGTAATATCCACCTCTTGGGTCCCACTAATGCCCCAACAATGCCCTCAGTAATCATCGATTTGCACTGCTGTTTGGGCGTTGCTGTAGACACAAGGCCATCACGCTCAGCTCTCTCTATGGGTGTTAGCTTCCTCTGCCTCCTCCCAGGATTCACTTAAAAACTTCACTTCCATTTTGCCACTTTCCTTCCCTTTTCTCTTCCAAACCTCAGATTCCTCTTTGTAAATTTTCTGAGTAAAAATGATTTGCAAGACTCAGAAAAGCAACCTACACTGCTAACGAAAATGTACACAGATGCAAACTGCTGTCAAACTAGAATTTCACATCAAAGAGTTTGAGGTGAGATGAGCCTTACTGTATATGCATCACCACTACTAATAGTCAATCAGGCTGTTAAAACATTTCATTTTTAATTTTTTTTTAGAGACAAGGCCTCCCTATGTTGCCCAGACTGGTCTTGAACTCCTGGGCTCAAACAATCCTCCTGCCTCAACCTCCCAAAGACCTGGGACCACAGGTGCACGCCACTGCACCTGGCTGTTAAAACATTTTTGTATTATTTCCTTAAGATGTTTTACTACCAAAACATTTGGCACTGAGACCAATTTCACATTTTTCTTGGCTATAATGACCTTTGTATGATTCGGCTGCTCATGTTCTATATTCAGTATTGGGCAAGATGGAAGAAATCCTAAAACAAATACGGTAGGCAACAGCAGAAGAGCTCCCTCAAGTTTAGAAGACAAATATTAACCACATTTCTTCACCTTTCTTTCCTTCAAGGACAGTCTTCTATTTGAATTGTTTGTGTTAAACTGTTGCATTAATTTGTGCTACACAAAGACTGTTCTTGGCTCTCATGAATTTACAATGCATGTATGTGAAATAGCTCGTAGGGAGGCCACATCCTTGACTGTGAAAGCACTTCCCCCGTTCCAGTGGCAAAGGTTCCAACCCTTTCTCCCTCCTTTGCTAGAGAGCACAGAACTGCAAGTGATTGTGAGCGGCCTTGTTTTGGGGATTACTTTGAATCTACTCTAACTTATTACCAAGGCGAATCATTGGCAACATCTTCATTCTGCACAACTAATCTGGAGACGACACATCTGGAGATGACTATGGTAACTTTCAAGATGCCTGAAAACCTTTCATCGTAACAACCTTTGCATTCCATTCTAATACTTCTTAAGAAGAAAGATGAAGTGGGTCTGGTGTTTCTAATACCTGTGTGTGTTCTTCTGTGTGCTTTCAAGTGGGAGCTTTTAGTGTACACTTTGTTGCATCCATCATAATCACATCTGTGTATCCTCCGCTTCCTTTGAGTATCCGGGGATTCCACAGGTAAAGGTCTCTTCCCAGGCTGCACGATGACCGAAGGGTGATTCCTGTGAAAGCCAAGGTTACAGGCAAAGTGTTGAGAGCACGTTCTTCTTTTTTCATCAGTCTACTAAAAGCATTAACAACACTGGGCAAAAACAAACAAACAAAAAATCCCGACAAAATAAACAGAAAGAAATTAGCTGATCAACCCAAGAAGCACTGCTATATTCATTCAACAAACATTGAGTGAACACCTACCATGAGCCAGGCACTGTGCTTGGCACCGGGACACAAAGATGAATAAAAACAGGGTTCCTGCCCTCGAGGAGCTCACACTCTAGGGGGAGACAGACATGGAGATAAGTAATGACAGTAAGAAGGGTTAAGTGCTATGCTAGAGGCAGGCGCCGAGTGCTGGGGAGGCTCTTTCCCTCAGTCAACTTTTGCCTATTTATAGAATCTTGCGGTTCTAGGCAATGCTGAACACTGTATTTTTTCACAGGCTGCTCTGATTTTCATTATTGTTGGCTAGGGAAAAATGGAAAAGATCAAACTCCTAAGTCTCAGGAAACCACATTGTAGGGTATATCTATGTTTCTAACCTTTATGTAATTGGCATTTAATTGGAGTCCCTTTGAGACTGCCAATTCACATGCAATTTTCAAATGCCGGCTCTTCCAAAAAACAACAAAAAAGTTGGCATTGCTGTCTTCACAAACTCAAGCCTCCACTGTCACTGTGATTCCTGTATGAGGGAGAATTTCAACGCAGTGTTGTGGTCACCCATGATGCTGGCTCACGTGGTGCCGGCTCCCCCATGGGACGCCTGACATTCTCCCTACCTTCCTGATTTCTCTCATTCCTGAGTTTGCGCCTTCCCTGGGTGGACTCGAAACCAAATCCTGTTAAAAATCTTATAATCTAAGCTTTCTTTTTTTCAGCAAGAAGGTGGTGGAGAGAAAAGGGAGATGGAGGAAGAGCTGGGAAAAGTCTGTTACGTTCCTCCGCTTCCCTTGCTGATTAATGTAAGTAATTATAATGTTCTAATCTGCTCATTCACTTTCCTAATGACTAATTACTTGATATATCACAAGTGTATGTTGTTGGCCTCTAACTGTAATGAAAGACTTCTTTCTCTTTCATATTTAAATCTATAACTCCTAAAATGTTCCATATAATACAGGAATATTTTGCACAAGTGTGTTTGAGGAGAAAAAAGATGTGTGAACAGGAAAAAAAGAATTTGATGAGTAAACACTCTAACTAGTGAGCTTAAAAAAAGAATAAAAAAAATTTATCCATAAAAATCAAAAGGGAGTCTCTTGATATAAAACTTGTCTTGGTAAATATTTGAATACACATCCCTTGTCAATAACTTTTTCAGGCATGCTAAGAAGTGACTAGAAAATGAATAAAAGGTGTGTTTCTTAAGTGACCTTACTTCTCATGCTTTTTTTTTTTAAATTATTTTAAATTATTTATTTATTTACTTCTCATCCTTTATTATGAGCAAAGAAAACTGTCAGTGTTGACTCTCACCTTCCTACTCTAGTACCTGGAAGGGGGGTAGAGATGGATAGGCCAAGTTTAGATACATGGAAAAGTGAACATAAAATAGTGAGGAGTGGGAAAAGAACAAGGACTTCAATTATATATATAAATATATATATATGTGCAAACAAATAGCAGAGAACACAGCAAAGTGAGAGGTTCACAGAGTTTTTATAAGCTGAATTATTCATTTAAAATCCTTCAATAGAAAGAAAAAGTTCAGTTTATTTTTAACTTTCAGCTTTAATGTCATCTAATGAAAACGTTTCATCTCCATTAAAAGAAATTCAGGAAATAAAGTGCTGGGGTAGAAATTTAATTATTATCTATAAAACTTTCACGTATCTTTGGGATACTGGGAGACTATCTTTCTCAGACAACTTTAGAAATCTCTCCCAATTATTGGATTTTATGGGTTGGGAATCAAATGGTTTCTGTGCAGTAATTCTGATTGCCCTTTCCAGTTGTTTATTTTACATATAAAGGTGCACCGAAAGGCTGTGGGCTGCGGTTACAAATCCCAGCTTTGTCACTGACAGTCTCTGTGATCCTGGGCCAAGATCTCGCCCTCTCTGTGTCTCGGTTTCCTCTCTGTTAACTGGGGATGATGATAATGTTATCTCAGAAGGTTATATCTCAGAACAATGTCTGTTCCCAAGATAAAGCTACTAAACGGTAGCCATGAATATTGTGAGGTTCAAAATACTCTATTTGTAACTTTGTACCCTATGGTTGTTTAATTTCATGAGTTTTTTGAGGATGTCCCCAAACCAGGATATCTCTGCTTGAGCTGTGTCCCTTAAGCCTTCTGAGCACGGTTAGCTGCCGCATCTCTGAAGAGACTGATGTTGGTTCAGGCCAAAGCTAGATTAAGAGTCTTGGGATCTCACACTTTTCGGTCTCTACTCCCATTTTCAAAGAGGTGGTTTGGGATTATTATCACTAAGAAGTTAGAGAGCTAATACATATAAGACATCTGTCCACTGTTTTGAGCTGAGTCAGCCCTTCTTAAGTTTGCTATAATTCACATATACAACTCAATAGGGAAATCTGATCCTTATGATTTTTGTTCTAAATATAGTTTTATGTATTTAGAACAAAGAAATCTTTTTGTAAATCTAGAACAAAAAGAATTTGATGTACCTTTGAGTGCCTTTATAAATAATCCTAAAGCTGTAACACCACAATCAAGCAAATGGATTTCAAACCTGCACTTTTAAGTCTGCCTCTGGAAAGGAAGGGTTTCCTAAGGCAAATATTATTGGGACTGCCTCACTGCAGTGGTACTGGGTGCCTAGTTTCAAGTGATTCTTTCCTGGCTAGCTGGTTTCCTACGTGGGCTGCTACTGGGCATACTCCAAGACGTTACTTAATCACACCTGTGAGAACATTACTTAAAGAGTACATGTCCCAGCTGTGGCTCATCTGTTGCATTTTTTTGAGAAGCAGAATGCATTCTTAGGTCAGCTTTAAAAAAAGCATATTACTCATTAATCATTAAAAGCCACTGAGCTTGAGATCATCAAAAGAATAGTACTTAAAACCAGAGAAAAGTATTTTCTTTTGAGCAGCATTCAGAGCACAGAATATTGCTTTCAAATCTTCTGCAATGTTTTACACCACAATTCACAATAACCCAGACTTTGGAATAACACTTGTCCAGTCAACGGATCCCTCCCTATGGAAGCACTTGGCTTTATTTAGTTTTATAGCATCTTTTTCATCACCCGTGCAGGAACAACGGTAAGTGCATGCCATGTTGCTAGTTACCTTGCCAGAAACATCTCTCAACATAAAAAAAGTTAATTCCACCTTTAAGATGTATCCATTTGCCTAGTCATTTTTTTCCTTTCACTTGAGTGCATGAGCAGATGCAACGGGTTGGATATGACAAGATGGCAAGAAAAGCCCTGATTCGGAAGCAGGAGATCAAGCCCACGGCCCCTCAGCTGTTAGCAGTGTGATTACTGGTGAGTTATCTAATGTCTCAGGTAATCCGTTTGCCTTCTGCTCTGACTCCCACATGCTTGTTGTGGAGGAATGAAATAATTTCTTTGAAAACATCTGGGAAGGTTTTTTTTTGAGGGAAGAGGGCACTATGCAATTGTGAGGAATAATAAAATATAATTCCATCAGAGACTCTCTCCCTACTGCTGATGCAGTTGGCTAAGAGTTATTCTCTTCTTCATCTACTGACGAGCATATGACAACCCAAACCAAAAATGACTATGATTGGGTGCAGTGGACAATTAATCCATGAGCTACTATGAAGGTACCTACCCGAGCTGAATGTGGATACAACTAGGATATATTTGAAGTTGCCCATAAAATAGTTATTCTAAAATCAGAGAATTCACATTCTGCTGTAGAGTTAATTGTGAGAGGGAGCGGGGTGGAGGGGTAGAGAAGATCAAGGAGAAAGGTGGGTAGAACATTTATTCAAGTGGAGGAAAACGATGCAGGAGGATGATGGGAGGGACACTGTGGAGGTAATCGTTGCCTTTGTACTCGGAAGCTGGCTGCTGAATCCAATGTTGAAGCACCGTAACACAAGACAATTACAACTACAATCAATAATGAAAACAGAAATGGGGGCAGCAAATTAAGTGACGACTAGTCCAAGATCACACATATGATAGAGAACAGAGGTGGGATCCTTGCTGGACCTGAAGGCCATCTTCTTAGCAACTACAAACCCAGCCTTCAGTGTAATCACTGGTGGAGGCCAAGGTTATCTACAGTGGGATCCCATAAATGAGGCTGCTGAACCTGTATGTGGCACGACCACATTATACCATGTTAGACCTACAAGAAACCACCATTCAGGTGCTTGGATGCTGACCAATACCGCACAACCTTCCTACTGGATGGCAATTCTACAGGATACTATACACTCTGTAAGGACTAAGTGTATCCACATGAAAACTTCACTTGATCCACAGAACACCAAGTTTAATCTATACAAGGATTCTCATCATGGAAAAACTAAGTATACATAGCCTGGAAGAATGAAAAAAAAAACAACAAAAATAATTCATGTGGTAAGGTGCAAAATCATGGATGACTGATTCAACGAAAACTTGATGTAAATTTTGTCATAACGTTGTCAGTGTAACAGCATATTGTTTTTGGAGGGATTCTCCCATCTTGACTAGTGGTACCGGACCAGTGGCGGCCACAGACTACAAGCCGTTCCTGGTCATCCACACCACATCACACGTATGAAATCTTGTGCTTCCGTTCCAGGTTCCAAGATGCACGCTACTATGCAAATGCTGGGTAGGCCTAAATATACTTACTCTTGCAACAATGCTTGCGGGGGGGACACTGAGTTCATTAAGGGGGGTGACATTTCTTCAGGATAATAATCTGTCCTCTGTGGTTCAATCCCAGGTTCTATTTTAATTTTTTTCTGTGATATAGGCTTCTCATATGATTCAATTACAGGTACTAAAAAATAAAAATAGAAAAGTCACTCCACATACAGTTTACCAATTTCAGCTTTTCAAAGCTTACTGCATAGCTCCTATCTACAACACAGATATGACAGATTTATTTGCCTTTGGCAGATTATAGCAGGAACAAATCTGGGGGAGATTCTCGCCTCTCCTGACCATTATTTTGCCAGTAAGCAGCAAATATAGGGACCTGGATTCTAAAACACCAGCCCTGAAATGATTCGTTCTTATAATTCTGGATTATTTCCTTTCTACCCCATAGTCCTCTGTCTATGACCAGCTGGTAAACAAGGTGGCTTTTGATTGCTATTAGTTTTCACCACGATCAAAAAGTATTTATTAAATGCCTTTTGTACTTAGAACCATGTAGGAATTCAAGAAAGCGACATAAAGTCAAGATTCTTTCTGTCCCCAAGTTGACTATTACATAGTGAAAGTAATCGTCTCATGGTATCAAACAGACAGCCCGATTCTTGGGACCTCTTCCAGTATCAACACTTCAGGGGGGAAAAAAAAGAAAAGGAAATGCCTTAGGCAGATGAGTATTTCCTCTGAAGAGTTCAACAGCTCTTGCCCCCGTGCTTCCTCACCCAGCCCATCTGGTGAAGCGCCAGTACACTAAGCAAGTGCAGCAGCATGAAGCAGTGGCGGAATTTACCTTGCATGCTACTACTGGAATTTTCCATCTCCTCCGACAAGGAGACCATGAGAGGCTGCTGGAGGTGACTCGTGTACATAAAGGGGACGGGCTGCACCACCACCGGCTGGATGACGGGCAGGATCCCCGGGCTCCGTATTCCGTGCCGTGAGAGAGCAGCTGCCATCACTGGTGGCATGGACAGTGGCACGCCGAAGGGCTGCACGCCTGGAGAAGGGGGTGAGTATTTTTTTATCGGTGGGCTGGAAGATGGCATGCTCAACCCAGGCGAGGCTCTCCGGTGTGAGGACGGGAACTTCAGAGAGGAGGGCGAATTCCCAGCCGAAGGGGGTGAACTCCGCTTGTTCACCGTGAGGTCCACTGGCTCCATCTGTATTCCATGTGACAGGCCTTCTGGGGTCTGAAAGAACTTCTCGGGCAATGGTGTGGAGTAGATGACCCCATATTTGTTGGGCTTCATGGATTCCATGTAATTAGATGGGTATGACTATTAGAAAAGAAAAGGAAAACGTGTCAACAGCCAAGTAAGTCCGTTTACTTGAAACATGAATTTAAAAAACATGCTAACAAGGCACTTAACAATTACATGGGCTTTACAAAGCAGTTTAGATTTCGATATATACTTGACCTTAAAAAAAATGCTCGGAGAGGTGGTCTCAACAACATTAAAAATGCTATGAGAGGCAGTCTCAAAAACATTAAAACTAAGATCAATGTGGTCACTACTGCACATGAAAAATCTGAAATTTAATCCTAAGATGACTCCTGTGTCAAACGTTAAGGCCAATACCTGGCAAAATTCCAAGACAGGTGACAGCACAGGCTTGGGGGCCATTATCATTAGGAGGCAGAGCTGGGGTTCACCAAGAACCAGCCAAGCCAAACCAACCTGGTTGCTTTTCTGGTGGGGTTTCTTGATGAGCAGGAATTGCTCTCTAGCTTTGGTGTCTAACTTCGGCAGGACAGTTATTTCTCAGGATAAGTAGTGTCTTCAGCTTCGGCAGGACATTGATTTCTCATCATAGTTGTGTATGATAAGCAAGAATGGGGCTGCAAGATAGACAGTACCTTTCGTTTGACGGACTTCAGCAGCTGACCAATCCATGCCTAGGACTGGCCAACGATCCTAGTCAGCCTGGAACTGTGCTAGTTTCAGCACTGAAAGTTCCACATCCCATGAAACTCTACAGTCTCAGGCAAACCAGGAGGGGGTCAGTCACCATACACACCTTTGTACTGAAGGCCACCCTCACTGGGGCAATGATGTCCTTGGCCCTAACTTGCTCAATGTTCTTATTCAGAATCTGAATGAAGCTGTAGACTTGAATGGCAAGTCCGTGGATGACACAGAACTGTAAGAAACACCTAACGTGATATGACTCACATAAGGAAATGCAGTGCTCAAAGTCATTCACACAAGCTGAGGCCCCATGTTCTCTTCTCTATACCCTGCTACTTGCACATCAAATGAGGCTGGGGCACAAACAGAGTGCAGAAGAGATAAAATAGTCTGTTTCCTTCCCAAGATCTGGTCCACAACTGACCTCATTTATCTTCAAACACCTTTCTCTCTTAAAATATCAGGATAACTTTACCTGCATCTGCCAGCTTTAAATACAAACCAGTCATCATAATTTCACACAATGGGCACTGTCCTTGACCATGGAGTTCACCGAAAGTACTTCTATTCCCTAACTAACATTTTGTTGCAAATTTTCTTTGTAGAATGCAACCTAATTTTTAATTAAAAAAATTTAAACTCAACATACACCATTTTCTTCACTAGGCATTTTAGGGAAACTGAAATTTTGCATGTCAAGCCTGCTTACCTGCAGAAAATTCTTTGTACTTGAATTCTGACAGTGACAGTGATAAACAACATATTGTGCTTCTCTTCCAGCTCTAAAATCCTATGTGTTTATGAGTTAGAGGCAATACTAACTCGGGATGCAACCAAGAAAGCCCAATGGTGCCTCATAACTAAACAGCGTAAATGCACTATTAATTTCTGGGCCTCCTTGACCCCTCTAGGGGCCACTCACGTGAGTTATCACCGTGGGGCAGCAGTGGTTTTGATGGGGATTCCTACTGAGATCTGGCGAATCCCCAGCTGGTTATGCATTGGAATCATCTGTGCTGTTTTTAAAATTCCAGATGCCCAGTCCCTGCTCCAGGCCTGCAGAGCAGCCTGTCACGGAGGAGCCAGTCAGTGAAACGTTTGATCACGTAACTGTGTTTATCTTTAGCTGGTTTGGATGTCAGGTCGTCATGGTTAAGATCATGCTTTGCCATCTTCTGTTCTTTCTTTCTTTATCCAGACCGTTATAATCTGTGTAACTTCCTAGAACAGGGATTCCTGCAGTGTGGTGCACATCACTCTCGGTGTACCTAAGATGCTTTTAGGTGGGGTGCACGATGAGCACAGACGAAGCTAAAATTGTTACGTGTTTATTTGTATGTGTCAGAAAAAACTGTTACACATATATTTTGCAGTAGTGGTACCAAGTTTGCTTTTAAAATAAATTTATTATGTGAAAAAGCAATTCTATAAAAGAAGGCAAGAAAAATTACTAACTAAATATTAGGAGTGCAGGTGCTATGAGGATATGGCAAACTTCTTAAGGTTGTTCTGAATCCCCACCTTCCAGGAGGTTGTGAGGTTATGGGATAACCTATACAATGAGCTTATATGCACGCCATACTAGAAACCCCTTCTTGTCCCTGCTTATACAAGAGATGCCCACTGTCATGGGCTCTACTGCTCCCAACCAGCGCTTCTCTAACTTTACTGTGCACATCCATCTACCTGGGGCACTCGTTAAAATGCAAATTTTGAATTACTGGGGAGTGGAGCGAGGGAACTTAGGCTTCCTTTTGAATAGCAATGTTCTAAATGACAGAGATAGAAAATAAAAATACTAAAGGTCTATTTAAAGGAGAGAAAAAGAATTTTCTTTTCTTTTTTTTTTTTTATTTTTTGAGATAGGGTCTCACTGTTACTCAGGCTGGAGTGCCATGGTACGATCACAGCTCATTGCAGCCTCGACCTCCTGGGCTCAGATGATTCTCCCACCTCAGCCTCCGGAGCAAGTGGAACCACAGGCACGTGACACCACGCCTGGCTAATTTTTGTATTTTTTTGTAGAGACTGGGTTTTGTCATGTTGTCCAGGCTGGTCTCGAACTGCTGGGTTCAAGTGATCTGCCCGCCTCAACCTCCCAAAGTTCTAGGATTACAGACATGAGCCACCATGCCCAGCCAGTTTTCACTACTAATACTGCTTAAAAACAAGAATATGAAGGATATAAAATCAGAAAACACAATATGCATAAAAACAGCTTTGAGTTATAGATCAAGGATCAAAAGAAAAGATTCTCTACCTTTCTTTAAAGCCAGGCATGCACAGTACCAACACAAGAGGTCCAAAACATAGCAACAGTAAGTATTAAATATATTTAAATGTAAATATTAAGATGGGTATTATTAAAAGAGGCACAAGGTTCATTAACAACAACAACAACAACAAAAAACCATTATAAATCATGTACACTGGAGAGTTTCAGGGAGTAATTAAATATAGAAAGGAGAATGATTTCTCCTAGTCCTAAAGTCTAATGTGCTTTATATAATTCTCCAAAGGGCAATGGTTCTGGTACTACGAAAAAAACTTTAGGAAATGGGAGGCAGCATTGTTTCTATTGACCAAAATGTAGCTTCTCCCTTATTTTCAGCTCTATTCTTCCAAGACCTCCCTATGACCTAGATTTTAATGCCAATAGTTATTGGCAGCTAAATGGGAAGCAAAATGAGGACATACTTTTATTGCTGTCATTGCTGGATTTTTCTACGCATGGGGTGAGGTTTGGGAGAGTAGGAATTTAGAACCTCCAGATTTGCAAATTTAATAACATTCTCAGGTTTCTCAAGCTATTAAGACAGAAAAAGCCACACATAAAGCTAAGTTTTATCAACATTATGCAGTTTGCTGATAAGTCTGTTCTCAAATGAATGCCCTCATTCCCTCTATTGGATGTGCGATTACTGTAAGGTACAAGACTAACTGTGGGGAGACACATTTGGTCACAGATACTCAGCTCTGGGCAGATAATTAACTGTTTCCAGCCCAACTGCCTCACAAAAGGGTGAAGACATGTGGCCTCTCAAACTGGTTCATTTTATTTGGGTGGAGCGCACAAGCTTTTGCAATCAGCTTCCAACAATCTGGTGCCGTGTAGGGACTGACACGGCTGGGTGTGTGCCCTGGGCAGGTACAACCCGGTAACAGCCTTCCCCTCTGTTCCAGACAGTTCCTATGTTCTATCAAAGCAATGCATACAAGTGCGGCTGTACTGGCCCCAAATCCAAATCAGAGACAAGTGTTGATGAAGCAGAAAATGTGCCTCTGGCCACGGATGGACCTCCAGTGCCCTCTGTGCATGCTGCTTAGTCCAAGAGACCCTGTGTCCTGGAACAGAGCAGTCCAAAGACTAGACACAGACATGGGCTTCTGGACTCCACTAGGGATCATAAGGGCTTAAAACAATGGGCTGGGGCAGGCATGGTGGCTCACACTTGTAACTCCAGCACCTGGAGAGGCTGAGGCAGGAGGATCGCTTAAGGCTGGGAGTCTGAGACCAGCCTGGGCAACATGGTGAGACCCCCTCTCTACAGAAAAAACAAAAATGTAGCCAGGCATGGTGGTGCTTGCTTATAGTTCCAGCTACTCGGGGGGCTGAGGCAGGAGGATTGCTTGAACTCAGGCGTTTGAGGTTGCAGTGATCTCGCTACTGCATTCCAGCCTGGGCAACAGAGCAATACCTTGTCTCAAAACCAAAACAAAACCAAAAAAACACAAAAACAAAACCAAAACAAACCCCCCCCCCCCAACAAAACCACTGATCTGCCATAAGAAAAATTTCTTTCCGTCTGTAACATGCACTCAGATGTTCACACCCCTGCACAGTGTGCATTTACTTACTGACTGCTGCTTCTCACTGTACTGTGAGGTGATGAGGACCTGGCATAGGTGCTCAGTTAATACTTGATGAATGTGTAGTAAGTTAACACACTCTCTTAGCAAGTTTTTACTACTGATAAGGTGAAGAATAATATGCCAATTATTTTGAACTTTAAAAAAATGATTTTAATTGTGACAGGGAAAGAGGTACAACGTTTGGATAATTTCCCAAAGTTCTAACTACCACTTTATGCTAAGGTGATAATTGCAATAGTTTCTTATTTTATTAGGAATAGTTTTGGTGAGTTTTCCATTATAAGACAGTTTCAGTGGATGAAATGACTAAAACATGGATGAAATCTCTATTTCACTATTCATCAACATGAAAAAAAGTGAATGTCCGTGACAGGGCAAGTCAAAAGAATCTTCATCCAAGAGAGGGTTCCAGGCACAGGAAGGCGTGATGCATGTATAAACACACACTCTGGGAACAGCAAATGGCACGCAGCCCCATGCACACAGAGGTAGAACGCTCTCTTTCTACCAGGCTTGAAAACGCCATGAAATGTTTCTGTTAGAACAGAGCAGAGGAAATCACTGATTTGACATACTTTCCTATCTATACTTTCGGTCTGTTAGATGACCAAAGATGACAGAATATTATTAATCCTTTCTTCAAAAGCAATCTTTCCACAGGAATAGAAGAATACTTTAAACTTTGTTTTTTGATTTGTTTTGTTTTTTACAATTTGTTTCCTTGCTCACTTCCTGAATTAAATCCTTTAATTATCAATCTTTTGGGAAATGGTAAAAAAACCAATTTATGTACATGTGCATCTTTTTTACACAGTTTCATATTTTATAATTTTTTTTTTTAAAAAACAGAAACTCGGGGAGCTGCTGGTGATTTTGCCAAGATCAGAGGGACAGTAAATAGCGGAGACTGAAGGCACAGACTTGGGGAGGCAGAGTCTACTCTGTTCCTCATTCTTGCAAATTTTAACAGGGTGACCCCAAGTCTTAAAGCACAAGGCTAGTGGAGAACAGTATGAGGGCTTATATGTGGTTAAGAGGGAAATGACATGTCCTCACTTTCTCTAATCTATAGCAAAAGCACAAACAAGCGATTGTTTCTGCTGTGCTATCCTTTTAGGGGGTGGGAAGAGGGGGAGAAATAAGTTAATATAAAATACTTTTATTCATCTGTAGAAATTAAAAATATTTTCACAAATGTCCTATCGTGCCTTAATGTTTACAACGTTGACTTGAATAGCCAAAGACTTTGACCTTCAGGTCAAAGACTGAATTAAAAAGAAAAAGGAATAATAAATTAGGTTCAATATACTTCACATAAGAAGGCAGGAAAGATGAAATTTGAAGATTTAAGAGTGGAAACAAAAGCTTTTTAATTTTTTTAAGTAAAATCATTTTAACACCCCACTCCTCAAATGTTTCTGTTAACTTAGGTTGCACTGAATTAAGAAAAAAATACTTCCTGCTGAATAAAGTTAAAACCAAAACAAGAAAAAAAAAACAACCTTCATTTTGAAGGACTGACAGTAACTTGGTGAAACTAAATTCTAAAAGTGTCAGTTGCAGTTGAAATCTAGCACATGAAGGAGAAAAAGACCATTAACTGCAAAATCACTCCTCCATATTTTAACTTCGTGTATTAATACGTTACAACAATGCAAGTTTAATAGTTACTTCAAATTCATTTTATTCCACTTTTTTTTTCGGTTAAGTGCATTTCCTTGCACTTAATTACATATATCACACCAATTTAGCAATGTGGATCTTCATTTTAGCTTTATATTAGACTCTTGAGCCTTATTTTCATGCTTGATTAAAAGTACTGGAAGTACACTGAACAGTGAAATGCCTCACTGATGGCTCTGCACCATTTGTAAAATGAATCATATTCTCCAGTGCTACAAACCTATTCCTATTTCAAGAATATAATTAATGGGGAAATTTTGTACCTTCATTTTCCTCTAACGTGATCATGTAGTGATGCCGGGGATGGGGATGTGATGAATACAACGACAGCACCGAATAACATTCAAAGTAATTTAGTTGTTTGGCCAGGAGCGGTGGCTCATGCCTGTAATCCCAGCACTTTGGGAGGCTGAGGTGGGTGGATCATCTGAGGTCAGGAGTTCAAGACCAGCCTGGCCAACATGGCGAAACCCAGTCTCTACTGAAAATACAAAAATTAGCCGGGCATGGTGGTAGGCGCCTGTAATCCCAGCTACTATGGGGGCTGAGGCAGAAGAATAACTTGAACCCAGGAGGCGGAGGTTGCAGTGAGCTGAGATCACACCACTGTACTCCTGCCTAGGTGACAGAGTGAGACTCCATCTCAAAAAAAAAAAAGTAATTTAGTTTTTTGATTAATAAAATCCTTATTGCTCAGTTGCTACCATATTCAGACACTTGGTTATTCAGTTATCACGCTGGAATGCAAATGTTATTTCCTTAAAGCCCTTCTGCCTTAACTTGCATTATAGATACTGGTAAACACTTTACTGGCTTAGTAATATCCATGGCAACTCAGCTCCAAGGGCCTCGGCGTGACCCCCATGTCTTGTATAAACATTTTTGGCAGGAACCTCCAGAGCCCATGCATAAGGATGATCTAATTTTGCAAGCGTGTCATTACCAACCTTCAGATACACAACCCGGGCCAAGTTTTCCCCCTTGTGAATATTTTCCAAGCCCGTGGAAGAAAAGAGCAAGACAGAGTGGGAGCGCTGCCTTGTTATTCAATATTCACTCAACCAGATCCCTCAAGCTGAAACCACTCCCTGCTCTGAAGTCAGACACCTTCCTCCGTCACCATGTCTCACCTCTATGGCACTGGTGGTGTCCCCGCAGAAACCCCAGACTCCTCGCTAGTCCCTGGTGGCCTAAGAGCAGCCAGTGGCCTGGCTCCCATGAGGGGCTGGCTTAGGGCTAAGGTGCTGAAAAGGACAATGCACGTAATTCCCACCCAGCCAGACTCTTCCAAATAAACGAGATTCCATCCTCACTGCCAAGTTCTTTCTCTCGCTGGCTTCCCTCAGTCATCTCTCATATAGTCATAGCTCCATATGGCTGTTGTCATTGGTTTTTAAGCAAATCATCCTATTCTTAATATATTTTTACACACGAAAGGGCTGAGGAATTTTTGTAAAATTACTTCTGTCATGAGAGGATTCGCCGATGGCCTAAGTTCTACGCTGATCATATCCTAGGGCGATGCCGGGCACCGGTCTTAAGGAAGCCCAGATCCCATTTACTAAAGGACCCACAGCTGCTAGGACAGTATTTAGCTCACTCATACTTGGGGGCGTTGAGAAAAGTTTGCCTATGAAATGCCTGTCGAGTAATGAGTGATTTTTTCTTTTTTTTTTTTTTTTGAGACGGACTTTCGCTCTTGTTACCCAGTCTGGAGTGCAATGGCGCGATCTCTGCTATCTCGGCTCACCGCAACCTCTGCCTCCTGGGTTCAAGTAACTCTCCTGACTCAGCCTCCCGAGTAGCTGGGATTACAGGCATGTGCCACCACACCCGGCTAATTTGGTATTTTTAAAAGAGACGGGGTTTCTTCATGTTGGTCAGGCTGGTCTCCCAATCTCAGGTGATCCGCCCGCCTCGGTCTCCCAAAGTCCTGGGATTACAGGCGTGAGCCACCATACCCGGCCATGATTTTAAGGAATAATTTGACACACAATGATGTTATCATCCCTTGGAAAAAATAAGGCGAGGTGTTCAATTTTGGAAAACTTACCACTGAGACAGGGTCCATGGCCTCTTGCTTGACAGGAACTGGGTCAAACATGAGCATTCTTTTAGTTAAACCTTCTAGGGTGCTCTGGTGTTCGGCCTAGGAAACAAAACAAGGTATCCATCTAAATCTCAAGGTTACTTTAAATACAAACTAGTAAAAATAAAATATAGCCTGGGCAAGGTGGCTCACCTTTGTAATCTCAGCACTTTGGGAGGCTGAGGCAGACGGTTCGCCTGAGGTTGGGAGTTTGAGACCAGCCTAGCCAACATGGTGAAACCCCGTCTCCACTAAAAATGCAAAAATTAGCTGGGTGTGGTGGCGCACGCCTGTAATCCCAGCTACTCCGAAGGCTGAGGCAGGAGAATCGCTTGAACCCAGAAGGCGGAGGTTGCAGTGAGCCGAAATGGCACCACTGCACTCCAGCCTGGGTGACAGAGCGAGACTCTGTCTCAAAAGAAACATAAATAGATAAATAAATAATAAAATAAAATAGAATACTCCTCACCCCACTTCTCTACCCCTTTTTCTCCCTTACCCCTGGAATGGCTGGAATTTGTTTCCCTTACCTATGAAAGATGCCATTTACATAATTAAAACCAGACTCCATGGTCATAACCAGATGAGAGCCAACCAACATTTCTAACTCAATACATAAATCCGGACTTTTCTGGAACATTAGGTACAGCCCCGTCTAAGCAGCAAAGCTTGCCTGGGATTGCCGTGCAACTCTTTAGAGGTTCAGATTACATACGATTGTTAAACACCTTCCGTTTTCCCCTGATGCTAGTCACAGAAAAATTAGGGGAAAAAAAGGCAAGCAAAAAGAAAACCTAGAGTCAACCATCATTAAAATTTCATTTTTATTCTAACAAACCCTCTTTAAAACTGGGCTCACAGTGTACATGCTATTTAGTACCTATCATTTCACTGAACAATTAATTGTGAAAATGTTTGTTTTTCAGTAAGTATGGTTCCGCACCATCAAATCCCCCGTGCCACTGTGTGAACACATCGGTTTACTTAACGCATTCCTCTTGACTGGGCACTTAGGGTTGCTTCTACATTTTCGCCATTACAAACAGCAATGAGCCTCTTTAAATATATCCTCCTGCACACCGTTAATTTTTAGGATAAGTTTTCTGTAGGGGAATTCCTGGGTGAGAAGTACGTACATTTCCCAAAGCGCCTGATGCATCATCTGGCAAAAACGAACTATTATTTTCATTAATAAAATACAACCTGTTGCTGGGCGTAGTGGCTCACGCCTGTAATCCCAGCACTTTGGGAGGCTGAGGTGGATGGATCACGAGGTCAGGAGTTCGTGACCAGCCTGGCCAACATGGTGAAACCCTGTCTCTACTAAAAATACAAAAATTAGCTGGGTGTGGTGGCGGATGCCTGCAATCCCAGCTACTCAGGAGGCTGAGGCAGAGAATTGCTTGAACCCGGGAGGCGAAGGTTGCAGTGAGTGGAGATCCCGCCACTGCACTCCAGCCTGGGCAACAGAGTGAGACTCCGTCTCAAAAAAAATAAATTAAAAAAAAAAAAAATAAATAAAATACAACCTGTTTCCCCAAATCTCCACCAGCAACATGTGTTATCACTTGTGTTGTAAAACATACACACCTTGCCAACTTGTTAAGTCTCAAAATGGCAAATGATTTTTATTCTAAATTGATTTGGTTATTGAAGTTAATTTTTTTCAGCTTTACTGACCATTTGGATTTCTTCTTTTGAGAAATGCCTACTCGGGTCTTGACACCCCCCACCGCTTCTTATTGTTTTCTAAGCACTTTTCACATATGAAGAATATTAGCTTGTTTTCACACAGATTTCTCCTCATTAGGAAATGAGCCTATTGTAAAGATCTTGATCCTGTCCTGTCCTTTTCTTCTGTTGTTCTCTGCTTGACATCCCTTCTGTTTTCTTCTGTTCTGTATAGTCCACTTCTAACACTAATCTACATCAAGCCAACTGCTTCTTCACAAGATGAAATATTCAGTCTGCTCAATGTTCAAATGTGTCTCCTCAATTACAGAAACACTGTCCTGCTACTAGACACACTTTCAGAAACTGACTTCAGGCACTCACTAGGCAAATTTGGTTTAAGTGCTCAGTGCTTTGGTTAGAGTTAAGGTCTTTATAGATCACCCTGGTTTGAGTGGCAAATTGAACAAGTTCTAGAGTGAGGAAGCTGCAGGAATCCCGGGTTCTGGATTACTTCTTGTATTTCAGTGTTAAAAACTCCCATCCCCACCTCCATGATAGCAATCCTATAATTTGTTGTATTGGTGCTCTATGGGTTATACTAAGATATCTTCACATACAATTATGGAAGTGATACTACGTAGTTTTTGTGCTTCGTTGATTCATTGAAGAAAGCCTGTTTTCAATCTCATGACAATCTCATGACAACACATGAATTTCATCAATAACTTGACATAAGGCCCTGACTTCAAAATTATATATTCCTGCATCACAGGATGTATTGTAATCTGCAAATACAATTTGATACCAAGCTGCTGAAATCAATGGTGCTACTACCCTCTTATGTATTCCAGCAAGAACAAACCGCAACAGCCAGTGAAAAATAGATGATTTCATAATGAGGGATGAAAACGCTTTTGTGTCTTAGGATCTATTATTAACCAGTTCCCAGCCTAGCAGCTGTACGGATGAACATGGTTCTAAGAATTGTTGTCCAATGCCTCACAGTGGACCATAAACAAAAGATGTGAGATCTCCTGCTTACATCAATGAGGTCAGATCATTTAGCAGCCCTGACTCACGGCTGGTCACCCTGTGGCAGCCTCCCACCTCCCCACCCCCAGCTTTTTACACTGAATTCACTCTTCCAGACTCATCTATCCCTCTAGACAGTATCTTGATGCAAATGCTTCTAAATTAAAGCATTCACATTCTCAGGTGTATAAGGAAGGAGCCATGGTTTTGAGACTCAAGCAGACTGCAAACTAGCACAGCCATGGGGCAACAGTGATCATTTGTAAAATGCAGAGCATGCCTCCCTTATCTACTTCTCAAGGATTTAGGTCTATCAAATGAGATTAAAACACAGACACACAGACACACACACACACCCCTTTGCCCTAATTTATATCCATATGCACATAAAATTTGGATATATATTCTGTACACACGACACTAAATGTGTTGGTTCCAACTTCAGGAGCAAAAATGCCTGGTATTTGCCTCTTTGCTAACTTACCCTAGCCTTAGAGGTCCATCTCCCACCCTTAAATAAAACTCAGACTAGATTCGGTTTCAAAGTTAACAGCTGCCTACATCCTGTATGAGGTCTCATATGAGGCTTGTCACTTCACAACTGGACCACTGCAACAACAGCTTGTAAGCGAGGCCAGCATCTCCACACTTCATGTTACCCTGCACTCTTTACTACCATTAATTGCAGCACAGCAGAATAAATTAAGAGGATGGGCTCTGGAGTTCCTTTTCGTTCAAATTCTAAGTCTACCATTTAGCTCACATAGCTTTCAATGACTTTGTCTAATGGCCACAGCAACGACTACTGAATCCTTTTAGAAATGAATTACACATTAACGTGCTACATCTTTTTTATCATTAAGGCATTACTTAAATCACTATTGTTCTTTAATTTTTTGTTTTACCTAAGTTTAAGGAAACGCAAGACTTGTAATCCTAAGAGAAACACAGTCTAGTATAAACCACTGGCACTGGCCAGGCGCAGTAGCTCACGCCTGTAATTTCAGCACTTTGGGAGGCCGAGGCGGGCAAATCACCGGAGGATAGGAGTTCGAGACTAGCCTGTCCAACATGGTGAAACCCCGTTTCTACTAAACATATAAAAAATTATCCGGGTGTGGTGGCACACACCTGCAATCCCAGCTACTCAGGAGGCTGAGGCAGGAGAATCGCTTGAACCCGGGAGGCAGAGGTTGCAGTGAGTCGAAATAGCGCCATTGCACTTCAGCCTGGGCAACAAGAGCGAAACTCTGGTCTCAAAAAAAACAACAACAAAAACAAAACAAAACAAAACACAAAAACACTGGCACTAACAAAACCTGATTTACTTTTATTAAAAAATAATTACAAAGGTATGTTTATTTGCTCAGAAATGTACCTCAAAGTAATCCAAATGTTGATGAAGGGATATTCTTATTACAGAAGTATTTAAGTTAATAAACAAAGAAGGAATGATAGGATTAGAATACCTAATTTTGAAACTCCTAACTAAATAATGCATCCTGGACGTTAAAAAAAAGGTCTGTGCAAAATTCAAATATCACAATGAATAGAATCAAACTCACTATTTCACACGTCTACAAGCACTTTGTTTCCAATTTGGTAGCTTCTAAAATAGCTTTTAAATGACGATGCTTTTAGTAATAGTCACAGAATATAAAACAAGAAGATAAAGGATATGCAAAGAAAACGCCTGGAACCACATACCCGAAACTGTTAACAGGAGCTTCTTGAGAGTGGTGGTGGGTGGGACAGCTTTCTACACATCTGTGTTCTATTTTTAAAGTTCATTATTTATATATATCTTTATTTTGAGATGGAGTCCCACCCTGTCGCCCAGGCTGGAGTGCGGTGAAACGATCTCGCCTTACTGCAACATCTGCCTCCTGGGTTCAAGCAATTCTCCTGCCTCAGCCTCCCAAGTAGCGGGGATTACAGGTGCACACCACCACTCCTGGCTAAGTTTTATACTTTTAGTAGAGACGGGGTTTCACCATGTTGGCCAGGCTGGTCTCGAACTCCTGGCCTCAAGTGATCTTCCCGCCTCAGCCTCCCAAAGTGCGGGGATTACAGGTGTAAGTTTATTATTTCTATAATCAAAACTTTTAACAAAGACAAGATAGGGAAGCCAAGCTAGGAAGAAACCAAATTTAGAAAGAGAATCAAACACATGAACAGAAATCAGGCTTCTGTTTATGTATCTGCAAAAAATTTCTACACTTTGCACCCATTATCTCTGACTAGAGGGACCACTTTTGTCGTTGGTACTGATTTGTTTACAGGTTCTGATCTAGAATCCTAAGAGTGACTGTAAAGTCTTCAAAGTGCCTTCCACATAACTGAGAAGTAACTTAAGCCCTGGAAGAAATAGGGTCCCTACCTGGCAGTCTTTGGTACCCACGGGCGGCTCAGTGCACTGGGGTTATTGTCATTCTGAAAGAATGCTAAGTAGACCACAAATGCTTAGAAAATCTATCAAACAGTACTGATGGCAATCTTAAGCAGAACCAGTAGGTGGCGCACTAAAACAGGCATTAGAGACCAGGACACGGGCAGTCGATCAATCCAGTTGGCCAACCTCGGGGTCTTTAAACCTAGTGGGTTTTAACCAGGCTCAGGAATTCTATTAATCATTTTATGTGGGTATCACTGAGAAGAGGAGGCTCTAAATGTGGTTCTATTTTTTTCTGACGACTATTTTCCAATCATAAACATATTTACATCTTCATTATATTTTAACTAGCTTAGCTAGCCTTAGAAATACATTAGCTAGTCTTAGCCTTAGAAATACATTCTAATGCTAAACTAAGCAATACCAGGATAACAAAACTGCATCTAAAAGGAGGAAAAAAAGGGCAAAACTGTTTTTATGAAAAATTCTAAGTTATTGAGGTGCTTAAAAGCAAAAATTTACCAGAACATCACCACTGCCAAAATAATTTTCCATAACTGGAGCAAATGCCATCTTCCCCAGCTGTGTTATTTTGCGGAGAAAGGCCAATAAAAATGAATGGTCCTCAAAAAGGAGAAACGGATTTCCCTTCACACTCTTTCCACCTACACTTCTGACTTTTCAGATGTTAAAATAAGGGTCAAATTTCTGTCAAAATGCAGGACTGCGTGATTACAGATTAAAAAGCTTGGTGAATCATTGACATGAAGTTTCAGAAGTAACGCAGTCTTGCTTTGGAGCCCTATCCAGCAGTATCCCACGCCTAGGCACAATGGCTTTATGGGGTGGGGGGTAGGGTTGCAGGTGAGCTGCAGGGCTTAGAAACACACACACACACAGTCCTTCATGGAAGTCGAGGTTAGGGGGTTACTAAACCTCCTCTGAAAGCAGCTTGCCTGGAGGCTAGAGCATGATTTATTACAGAAATGACCTTACAGACGACTGCCTGCCCTTCCTGAGGGAGGAGGAAGGTGGAGAGAGAACGTGTATGTATCAGGAGCAGTTTCTTCCCTGTTTCTTGGGGTTAGAGCAAGACCTGCCTCTGATGTTCTTCCTTCTCATCTCCCTATTTCTTCCCTTTTCCGTGCCCCCATTTCTTCCCACAGATCCTCAAAGGGTCCCTGCATTATCTTCCCCAACTCAGGACTGACCCTGAGGCTCCCAATCACCTGCCTTCCTCCAAGCACAACTCCCCTCTCCCAGCTAACCTCGGAAGGAGCAACACATCAACACACCATTGCTAAGCGTCCCTTTCAACTCTTCTAAGTTTTTGGATTTTTAAAAGAGAAAACATGTTATCTTCCCCCACCCTTACTCCCCAAAGGAACTTCAGGGGAAAAAAGAGAGAGAGAGAGAAAAAAAAAGGCTGTGTGTGCATGTGTGTGTAATTCTTGGCTAGGAAAACTGGGCAGGCAAGCAACATCCCTGTAGCTAAACTTCCTTTCCAGAGAAACGTCTCTCTCTTCGTTTCTTTACCCAAATTCTTCAAAATCCCCCAATGGCTCAAGTATTATTTAAGCGCAGTTGCCCTGGCCAGAAATACTGGGGACAGGCAACAGATGTCAGCAGGCATTAAGCTGGAGGCTCCCTTAAGAAAAGCTAAGCACTGGCACCTACCTGGAAATTCCTGCCTGGAAATTCCTACCCGGACATTCTTGGAAATGTTCATGCCACTCCGCGATTTTCACCTGTCTTACTCTTCTATGGCTGGTTTGAAAAGGAGAAAAAGTCCACGGGTTGTTTCTAAATCTTTGCCCCTCATGAATTATTTTGCATTAATGTGTATTGTAAACGGCAAAGAAGTTAATTATTTCGTTTCAGATGAAATACAATGATCCAGTGAGCAAACAACCCACCCTCTCTCGTCTCTCTGCTAACAAGCCACCCAATTTTACTTTCCTGCCTCCACCCATCTGCTCCACCCTATGGAGAGTTGCCAAGGCAAGTCCAACTTGTCCAAACAGGACATGGCTTCAGATAAGATTCTGCCCACACCCTGTACTGCGGAAAGACCAAGTGAAGCAATTGATTTTGCATGTCAATAAGGACAGGTGCAAAGGTAACAACCAAGCAAAAGCCTGACCGAGTTTCCAAACTGAGGCCTAGCAAAGCAGGGCTGGGGGTGGGGATACCCACACCCATGCTACCCTCGGGAGTTCAAGGCCATCTGGCTAGTGGCATTCCACACCCTTCTTAGAGAAACTGCAGCAAATTCGAATCATTTTCCTACTAGGGTTACATGCCTGTTTATGCTCTCTGACAATTTTGTGTTTTAGTTTTAAGGGCAAGCAACCCAAGATAAATTGAAAAATACCCGTAATGTCTAATCCTGCTGTGTACATATCTCACAAGGCCTCGCCTAAGCCCTCACAGTTCTCTTCTGTGAAGTGTTATATAATCAAATCCAGAAGGGCTGCGTGAGGCCACGCTGCCTCTCATCTGCCTCTGCTCAGTGCCCTCCCTATCACTGGAGACCCACCCAACTCCACCCTAAGGAGCCTCCACCCATGGGGCCCCACCCTGCAGGGAGTGGGAGGCTGGGAGGGAGCAGTTGGCTCTGGGCAGCAGCCAGTTCCTGGAAATTCCGGCCTGAACAGGGATGGTTAGAACCTTAAATATAACCAGAAGGAACTGTGGGGCTGTGATCATTCCCTCCGCTCCTGAGGATTCTCCACTGAAGTTCCTCCCGGGGAGCCACTGAAACTTTGAATACAAAACCATGAGTGAAGCCTGCCCTCTCCCTTTAAAAATAAGCAGAAAAGAAAAGCATTTTGAACCACTGCTATCAACGTGGCCCAAACCAACCCTACTCCTCCTTGTTCCTGCCTCTAAGGCTGCCCCCTCCCCGCCTCCCATTGGCCTTATTTTCTGGTCCTTCACCATGGAAACCTAGAGGCCATCTCTGAAGCCTTCCTCACCTCCTTTGCTCTCCCCTCCTGCCTTGGGGGCCAGGCCCTCAGCACCTCCCACCTGCGTTGCTGCAGCTTTTCCGCCACTGGTCTCCCTCAGCCTCTCCAGTCCAGCCCTCGCCCCTTGCCACTCGCCTTTTTCACAGATCTCTTCTCATCCCGTCCTTCCCCAGCTCACAAACTTCCCTCCCGCGCTCTCCCCGGGTCTGACAGTGGGCTCAGGCACCCATGCTTGGCACCCCGTTCCCCACCAGCTGCCCCCTGCTCCAACAAGTGCCCTTCATGCCGGCTGCCCTGCCCACCCCCAGGCCTTTGTTCAGTTTTGGCCCCGATGCTGGGCAACCAGCATGGAATGCCCCCTCCCCTTCCGGCTTATCTAAATCCTCCTAATTCTTCAAAGACCAGCTCAAGGCCCTCCCCACTCTGCAGCCAGCTGATTGCTCCCTGGGGGATCCAAGGCCGCCTCTTCTTACCTAGATAGGCTAGGCCTTTTAGCTTTCCCAGTGGTGCGTCCCACAACGCTGCCAGCAGTACTGGGAAGGACAGACAGGCAGGCCTCAGCCTTCCTGAGAGGGCTCCCTCCCCACTCCCCACAGGAGACTGGGCTTGTTCCCTGAATGAAGTTTTTATGTCAAGCCTAAGGAGCTAACATAAGAGCACTTAGCTCATAGTAGGAGTTCCACAATCATCTCCCTTTCCCTCTGAATGCACTTGAAACCTCCCTTAAACAAGTAATAGGGGTAAAGGGCCGAACTCTAAGGGAGACCTAGTAAACCAAACTTCCTAAGAAAAAGTTATTGCCCCTAACCTTAGCCTGGCCCATCATGTGTACTCCAGAGACCTTACCAGTACCATCTTCAAAGAATTCATTATCCACTCAGTGAGGTCTTCTAAACAAGTCTAGTGTCGACGTCTCTACTGTATTTTAAAATATTGTAAAATAGAAAAAAGAAAGCGAGAAAGGGAAGAGAGGAGGCAGGTGGGAGGGAACTGCAGGGGGAAGGAGTGTGTGCAAACATAGGTTTTTGAAAAGGGATCAAGGAAGGCAAGGGGCTAAGTGATGTCACAGGTTTCCTGCCAATCACCACCACCTTCATGCTTGGTAATCACCAGGTGCTGTTTAATGTCAATGAGGTGGTTACTATCTTCCCATTTTACTGAAAAGAACACTGAAACAGAGAGGTCAAGTAACCTGCCTAACATCACACAGCTGCCAACTTGTAGAGCCAGGACTTGAACCCAAGGTAGTCTGACTTAAGACTGGTGGCCTTGGCACACCACTCTTCCACTTCCCCAGGCAGAGGACAACATTACACCACTAACAGTAAGTACGGGATAGTGATTTCTGTGAACAGGTTGGTCCCCAGAGAAGATAGAATGTGGGGACAGTCTTTTCACATTAGTGAGTTTCCACCCCTTCCAACTGGCTCCTGCTGCCCACCCTGTCTCAGTATGCACACTTGGATGCAAGATCAAAAGACACATTCTGAAGGCCCCAAATTAGGCGATTATTCTTCCTAGCCAGTGCACCTGCATTGTCGATATAACTGCTGAGAAAAATTGGCAGCTTGACCCAAGTAAATACGGAAATCCTCATAATAACCGTACAAAGGTGGAAGGGTCAGGTCCTCATCCCATTTTAGAAATGAGGAAATGGAGGAACAGAGGTGAAATGACTCGCCCAATTTCACAGAGCTGGTTGGAGCTGCAGCCAGGAACAGAAGTGTGTCTGCCTGCAGACCCGGGCACTTTCTGTTCTGCTTCAGAGCCTGTGCTGTGGGACCGGCTTTTAGGTAAAATCGCCTAATGCTGGGGTCACTCCCCAGTAGGGAGGGTGTGGGTGTGCACAGCCACACTGGCCCATGGGAAGCAGTGCCAGGGGGAGGTTCCAGCAGGCAATTAAGATTTCAAAATGCCTTTTCAGGTTAGATCACTGCAGATCTACTCCATCCTATGGCATAACTCAAGAGTAATGATTGCACAGAATTTGAGATTAGCTCTAATAAGTAGGTACTCAATAAATACTTGTGAGATGAATAAATGAATGGATGTCAAACTACACTTCTCACATGCTAGGATAAACTAAGGGCAACGGCCCTGCAATGATGGTACACCAGGTGTCCTACATGGAAACTCTGTCCAGCGGCTGGTGAAGCCAGCCTGAAACTTCATCTTCTAAAATGCAAAGTAAACGTGAAAACTTTGGGAGCCTGGGAGAGAAAAACTCCCTGGTTTGGAAACTCAGTGGAACAAGAACTTGATCTTACAAATGAAAGAGGCTTTGGAGTGTGAAGCTTTGGAAGGTACCAGGGGTGCAAAGTACAGGAACAGATAAAGAAGTAGATTTCAGTGATTACACTTACACGACAGTGGTAGCAGAAAGAACAGCATATAGGCCAAAGGAGAAAAAAGCCCACACTTGATTCGCAGGGCGCCCTCCAGAGTAGAATCCACTGACCTCAATATCCATTTGATCTCTTATGTCCAGATTTGGCCAAACTCCACTGATGTGGGTTGAGACTAGCTCTGGGCCATCCCTGGCAGGATCCACAAGCCTTCCAGAGACTGGCAACCATCTTGAGGATGTCCCAGACTAAGCAGGGCAATTCTGGGTCCTCCTGCAAAGGGCCTGCCTCAGGGAGCGCCCCCTTACAGGAAACAGGGTAAGTAAGAGCCAGACCCAGGGGTTACATGAAATGCATGGGCTAGAGGGCCACTTAACTCGCTCTCTTCTGTCTCCAGCCCTTCTAAATAATTAGATGGAGAAATGATAATGAATTCAGCCTGCTGACACAATAGAGTGACTTTCAAAATCTCCAGGAATCTGTTTTGCTAAAGAAAGAACTTTACTACAACCCCTCTGACCAACGGATACAAAATGCACAGATCATTTTTTTTCTCTTACTGTTCCATTGAATATGGTCACATTACAGAATTAGGACAGGGCCAGTTAAGAGGACACCTTTTCTTTTTTCTTTTCTTTTTTTTTTTTTTTTTGAGAGAGTCTCGCTCTTGTTGCTCAGGCTGTAGTGCAGAGGCACAATCTCGGCTCACTGCAACCTCCGCCTCCTGGGTTCAAGTGATTCTCCTGCCTCAGCCAGCCTCCCGAGTAGCTGGGATTACAGGCGGCCGCCACCACACCCGGCTAATTTTTGTACTTTTAGTAAAGATGGGGTTTCGCTATGTTGGCCAGGCTGGTCTCAAACTCCTGACCTCAGGTGATCCGCCTGCCTCGGCCTCCCAAAGTGCTGAGATTATAGGCATCAGCCACTGCGCCGGGCCGAGGACACTGTTTTTTTGCTTTGGAAGAAATGAATCCCAGTTCTGGTTCAGAAACTGTCAACAGCATTGTGCCTCTTCTACGACTACTAAATTTCAAGGAAGGAGAGCTGAGTTGGGGGGAAAAGCAGGGCTATCCCCGCCTTCAGACAATGCTGTCCCTTATCAGGGCAGACTGCTGTCTGGTTTCCTGTCTCCAGCTTGGGCATGACTGCTTAAGATGAGAAACATGGTCTAAGAAAGGAACAGCGTGGTCTTGACAATGAGAATGCTAGCGACCATCATAACCCTCTTCCAACTCACTCCCAAGAGGAATTCTGACTAGAGTATCACATACTAGCAAACCAGATATCAACTGTTTTAAGATTCTAGGGATTCGTTTTTTTAAAAAGCTAGAACCAATGATAAATGAAGCATTTCAGAAAGAATCCAAGTTCCAGAATCATGTAATTCCTAGTAACTTAAAGAATGAAGTTGCGTCTATTTATTTTTCTTAAACACAACTGGGTGTGAAAGCAGAGAACAAGAAATACTGCCTAAGAAATCTGTCATTTTATAGCAAAAAATGTTGATTTGAAAATAATAAGAAGGCAAGTATCTCAAGGGGGGATGGAGACACAATGAAACTAAATTAGGAATCATGATTGATATGGTTAACAAATAAAACTCTTATTCCCATTTTTTTGGTAATTATAGCAACTATAAGATAGTATAATTTTCCCCAACTATTCAGCTTAGCATTTAGAAGCTTGCAGAATTTTTTTCTGATAGAATATATTAGACCCTAATTATCTCTATTAACCACTTCATCTCCCTGCAAAAGGGAGAGGAAAGAATTTGGGGAAAGCCAAATACTCGTTACCAAACCTAGTTAGATTGTTAACAACTTTGGAACCAAAACAAACAAACAAAAACTTGCTTCAATTTGAGTTACTTATAAATTTTAAGCTTAAAAGCCTCTTGTCCTACAGGTTAGCTTAGTATTTCCAGTTGCTTTTCCCAAAGGAGAAAGAACTTATTGGGACTTCCAAAACTCCCAGCTTTTTTCATAGAAGTATCAGTAGCCAACTATTTGATACTAACAACTCTCTTAATATCCTATTTTATACTTTCCATTTCTACATAAAGAATGTGGTGAAATGTAACATTTAAAACTAAAGCACCATTATCATCCATTTGGGGGAGCAGAGGGCCTGATTTGCTGCTTCAGCAACTCTTGAAATTAATTCCACGGAGATGCTGTAGATGATTCCTTTCCATTAAAAAAAAAAAAATCCCCAAGTTTACAAAAGCACTTTCCAAAACTTTTTTCAACCAAATATTTCCTTAAATCTTAGTTTCTCAAGAACCAACAGAAAACTAATATTAAGGTAGGTCTTAAATAGTTATCCCAGAAATTCATTGACCCACAACTGACAGAGTATTTAAAAAATAATGAAAAATGTTATTGTAAAACAAAAATAAGAAGAGTATTCTTCTTCTGTTTTCAAAATAGATTAAAATTTTCCAAATGATCTATCATCAAACAAATTTGCCATTGCCAGTTCTCCTTTTCTTTGAGCTTTTTAATTCTTAAAAACGGGTTGGAAATGATATGTAGAATATTGTACACTGAAATCTTTGTCCTTAAAATATTATCCTGATATTTAAATCTTTGTCCTTAAAAAGAAATAATCCTGGGATTTTCTCAATGTCTTATGCTTTGCTTCAGTGATTTTTCTAAAGATTTTTCCTTCCAAACATAAGCAAGACTTTCAACTAAGGCCAGGCTGCCAACACTGCTTAAATTCTCCTCCATCCACGGAAGCCACCTGGAGCAGCCTGGGTTAAAACGTGAACGAGGGTGGGCCACATCTTTCAGATAATGCTAGGTCTTCTAAACTGTAAGGTGTTAATCCTGATCTGAAATTGACAGCTTCAGGGCAAAATGCCTATCTTAAAACTTAACACCCTAACCACCTCAACACAAGAATTACAAACAAATAAAAACAAAACTCCTTTAGGTTTCTTTGCCAAGATGGACCCAAATTTCCCCAAATCACAATCTGGCAATAAAAAATGTAAAAAGGTAAAAGCATTTATGCACCCAGGCAAATGTAGTGGAGCAAAGGGTGTACGTAAAAAGGTTAACTGACTTCTCATTATGACATAACACAGGCGTCTTAAGCAATATCAAGTGTGTAGAGACATGATAACTCCATGGGTGGGGATACAGAGTTTAGGGGCAGGGACCTCAGCCTGGTCTGGGCTACTGATCTACCAGAAAACAGCCTGAAACAGGAAAGAGCACACATATGCCACTTGGAATGTATGACGCAAACCCCAGCCTTGAAACAAAGAACAGGAAACAGCTCTGCTGGCTGTGCTGGAGAGAAAGCACAGAGAAACATTTAGCCGGCCCTCCCTGACCCTATATTCATGAGCAGCTGGAGTTTTTTAAGACAACAACAGGGGGGTGGAGGTGTTTGTTCTATGGGTGTGAATAATAACACCAGCTTTATACAGGGGACCTGCCCTATTTACAAATAAGAGCTGCCACATACAGTAAACATCATAAGTGAAATGTGATTTTATCATATTCAAGCAGCAGAGACCTTCCTAACGAACACTAGCCTCCCTCCTAATTTCTTTTGTCCCTTTCTGCCCCATTCCAATGGCTACTCCCTAGCTCTGATCAAATTCCGAGTTAGGGTAATGATTATGGTTCAGCCTCAGTGCATCAAGAGGAAAAAAGAGCACTGCTGTTAGGAATTCAGATTACAACTGGGGTACCCCACAGAACCAAAACTGGAGCAATTGTAAGCCTCCTTTAGTCACAGAACTAAATTCCAAGACAGACTATGGGACGTCTAGAATAACCCAAAATTTTCACTGTCTTTTTCAAATGCAGTTATACACATTTTTTGCACAGAACTGCTCATCTGTTCAACATATACACACATTTATAGAAATTCACCTTTTAAGAATGTGATTCTGTTCCTGACATTTAGTCTAAAAATTACTATAAAATCTGTACACCAGAGTACTAATTTCTAGAAGAAATTCTAAAATGTCTACTTTCCCTTTGGGTTATTTTTAAGATGGTAAAATCCATTCACAGTTCCTTTCCCATTATTTCTCTTTACTTTGTTAGCCAGGACTGTTTAACTCAGGCTTACATTATCAAAGATTTAAGAATGTGGTGTGTGCAGACGTTAAGTACAGGTAAGGAGGAAAAAAAAAAAAAAAGAAAAAGAAAAAAAGGAAAAAAAAAAAAGCATCACAGTGCCCATAGCAACAAGAAGATTGGGTTTTAATTTAGAAACTTTGCAGTGAATAAAACAATAGCTTTCTGCAAAACTCTGTTGTTTTGTACCTGACAAGGTTTTGTGGTCTAAGCAGCTACTTTTCTTTGTTATTCCCATGTTGAGATTTTTATACTTGCATTCTCTTTCATGCAAGCTAAATGTTCTTTACAATGTATCATCATTGAACTTACCGATAGCATATTAGGTTTTTTTCTTCTAATAAATAGTTCTGCAGCAAAGCCCACTGACTGCAGAAATGAAGAAATCAGTTTCTCTAGGGAGTTTAATTTAATCAAACATCTAATTTCAGGTTTCTATTAACAGCCTAAGGTCAACTAACGTACCTCTTTTCAAACCAGAAGAAATCACTCATGGACACTTCCCTTAAACACTAACTCCAAAAAATTGAGATAGTAATGCTAGCAGATTGTTTTTTCCCCTAAAAGCAAGTCTTCTTCCCTAGGGTGAGGCAAATCATCCAGACGAATTTCTCTTATAAAAATGCTCCTCAAATTCATACAGAAAAGGATAGCACAAAACTGCTGTGTGGAAAAACCTATAATGAACAACTGGCCTATTCCCCAATTGATTTTGCTGGCATGTTTCAGGTACTTGTCAGAATACCTCTTCATACTTTTCCCCATATACCAGACTCTTGTGAGAATATAATCAATATATTTAAAATGTGTTGGGTGATATTAATGGAAACATAAATTCTGAATAAGAAATTCAGTGGTTAAGTGTAAAATGTTTATTTTAGTGAAATACAAGAAGGTGAGCAATTTCCAATTTCCGTTTAACTCGACTTATTAAAAATAAGTCTCATTCACATTCTTCTAGTATTGCTGTATATTGCTATTACATTTAAACCAGAAAAGTACTCCTCCTTGTCAGTAGCTATCTGCCCCCAAAAATGAGTATGACAATTCCAAGTCTTATCTGCCATCTCTAAGAAAGCCACTTCGAAATGTTAGGTAGGTCCCATGGGTCCTGATCCAGGGATCTGTCCCTGGATCCCCATCAGGCTCGGCTGCAGGCAGTTGCCTAAGGCGTCCTCCGCCTTCAGCCACGCTGCAATCCTTGCTCCAGGCACTGCGGCAGGTTCTCTCCATGCCCCCAGGAAGACACTCCAAACCCGGCCAGCTCATTTCTCCTGCCCCGGAGGATCCAGACGCCCTGGCAGCTCCTGGGCTCCAGAACCAAGAATGGGATGCTGCCTCCAATCCCAATTGCCCCAAGTTTCTTTCCAGAGGGCCCGGAGGCTGCTCCAAGTTTGCTCTGCCGGGCAAGCGGCCGCGCGGCGTGTCCTGGGAGGGGGGCGGCGGGGGGCGCGGGCGGAGGGCGGGGAGGGGAAGGACGCGGGAGCCGGGGATGTGGTGGGGGGGGCACCGTGAGGGGGAGGAGCAGGAGCGCGCGGCCTCGGCGCTACCTTTCTCCAAACAACGTTGCCACACGCGGAGAGCACGGATATTTCTGGGGCTTTGGAGGGAATCGTGAGCGGGCGGGAGGAGGCCGGGGACCACACAGGTGAGCCCCCGCCCGTGCCCTGCCCGGGACGGCGGCGGGCGCTGCGGTCCCGCTCCCCACCACCCGGGGTCCGCACGGTGCCTCGCCTCAACCCCTCACTTTCCACCGCGAACCCGTGACCCCCTCCTCCTTGCTCGCTCTCCGCCCCCACCCCGGCTAAGTGGAGCCGCCGCACTTTCCCAGGCCCGCAAGCGCCCCCCACACACACCAGCGCTGCACCTCGGACCCATTCCCCGCGGCCCCCTCCAGGGGAAAAAATGAAACCAGACTGGCCGAGGAGCGGGGCGGCTGGGGCCGGGGTGCGGAGCAGAGGTGAGGGAGACGGGACTTACTTTGCGAGGCGCGGTGCGGGGCGCCGCCGACGAGAAATAAAGGCCCCGATCCGGGCTGCTTGGAGCCCCCCGAGCGCAGCAATGTCAGGGCTCCAGTCCGCGCGGCGCTGGCGGCGGCGGCCGCAGGGGACGGGGACGGGCGCGCGTGCGGCGGGCGCTCTCGCTGCGCTCCGGCTGGGGCCCTGGCTCCGCGCGGCTCCGCTCCTGGCTCCCCTCTGGCTCCTGGCACCAACTCCGGGCAGTCACATGACGCCGGCGCCGCTCGCTCTGCGAGCCTCCCGGGGCTGGCGGGGTAAGTAGAGGCTGGGACCCGGGGTGGGAGGGTCAGGGAGGGGAGAGGGAGCCGCCGCGGCCGCCCGGGCTGGGCGGGTCCCCACCCACTTGGGTGGAGGCAGCCGCCGGAGGGGTCGGCCGAGTCACTCGCGCAAACACGCACCCCGCCCTGCGCCCTTCCCCCGCCACCCCCGCCTCCCGCGCCGCCTCCGCCCCGCCCCGCCCAGTCACCCGGGGACGGCCTGACAGACACTCATTATTCCCCGGAGCCGGGCGCCGCCCCGCCGGCCCAACCTGTCCCGCGAGGCGCGGCGCGGCCGTGGGCCTGGGCGTGCGCGGCGCGGCCTCCGCCCCCCGCCCGGCCCCGTGCCCCCGCCCGTGTCCCCGCCCGCCCGGCCCTGCCGCCGCGCCGCGCCGCGCCGCCGCCCGAGCCCGGGGGGAAGGAAGGGCGGCTCTGCCCGCTCCGGGCGTCACACGGCTGCGGCCCGCTGCGCCGCTTCCAAAACACACAGCCGGGCTCGCGGACGAGCCGAGGCGGGGGGCGCGGGTGGCCAGGGCCATCGATCAGCCGGCTCCAGCGGGAAGGGCGGCCCCGGGCGCGGCGGGAAGGGCTGGGCCCCGCGGCCGGCGCGGCGCGGCCCCTCCTCGGCTGAGCGCACTCAGCTCACTGCAGGAGAAAAGCCGAGCCGAGGCGGCCGCGGTGCAGGAGCGGGTGGGCCCGGCGGGTTCGGAAGGGGAAGAGCGGCCGCTGGGGAACGCCGAGCCTCCCTGGCCCCGAGTCGCCGGGGTCAGGGGACACCCTGTGGGCGCGCTCTTTCTTTGTGCCCCGGGGCGACGGGTCCCCCTGGCTGGCGGCCCAGGCGGCGCCCCCCGCCTCTTGGGACTTTTCTTTGAAGGCCCGGAGACCCCCAGGGCAAACCTCCCACAGGCAGCCCTGCAGCTGTAGCTAAAAAGCGGCATTTGCGCAGCCGGGCTTGCCTGGAAACTTGGCAAACTTTGGTCAGATCCTCCCCTGCAGAACGAGGGCCTGGCCTGGCGACCCCCTCATTTCAGGTTGCTTCTAGGGACCGAGCGCCCTAAGCTCAGTGGGCTTCAGGGCGCTGCGAGGGAACGGGGTGGCACAAACGCGCGTTCGGTGCAAGCCAGGCCCCTTCGAGGACTTTGTGTAGATTGGTACCGAAGTTTAATGCCTTTTGGGTTTCTTTTTAAACAGTATTAATGTAATAATGAATGTAATAAAAAGAACAAAGGACAAATTGGTTCGATTGTTTAAGGTCCTGTGTAATGTTTAAAACCGCCCCTGCTTCGGTGTATGGCTTGTTATTGCTTCAAGATGTTTTAAAGGCCCTTTAAGTTGACCCACCTCGCTTTGATGCTTCATCCAGACATCGTACTGCTTAAAACAGAGTGATAAAGTATATTCCGAGCCGCTTCACGTAGCTACACAGTGTTGTAAAATTAGTACCCGGTAACCTCAAGTAGTGAAATCGCATATTGTAAGTAACGCAAGTCCGGGAAAGGCCACGTGGAGGATACCCAGAACTGATACCGGCTCTTGGGACGTCGTGCTGTCCCGTAAGCTTCATCTTTAAAATGTAAAGGGTGTGAGGTTTTTTTTTCTTCATAATGAATAAAAGACATTCCAGAAAAAAAAAAAGTTGGATTCGTGTCAATTACTAATTGCCGTTTATTGATCACTGACATCATTAAATGTCTGATTGGCTGCCTTAAGGTTTGCATTAGCGGAACACCGTGTTAGGAATGCCTGGTGGAACTGGCTCGTAGTAGGTGCTCAAAAAAGTATGGATTTTTCTCCAGGGACACAGTGACGAAAACTCGAAGGACATAAACCATGTTTTTTACATTGTTCATGTGGCTGTGGACGCAAAGGGGAAGAGCGAAATAGGCCTGTTAGAGAAAAGTGTGGCCCAAGATAAGAAGGGAGTGGTTTTGATATGAAAGGGGCAGGCGGCAAAGGAGAAGAAACGCCATTTTAAAAACTTAATTAGTGAACACAGTGTGTTCGGTGCCCTGTGGGAAGCTGCTCAAATGCAACTTGTCAGAAATGAATCTATCTAGTGCTGGGTAGCTCAGTGAAGGACACCATCATTCTTCAAAGTGCCCAACAGGGTGGGGCGCAGTCCCTCACTCCTGTAATTCCAGCACTTTGCGAGGCCGAGTTGGGTGGACCACTTGAGGCCAGCCTGGCCAAATTGGCGAAACATCGTCTCTACAGAAATTACAAAAATTAGCCAGGCATGGCGGCGCACGACTGTAATCCTAGCTGTGTAGGAAGGCTGAGGCAGGGTAATTGCTTGAATTCAGGAGATGGAGGTTGTAGTGAGCTGAGATCGTGTCACTAAACAGAGTGAGACTGTCAAAAACAAACAAACAAACAAACAAACAAACAAAAAAAACAGAAGCCCCTAAGCCCTTCTTCTCGCTAGCAGGGCATAGCCCATGATTCACTGAGTCCTGGACCTTCTTGGTCACTACCCACTCTCTGGCCACTATGCTGGCCCAGCCTGTTGCCACTGTGTCTTGTTGGTCATCCTGTTTGTAGTATGGCTGAAGCGTGAAAAAGGCGTTGGAGCACGGGAGTGAGTGCCCTTTCCAAAATGCAAGCCTAATCATGTCAGTCCTTTCAATGGCTTCCCATAGGATGAAGTCCTAAGCTTTCCACCCCTGCTGGCCTGGCCTCTGCCTGTCATTACAGACACTTCTCCCTCTTCTCCCTTCCTACTGTTTTCCAGCAATGCTGAACTTCTTTCCGTTCCTTTCTTCCAACTTGGTCTTCCCACCTCTGGCCCTTTGCACATGCTCATTTTTCTAGGTAGAAAAGCCTTGTCTTCTCCCCCAACCTGACCTCTACTCCCATTTCCCTAAATTCTATCCATCGTTTCAGGGTTGGCTTAAATGACATTTTCTCCAAATATTTATTCTCTCACCGCACCTTTGGACAACTTGAGGTGCTCTGGTAACATCTAGTGGGGCGTGACGGGAGGTGTTTGGGTCATCGGAGTGGATCCTCGTATTTCCACTCTTGTAACACTTTTCATTCTTGTAATTGGCTATTTAATGATCTCTCTGTGACACTAGACTGGAAACTCCATGAGGGCAGGGACCTTGTCTTTTCAGCAAAAATGTATTCCCAGGGCCCAGATGTTCAATGAATTGTCAAAGGAAAAATGTGGTTTATGAGTTGAGAGGAAGGAGGAGTCATTCTGAGCTGAAGAGATGAGCAGAGGCTACAGGGAGGCAAGTGGCCATGAACTATACCTCCATCAGTCCAGGGGCTTCGAAATGGTGAAGAGGAGGGAAGAGGGAGTTACTCCCACTGAGGGCTTTTAAGCAACGGAATGAGAGAGTAAAAGTGATGCCTGGGTCTTTTTAAAATTCCTAACACTAGCACGGTGCCTGGAACACGGTCAGGTGTTCAGTAAATCCTGCATGACAATCTCAAGTGTGATCTTTGTGGTAGCTGCTTTGCCCTTTTTCCTTGCTGATGGCAGGCCAGTCTGGTTTAGGTGTGGGAAGCCTATCTTCAGTGGAGGATACCCATGCCAGGTCCCAGCAGAGGAACCCTGGTTGTTCCCAGCCAATCCCAGTCTCTTTTGCCAGTGACTGGTTGGAGGGTAGGTGTGCAACCTAGTTCTAGCAAGTGGGACATGAAGGGAAGTGTGCTAGGGGTTTGTGGGAAATCTGTTTCTTCCTGATACAAGGAAATCCCCAGACCTGCTTTGGAAGTTGTTAGGTGAGGATGTGATGCTTGAAGCTGTGGTAGCCATCTTGTATTCGTGAGAGAAAGCCAACGTTTCGATTTCCATGTGGATGGTTCTTTTTTTTCAATCATTCAGTTTTCAGCTCAAATGTTACCTCCTCAGGAATGACTTCCTTAACCACACAATTTAAAACATACCCCCCTTCCTCTTTGCTGTGGTTCGGATGTTTGTCCTTTCCAAATCCCATGTCGAAATTTGATCCTCAGCGTTGGAGGTGGGGCCTGATGGGAGGTGTTCCGGTCATGGGAGTGGATCCTCCATGGATAGATGAACACTGTCCCTGAGGATGGGGAATAAATGAGCACTTCCTATGTTAGTTTTCAAGAAAGCTGATTCTTACAAAGAGCCTGGGCCAAGTGTGATGGCTCACACCTGTAATCCCAGCACTTTGGGAGGCCGAGGTGGGCGGATCACCTGAGGTCAGGAGTTCAAGACCAGCCTGGCCAACGTGGTGAAACCCCGTCTCTACTACAAATACAAAAACAGATACTAGCCAGGCATGGCGACGGGCGCCTGTAATCCCAGCTACTCGGGAGGCTGAGGCAGAAGAATCGCTTGAACCTGGGAGGTGGAGGTTGCAGTGAGCTGAGACCGTGCCATTGCATTTCCACCTGGGCAACAAGGGCAAAACTCTGTCTCAAAAAAAAAAAAAAGAGCCTGGCACTTCCTTCCTGGCTCTTTTCTTGCCCTGTGATCTCTGCACACACTGGCTCCCCTTCACCTTCTGTCATGCATGGAAGGAGTGTGAGGCCTTCACTGGATGCCCAGTCTTCCAACCAGCAGAACTGTGAGCCAAATAAATGTTTTTTCTTTATAAGTTACCCAGCCTCAGGTGTTTCCTTTACAGCAACACGAAAAGGACTAATATGCCCATTCATTGTTTAGTCATTGTCCTATTTTCTTTTCTTTTTTTTTGTATATCACTAACTAAAAATACCCCTTTCTTTTTTTGTTTATTTGCTACCTTTTTTTCTATTAGGATGTGAGCTCTGTGAGAGCAGGGACATTGTTTTATTCACTTTTTCTCAAGCTTCTAAAACAGTATCTGACAAACAGAAGGTGTTCCATAAGTATTTGTTGATTAATGTATGACAGCTAAGCTACCCCAGGACAATAACACCATGTTGAAATGGATTCAGGGGCTAGTGGACACAAGCCACTGCAAACCTCCACTTTCTCTTTTGTGACTTACATCACAATATATTCCATCTCAAGCAGTCTCTTCCTGCTACACAGATACATTTTCTTGAGATTCCTTATTTCTTCTCCAATCTACTTTAGAGCTTTTCTATTCCTTCCCAGGGAATTTCTCCTCCTCATTTGAGGACAGACAGAGCTACCAAGGCAGAAGAGTGTCATGTGCTTGTGAATTTACGGGTAGCACAGATACATTTACCTTAAATGAAAACAATGCTATATGATTTGAAGTAAAATTAGAAATGCTAGGCTAAGGATTATCCATCTCTAAAACATTACAAAAGGTCTGTAGATTCTCTGCATCATCTCTACAAGTTTCCACCAATGTTATCTATCCATCCATCCAATTTAGAATTGCCAAGAAATATTGAGGTTGAGTTAGGTGACCATGAGTTCTAGTGAAGATCAGACTGGATGTATGATCCACCCCCACCCCCAGAAGCTCTTAGCATTTCCAGTACAGGTGGACAGTTGTCTTGGATTGCGTTTGGCAGGGCAGTGCCATGACAGTGGCATAGTTGAAATGTTGGTTCTTGGGATCTAAGTCAGAGAGGTAAAACAGAATAAGGCTGTAGAGAAATAGCCAAGGGATTGGTGAACTGGACATTCCAAATAGATTGAAGATTCCAAATAGATGTCTTGGGAATAATGGAGTGAGTGACCTGGAAGGTTAGGAGGTGAGCTGTCAGAGAATAGGGACTACCTGTAAGTTTAGTATTTAGAGGTGAAGCAGTCCTAGGGGATGGTGTGATCCAGGGAGTGCCTGTGGAAGTGGGAGAACTAGAAGGGAGTGGAGAAGATCCCTGAAGATGAAGAGATGAGGGAAAAGAGTGACTGGGGTGTTAAACATGGTTCCATGTGGATCCTGAAGTTACTCAGAGCTATGGCCAGAGTAAGACTTAGGCCCTCAAGTCGTGTCTTAATTCCAAAAAAAAAACCTCTGAGAAACGTGGATGATAGCCACCAGGAGAGAATGGTTAGAAGATATCCTCCTTTTTCTATAGTTAAATCTGCTTTCCTTGAATCATGATTATTCAAAAATAATCACTTGGCTGGGTGTGGTGGCTCATGCGTGTAATCCCAGCACTTTGAGAGGCTGAGGCAGACAGATCATGTGAGGTCAGGAGTTTGAGACCAGCCTGGTCAACATGGTGAAACCGTGTCTCTACTGAAAATACAAGCATTAGCCGGGCGCAGTGGCATGCACCTGTAATCCCAGCTACTCTGGAGGCTGAGGCAGAAAAATTGCTTGAACCTGGAAGGTGTAGGTTGCAGTGAGCCGAGATGGCATCACTGCACTCCAGCCTGGACAACAGAGCGAGACTCCATCTCCAAAAAAAAAAAAAAAAAAAAAGAAAATCAAGTGTGTTTCATTGTTTATTGATTATTTTGCAAGTAAAATATGTCAGTAGTTTTATTTCCTACTTTTTATTGAAAATATATTATTTCTGCTTTATTGACAGTTTCAGTCAACTTTTGGAGACCTGTCAGAGACCTTAAAACATTATTTATACTATGACTTCAAAGGAAAATGATTTATAATTTCCAAATCAATGTCCTACATGTACAAAGAGACTGCAACTTCTTGCTGAGTTGGAGACTACCTAGATTTTTCCTGTGCTGGTAGTCAGAGTAAGTAAAAAATGGGAGACCTACAAAATAAGAAAAACGACCTCCCTTGTTTTGGAATGAGGCTGTTTTTCAACTATTTTGAAGTAAGGTGAACTCTTTTTGTTTCCCGCCCTCTCCTCTATGTTACGGAATAATTATTGGCATTTAAATCTTGAATTTAATCTACTTCAGTTAGTATTGCTTGAACATTTACCATAGGTCTTGGGTGGGGCTGATAATGCAAGAAATATGTATGACATAATCCCTGCATTCAAGGAATTAAAGAGAATATATGTATTATTCTGCTTAATTATTACACAATACAGAAATAATAATATAATGAATAAAATTTATTTTATTTTATTTTATTTTTGAGACAGAGCCTCATTCTGTTACGCAGGCTGGAGTGCAGTGGCGCAATCTTGACTCACTGCAACAACCTCTGCCTCCTGGGTTCCAGTAATTCTCCTGCCTCAGCCTGCCAAGTAGCTGGGATTACAGGGGTGCACCACCCTCAGCTAATTTCTGTATTTTTAGAAGAGACGGGGTTTCACCATGTTGGCCAGGCTGGTCTTGAACTCCTGACCTCAAGTGATGCTCCTGTCTTGGCCCCCCAAAGTGCTGGAATTACAGGTGTGAGCCACTGTGCCTGGCCAAGAATATAATGAATAAAATTTAGAAAAGGACAATGATACGAGAGCTAAATGGATAAAAAGGTAAATGTATTTTTCCAAAATATGAGTAGTAATGTGTGGTTTAGTTTTTGTCTTCAAGAAGCTTACAGTCTTGCAAAAGAAATCACATCTGGTCAGGAAGTCCTCAAAATCTTCATGGAGGAGGTGATATCTGTGTTAGAACTTCATGGCTGCAGAAGGGGCTAGGAATCACATTTTAGGGTCTGGAAAGGGCATGGAGGCAAAGGGTCCAACAGGAAACTGGGTCACTTAGGAGTGGAATGAGATAAGGCAGGAGAGGTCAGCCAAGACCATGTTGTGGAGAAAATTGGAATTTGACATCGGGCAACCACAGATTTTTAAGCAGGTGAGTGGCATTAGATAGCATATAAAAATGACATGAAGTTTAATGTGAATATAAAGCTCCAACAGTGCAGAGCAGAAGGCAGCAAGCAAAGGGTGCATACATCTATTCATGTATATATACATATATCATCTCTCTCTCTCCCATCCTGTACACACATGCACATGTACATGTGCACATGTGAGCATTTTCCTACCTTAGTGACTTAGCCAGCAAAGAGGCAGTGTGTGTACACTGTGCTCTAGGGAAGTGGTCTTGCCACCTTTTCTTTTCTGCTCATTCCAAGTGCATTGCATGCCCACACTTCCAAAACCCTGAAGTTTGAAGCATTTCCCTCCGTGTAAAAGCTCAGTTGCACAGGCTCCCCTGGTGCTTGGCTGGGAAGAGGACTTCAGCCTTTTATTCCTTGTTCTCCCAACGCGGCAAGCCATTCTGCATTCACAAATGCTTTGGAAGTTTTGCTGATCTGTCCTAGAAAAAATTAAACACATGGTTCTCCCACATGAACAGTGGAGAGTTCTTCATTACCCTGGCAATTAAAAAAATTTGCTAATACACAAAAACATGAAAATGAAAATAATGGTCATATCCAAGTGATAGGAGTAGGGGGAATATTTTTTTCTTTGCCTTTCAATATTCTGTGTTTTTTTCTTTAATGAGCATGTATTCCTGTTGTAATAAGAAACAAGTGTGTTTTTAAAAATAGCTAAAATGCCAGGCATGGTGGCTCACGCCTGTAATCCCAGCATTTTGGGAGGCCGAGGTGGTGGATCGCTTGAGATCAGGAGTTCGAGATCAGCCTAGCTAACATGGTGAAACCCTGTCTCTACTAAAAATACAAAAATCAGCCTGGTGTGGTGGTGCGTGTCTGTAATCCCAGCTACTCCGGAGGCTGAGGGAGGAGAATTGCTTGAACCTGGGAGGCGACTTTGCAGTGAGCCGAGATTTTGCCACTGCACTGCAGCCTGGGTGACAGAGTGACTCTGTCTAAAAAAAAAAAAAAAAAAAAAAAGCTAAGAAAGAAATGGGCAGTGGGCAAGTTGTGTATAATTAAGTGTCGGATCTGAAGCACAGTTTTGCAAGTTGGCCCTTTGGAAGCACCTCAGAGCCAGAGGTGCAGTCCTTTGCTTGGGATTTTGAAGGGGGCTGAGTCTAGGGCGGCAGGAGGTGGTGAAAAGGGAGGCTCTAGAAATAGAGGGCAGTGAGGGAAGGTGAACATCTTTTATTGAGTGTTTGGCTTTCTTTTTTTTTTTTTTTTGAGACGGAGTCTAGCTCTGTTGCCCAGGCTGGAGTACAGTGGCACGATCTCGGCTCACTGCAACCTCCGCCTCCGGGCTTCAAGTGATTCTTCTGCCTCAGCCTCCGGAATAGCTGGGATTACGGGCATGTCCCACTACACCTGGCGAGTTTTTGTATTTTTGGTAGAGACAGGGTTTCACTATGTTAGCCAGACTGGTCTCAAACTCCTGACCTCGTGATCCACTCGCCTTGGCCTCCCAAAGTGCTGGGATTACAGGCATGAGCCACTGCACCCGGTCGACTCTGTGGCTTTTTAAAGGCTGCTTGGTTAGTTGGACCTGTGCTGGTTCTTGGAACTGGAAATTTTTCAAAATAACACGTACAGAATTTGCTTGACAAATCTTTCCAAAGAGGAAAAGCTAAAAACAAACACCAAAAACAAAACAAAACAACAAAAAAACAAAACCAAAAATAGAAAAGCTGGCAAACTAGAATGAGTAGAGCTGAAGTTCCTATTTCTGAACAGATAGGAATATATTCATACTTCTGGATCAAGTTCCATTCATCCTCTCTGGGGGTCTTTTGCCAGGATCTGTTGATTTGACGGGAAACAGAGGTGTCAGCAGTTGTGGATGTGAGTATGTGAGAGATGACCTGCAGCCCCCAAACACCATTAACGTGTCTGGTGCGTTGTCTCAGCAGGAGGGGCTTCTAGCTGCTCCGCTGTTTCTTTCTGAGCTGCATCTGCTTGTCTGTTATTGTTCATAAGGTTTTCTGGGTAACTATAAGCAACGGCCTTGTTAGTTCCTCTTGAGATTGCCCACTACTCCCCACCCTTATTTCTCACCTCCCAGCATCCTGTTTGTCTCCCTGACTCTGTTCCCCGCCCTGTCCCCACCCTTACAGAGCTACTAGCCCTTTTAGCCATGTTTTCTTCCCTTAGCTCATTAATTTTAACCTTTTATTAAGTGTTCTCACATCAAACAAGGCATGTCATCTATCCAATTTTTTATTCATTAATTTGTGCCTTCTTCTATCATGAATATCTTTAAAATATGTCTAGATGTATATTGTAGTCTGTTTTCCCTTCCTCCTGTTGTCTTGAAGATACTGTATTTCCAGAAAATTCTAAAAGAATGGAAGAGGATAAAAGAAAGTATGGACAACTTTGAATGATGTAAAAGACTTTTTTTTTTGGTGCGCTTTGCCTATTTAAAGTTACTTGCTTATGAGAGGAACAAGAAATCTACAATATATAGTGTGTTCACGCTCACATCGATATGATGTTTAGTTTATTAGATTTTCCAGAATATTTTAGCCAGTCAATAATTTTTTGTTTGTTTGTTTGTTTTTTGAGGCAGAGTCTCGCTGTGTCACCCAGGCTGGAGTGTAGTGGTGAGATGTCGTCTCACTGCAACCTCCGCCTCCTGGGTTCAACAGATTCTCCTGCTTCAGCCTCCCTAGTAGCTAGGACTATAGGCGTGTGCCATCACGCCTGGCTAATTTTTTGTATTTTTAATAGAGATGGGGTTTTACCATGTTAGCCAGGATGGTCTTGACCTCCTGACCTTGTGATCTGCCTGCCTCGACCTCCCAAAGTGCTGGGATTACAGGCGTGAGCCACTACGCACAGCCCCGCCAGTCAATAATTTTATATGAAGTGTCTGGACTTACATTTAAATTTTTCTCATTGCTGTTGCAAATGGGTCTATTAACTATGAAACGTTATAGAGTCTAGCACTTGAGTTTTGCAGGTTTATGAGAAATATTTACCATTTTAAAAAAATCATCATAAAAGAAGTCATCAGTGCTTTAGCACAACTAAATATATAATTCTGCCTCGTAGTCATGGTATTTTCACAATAGAGAAAATTCACTTTCTAAAAAAGAGAAACATTTAGTTTTTAAAAAAGGAGGAAAATGCTTTCAAAATTTGAGTACAACTTTTGTTACACAGTAATGTATCTAATCAGTTTCTTTTTCTGCACTAAAGATAAGGGAAATGGATTCAAAAGAAGCAGAAATTGATGATGGCATTCTAAACTCGTATCAGTATCTTGTTTCTTTAGCTATTTCATCAATATCTGAAAAATAAGATTTCCCCTGAGATTCACACAATGTGTCTCCTTTTGCATGTTTGTTTATTTTCTTATGTGACAAACTGTTTCAAATGCAATTAATTTTCTTTCATTTGGTACTATGAAGATGAGGGCATCTTAAAGTAGTTCCCAAGATTCAGGAGGAAACAGGAGAAGTATTGAGGAGCGTTTATCACCACCTCCCAGGAGAGATACTCTTGGTAGGTTATCAGCTTACTTTCTCGAACTGTGTATCTCAAGATATTTCCAGTTGTGATGCATTTGAAAGTACCTGTCTAAATTCTAGTCCTCAGGACTTTTCAGTTTTCATTAGGTGGTAGTTATCAAATGAGTAGTGTAGTTTGGATAATGACAGAATTAGTCACATTTGTTAATGTATTTCCCTTAACTTTCTTCTGCAGCTGCAGAAGTACCCTTAGATCCAAACAAGCAAACAAATAAACAACGCCCCTGCCCCCTGGCCCCATCCAAAAAAAAACCCAGTTAATTTAATCTAGACCATTTGGTACAGATGACTGACAAAGATGCATTGTATAATTCAGACACACAATTGCTGTGTCTGAGATTTTGGCTCATTGCAACCTCCACCTCCCAGGTTCAAGCAATTCTCCTGCCTCAGCCTCCCGAGTAACTGGGATTATAGGTGTCCACCACCACACCTGGCTAATTTTTGTATTTTTAGTAGAGACGGGTTTCACCATGTTAGCCAGTCTGGTCTCGAACCCCTCACCCCGTAATCCACCTGCCTCGGCCTCCTAAAATGTTGGGATTACAGGTGTGAGCCACTGTGCCCTGCCAACACTGTTGAGTACGTTATTATTTCAGTTCCAGAAAACAGCCTTAATTTCTGTCTCTCTCTCTCCCTCTCTTTTTCTCTCTTTCTTTCATATGGAGTCTTGCTCTGTCGCCCAGGCTGGAGTAGTGGTGTGATCCAGGCTCACTGCAACTTCTGCCTCCCGAGTTCAAGCTATTCTCCTGCCTAAGCCTCCCAAGTAGCTGGGATTATAAGCTTACGCCACTATGCCCAGCTGATTTTTGTATTTTTAGTAGAGATGGGAATTTTACCATGTTAGCCAGGCTGGTCTTGGACTCGTGACCTCAAGTGATCTGCCCACCTCAGCCTCCCAAAGTGCTGGGATTACAGGCTAAGCCACCATGCCTGGCCCAGATAACAGTCTTTGTGTTCCATCATCTTTAGAAATTAGGAAAGGAAGGCAAAAATTTTTAGCCTATTTTAAAGAAAACCTTTCCTGTGTCATTGTTTTAAACAGATATGTGTATCATTCACCTTTTCTTTTCAAATCTGAAAAACAAATTCTCCAAAAAAAATTTTTAAATTGTTTTTATACTCTAGAATTATTACCACCACTACCACCCTGTACAGTTTACATTTCTAGTTAGCAGCTGGGTGCAGTGGCTCACGCCTGTTATCCCAGCGCTTCGGGAGGCTGAGGCAGGTGGATCACTGGAGGCCAGGAGTTGGAGACCAGCCTGGCCAACATGGCAAAATCCTGTCTCTACTACAAATACAAAAATTAGCTGGGTGCAGTGGCACACACCTGTGATCCCAGCACTTTGGGAGGCAGTGGGGGGCGGATCACTTAAGGTCAGCAGTTCGAGACTACTCTGGCCAACATGGTGAAACCCTGTCTCTAGTAAAAATACAAAAATTAGCCGGGTACAGTGATGCATGCCTGTAATCCCAGCTACTCAGGAGGCTGAGGCAGGAGAATCGCCGTTGCAGTGAGCTGAGATCATGCCACTGCACTCCAGCGTAGGTGACAGAGCAAGACTCTGTCTCAAAAACAAAAACAAAAACCCAAATACATTTCTAGTTTGCTTGAACTCTTATAGTTGTTTATAAGCTACTTAGAGCAAGGGCTTTGTCTTTTTTATAGTTTCTGTTACAATTTTTATACTTAACAGACAGTTCTATATTATTCTAACAATCAATTTCCTTGGCCATATAAATAACTTTTCTTATTTTTTTTTTTTTGAGACAGAGTCTCAATCTGTCACCCAGGCCAGAGTGCAGTGGTGCTATCTTGGCTCACTATAACCTCTGCTGCTCGGGTTCAAGCGATTCTCCTGCCTCAGCCTCCTGAGTAGCTGGGATTACAGGTGCCTGCCATTGCATCTGGCTAATTTTTGTATTTTTAGTAGAGACGGGGTTTCACCATGTTGGCCAGGCTGATCTCGAACTCCTGACCTCGTGATCCACCCACCTTGGCCTCCCAAAGTGCTGGGATTATAGGCTTGAGCCACCATGCCTGGCCATATAAATGACTTTTAAAATTTGAATTTATTTCTCCATAATAGGATGCTTATACTATTATTTATTTAGTGTGGATTTGTATTTTTATATCTTATACCTTATGGCTTATCACTTGCTTTAGTACCTCTGTTATATTCTTGAAACTATAAACTTTACTCAAAATAGTATAATTTAAAGCCATTTCTCAAAGAAAATATTAAATATAATTAAAATATTTAATAAATACTGTATTTAAAGTATTATAATTAAGAGTTTCATGTAAAATGTCCTGTTATATCACATAAAAATGGATGTCCTATTGAAATGAGAAAAATTCTCTTATCCCCTTCTCAGGGCATACGATGGGGTGTGGCTTGGGCTCACTTCTTCGGTGCCCTGCTGCTCAAAACCCCTAGGGGTGCCTGGGCACGGTGGCTCACGCCTGTAATCCCAGCACTTTGGGAGGCCGAGGTGGGCAGATCACTTGAGGTCAGGAGCTCGAGACCAGCCTGGCCAAGATGGTGAAACCTGTTTGTACTATAAACACCAAAATTAGTTGGGCGTGGTGGCACACGCCTGTATCCCAGCTACTCAGGAAGCTGAGGCAGGAGAACTGTGTGAACCTGGGAGGTGGAGGTTGCAGTGAGCTGAGATCACACCACTGCGCTCCAGCCTTAGCAACAAAGCAAGACTGTATCAAGAAAAAACAAAAAACAACAAAAAAAAACCTTCGGGGGAGCAGGCAGACGGGCAGGTCGTGGGGAATGTGGGCTCCAACCCCATGGCAGCATCTAGGGGTGAATGTTTACCGCTCCTGAAGCCCCAGTAGGCATGTGTTACCATGTGCTTTTTTAGTTTAGCCATCCGTAGGTGGCTTGTGTCAGTCAGCTCAATTAGACCCCCTGCTTTATTGCAAGGACAGAGGGCTTTCTGCATCTTGTTGTTTCTTGCCTTGGTGTACTAGAAGAATTGGATCACACATGGGCTTGGAGAATGAGTGCAAGGTTTTTTGTTTTGAGACAGAGTCTTGCTCTGTTGCCCAGGCTGGAGTGCAGTGGCACCATCTTGGCTCACTGCAACCTCTGCCTCCTGGGTTTAAGTGATTCTCCTGCCTCAGCCTCCCAAATAGTTGGGACTACAGGCATGTGCCACCACGCCCAGCTAATTTTTCTATTTTTGGTAGAGATGAGTTTTACCAGGTTGGCCAGGCTGGTCTCGAACTCCTGATCTCAAGTGATCTGCCTGCCTTGGCCTCCCAAAGTGCTGAGATTACAGGTGTGAGACACCACGCCTGGCCTGAGTGCAAGGTTTTATTGAGTTAAAGTAGCTCTCAGCAGATGGGGGAGCCAGAAGGGGGATAGAGTGAGAAGGTGATTTTTCCTTGGAGTCCAGCCACTCAGCAGCCTGGGCCCTCCTCCGACCACTCTGGCCAAACTGTGTCGTTCCCCCGGTTGATGGCCTGCCAGTGTCTATCAGTGTACTCTTACGTCGGTGCGTTCCTCTCGACATCCAGCTGCTTGTGTTCTTTTGCTGGTGTGTTCCTCTTAACGTCCAGCCACTTGTGTCTCTGCCTGCTAGGGTCTCAGGATTTTTATAGGCACAGGATGGGGGCATGGCAGGCCAGAGTGGTCTTGGGAAATGCAACATTTAGGCAGGAAAACAGAAATGCCTGTCCTCATGTAGGTCTGTGGGCACAGGCGCAGGGGTGGAGCTCTAGCTAGGGACCACACCCTTCCCTTCCCTACACTTCCCTGGCCTGCTCCGGTATCACTGTTATATCACATAAAAATATTAGACTGGGAGTTAAATGAGGAATGCTTACTGAAATAGCCAAGGACTGAAATTCCTGCTTATGTGTGAGGTTAGGAACACTCTGCTGCCTCACCCTAACTACCTGTATTTATCATATTGCTTGGATGCAATTATATGAAAAGAAACATAGCAACAAGATTTTCAAAGGTCATGTGAAGATGGGATCAAGTGGCTAGAAAGCCACTTGAGGAATATTACACTCCTTTTTCCCATTAAATTAGAGAAAATAATTTTTTTTTTGAGACAGGGTCTCCCTCTGTCACCTAGGCTGGAGTGCAATGGCACAGTCTCAGCTCACTGCAGCCTTAACCCCCCAGGCTCAAGTGATCCTCCTGCCTCAGCCTTCCAGCTAGCTGGGACTACAGGCACACGCCACCATGACTAGCTAATTTTTTGTATTTTCACCATGGTGCCCAGGCTGGTCTCTGAACTCCTGAACTGCCTTGGCCTCCCAAAGTGCTGGGATTGCATACGTGAGCCACCGTGCCTGGCCAAGAGAAAATAATTTGTTTGACATTGGCTCATGTTTCATATCAAGTGAATCAGAAGAATCAGATTTTTTTTAAAAAGTAATTAATTCTTTATGGTATTTCTTCTATCTGTGATTGCACAAACACACATGAACTGTTTGCCAAAGCCCACAAAACAGAGCTGAAATGTATTTCTCGGTCCTGCTGCTGATCTGGTTATCTGAGGCAAATGCCTATTCAATCAAAAAAACAGCAAGAGGGGGGCCAGGCAAGGTGGCTCATGCCTGTTTGGGAAGCTGAGGCAGGAGAATCACTTGAGCCCAGGTGTGCAAGACCAGCACAACATAGTGAAACCCTGTCTCTACAAAAAATAGAAAAGTTAGCCAGGTGTGGTGGTGCGTGCCTGTAGTCCCAGCTACTCAGATGGCTGAAGTGGGAGGATCCCTTGAGCCTGAGAGGTTGAGGCTGCAGTGAACCATGATTGTGCCACTGCATTCCAGCCTGGGCAAGAGAGTAAGACCCAGCCTCAAAAACAAGAAAAAGAGCAAGCGGCAAGAGGAATAGTATGAAGCCTTGGGAAAGAAATGCCCAGCATTAATCAAATAGGTATGATTCAGAAGTAGGGCATGATGGATATTTATTATCTAGTGTTAATGGTAAAGCAATAACTTTTGGAAATGACAGCATCACTTTGGACTATGTTATTGCAGTTCTTCTCTATTTCCCACTTTGAGTAGAACTTGTGCTCAAGTTGCTAATGTTCAGAGACTTGGATTTGCCAGTGCCTTCTCTGACTCTCTTTGCTTTCAAGGCTGGGGTTGGGTGTAAATGCTGACTGTGTGTTTTCCAGTGATTTAATTAACATCTCTTTATAATATATGCTGGATTCCAACCTAGATCGGGTAGAATTAAGTGTTTTTAAAAGTTCCTGTCATCAAAGAGTTTTTAATCCAGAGTGGAAACCAGATAAACTCACAAAGATGACTAATGGTATGAGGAAGTAAGTGATACATTAAAAAAAAAAAAAAAAGAGTCCCTAAAGAAAGTGGTATTACTTTATTACTTTGGCTTCAGAGGGTGAAGAAGGCTTCGTGTGAGACGAGGGGTTTGAGCTGAGCCTGCCAGGATGGTATTTCTGGAAGTGATGCAGAGACCAGTGTGGTTTCAGCAGATGGATCCTGTGGGGGACTTGGGGAAATGAGGTTGGATTGGCAAGAGAGAGAGTTATGCAGTGCTTAAATTTAGGCCAAGGAGTTTGGATGTTAAACAATTAAGGACGTACTCTACCAAAATTGGATTTTCCAAGACCAGCATGGATTTCATGACATTTTGCCCTTTCCAATTAAGGTGATTTAAGTGTGACAATATTTAAAGTTTAACAAAGCATATATATATATAAATCAGGTAATATGTATTTTTTTCAGACTGTGTTCTAATTTGGTATTTGGAAATAGAATCATTTATCCAGTCTTCAAATATTTGCTAAATATCTGTGCCAGGCTCAGGATTGGACATTTATGGAAGAGGTCAACAATGATTTATTAGGTGCCTACTATGGGCCAGGCTCTGTTCTAGGCACTTAGGGTACAGTATAGAGCAAAAAGAAAAACACTTACTCTCACGGAGCTTTTATTCTAGTGGTATCTTAGTTTGCTAGGGCGGCCATAGCTGGGTGGCTTAAACAACAGATGTTTATTTTCTTACAGTACTGGAGGTTGGAAGTCCGTGATCAAGGTAGTGTTGGCAGGGCTGGTTTCTTCAGGGGAGCTGTGCGGGAAGGATCTGTTCCAGACTTCCTCTTGTCGACTTGTAGATGGCCCTCTTCTCCCTTTGTCTTCACATCATCTTCCCTCTGTCTGCATCCACATTTTCTCTTAAAAGAACACCGGTCATATTACATTAGGGCCTATTCTGATGACCTCATTTGAACTTAATTACTTCTATAAAGATCCTATCTCCAAATACAGTCACATTGGGCTGGGTGTGGTGGCTCATGCCTGTAACCCCAGCACTTTGAGAGGCTTAGATGGGCAGATCACTTGAGCCCAGGAGTTCGAGACCAGCCTGGGCAACACAGCAAGACTTTGTCTCTACAGAATACACAAAAATTAGCCAAGCATGGTGGTGTGTGCATGTAGTCCCACCTACTTGGGAGGCTGAGGTGGGAGGATTGCTTGACCCTGGGAGGTTGAGACCAGCTTGGGCAATGTGGCAAAACTCCATCTCTACAAAAAGCTAGCCAGGTGTGGTGGCATGTGCCTGTAGTCCCAGCTGCCTAGGAGGCTGAGGTGGAAGGATCACCTGAGACTGGAAAGTCGAGACTGCAGTGAGCTGTGATCACTCCACTGCACTCCAGCCTGGGTGATGGAGTGAGACCTTGTCTCAAAAAACAAGTAAACAAACACAATCCAAATGCAGTCACATTCTTGGATATGAAGGATTAGGACTTCAACATGAATTGTGGCTAGGGACACAGTTCCGCCTGTAACAAGTAGAAATTGGTGATGGAGCAATGAATAAACCCTAGAAGTTGGGTGGTTGTTTGCAATGTGGCAGGTGCTGTACCAGGCATGTTCGTGTGCATTTCATTGAATGCTTGTAACCAGCCTGTGAGATAGGCATTGTTATCTCCACTTTATAGTGAGGAAACTGAGGGCAGACCATATTCGTTCATAGGGAGGTTTGCTTTTGTCATAGTATGTTTAATGCTTTCGTTGGGTCAAAGCCTTGGAAATAGAAATTGAGCTACAGCTAAATGTGTAGCTGAGTTCATGGCGAATTCAGATTCAGAGCAGACCAAAGTCTGGATGTTACACTAGAGCTGGGGGTGGGGAAGGTTCGTTTGTTTGTTTTACATTAGATTCTAAGAATAAAACCAAAGATAGGAGTTTTGTTGTTGTTGTTGTTTTTGTTTTGAGACAGAGTCTCGCTCTGTCGTCCAGGCTGGAGTGCAGTGGCACAACCTCAGCTCACTGCAACTGCCACTTCGCCAGTTCAAGTGATTCTCCTGCCTCAGCCTCCCAAGTAACTGGAATTACAAGTGCACACCACCATGCCTGGCTAATTTATTTTCGTATTTTTAGTAGAGACAGGGTTTTGCTGTGTTGACCAGATTGGTCTTCAACTCCTGACTTCAAGTGGTCTGCCCGCCTTGGCATCCCAAAGTGCTGGGATTACAGGCATGAGCCACACATGTGGCCAGGAGTAATCTTTACAATTAAGTATCTTTTTTTCTCTGTAGACAGTCCAGTATATTATATAATAACATTTTTATATATAAAACATTATTATACAAATTTATAATGATAATTCTAAATAATTTATGATACATATATAATCATTTTACATATAGCGTACATTTTATATAGTACTGATCATTTTCCTTTTGATTATCTAGATTCAAATAAGTGTATAGGTCATTTTTGACCTGAACCTTTTGATTTATCCCCAGATTAGCAGCCTGCCTGGGCACTCCTCCTGTGGGAGAAATCCTCTTTGCATCATCAGCTTTGCTTTTGATTCAACCCTGCAGCTCCTCTGGTGGGCAGATTCGGATTCAGCAAACACTTACGGAGGTCCTGCCCACCATGTAGCAGGTCATTTTACATCAATCCATGTTTCTCAAAAATATGGAAAAGCAAAGGATAACATGGTGTGTGTTCTATGAACATCCATTTTATTCCATTATTTTATGAAACAAAAATCTAAATACACTGATGAATAATTTAAAACATAATTTCAACGTTGAAACAATGTAGATATATATTATGGTATAAAATGAAACATTTGCATGAACTTTTCAGCTAAAACTTGTTTCAAAGAAGTTGCTTTTGTTTTTAGTGTACCTTGAGTTCAACACAGATGGGAATGCTTACTTCTTCCACTGGGGTTCTTGGGAGAAAACACTGGAGAAGTTCTAAGCACTTAAATTTTTATTTTTTATTTTTTATTTTAGTGATGGGTTCTTACTCTGTTGTTCAGGCTGAAATGCAGTGGTGCAATCATAGCTCACTGCAGCCTTGACCTCCTGAACTCAAGTGATGCCCCTGTCTCAGCCTCTCGAGTAGCTGGGACTACAGGTATGCACCACCACACCCGGTTTGAACACTTTGTTAATCCAAATTTCATAACAACCATGTGAGGTATATGATCCTCATTTAAGACATCAGAAAACAGAAGCTGAGATAAATTATCTTGTCTTAGTTAATACAGTAAGTAAATAGCAGAGACAGATGTCAAGCTTCCTGGCTCTAATTCCAGGGCATTTTCTATTGCACTAAAGCCACTCCTTGGATGAATAGGCTCAGTCTTCATGGAGCTGGGTGGGTCTCACAGCTCTGCATTTCCACCAGTACCACCCTCCTTCATTTATTAATTCATGCACTTACCCTTTACTCGACAAATATTTATTGGGAGGTAAATTTGGGCCAGACTTTATTCCAGACCCTGATGACAAGGGGGTAGCAGTGAAGGCATAATTCGTTCCCTCATGGAGCCTACACTTTAGTGGGAGAACAGATATTCAACAAATAGTTACCAAAACATTTTTCAAAGCTGTAATAAGAGTTATAAAGGAAAAAATGTAAGGTGCCAGAAGAGGAATAAAACAGGTGAATTAATCTTGACTGATGTTCAAGGTCTCTTTCAGAAAGTTGACCTTTGAGATGAAGTTTCAAGCATGAGTTAACTGGGGGAAAACTTATTTGTACTTAAAATAGTTAGAAATTACCATCCTACAAAACCCTTCATGACAATTCTGTCTATCTCCATTAGATTTCTTCTCTGTTCTATAAGATCAAATACTCACCCTCAGGTATCACATTTATTCTTTTCTATTATATTGTTCCTACTATCTGTCCATCCATCCATCCATCCATTATCTATCTAATAAACTTTCCTTGAGCACCTGATATAAACCTGGCACTGTTGCACCCCAAATTCTTTATTTTTTCCTCTCCCTTCTCTTTTCTTTTTGACTCCTTTTTTATCTACCCCTTTATATGATTCTTGAATCTGCTATTTTTGACACCCATCTTTGATGTTATTCTCTTCCCAGTTCTCTTCCATCTCCTCCACCTTGACTAACAGTATAACTACTCATTCTATTTTCAACAAATGGAAAAGAAATAATTTTTTTTATGAAAAAAATTTTTATGAAATAAATATTTTTCTAATCAGGTGCAAGAAAATAGATACTTGTTTGTTTTTACTTTTAATTTCCTTTTTGGTTTTATCGGCTGATTGTAGTTTCTATTTCTTAATAAATAAATGCCACTAATATAAAACAAACTTTTTGGGAGATTCCATCTATCTATCTCTATCATTTATGTGTATTTTGGGTCAGTTCTTTTTTTCACTATAAATACCTGGAGGTATACAGCTCTATTTGTTTCACATAATATAGCATCTGGAACTAATGATAATTGCTTCCTAAACTTTTCACATGCTTTAAAAAGAGGCACATCATGGCCGGGCACGGTGGCTCACACATGTAATCCCAGCACTTTGAGAGGCCGAGGTGGGCAGATCACCTGAGGTCGGGAGTTTGAGACCAGCCTGACCAACATGGAGAAACCCCGTCTTTACCGAAAATACAAAATTAGCCAGGCATGGGGGCACATGCCTGTAATCCCAGCTACTTGGGAGGCTGAGGCAGGAGAATCACTTGAACCTGGGAGGCAGAGGTTGCTGTGAGCCAAGATCATGCTATTGCACTGTCATCTTTTCTAGGCCTGTTAATATGCTTATTGTACTTCTGATATAAATGTACAAATAGATTCAGAAATGCATAGCTCCAAGCTAACCTTCTTTCAGCTTCTTCTATCAAGTCCTCTTTGTCTTCTCTGTCATAACCTGGACATGAGAAATTCTGGTCAATGATATAGCATATCATCAACTATTTAGGCAAACTGCAGGAAAAGTTCTACACTTTGTTCTCTAGCTCCATACAAGTCAGTCAAATCTACCAAATCTTTGGAAAGTCTGAAGACCCAGAGTATACTACACAGTAAGTTCTACCTATCAAACGATAAGTAGAGGGGACATTACCTTATAGTCATGATGGAATATCAATAGCCTGATCTAACTGCCCATTATAAATTATTGTAATTAATAACTGCCTTTGGACATTGAGCAACAGTCTATATATGACTGTGATCCCTAAGAGAAGAGAAACAAAGTGAATTCAATGACTGCCCTGGTTTTCTGTCTGAAAGCAATTTCTAGACCACAGATCCAGGAAGGAGGGATCTGAACAGATCCTAGTAGCCTCACTGAAGTGATGAGATGAAGATCAGAGTTTGGGGAGGCTGAGGTGGTGAGAGGTAGTAGGGCAGAGTTCTGAAGAGGAGGAAGCTATGCAGAAAAAGAGCTCCAGAAATATGCATAGGAATCTCTTGAATTTTTGCTGAGTATTAGGATACAAGTATATAGAATGACGCTCTACAAGTCTGGGCAAGAAAAGACTTTTTAGTTGTAAGCTGAGTAAATCCCAGAGCACACATGAAATGGGAAAGTGTTTGTTGTCTGACTAGCCAAAGGGGAGTCCTCATTCAGCCCTGAAGCATTCAGTGGAGACCTTGGAGGCATCACAAGTTAGAAAGCAGGGCTGAACTATCCTTGGAGTGAAGGGTACTCTGGACCAGGGGTGGAAATTTTTTGTTAAATTTTCAGACAGCAAACATTTTAGGCTTGCAGGTCATATATTCTCTGTCACGACTAATCAATTGTAGTGTGAAGGCAGCCATAGACAATAGATAAGTGAATAGGTATGGCTGAGTTCCAATAAAACTTTATTAACAAAACTAGGTGGCTATCCTGTAGGCTGTAGTTTGCAGACCTCTGTTCTAGAACAGTGCTGTCTAGTAGAAATATAATGCATGCCACATATGTAGTAAAAAGAGATAAAATGAATTTTAGTAATATCTTTTACTTAACAGTATATCCAAAGTGTCATCAATAGGTAATCAATATAAAATTGTTAATGAGATACTTTGCATTCTTATTCTCATACTAGGTCTTCCAAATCCAGCGTGTATTTTATGCCTTTATCACATCTCAATTCAGATTAGACACATTTCAGTAGCCACATGTAGCTAGTGACTACCTTACTGGACAGCACAGTCCTAGCCTCTCTCTAGTAAAGCTTAAAAACAGATCTTGAAAATTAGCAATGAACTTCACTGCCTAGCAGAAGAAAGCCCAATACTATTTAAAGGAAGACAACATAATGCAAACATTTAATAATGTAATAACAATGCCAGCATCAAACAAAATTACTAGATATGCTAAAAAGCAGGAAAAAATACCTATAACAAGGAGAAGAATCAGTTAAGAGAAACAGACCTGGAAGTGACAAGGTAATGGAATTAGCAGACAAGGATGTTACAACATATTTTATTATTGTGTATAAATATTTAAAGGAAAACACAAAAATAGTTGGGTATGGCAGCTCACGCTGATAATCCTAGCAATTTGGGAAGTTGGAATGGGAGGATTGCTTGAGCTCGTAAGTTCAAGATCAGTCTGGGCAACAAAGTGATACTCCATCTCTACCAAGGATAATTTAAAAATTAGTTGGGTGTGGTAGTGCATGCCTGTGGTCCCAGCTACTTAGGAGGCTAAGGTGGGAGGATCATTTGAGCCTAGGAGGTTGAGGTCGTAGTGAGCTGTGATTGTGCCACTGCACTCCAGCCTGAGTGACAGAGTGAGACCCTGTCTCTAAATAAAATAAAATAATATAAAAAATAAATGAAAACACAAAAATAATCAGAAAAAAATGAAAGATGTAAAAAAAGAACAAAACAGGACTAAATACAACATCTGAAATGAAAATTTCACTAGATGGGATTAATAGCAGATCAGGCAATGCAAAAGAAAAGATTAGTGAACCTACAAATATAGCAACATTACCTATGCAAGATGAATCACAGAGAGAAACAAAAAACTGAAAAAAAAATGGTGAACAGAGACCCAGTGATCTATGGAATAATATCAAGCAGTCTATTATACATGGAGAAAAGGAGAAGGGACAGAAAAAGTAGTTGAAGAAATGATAGCTGAAATATTTCAAACTTTGATGAAAACTATTTCATAAATCTAAGAAGCTTAAGGAACCAGGAGCTGAAAAAAATTCATTAAAAAAAATTTAGGTCTAGGCATGGTGGCATGCACTTTTGTAGTCCCAGGTACTAGAGACGCTGAGGTGGGAAGATTGTTTGAGCCTAGGGTTTGAGACCAGCTGGGGCAACATAATAAGACCCCATCTCCATAAATAAAATGAAATAAAGAAACAAAGGCACATAATCAAGTTGCCGAAGACCAGTGTTGCACAGAAAATCTTAAAGGCAATCACAGAAGAATACACATTATATACAGAACAGACATCAGAAGGATCACAGACTTCATTTCACCTCCAGCTTTGCAAGCCTGAAGACAATGAAATAACATCTTTAGAGTGCTCAAAGAAAAAGGCAGCCTAGAATTCTATATTTAATGAAAACATCTTCAAAAACAAAGATGAAATAAAGTTTATCAGACAAAACTTGAGGGAATTTGTTGTCGGCAGATATATACAACAAGAAATGTTTAAAGGAAATTATTCAGGCGAAAGCAAAATGATACCAGATGGAAACTTGAAAGACACTCTTTCAGAAGTGGTAAATATGTGGGCAAATAGAAAAGACTGTGTTCTTATTTTTAAATTTCTTGAAAAGCTAATTGACTGCATGAAGCAAAAACAATAACACTGGATTTTTGAGATATATCAAATATATATGAATAGAAGTGAAATATTTGACCACAGCTTGAAGGACAGGATAGGGAGAAATGGAAGTCTATATAGATGCTTCTTAATTTATGATGGGGTTACATCCTGATAAACCCATCGTAAGTAGAAAATATCATAAGTCAAAACTGGCATTTTATGGACACAATGGGATGCAAAACCACAAAACACAGTATCAAAAAACACTGGCAACACAGTACACTGTAGAGTATCTGTTGTTTACCTTCGTGACTGCATGGCTGACTGGCAGCTGTGGCTTACTGCCACTGCCCAGCATTGCAACAGACTATCACACGGCATATTGCTAGCCAAGGAAAAGATCAAAATTTAAAATCCAAAGTATAATTTCTACTGAATGTGTATTGCTTTCCCACCATCATAAAGTCAAACCATTGTAAGCCTGTAGCTATAAGAGTTTTACATTACATATCAAGTAGTATAATATTAGTTGAACATGTATTATGAGTTAGAAATGCATATTTTAAAAAGTAGGAAAATTATGAAAAATAAAGTTCTATGTATATACATAAACATATATGTGTGTTTGTGTATATACATATATATGTGTCTCCAGCAATAGAGATAAAATGAAATATTAAAAAGCACTAATTAATTCAAAAGAAGCAGAAAAAAAGAAACAATAACAAGGAGAGATGAGTCTAATAGAAAATCAATAACAAATAGTAGATTTAAATTCAGCCATATTGATAATTATGTTAAGTGTAAGTGGTCTAAACACTCCAATTAAAAGTCAGAGATTGTCAGACTGGTTAAGAAAAGCAAGATCCTATTATGTGCTGTGTACAAGAAAACCACTTTATAGAACAGAAAGTTAGAATTAAAAGGATGGAAAAAGATGTACTATGCAAACATGAATTACAAGAAAACTAGACTGGCTATGTTAATATCAGAGCAGACAATATAAAAAGGAATATTACTAGGAATAAGGAGGAACTTTTCATAATGATAAAGACATCAATTCATCAGGGTGATATGACAATCCTAAATGTACTCAAACTTCAAAGTACATGTAGCAAAACCTGACAGAACTGAAAGGAAATTTTTTTAAAACCCCACAATTACAGTTACAGATTTCAATACTCTTCACTTAGCAATCAGTAAAGAAGTAAGACAGAAAATCAGCAAGGATATAGAAGACAGCACCAGTCAACTGGACCTGACTGCACTCTGTCCAATGACAGCAGAATATATATTCTTTTCAAGTTCACATGGAACATTAACCAAGAGACTACATGTTAATCATAAACAAGTTCCAACAAGTTTAAAAGTATTGAAATCATAGAGTATGTCCTCCACTCATAATGAAATTCAATTAGAAATCAGTAACAGCTATTTGAGAAATCTCCAAATATTTAGGAATTAAGCAATAGACGACTAAACAACACATGGCTCAGAGAAGAAATCACAAGAGAACTTAAAAAATATTTTGAACTGAATAAAAATGAAAACACACATATCAAAAGTGTGGGATGTAGATGTAGCTACAGCAGTGTCTCAAGGGAAATGTAAAATATTAAATGTTCATATTAGAAAATATGAAAGGTCTAAAATTAGCAATCTAAAATACTGCCTTAAAAAATCAAGACATGGAAGACAAATTAAACCCAAAGAAAACAGAAGGGAGAAAATAACAAAGACAAAAGCAGAAATCAATAAAATAGGCCCAGATGGCTTCGGTTGTGAATGCTATCAAACATTTAAGAAAGAAATATACCAATGTTTTACAAACTCTTTGAAACTAGGAGGATGAAATACTGCCCAGTTCATCTTATGAGGCTAGCATCATCTTGGTGTAAAATCTGACAGATATTACAAGGGGAAAAAAGAGAAAAACAGCAACTAGAAACTAATATTCTTCATAAACATAGATGTAAAAATTCTTAGCAAAATACTAGCAAATTGTGTGCAACACTCTCTTAAAGAAATAATGTCTCATGGCCAAGTGGAGGTTATTGCAGGAATGTATGAGCAGCTAGAGGAAGACTATTGAAGGTGGGGGTGTATGACAATGGGAAGTACAAATAAAAGTAAAATGAGAGCACCTTTGGCTCCAATAGTCTTGATTTCTATTTTGACTGTGGTCAACATTACTAAGCATTTACCACATTCCAGGAAACATGTTCAGAGCTTTATGTGGATTGTTTTGTCTTTATTAGAACCCCATGAGGTAGGTACTGTTGTTGTGGGCATTTTATAGATGAGTGAACTAAGGCACAGAGAAATTTGAGAACCTGTCTGCAGTCCCCTGGCTGTTAAGATTTGGATCGATGGTTATCAGACTTCAGACCCTGCACTCTTTATTAATGTGCCACTTTGCACAGAACTGCTCATTTTCTTTGCTTTTGCCTAGCAAGGCTTATTTCATCAATCTGAAACACTTATCCACTTTTTTGGTCCATAATTAAGAACTGATCTCTGAATCAAAATGCTGACTACTTTCAAATGCAGAATATTTCCAAAATAAAAGTATGTTTCTTAAATTACAAAAGTCATAATAGGACACTGGAAGATATGTTCCATTATCCCCTCCTCAATTTTGATGTGGTTACAAATATTGTGGTGTCCAAGAAGTGGAAAAAAATCCTTTCCCCTGCTATGTGTAGAACAAAATGCTTTCACTTTTCATTATGTATAGACCTAGATTTCAGTGCTGGCACAGTGGCTCGATGGCATATAGACCTGGGCAAGTTCTTTAAGCCCTGTGAGCTTCATTCCCCGTTTGTAAGATGGAACAGTTCTGCCTTCCACACAGGATAGTGTGAGAATTAGAAAGCTATCCAGGCACACTTCAATTTTATTTTCTTCCCTCTGCTTTTCCCTGACTTTTTCTCCTCGATGCTGCTTCCCCGGAGTCTCAGAAGTTTGAATCTCTCAAGAAAAATGTTTATCAAATTTTTAATTTTTTAATTTTTATTTTCTATGTTGACCTTATCTTACATAATTTCAAACTTGTTTTGACCATTGTCCACTGTAAGAAATATGCTTTACTTCATAAAGCAGTACATACATTATACACAAATGTATGTATTATGAACGTGATCACCCAATTTACAGTACACACTGGGAAAGTTATTATTTTGAAAGTAATAACTACACTGGGCCAATAAGAATAAAGCAGGGTGTTCTGGGAAAATTGGGCCACATGTCCCCAAATCACTTGACCTTATGTATTTGGATGCACTCTGTTTTCTTGTATTCTAGGTAATTTAAAAAATGCTTTTCAGGACCTATTACATTAATTTTGTAACCCACTAATGAGTCTAAACCGAGCATTTCTGCTTACCTCTAGAGAAGAACTTGTCTGACTACTCCAATATTCTTGCTTGCAGAAGTGCTGAAGATGAGCATACACACATACGGAGAATTTCTAGAGAATTCAGCTGCTCAGAACAAGGTGCATTCCAATTGCCAGAGCTACACTCATTCTAACTCCCTTCATTCATTCTCTAGCCATTCTTTCATTCACTCATTTGTCAAATGCTTTGAGCGCATTCTGTATTACCAAATGCTGGAAGCTATCAGACACTGGGTGCTGGGACATGGTTTCTGCCCTTGAGGAGTTCCTGTGTTCTAGTGGGACTGACACAAAAATAATCACAGGACAGGGAAATGAGTGACACCTTAGAGGTGAACAAAAGGCCTTAGGAACATGGAAGAAAGATCCACCAGCTGTGCCAGGGAGAGGGACTGGGTTCTGAGGAATAGAGTTAACATTGAAATTGATGAAGGTCTTGAGCAAGATGTGGATGCACTCAGGGAGTGAGAGGAGCTACTCAAACCGGTCAGCACGCCGCTCAAGGCAGCTCACAAGCTGATGTACACGATATTTTACTACCAGAGTTAGTATGTATGTGTATCTATTTCTGTTGTTTTTCTCAAACTTAGGTGAAACTTCATGAGCTTATGTCACTTCATGACACCCCCTCTATGTCTGTCTCCCCAACCTAGTTTTTTTTTTTTATTTTGAGACAGAGTTTCACGCTTGTTTCCCAGTTTGGAGTGCAATGGCGTGATCTTGGCTCACTGCAACCTCCACCTCCCAGGTTCAAACGATTCTCCTGCCTCAGCTTCCCAAGCAGCTGGGATTACAGGCGCCCATCACCATGCTCAGCTAATTTTTGTGTTTTTAGTAGAGATGGGGGTTTCACCATGCTGGCCAGGCTGGTCTTGAACTCCTGACCTTGTGATCTGCCTGCCTCGGCCTCCCAAAGTGCTGGGATTACAGGTGTGAGCCACCGCGACCGGCCTCCTCAACCTGATTTTTTTAACATACAACGAATGGGTGTGAGTTCCCTCTTCTCCTTTCTTCTTTCATCCAACTTACCCAGCTCTCTTTTTCTTCACAGCACTTTTCATCTTCTAAGTATACTATATAATTTACTGATCTATGATGTTGACTATCTGTTTCTTCCTAGAATGTAAGGAGAAGATTGGTCTGGAATTTTTTTTTTTTTTTTTTAACTGTAGTGTCTCCCGGTTCCTAGAAGGGTGCCTAGTATATACATGGTAGGTTCGTGATAAATGTTGGGAATGCCTTGAAAGGATTAGCAAATTTCCATATCCAGGACATAGTTGTCCTCTTAGGTTGGAAGGAAAGTGTAAAGAAAAATAAAGGCCTACAAAGGATCATTTCTAAAAGCATCCTTTTCCTCTCCTGGTTTCAACGGTACTTACTGGTCATCTGCTCTGGGTTAGCCCTGCTCTCAGATTTCAAGAAGAGCAGAACAGATCCCATCCTATTTTCATGGACGTCTCCTGCCAGAGTGGAAGCAGATGTTAATGAACTATATTATTGAAAATTTGGGATAACTGCTAAAGAAAACAAGTGGAGTATTTTATGCTTTTGTTATGAAAGCATGAAATAGCAGCACATGACGTGGCCTGGGAAGCCAGGGAAGTTATTTTTAAGCTGAGTAGAAGTCAACTCAGTGAAAGAAAGGAGTGGGAGAGAGAGCATTCAGGCAGAAGAAATACAATGACAAAGGTCATGGTGTGGGAGAGAGAATGGCTGAGTGTCCCAGGTGTGGTAGGAGCCAGGGTGAGGGAAGAGGGGCTCAGCATCATAGAGGAGGTAGGTCGGGCAGACGGCACAGCTGGGCACATGCACCAAGGGGTTGGCCCTTTAGCCAGAGAGCAAAGAGGAGCCATGGGCAGGTTGAGAGCTGGTGAGTGAAGAGAGAGTTTTGGCTAAAGCATGGACAGTGGATTGGAGAGTATGGCAGAGAGGATATAGGGAAGCAAGGTAGGAGGGTGCTGCCATGGTCGAAGCAAGATGTGATAGTTGGAGTGGAAATGAAGAGAAATGGGCAGATTAGAGAAATATTTAGGAGATAGAATTGAAGTTAATGGTTGTCCTGATTCCAAAAAAATGGGTGACAGCTTGTCCGTATAAAGTTTTGAATGTGTCTACAAACCAGAATGTAAATAAAGCAGCATCTTGACTTGTTTGTCCTTATTCTCTGTGATATGTACAAACATATTAGTAAAGAAACAAGCCTGCCTCTGGTTGGTGGGCCTTCTGGGAAGGAAAATGAGAAATACTATTGGGAAGTCCTGGTGTAATTGAGGGAGAGATAATAAAAAGGTGTGTGTGTGTGCACACTCTGGTATGGAATCGTAGAACCCTGCCTCACCTCTTTTACACCCTTTCTTCTAGGCCTGCTGCTTTCTTTCCACATATACTTTTCAGCATATACCCATTAAAATCAGTGGTTCTTTATTTTTTATATTTTTATTTATTTATTTATTTATTTATTTATTTATTTATTTATTTATTATCCTTGCCAGCAGGAAGTCAAAAATCAGTGGTTCTTAATGTTCCTTGGCCCCTATCCTGAGAATAATGCACAACCAATAAGCACAGAACATTTTATATTATATGTCAGGGGCCTTGAGACCACAGGTTGAGAATCTCAGGATAGCAGAGTTTATAAGAAAGCAATTCATAGACAAAAATACATTTAGTCAATAAATATGTGAAAAGCTGGTCAAGTCCATTAACAACAACAACAACAACAAAAAGCCAACAGAACCAATCATGAGATAGCATTTTTCCTGTCTCAGATTGGCAAAGTTTCAAAGGCTTGATAGTTCCTACCTTTGGCCATTGTGGGCGGAGATGGGCACTCTTGTAATAACCCTGGGCGAACATAAAATGAAACAACTTTTTAGAGAGCAATTAGGCAGTAGCTTTCAAAATTTTAAATGCATAGGTTCTTTAAACCTACTAATTTGAAGTCTAAGAAACTGTCCTTTAGGAAAACAAACATAGATATGCAAATAGTCAAGGATGTTCACTGCAGCAACAACTAGGAAATTAGGAACTGCTTGAATGACCACCAACAAAGAAATGGTTCAATTAATTTTTAAATATACCCATCCCATACAGTGGAATGCTGTGTAGTCAAAAAGAATGAGATCTATCTGTACTGATAATTAAGTGAAAAAGGCAAGTTGCAGACCAACATATGTGGCACAATACTTTCTCTATTAGAGAACTCACAAAACATTATTTGTGTTGGACATAAATGCCTTTTTTTTTTTTTTTTTTTTTTTTGAGATGAAGTCTCGCTCTGTAGCCCAGGCTGGAGTGCAGTGGCACAACTCAGCACACTGCAAGCTCTGCCTCCCAGGTTCACGCCATTCTCCTGCCTCAGCCTCCCGAGTAGCTGAGACTACAGGTGCCCGCCACCACACCCAGCTAATTTTTTGTATTTTTAGTAGAGACGGGGTTTCACCGAGTTAGCCAGGATGGTCTCGCTCTCCTGACCTCATGGTCCACCCACCTTGGCCTCCCAAAGTGCTGGGATTACAGGCGTGAGCCACTGTACCCGGCCCATAAATGCTTTTGTATATATTTGTGTATGCTTAGATAAAATATACGTGGATTTCTCTGAAACTCATAACGGGGATTAACTCTGGGGAGTAGGTTTTGGTTGAGGAGATTGAAATATTCTCCTTTTAATTTTATGCACTTCTATACAGTTTGAACTATTTTAAAATTTGAGCTGTGCCTCAGTCTCCTCCCCTGATTAAAAGAGTTCAGTGACATCCCAGTGTTTTGGGGATCAAGTCCAAACTCCTGAATGTGGCACTGCAGGTTTTCTTGGCCTGGCAATGTGTCTGCCTCTTCAGTATCTTCTGCAACCCTCCAACCCGTAGACTCTGTTCTCACTGGAACTCACTAGGATGTGGGGTTCCCCAGGTGCTCTGTCGCCCAGGCTGGAGTGCAATGGCGCAATCTCGGCTCACTGCAACCTCCTCCTCCCGGGTTCAAGTGATTCTTGTGCCTCAGCCTCCTGAGTAGCTGGGATGACAGGTGTGCACCGCCAGACCCAGCTTATTTTTTCAGTAGAGACGGGGTATTGCCACGTTGGCCAGGCTGGCCTCGAACTCCTAGCCTTAAATGATCAGCCTGCCTCGGCCTCCCAAAGTGCTGGGATTACAGGCGTGAGCCACCGCACCCGGCCAGGATTCTCCATGACTTCTGACACGCTTTAGCTTTACAGAGGATGCTCGTGGCCTGTAGTGGCATCCTCAGCTGCCAAGGCTCAGTGTGTCATCTTATCTGGAAGATTTGGCCCACTCACCTCTATCCATCTGGGTACCATGCTGCTCCTAAATGCTCCCAGGTACCCCAGGCATACCTCCTGTGTTCTATCACTTGTGCCCTCCTGGGTATCAGTCTCCTGTTGCTCCCTAGGTGACAGCACCCTGAAGGCAGAGGCTCTGCTTTGCGTCTCTGTGTCCTTATTGCATGCATGGCTCACTACCTGGCCCCAGGAGGCCCTCCCTCGGAAAGCATCCACCCCCGACCCCCACTTCATGGGATCCACTCATTGGCAGCCTCAAAGAAGTAAGAGAGACTGAGTTTTAAGTCCTTGCAAAGGCTGGGCATGGTGGCTCACGCCTGTAATCCCAGCACTTTGGGAGGCCGAGGCGGGCGGATCACGAGGTCAGGAGAGCGAGACCATCCTGGCTAACTCGGTGAAACCCCGTCTCTACTAAAAATACAAAAAATTAGCCGGGCGTGGTGGCAGGCGCCTGTAGTCCCAGCTACTTGGGAGGCTGAGGCAGGAGAATGGCTTGAACCCGGGAGGCGGAGCTTGCAGTGAGCGGAGATAGCACCACTGCACTCTAGCCTGGGCTACAGAGCAAGACTCCATTTCCAAAAAAAAAAAAAAAAAAAAGGCCTTGCAAATGACTTCTTTACATAGAGTCTAAATTAAAATTTGGAATCACAAAACACAGCATTTTAGAATCTGGAAAGGATTTAGGAGTTATCTAGGGAAGTTGTTTTCAATCAAGAGTTGGTGAACTAGTACAAGTCTGAGGCACAGTTTTCACACTGCAGGGCAAAATGAGAAAAACATGAGCAATGGAGCAGATTAAAAAAATAAAAATCAGGTTACATGCATTACGTGTAATGAGGTTTCTTATTCAGAGAGTATGTTGCCCTCCTCCCATTTTAAGGTTATTTATGGATGATATGCTAGTAGGTGGTTGTGGTGTGTTTTTATTTCCTTGGTACCCCTGCATTAGTTGTTAGTTCCTTCTTGATTTTTTTTTTTTTTTTTTGAGTTTAATTGGTCTATTAAATCTAAAGTTCTGGAAACCCTAGCTCTTGTGTCTTTCCCCCTCAGAACTGAGATCCAGAGAGATGATGACTTTGCCCATAAACCGAACAAATAAATACATGTGTCAGTCCTGTGTCCTTCTGCTATGGTATGTAGTGCAGTTGTGTACTTTAAAAAATATTGTCTATATTTGGTGTGATTGGTTTTCTGTTCAGCATTTTAAATTCAGAAATGAACCAGTCAGTTAACATATTTGTTGTATTGCAATTGGAAACAGGCTTGCTCTCTCAGAAGCGTCTGTAACCATATGGTATTACTGTCTGTCAGTATTTGGTGAAGTTTTAAGAAATGTCAGAGTTCTGAAGTTATGTATTAAATATATGTAATGTTATTATTGACTTTGATATGAAAATAAAGACTGTTCTCTTTCAATTTTTGAATGCTTACTAAGTTTGAAGATGCTGTAAGCACCTTAAAAAAGAATTTAAATGACTGAATTTGGCTATTGCTGTAATTCTGCTTTTTAACATCTGAATACTGTTCAACTGAGAAATTCCACTTCTAAGAGCTTATCATAAGAAAATAATGAGAGATACATTATGCAGAGATGTATGTACAAAGCTGTTCATTAAAGCATTTGTGTTAAACATCAGAAATATCTTAAATGTCCAATAATAGGAAATTGGTTAAATACATTTTGTTACAGTCATTTAATGAAAAGTACTTTGATTATTAATAGTGGCTGTACAGTGGACCCTTGAACAACATGGGTTTGAACTCTGCAGGCCCACTTATGCATGGATTTTCTTCCTCCTCTGTTGCCCTTGAGGCAGCAAGACCAACCCCTCTTCCTTTCCCTCAGCCTGTTCAACGTCAAGACTACGAAGATGAAGACTTTTTTTTTATTTTATTTTTTGAGACAGAGTCTTGCTCTGTCTTCTAGGCTGGAGTGCAGTGACGTGGTCTTGGTTCACTGCAGCCTCTGCCTTCCAGGTACAAGTGATTCTCCTGCCTCAGCCTCCTGAGTAACTGGGACTACAGGTGTGTGCCACCACACCCAGCTAATTTTTGTATTTTTAGTAGAGATGGGGTTTTGCCACGTTGGCCAGGCTGGTCTCAAACTGCTGACCTTGTGATCCACCCACCTTGGCCTTCCAAAGTGCTGGGATTACAGGCGTGGGCCACTGCACAGGGCCAAAGGTGAAGACTTTTATGTTGATCCATTGCCACTTAATGAATAGTAAATATGTATTCCCTTCTTTATGATTTTCTTAGTAACATTTTCTTTTCTCTAGCTTACTTTATTGTAAGAATACAGCATGTAATACATATAACATACAAAATATGTATTAATTGATGGTTTATGTTATTGGTAAGGCTACTGGTCAGCAGTAGGCTGGCAGTAGTTAAGTTTTGGAGAAATTGAAAGTTATCTGCAGAATTCTGACTGTGGGATTTGTGGGGGGATAGGTACCCCTAATCCCTATGCTGTTCAAGGGTCAGCTGCATTTTTATCTTTTACGTTCTTGTCTAAATTTTCTAATTTTATCTACCACAATTATATTTATATAACTAAAAAGTGATAAAATTTGACTAGCTCAATGCTTTGTACAGAATAATGTTCCTTGTTTTTTTTTGTTTGCTTTTTTTCAACTTGACATTGTTGGTTAATATAATTTGACAGCCAATCAAAGTTCAGTATATGCAGATTCTAAGTTGTAATTTTTCGATTTCACCTTTTACATCTTCTATTTTTATGTAATTGTTCTTTCCTGAGACTGAACTGCTGTAAATCAGCACATAGTCCAAGGGGAAGCTGTTATTTTCGCTTTCAGCACTGTGCTCTCATGCAAGTTCTTATTGGAGGTTCTAATTAAATATCAATAGGGACAAGCACCATAAACTCAAAGATCTACAAGACATTTGAAGAAGTAATTATCTAAATATTTCTTTTTCTCCTTTTTTTTTTTTTTGAGATAGAGTCTCACTCTGTCTCCCAGGCTGGAGTGCAGTGGTGTGATCTCTGCTCACTGCAACCTCCGCCTCGTGGGTTAAAGCGATTCTCCTGTCTCAGCCTCCCAAGTAGCTGGGATTACAGGTGCACACCACCACGCCCAGCTAATTTTTGTATTTTTAGCAGAGATGGGGTTTCACTATGTTGGCCAGGCTGGTTTCTAACTCCTGACTTCAGGTGATCTGCCTGCCTCGGCCTCCCAAAGTGCTGGGATTACAGGCGTGAGCCACCACGCCCAGTCAATATTTCTTTTTTTCTCTAGACCCAACTGCATCTTAGCTCAGAGTAGGAATATTGGCCATGGGATTTTCTAGGCTTGCAGCCTGTTGGCCTAAAAACTAGAAAGAAGCATCCTTAGTGTTTCCAGCCCCAAAGTAGTCTCCTTGAAAAAGGAAGATAGTAGGAGCTTGATTATATCGTGACTGTGTATGCCTGTGTCTGTGCCCACTTGTGTGTGTGTCAGAGAGGGAGGGAAGGTGAGTTGGAATGGGTAAATGGGTTTCTGGTATCTTTGGCACTAGGTTAGTTTGCCTTTTTATAGCTCACAATCTCCAATCGTTCTTCCTAGTAGCTATCCTACTTTTAAATAAAGAATTAGGCTCGGCACGGTGGCTCATGCCTGTAATCCCAGCACTTTGGGAGGCCAAGGTGGGTGGATCACCTGAGGTCAGGAATTCGAGACCAGCCTGGTCAACATGGCAAAACCTTATCTCTACAAAGAATACAAAAATTAGCCAGGCATGGTGGCGGGCGCCTGTAATCCCAGCTACTTGAGAAACTGAGGTGGGAGAATCGCTTGAATCTAGGAGGCGAAAGTTGTGGTGAGCCGAGACTGCACCACTGTGCTTCAGCCTGGGCGGCAGAGTGAAACTCCATTTCAAAAAAAAAGAATTGATTACTTGTTCTACATCTGATTCTCTAGATTGGAAGAGACACGAGGGCAGAACCATGTCTTTCCCTCTCTCCCACTATTTCCTCAGGGCCTTTTTGTATATACAGTGAAGATTTCATAAATATTTGTTGAATGAATGCCTGTATGGGTTTTAAAAACTTGTCTTTCTCCTCTTTTTTTTTTTTTTTTTTTCAACCCGGCTAACAGCTTCTATGGCTGTTGTAGCTTGCTTTCTTCTTCTTCTTGCTACTTCTTCTTCTTTTTTTTTTTTTTTTGAGACGGAGTCTCTCTGTGTCTCCCAGGCTGGAGTGCAGTGGCGCGATCTTGGCTCACTGCAAGCTCCGCCCCCTGGGTTCACGCCATTCTCCCGCCTCAGCCTCCCAAGTAGCTGGGACTACAGGCGCCCGCTACCACGCCCGGCTAATTTTTTGTATTTTTAGTACAGACGGGGTTTCACTGTGTTAGCCAGGATAGTCTCGATCTCCTGACCTCGTGATCCACCCGCCTCGGCCTCCCAAAGTGCTGGGATTACAGGCTTGAGCCACCGCGCCCGGCCTTCTTGCTACTTCTTGAAGCCATTTCTAGACGAGAACTACACCATCAGACTGAAAGAGGTACTTGGCTGCTTCTGCAGCAGAAGGTAGGCCCACCCTCCATCTGTAGTGATCTCAGAAGGGCGGGATCTAGGCCTCAGCCTTGTTTGTGGATTGAGGTTTGCTCCTCCTTTTTTTCTAGCTGTTCCTAAGCTCTAGGTAGTGCTGTACCAAAAGCCAAGGATCTGTCTCAACGTCTGCAGTAACACTGGGCTGCCCTAAACACAGTTGCCTTTTTAGGAAAACTGATTTGGATGAGAACAACCATCTTTAATTTGTGCAACGTACTGTCTTTTATCATGGAAGCGCATGGTGAAGGCAGAGGTTTTTGTTTACTGCTGTTTCCACCCTTAAGAACCGTGCGTGAATGCCCGCTCTGTGAGCCCTCAGAATCTACTGGCCGAATGAGTGCATGAAGGAGGAAATGTGCTCAGAGCTGCTGTGTGTCATCCTGTGTTTGAAGTGCTCTTGCAGCTATCATTCATCCAGTTAAGAATTTGAAATGTGTGCTATTTATGACAAAGGTGACACTTTGCTTATCCTTTCCCCAAAATTACAGTTCTAAAACTTTCCTATACAATCCTTCTAAATTGGATGACAATTGTCCCATTTTCCTTTTCAAGATGTACCAGACTATTAATATTGGTGACCATGGGCTAGGGAGTATGTTCTTAATAAATTTACAAATCTTCTGATCAACTATGGACTTTACAAATAGAACAAATCAATTTTTAAATAAAATTCTCTCTCTCTCTCTCTATATATATATATTTGTTTTTGTTTTTGTTTTTTTTAGACGGAGTCTCACTCTGTTGCCCAGGCTGGCACAATCTCCAATCGTTCTTCCTAGTAGCTATCCTACTTTTAAATAAAGAATTAGGCTGGGCACGGTGCAGTACAGAATCTCGGCTCACTGCAACCTCTACCTCCTGGATTCAAGCAATTTTCCTGCCTCAGCCTCCAGAGTAACTGGGATTACAGGCATACTCCACCATGCCCCGCTGATTTTGTATTTTTAGTAGAGATGAAGTTTCACCATGTTGACCAGGCTGGTCTTGAACTCCTGACCTCAAGTGATCCACGGCCTCGGCCTCCTGAAGCGCTGGGATTGCAGACATAAGCCACTGCGCTTGGCCAAATGCTCTACTTTTTAATCAATGTTTTCCATAATAGGGATTTTTGCTATGTGCTTTAGAAATTAGAGAACAAATGGTGATAATATATGCTAAACTTAAAATTAGTATGCCTCCTTTTATAGACAACAAGAACTTTGTCACTTCCCAGTTTGTCTTGTCATTCAGGAGGCTCAGAGCTACGATCTGTGCCCACTCGTGCTGCCTATTCTTAACTTTGATTTCCTGAAGCAGGGATTTCATCTCCATTTCCCCTCATCACCTGTTCTTTTAACTGTTTAAAAACAGCATTACATTTTGTTGAAAGTGGCCTCAAATTCTTTTTGGTAGAAGGGAAATTATAATTCGTGAGAAGAAAAAAATGTTCCTAACTATTCTCAGGTGCGTTTAAGGGCTGCATTCCATGATGCTATCAATGCCTCTTTCAGCTCACAGGATATCAGCCCTCTTAATGAGCCTGATGTTGCTAGTATCACAGGCACCGGAAAATATGCACATTATGCTGGAGCAGTAGAATGCAACAGAAAGAGCCCTGGGCTTGAAGTATGCAGAACTGGTTCTTGTTACAACTCCTCTTACTAGTGGGGTATGTTACTTAGCCTACTTGGACAAGTTACTTAGCCTCTGTGTGCCTCAGTTTCTCTTCTATTGGGTATAAAATCACGTGCGATACCTATTGCAGTGGATTCTCATGATGTGAAATGACATAATGTATGCCAGTGTGTTTTGTAAACATTGCAATTGTCTGCATTTTTTTTTTTTTTTTTTTTTTTTTGAGATGGAATCTCGCCTTGTCACCCAGGCTAGAGTGCAGTGGCATAATCTCAGCTCACTGCAACCTCCGCCTCCCGGGTTCAAGTGATTCTCCTGCCTCAGCCTCCCATGTAGCTGGGATTACAGGTGTGCACCACCATGCCCAGCTAATTTCTGTATTTTTAGTAGGGACAAGGTTTCACCATGTTAGTCAAGCTGATCTCGAACTCCTGACCTCATGATCCGCCCCCCTTGGCCTCCCAAAGCACTGGGATTACAGGCATGAGCCACTGCACCGAGCCAGTTGTATGCACTTTTGTGTCCCCCACAAGTCTGTAAGTTCCTCAGAATCAGGGGCTGCATCTTGTTCAGATATGTGCTCGCAGGGCCTGGTTTTTTGACCTAAAGATGCACTTTGAGAGAAGGTCCTAGGCCGGGCGCAGTGGCTCATACCTGTAATCCCAGCACTTTGAGAGGCTGAGGCAGGCAGATCACCAGAGGCCAGGAGTTTGAGATCAGCCTGGCTAACATGGTGAAACCCCATCTCCACTAAATATACAAAATTAGCTGCGTGTGGTGGTGCACGCCTGTAATCCCAGCTACTTGGGAGGCTGAGGCAGGAGAATCGCTTGTACCCAGGAGGTGGAGGTTGCAGTGAGGTGGGATTGAGCCATTGCACTCCAGCCTGGGTGACAGAGTGAGACTCGGACTCCAAAAAAAAAAAAAAAAAAAGAGAAGTTCCTAAATGTAGCTGACACTATGTTACTCATTGTTTTCTTGCAGAAAAGCCTACTGGTGTTTGTTTATTAACAAACCAGGTCATTGTTCAGCTGGGTTTCATTGAGTGCCTTCTGTGTGCTTTCTCTTGCCCCTGGGGTGTTCAGCTGAGAAAGAAGTATGGATGATAAGCAAAGAAAAATGGAAACCCACACATTATGGATTCATATGTGTCTGAGGTCACAAAATGGTGACTTAAGGGAAAAATCTGCTTCTAGACATGATTTCTTTGACTCAAACACTAATTTTTAAAAATGTAAACCAACAATTTAAAATCCAGAAATTTAGATTTTGCTTTCTCTTGAAAATGTACAGAGCTGGTCACACCAAGTCAGGCCCTCCGTGGAGACAATGGAACAGTGCGGCACTGCTGCAGCCACTGCAGGCTTACCACGGGGGTGGCCCCATCATTCCTCATCCTCTCCCGAACACCAAGGCAGATAGGAAGTGCTGCTATCATCACATTTGTTATGCTTGTACTTAGGTAGCATTTATTGCATACCAGGCACTAGTCTGAGCACTTTGGTTAACTATCATCCATCTGTCTATCTGTCTGTCTATCTATCTATCCATCCATCTTTCCATCTATCTATCTACCTAGCTACCTACCTATCTATCTATCTTAAAGGTAAGGAAGGCTGGGTGTGGTGGCTCACACCTGTAATCCCAGCACTTTGGAAGTCCAGGCGGGTGGATTGCTTGAGTCCAGGAGTTCCAGCAGCCTGGCCAACATGGCAAAACTGTGCCTTTACAAAAACCACAAAAAATTAGCCAGGTGTGGTGGTACACGCCTGTAACCCCAGCTACTTGGGAGGCTGAAGTGGGAGGATCACTTGAGCCTAGGAGATCAAGGCTGCAGTGAGCTGTGATGAGGCCACTGTGTACCAGCCTGGTCAACAGAGCAAGACCTTGTTTCAAAAAAAAAAATAGGCTAGGTGCGGTGGCTCATGCCTGTAATCCCAGCACTTTGGGAGGCCAAACTGGGTGGATCACCTGAGGTCAGGAGTTTGAGACCAGCCTGACCAACATGGTGAAACCCCATCTCTACTAAAAATAGAAAAATTAGCCGGGCGTGGTGGTGCCTGCCTGTGGTTCCAGCTACTTGGGAGGCTGAGGCAGGATAATTACTTAAACCCGGGAGGTAGAGGTTGCAGTGAGCCAAGATTGCGCCACTGCACTCCAGCCTGGGTGATAGAGTAAGACTCTGTCTCAATAAATAAATAAATAAATAAATAAAAATAAAGGTAAGGAAAGTGAGGCACAGTTAGTGTGTGGTGGTCCAGGATTCAAACCCTGGCTGACTGGTTCTCCAAGTTGTTGCTCGTAACCGCTCAGCTATATCGAATCTCAGTACTCCTGTTGTGGGGAAGATATCAGGCATCAAGCCTAATAGAAATGTAAACTTGTACCTGAGTCTCTTTTCCAGGACACCATGTTCTGTTTAATTAGAGAGGGAGTCATAAACGAAGTGATTTTGTAGAATTTTTCTTTTTTTTTTTTTTTGAGATGGAGTCTTGCTCTGTTGCCCAGGCTGGAGTGCAGAGGCATGATCTCGGCTCACTGCTACCTCCAACTCCTGGGTTCAAGCGATTCTCCTGCCTTAGCCTCCCGAGTAGCTGGGACTACAGATGCCCACCACCACAGCTGGCTAATTTTTATATTTTTAAGTAGAGACAGGGTTTCACCATGTTGGCCAGACTGGTCTCGAACTTCTGACCTCAGGTGATCCGCCCGCCTTGGGCTCTCAAAGTGTTAGGATTACAGGCACAAGCCACCGCACCTGGTGTGATTTTGTAGAATTTTAAAGATAAAGAGTCCAGGCCTGTTAAACACACCATACAAAGGCCTCTTTGGAGATGCCGGGGTAGCACATATTGAGAGAAAGCAAGGTTAACTTCACCGAAGATGGGTGCAAACAGAAGCGCTGCAGCGGAGACCCATGACTTGTAGCTTGGATCAGATACCTGAGGAAAGTAGATTGACCTGGGTGCGTTAGGGAGGGCGGCAATAAGGCCCTGTTTGACCAAGGTGATGTGGGCTGAATCGGCATCCTTACAGGAGTCCTGCCGAACTTCATTCATTGCTTTCACAATATAAGTCAGTCGATTTTGTAACACAGGTGTCCCTATAATACTGGCCTGACTGTTTACTTCTGCTTCAGTCCCTGAGCATATGAGCAAATACTTCAGGCACTATAACGAGCAGAAACTTGAGACAGAGCTTATCTTGTAATGCTAGGTCTTGCATCATATCCAGGGTGTGGTGTTACTTTAGATGGCAAGTTAAATAATTACGTGTTTTCAGATTGAGCAAACAGTGCCTGTGCTCTGAGAAGGCTAAGGATCTATACTTTGAGAGCCCAGTAAATTTACTTATTCAGTGGGACAGTAGGCTCAGGACATGGGTATGTCAAATGGTCTCAATAAATTACATATAAAAACATACACACAGATACATACATATATGTGTGTATATAGATATGTATGTGTATGTATAGATACATACATATGCATGTGTATGTAGAGAGAGATATATATGCTTATGTTAAATATTTATGTATCACCTTGTATATGATCGTACTTACTTACAAAACAGCCCAGAAAAGCTTGGAGATGTTAAGTGAATCAATTAAAGCTAATTCAGGCAAGCCTCAGTCATTGACCCACCCAATATGTACCGTCTTTGTGATATGTAATATATTTAGTATAGTAGTTTGTGTTTTTGATGTTCCCTAACAACATAATAAAGTAAAAAAAAATAATGTTGAAAAACATGAGGGTCACCCTAAACTGCTTTCTTTAGAAAATACAAATGTGACATTCTTTTATTAGTTATATTATTGTCTTATTCTATTATTATTAATTCATTACATTCTTTTAAATAGCTACATTTTTTATTCTCTTATTCTATTACTCTTTCTTTCTCTTGGACAGAGAGATTGGAACTGTGTCTTACTCTGTGTTTTTTAATAGGACTTGTCAACTATTGTCATGCAGTGAATGTTCATAAGCATCAGCAGTGATGAAAGGCAGCCCCACCCCTGCCTGGGCTCTGTTTCCTTGGTTTATTGCTCTTAGATAATTTCTTCCTTTTTCTATTTTTGCATTTTCAAGAACAATGCAAGGCATGATAGTTATCTGATTCCGTTCTTTTAAAACACACTTGAAATATGACAATTGCTTGTTATTCTAGCTTGATAACAAATCTAGGGGCAAACTATTGAGCACTGATTTGTCCTTTTCTTCCTCATTCCAGCTACTATGGACCTAAAGTGGAGGGCTTTGACATTTTCTGCTTAATTGGGCTGCATGTCACTGCTGTTCTTAGAAGTGGCTCCGGGACGCAGGTGCTGGTTTCTTGGATCTCCTTTGCTGGAATTTTACGTGTCTTGTTTTGTTGCTGTACCAGCTTTGTGGATCAGCCAACATCCTTGACTTGCCCTGTGGGGAGTAAGGTGGGACACATCTTGGATTGCTCTATTCCAGGGGTGTCCAACCTTTTGGCTTCCCTGGGCCACATTAGAAGAAAAATTGTCTTGGGCTACACATAAAATACACTATCACAGCTGGGTGCAGTGGCTCACGCCTGTAACCCCAGCACTTTGGGAGGCCGAGGCAGGCAGATCACGAGGTCAGGAGATCAAGACCATCCTGGCTAACACGGTGAAACCTCATCCCTACTAAAAAATACAAAAAATTAGCCAGGCATGGTGGTGGGCGCCTGTAGTCCCAGCTGCTCGCGAGGCTGAGTCAAGAGAATGGCAAGAACCCATGAGGCGGAGCTTACAGTGAGCCAAGATCGAGCCACTGCACTCCAGCCTGGGTGACAGAGCGAGACTCCGTCTCAAACAAAACAAACAAAAAAACACTATTACTAAAATAGCTGATGGGCTTAAAAAAAAAAAAAATAAAACAAGTCGCAAAAAAACCTCATAATGTTTTAAGAAAATTAATGAAGTTCCACTGGGCCACATTCAAAGCTGTCCTGGGCTACATGTGCCCTGAGGGCCGTAGGTTGAACAAACTTGCTCTATTCCCTTTGTAGTAGATGCCATCTAAGTGTGGGTCTCCTTTGCTTGGGTCATTCAGGTGTTCAGGACTTTTTATGCTCCTTTTGGAAGGTCCTCAAATGTCTCCATAAAGACATTTGGTGCACTTAAAGCTATGTTAGTGGAAGGATGAGCTCACCTCCCAAAGGATGTGGGCCCTACCTTCTCAGAACCAGAAAAGGGAAGGCCATAACTGGAGCAGTAACCTACCGCAGCTGAGTCTCAGTTTCCTCATCTGTGAAGTGTGAGAGTCAAGCAAAATTGCCTCCAAGATCCTTTTCTGCTCAAATATTCATTGAGCCAAAGAAGGTTAAGAACACATATAAATTGAGAGTTCTATAATTTTAAGATTCATCTGGAAAAATGACACTGCAACCTCTGCCTCCTGGGGTGAAGTGACTCTCATGCTTCACCCTCCCCAGTAGCTGGATTTCAGGCACACACCACCATGCCTGGCTACTTTTTTGTATTTTTAGTAGAGATGGGTTTTCACCATGTTGGCCAGGCTGGTATCAAACTCCTGACCTCAAGTGATCCATCCTCCTCAGCCTCCCAGAGTGCTAGGATTATAGGTATGAGACACGGCACTTGGCTGGGATTGTCTCTTTAAAATGGAAATACTACTATCTACAGAGCAGCATTGTTGTAAGGATTTAGTACATGTTCATAGTACATTTGAGGTGCTACAAGCCTAGCTGGCCCATAGCAGTCATTCTGAAAATGGCAAAAGTTACTAGGATGACAGTAATCTTGTGATTACTTGTGACCACATGGTTTTTGGACTAGCTAAGGGTTTGAAATAGATTCGATCTAAGGAAGATGACATATGCAGAATTCTTTGAAGTAAAAGAAGGGCTAAGAATGACTTCGAGGGTAGAGTAGCTACTGAAATAAATGATGCAAAGGATGTGATTTTAAAAATTCCAATGAGGGTCTGGGCATGGTGGCTCATGCCTATAATCCTAGCACTTTGGGAGACCGAGGTGGGCAGAGCACCTGAGGTCAGGAGTTTGAGATCAGCCTGGCCAACATGATGAAACCCCATCTTTACAAAAATACAAAAATTAGCCAGGCATGATGACGGGTGCCTGTAATCCCAGCTACTCAGGAGGCTGAGGCAGGAGAATCACTTGAACCTGGGAGGCAGAGGTTGCAGTGAGCCGAGATTGCACCATTGCACCTCAACCTGGGTGACAGGGTGAGACTCCGTCTCAAAAAAAAAAAAAAAATTCAGATGAGGGGCTCTGATGGACGAGATAATTTATTCATTTATTACCCATGTATACACTTGTAACAGTGTCAATATTTTGATGAGAAAATCTCATTATCAGTTTTGTGCCTTGTACATGATTTATCTCCTGGACACAGTCATTCTTTGTATTCAATGATGGTGACAGGCCAGGCATAGTGGCTCATGCCTGTAATCGCAGCACTTTAGGAGGCTGAGATGGGGAGACCACTAGAGCCCAGGAGTTGCAGACCAATTTGGGCAACATAGCGAGACCCCTGTCTCAAAAATAAATTAGCTGGATGTGCATGTACCTGTGTCTTCTCAGCTACTCAGGAGGCAGAGGCAAGAGGATCACTTGAGCCCAGAAGTTTGAGGCTGCAATGAACTGTGATTGTGCCACTGTACTCCAGCCTGGGTGACAGATTGAGACTCTGGTTTTTTTTGTTTTTTTGTTTTTTGAAAAAAGATGGTATATTGATGACATATTGTCTCAGTCCATTTTGCATTGCTACTCAATATCTATCTGTATCTATATCTAGAGAGAGGTTTATTTGGCTCATGGTTCTGTAGGCTGTATCAGAAGCATGGCACCTGTATCTGTTCTGATGAGGGCTTTAGGAAGCTTCCACTCATGGAAGAAGGTGAAAAGGAGCTGGAGTGCGCAGATCACATGGCAAGAGGAGGGGCAAGAGAGAGAGGGAACTAATAGAAGAAGAAGTCACTCATTACCAAGAGAAAGGCACCTAGCCAAGCTTCATGTTTGGGCCCCAGGACCCAAACACCTCCCACCAGGCCCCACCTCCAAACACTGGGGATCAGATTTCAACATGAGATTTGAAAGGAACAAATGTCCCATATCACGTGTGGTTACTTTTGTTATCCATATAGAGATGAATGTATCTGAAAAGACCAACCCAGGATAAGCAGTTCTTTTTTCCAATACTCAAATATGAAGATTGGCTTTATTTTGCAGCTACTGTCAATGTTTATCACACCTGTCAGGTTTATTGTTTCTGCAAACATCTTTTTTTTTTTTGAGATGGAATCTTGCTCTGTCATCAGGCTGGAGTGCAGTGGCACAATCTCGGCTCACCGCAACCTCTGCCTCCCGGGTTCAAGCGATTCTGCTTCCTCAGCCTCCCCAGTAGCTGGGACTACAGGCACCTGCCACCAGTTTAGTTTAGGTCTTCTTTACCTGGGCTCTCTCTTAGGAGATGTTTCATGTCCTTGAAATTCTTTGCAGAATTGCTTGTGTATGAGCATATTTGTATTTTGGGGGAATGCTGGCCAGAGAAAAGGGATCAGACTCAAAACAACAACAACAAGAACAACAAAACACAAAAAAGCCAAGAATTGCCACTGAGAGTGTCTCAGACTAGGGAAGAATAAAAATGATGTCACAAGATGGAAAGATGGCATAACACAGGCACAGAGAGGTCCCTAAGTACCCATCTACTTCTGCAGCTTTCATACAACTTCCACATATTCTGCTCCCTCTAACACACAATGTAATGGTTGAGTCTCTGGCAAGTTTTTACGGTTTCAGATCAGCTCTTTATGACATAACCCAGGGTCTGGTTGAGTGGTCTGGAGGATCACTGGTGAATGGATGGATGTGGAGACTTTGCGCGTTTCCCTTTGTCCCTATAAAGGGCACCTTTGCTGTTTTACAGGAAGCCTAAAGTATCAGAGAATAAAGTTTCCAGGGAAATAAATGAAAATTGATTGGCTGGGCGCGGCGGCTCATGTCTGTAATCCCAGCACTTTGGGAGGCCAAGACGGGTGGATCACAAGGTCAAGAGATCGAGACCATCCTGGCCAACATGGTGAAACCCTATCTCTGCTAAAAAATACAAAAATTAGCTGGGCATGGTGGCGGATGCCCGTAGTCCCAGCTACTGGGGAGGCTGAGGAAGGAGAATCACTTGAACCTGGGAGGCAGAGGTTGCAGTGAGCCGAGATTGTGCCACTGCACTCCATCCTGGAGACAGAGCGAGACTCCATCTCAAAAGAAAAGAAAGAAAAAAGAAAAGAAAATTAATTTTGACACCAACAACCTAAAAGTGTAAAGTAAAAGTGGCAGGATGAGATTTTTAAAAAAAGAAGAAAAAGTGCTTGTTTTCCAGGTTTCATTTGCAAAGAGAATAAGTCCTTTGTGTCTGGCTTTGTCTGAAGGCCAGCAGGGGCCCCAGGGCCACACCCTAAGGTGGTTTTGGCTCCATTCACTCTCTTCCTGCTCCTTTCTCCTCCTCTCTCTCTCTTTCTCTCTCTCTCTCTCACACACACACACACACACACTCATCTTTAAAAGGCACAACCAGGGCTGGGTGTGGTAGCTCACGCCTGTAATCTCAGCACTTTGGGAGGCCAAGACAGGTGGATCACTTGAGGTCAGGAGTTCGAGATCAGCCTGGTCAGCATAGTGAAACCCCATCTCCACTAAAAATTCAAAAATTAGCTGGGTGTGGTGGCATGCGCCTGAAGTCCCTGCTACTAGGGAGGCTGAGGCAGGAGAATCGCTTGAACCCGAAAGTGGAGGTTGCAGTGAGCTGAGATTGCGCCACTGCACTCCAACCTGGGTGACAGAGTGAGACGCTGTCTCAAATAAAATAATAATAATAAAAGGCACAACCTTTATTATATCCCTAGTGTCAGGATATGGAACATCTTAAGGAGATGTTGACTGCCATAAATCTAGACTGGGAAAGAAAGTGGATTTTAGATGAACCTGATTTGAAATACAAAACTTCTCTTTTAAAAAGGGAAAGAGATAAATAAATAGAATTTGCTAAGCCTCTGTTGAGTCTAAAGTTACTATTAATCTATGAGGGAGTCAAAAACGCAAAGTTCATTCATTCAAAAAATTACTCTGTAATGCATGCTGGACATAGAGGTCTGGAAATTTACCTTCTGGTCTGGGAGACAGACCTCACATACATGAAAAACTAAGGGGGTAATCCGGTATAATCAGAGAAGGGGAAGTCAGAAGAATACATCAGATCATCAACAGACAAATATCCAATGTCCACCAAAATATGTTTTATAAACCCACATAGTAACATTATTTTTAGTGTGTGTGTGTGTGTGTGTGTGTGTGTGTGTGTGTGTGTCCTTTTAAAGCTCTGGAAGAAAACACATTGAATTGATGATCATGGTTAACCTTTGGAGAGAGAGAGGAGACCAGGATGAAGGAGCCAGTCCAAGGTATCCTTAGTTTGATGTGTTTTGCATTGGTTTTGTATTTGGTGTTTTACGCTGGTGACTGGGAGTCTGGAGGCCGTTTTCTTCTGCAGAAAGCAGTTGAGGATTTTGTAAATATCCTGCCTTCTTCTAATAGACCACATGACTTCCTGGTAGTCGGAGGTCCAGAGAGCTGGGTCTTTCCATTTTTTGAGTTTCCAGCATAGTAAAAAATGAAGAAAGCCAAAAGAATGTTACAGCCAGCACAAGCACCGTATATTTTTAATGTTTATATTTAGCTGTTAAAGTTGTGTGATGAATCCTTCCCGTTGACTCTTGTTGGCATGTCTCTATGAGACCATCCAAAGACTACATTTTAAACCTTGAGCCAATGGCCCGCCCGCTCCCTCCTCCAAGTGACCCTGTTGCTGGCCCCAAGGAATCAGAAAAAGGCCTTGTATAAAACAGGCTGGCTGACTGGTGATGGGAGGGTGGTGGAGGCATGTTCTAGTGCCTTCAGCTCTTTCCCCAGGGTGTAAATCCTCTCCTAGGCAGTTGGATCTAGAGTTTCTCTCCTGCAAAATGGGTTTATTTCAGAACTATCTGCTGTTCTACAACAATGAATGGAAAAAATTTTACCTTCCTAACCATCCTCCCTGGCCTCCATTGAGGGCATTTAAGGTCAAACAGGCTTTTAATACACACGCTGTGCCCGCTCCGCCCAACTCTCCCTCCCACCATGCCCAAGGAGGGAATTTGGGCCAAATGTATCACTGCAGTTTAACAGACCTGTAAAATGTCCAACCATTTTCTTTTTGAAGTAGGAAATGTTCATCCTGAAAAAAAGTTGCAGAGACATAAATATTAAAAATATGCATCTATTTCACCTTATAGAAAGGAAATGGATCTCGTTTTAAAGTCTTTACGTCTGTACTCGGTGACATTTTTGCATAAATATCTAGAGAATTAATAGCTTCAGCCAATTATGAACACACTTTTGAGATGTTTTAAAGGAGTCTGTCCCTCCAGTCTACCTCTTTTTAATATTGTATTAAGAGTTTTATATAATCTAAAGTGTTCTCATTATGAAAGCACTAACTTGTCATTTGAAAGAATAGATTCATCTCAACAAATACACTCCAAAGTGAACCAAATGCTAATGCACATTTTATTGGATGAAAAGACAAACAACATAATTATACTTGAATTTCAGGGAATCAAAAGTATTACAACAACAGCGTGTGCACCAGACTCCAGGGCAGGGTTCGTAAGTTAGCTATACGCATGCTCATTTTTCCAAGCTGGGGAAGTTTGCTAAAATGAGCTGCGGGCTACTTCACCAGACTGACAAAAAGGAAAATGTCTATCAGTTTTTCTTTTGTTCTCTCTAGATCCTGCTCAAGTGTACACTGAGCCAGCAGGTTCACCAGAAAGCTATTGAGCATTTGCTGGAACACATTATGCAGGGTGAATTTCTTCTGGAATGTTGCCAAGGATTTTTTATGCTTCTGTGGCAGGCATTTCTTGAACATTGTCATTTAGCCAAGCAAAGAAGATTTGCTTAAAGGATAGAAAATGTTTAAAAATTTTTGTTTGTTTAAAAATAGGTTAACTGGCAATATGATCTCAGGATAAGACAGAGAAAAGCACTTATTCCTCTAAGTGATCTGATTAGGTTAGTGATCTTTTGCGTTTAAACAGATTCATCGTTATTCCTAAAGTATTGCTATATTAATACTGTCTTCTAGAAAGTATCCCCCAGTGCCTACTTTTCTTTGATATCATTAGCTGTTTTTCGAAACTGAATTTGCTCTTCAGAGATTTCTCATATGTTTGCCTATAAGGAACTACTGGTAATAGCCAAGAAAATTTGGAGGTGCAGAGAACATGCTGAAATAGAATTTTTCACTTTCAATTCTAGAACTATGCCATAAAAAATAAAAACAGAAAATGTAAAAATGTGTTTATATTAGAGCAGATATTTTAAAAGTATTGCAAGTTCAATGATAAATTCTAAGGTTAAAATTGTACACATAAAAAAATATAATATATAAATATCTCCCCAGAAATCATTATCTAATGAATAGTAAAAGCTGACTACAAACCATATCATTTTAACAAGGGTTTAACTATTACCAAGATTCTTATCATATGCTCTGGGATATCCAGTGATATACAAGGGTTCTCTCTAAACATGGGGAGGAAACATTCCAAATGTTAGGATGTGAATCTTGTCTTTGCCATTCACTAGCTGTGTGATCTTGGGTGAGTTACCTGGCTTCTCTGAGCTTCAGTGTCTTCTGTAAAGCAGGAATAATAATACCTAGCTCAGAGGCAGGCGCGGCGGCTCATGCCTGTAATCCCAGTATTTTGGGAGGCCAAGGCAGGTGGATCACTAGGTCAGGAGTTCGAGACCAGCCTGGCCAAGATGGTGAAACCCTGTCTCTACTAAAAAAAAAATTGCCGGGCATGATGGCAGGTGCCTGTAATCCCAGCTACTCAGGAGGCTGAGGCAGGAAAATCGCTTGAACCCGGGAGGTGGAGGTTGCAGTGAGCTGAGATCTCACCACTGCACTCCAGCCTGGGTGACAGAGTGAGACTCCGCCTCAAAAAAATAAATAACATTAATAAATAAAAAATAATACCTAGCTCATGGGGCTGCTGTGGGTGGTTGTGAAGTATCTCAGTGGTACCTACATGTTGTAAAGGCTTATGACTATGTTAGCTCCTTTCTCAGCTTCCTCAATTCATTCTACCACTACAAGTCAATCTGGAGATTAAAATAGGCAAAACCATGATCTTCGTTAGGATGGGGTTGAGTGGTGGTTTGTTTCTGACTGCTTCATTTTATACTTGTATTTTAAATATACAAGTTTTTGTAAACATTCTTAAAACAAAACAGATCTGTTTTTATTTTGATGAAAATTGGACTGATTCTGATATAATGTTTGGAGAACTAAATTGTATGCAGAATTTTGTCTCTGAAGAGTTAACTCTATCATGAAAATGCACTCGGTGAAAAGTAAACTTGATGCCACCTTTCCATACATGGTATTATGCGCATTTGAATGGACGCCTATGGAAAAACATGGCAATTCTTCTTTTATGCCCCTAAATCCTATGGAATTTGCCGCCTCCTGTATTCAAGTTCGGGCTGTGATGGTAAACTTAGTTCCCTTCAGCTGAGTGTTGTTAAGTTCTTGGCACGTTCCCACAGCTGAACCTCCTGTCTGTAACCTGCACCTGCAGTTCACAGGATTCAGCTCGGAGAGCTCTGTACTTCCAGGCCACTCAGGTAGTTGTTAGTGCAGACTGTAAGTTTCTACCCCACAGTTTCTCTGCCAGTTTAGATGCTGCAAACGTTTGGGTTTTGCAGTTTCTGCAATTTTTGTTTGGGTTCTTTAAAAACAGCTCTTCCCCCACCCCTGGCACACCACCATCTCTCCAAGGCACTCATTGTGAGATGGGAAGCCTGGCGCCTGTCGTTTGTATTCCAGATAGAAACTAGCAGAATTGAGATTTTCCTCCCTTTTTAGTGCCATGACAAACAAAAGAGGATATGACATGTATTTATTGTTTGGTGAAATGCAAAAGTATCAATTCCAGGAGATGTTGCATTTCCCTCATCTTTGCCTTGAGTTGTTTATGTGAACTATGACCCTGTTTGTAAGAGACAGGGAGAAAGTATGAATTCGGTGGGAATGACAGGGTTTAGGGGGGCGGGGTGGGGAGGAGGAGGTGGTGTGGGAAAACAACTCTCTCTTTTGCCATAAGGCATCCAATTCCTGGAAAGAGCACGGTTAATGGCAAATAAAATTTCCTGGTCTTTGGGGCCAAGATTTGTGCTGTGTGAGTGTGCTTTATAAGCCTGTCACTGTTACATGCAGGCTGATGCTTTTATGGCTGTCTTTAGCCTTAGCTTTTGTGGTGCTTCCGCCTGGACAGTGTGCTCTTCCAAAGCAACTGTGGCTCATTGAGAGACCAGGCTAAAGCAAAAGAGCAGATAAACAAATTCATAAGAGTTATTTATTTATTTATTTTTTGAGATGGGGCCTTGTTCTGTCACGGAGGCGGGAGTAGAGTGGCACGAGCACGGCTCACTGCAGCCTTGACCTTTGGGCTCAAGCAATCCTTACACCTCAGGACCCCACACTCAGCCCCCCGAGTAGTTGGGACTACAGGTGCGTATCACCACCCCTGGCTAAGTTTTAAAATGTTTTGTAGAATCAGCATCTACCAATGTTGCCCAGGCTGGTCTCAAACTCCTGAGCTCAAGTGATCCTCTGGCCTTAGCTTCCCAAAGTGCTGGGATTACAGGCATGAGCCCTGCACCCAGCCACAATTTAATTTCTTTAAAAAACCATTTCAAAAGAGAATGTCAGAAAAACATGTGGCCAAAACAGCACCCGCCCTTAAACAGATTCTTGATTGAGGGGTGGAGCTGGAGGCAGATGTAATATGTCAATAGGGGTTCTTAAATATTCTAAAATAATTATTGGAAAGATAGTACTGAGGATGGATGGGTCAGTCTGATGCTTCTTGATCACAGTGAGGCTTGAGTTAAGGTCTAGGGAGTTTTCAGCACGGGCATCAGAATTTCTTTTGGGTCCCTGTTCTCCTTTGCAATGGTTTGAGACATGTCTTCTTCGTGATGCTTGTGAGAGAGTAAAGGAGGACTCTCCTTTACAAATGCAGATAGCCCAGAGTGGAAAGGGCTGTAGAAGAGGTGTGTACCTGCCACACTCAGAGCAGCCAATCTAGAAAGGCTTCATTGAGGAGGTGCTTTGCAAATAACTAGATAAACAGGAAGCGAGGAGGAAGTGGTGGTGACGGGATCCTGTGGAACTAGTTTGGGCAAAGGAAAAAAGCGTATGAAAACTAATAATAATAAGAGTGCCTAGCACTTGTTGAGAGTTTATTACAGGCAGCTGATCTGCTAACTATTTTACATAGATTATCTCATTTAATTCTCACAACCACAAAAAAACTTTGGGTCCAATTTCATCCCCATTTTAATCCAGAGAAAATCAAGGTAGAGCAAGGCTATGCAACTTACCCTCAGTTGCACAGCTAGTAAGTGGTAGAACCAAGATTTGAATCTCAGAGTCCAGTCTCTTAACCTGTTTTTGCAGAAAGGATCTGCTCTGTTTGGGCCCTATTAAGGAGCTTGGGAAACTTAGAGCCTAGCCTGCTTCCTAGGTGGGAGATGGTTGGATTTTCACCCGGGAAGTGATATATTTCCTAATCACAAGCCTGATCAGAATTTTGCAACTGGGGTTTTTGGAGTGGGGGGCCAATGAGGGATGGGAGGGTGTAAGACTTTAGTGATTTAAAAAATTCTTTTACTTATCTCTGTATGGGAGTAAAATTTTTCCAAAAATTTTCTTAATTTTTCTTCTAGGCATATGTGTATGTGTGAAAGGTAACTTGTAGGTGGCCTGGGAAATTAGTTGTGTGTGTGGGAGGGCATGCTTGGGGGCAGGGGTGCACAGTTAGAAGTTAGAAGGCAAGAGATACCGATGATGTTGGTGATGACAGCGAATATTTAGTTAAGCACTTATGTACAGTGGAACTTATATGCTACTCTGTTCTTATTTAATCCTCTCAATGGCCTGAAAGATAATCATACTCTCAACTTTCAAATTAAGAGACTAAGGTTCTCAGAGGTGAAATAGCTTGTCCAAGGTCACACTGCTGGTAAGAGACAGAGCCAGGATATGGGTCTGTAGGATTTCAGAATCTTTTTTTTTTTTTTTTTTGAAATGGAGTCTTGCTCTGTTGCCCAGGCTGGAGTACAGTGGCACGATCTTGGCTTGCTGCAACCTCTACCTCCTGGGTTCAAGCGATTCTCCTGCCTTAGCCTCCCAAGCACCTAGGGTTACCAGTGTGAGCCACCACACCTGGCCAATTTTTGTATTTTAGTAAAGATGGAGTTTCACCATGTTGGCCAGGCTGGTCTCAAACTCCTGACCTTAACTGATCCACCCACCTCAGACTCCCTACATAGCTGGAATTACAGGCGTGAGCCACCGGGCCTGGCCTGATTTCAGAATCAACCCTTAAACTCTGACAGCATGAGCTAGTGAGGGAGGCAAGCATACCCAGAGAGGTCTTAAGATGCCTGAGGTGCCAGGAGAGCATGGAGATGTCTGGGGAAAAGTATTATAAATATATACATTTGGAAACTTGGAAATTGACATACGATAATGGACTTTAGGAAATGAATGTGTAGAGGAAGAAGTCAGGTGATGCTGGTGTCCTGGGACCACTCCACGGAAGGAGAGGACACTGAGAATAAAAGACGTTTGAAAATCGTGATGGGCATGAAGACCCCAGCCTGGGCCCCACCACTTACTCACTCTCACCTGGCATCTCAATCTCTGCATCTGTAAAAACGAAGAAAATAATCCACCTCCCTGGATGACTTCATTTTTGTACTCGTCCGTGAGGTGCTGTACATAGACGTGCTGTAAGGACTAAAAGTTCTTCACAATAGGATGTGCAGGAAAGCAAGCAGGGAGTAGTGGAGGAGGCTGAACCCAGCACATGGGCTGAGGATGCTGGGAGGGAACAGGATTGGGGGCTGAATTCTAACAGGGGGAAGCTACTGAGCTGCTCCTGTAGGTTGGGCATGGATGGAAACCCTGGAAGCAATAACTCCAAGAAAGATTCAAAATGTGGGACAAGAAGAGCAAGAACCAGGAACAGAACAACTCCAAGGAACATGAGTGAAGAGGTTGGTGCTGCAGAGGAGCCCTGGCCGGGGTCTCTAAGTCAGGGATTCCAGCTCTGACCCTAACAGGTTCTTTGACCTTGTACACATGGCTTTCACTTTCTGGGGTTTGGTCTTCTCCTGTGTGAAAATGATAAAGTTGGCATAAATGAACCCCACAGCACCAATTGGGAATGGCAACTACTGCTACGTCTTAGCCCAGGTCCAGGGCTGTGTGGAAGTGATATGGGAGGGGTGCAGGGAAGTGCTGAGTAGAGAAAGGCAATATCCCTGACAAGGGCTCCACCCTTGGGCCTGAGCCCACGGACCTAGGTGAGGACAGGCACTCCTGTTTCCTTGCCCAAATGTTGCATTTTCCAAGACCACCCTGGCCCGTCGTGCCCCTGGTTCCTATGCCTATAAAAACCCCAAGACCTTAACGGGCACGTACACTAACAGCGGGAGGTCGAGAGGAACACACCGGCGGAAGCACATACAAGTGGCTGGACATCGACAGGAACACACTGGCAGAAGAACACATAGACGCTGACAGGCCATCAACAGCAGAATGACGCGGAGAGTGGTCCAAGGAGAGCCTGGCTGCTGCGCGACCCGACTCCAGGGGAAGACCACCTTCCCACTCCATCCCCCTTCTGACTCCCCATCTATTTGCTGAGAGCTACCTCCACCTTTCAATAAAACCTTGCACTCATTCTTTAAGCCCACACATGATTCGATTTTTCTAGTGCACTAGGGCAAGAACCTGGGATACAGAAAGCCTTCTGTCCTTGTGATAAGGCAGAGGTCTAACTGAGCTGATGAACACAGGCTGCCTGCAGTTGGCAAAACTGAAAGAGTGCACTGTAACACACGCCCACTGGGGCTTCAGGAGCTGTAAAGACTCAACCCTAGATGCTGCCCTGGGGTCAGAACCCACGCTCCCCATGACCCGCCCATCTGCCTGCTCCCACTAGGGGTTTGAGCAGCAGGACCAAAGAAGTGAACCACACCCGCATCGCATGCCCTTTGAGGGGGACAAGGGAACTTTTCCCGTTTCAGAAGGTTGTGTTGAGAAGGGTGGCAAGGCTAACAGGGCAGGTGTCGGGGGCGGAGGGACAGAACTAGCTGTTGGCAAGTGGTGGGGGAGGTGCTTCATCCGGGTCTTGCATTTGTTCCCTCTGACCCCGGCCTCGAAAAAACAGGACACTCACAGTTCAGAAAACTGCCAAGGGTCCGAGCAGAGGCCTTGCTTGGCCGTGGTGTGGTCCTGCAACTCCAGGGCAGACCTAGACTCCTGGAAAGTCCCTGTTTTGTAAGGAGACTGAAAGAAGATGAGTGGGGAGTGGCCAGAAGAAGAAAGGTGACTCCCAGGGTCTGGGCCAAGGAAAGGTTTTGGACAGGAAGGGGGACTCACAACAGGGCATGCTTGGGAGGAATTGTTTAAGGCTTTCAACCCTCGCCAAGGCAAATAACATGAGACAAGACCTGTAACTTACTTTAGCTATATATATATATATAGCGCGTAACCTGAAAATGCCTCCCCTTGCAGCACTTGCGCTGTTGAACTTACAGTGAGTCCCTCTGTGGAGGGTGGAGTGGGGGAAGGGGTTCACACAAAGGTAGGGAACAGACAAAAGTAGGGAAGCATTCACTGGCTTTGAAGAATTTCCTCCCTTTTTATGCCTGGGGTGTAACCAGAGACCAGTGTCAACAAGGAATCTGGCTTGGAACGCTTTTGTCTGCAGCCCTCTTTGGAGCGTGACTTGCTCTTTCAGAGGTCAATGCATTGTAAATTGTGTAATTTCAGGGTCTGCATATGCAGGGTCAGGAGACTTTTGAGGGAGTTGGTGGGAGAGGCATGGGTGATGTCACTCAGACACCTAGGAGACTCTTGACCTGGTCTATCTCTATGACCAGGTCAGCCACATGAAATCCTTAACATTCACAAGACAGCAGAAAATATATGTGGTTTTGGGTGTTAACATCTGAATTTGCCGTAGCAAACGGATCTCTGGCAAGTCTCTGAAGTAAAGTAATATCCTAAGTTGAGAGGGGGCAAAAGCAAAACAGTTACTTGGTGTGCTCGATCACACTTTTCTGGTTGTAACTGTGTGTTGTGGCCTATGAAAGACCACACTCTGCTCTGGGGAAGGGTAGCAAGCTGGGAGGTCCTAAAGGTTGGGGCTAGGTCTGGATCATTTTCGATCTGCATTTTCTCTCTCCTACACCTTCGGCTTAGCAAAGGATTTGACATTCATGCATGCACTCAGCAAAAATCGATTGAGCATTTATCTTCTTCCAGCCATTGTGTTAAGTCCTGGGGCCATAGACACGTACAGAACAAATCAGCTCTTGCTGTCTCTAGAACTTTCTCTACCGGGCTAGGGGGAGGCAAACAATGAAATTAACATATAATATGTCAGATGGCAAGACATGCTACCAGAAAAATAAAATAAAAATGAAGAGGATACAAGAGATAGACAGGGATGGTATCTATGGGGTCGGGCAATTGGAGCCGAAGTGAGGGAGCAAGCCTGCTGCCAGCTGAAGGAAGCTGTCCAAAGCAGAGGGGGTGTTCTGGAAAGGGTGGAGGGAAAGTGGCAGGAGGTGAGGTCAGAGGGGAATCAGAGGCAGAGACTGTGTAGACCTCTTGGGCCTCATGGGTCACTCTGAGGACTTGAATTTTTCTCTTTATGAGATGGGAAGCCTGTGTAGGGTTTTCAGAAGCAAGACAGGGTTATTCTGGCTACTGTTTTAAACAAATTGAAGAGGGCAAGGGTGGAAGCATGGAAACAGGATACAATAATCTAAGCAAGAGATGATGGTGCCTTAGACTAAGGGTTTACCAGATTCTAAATATTTTGAAGGAAGAGCTGGCAAGATTTTCTGATGGATGGAATTGGAAGGAAAGAACTAAAGATGAGTCAACATCTTCAGTCTGAGCAGCCGGAGGGATGAAGCTGACCTTTACTAAGACAGGGAAAGCTGGTAGAGGAACAGATTGGGAGGTAGGGGATTCAAAATTTGGTTTTGGAATTGTTAAGCCTGAGATGCCTCACAGAGTGGAGATGTCTAATGGGCTGCTGGATACAGGAATCTAGAGTTCAGGAGGGAAGATGGGGCCATAGATACAAACTTGGAAGTGGGCAGTCCATGAAAAATTAAAGCTATGGGTGGGACAAGGTCACCTCAGAAGAGTGTATAGGTAGAAAGAAAAAGCAAAAAAGAAATCAGTGACTGGCCTTGGGTCCTCTAACATTTAGTGGTTTGTGGTATGAGAGGAAACCAGCCAAGGGGATGAGGATAACCAGTGAGACAGGAAGAGGACAGGGAGGGAATGATGTCTTGGGGAACATGGGAAGAAGGTGTTTCAATGAGGGAGTGTCCAATTAGGTCAGATGCTGCTGACAGATCAAGTAGGAAGAAGACTTAAAGTCGGTCACTGCATTTACAACATGGAAGTCATTGGTGAGTTTGTAACAGTGGTATTGGTGGAATTGTGAGGATGAAAGATGAAGTAGTTTCAAAACAGAATAGAAAAAAAATAGGTGGAGATAGTGAATTTGGAAATTCTTTTAAGGAATTTTATATGAAGGGAAGAAATAAATGGAGGCATTTGCTGGAGAAAGAAATGCCCAGTCTCTAAAATGGCTCAATAGCAATGCCAGGAGCTGGTTTTCACACAGTGGGTTGTTCTATTTTGAAGCAGGTAGCTAAGAAGAACCGTAGGAGCCTCGCCTATGACTCTACGGTGGGGCTTGACAAACACTCTACACGGCATCTCTATCTATCACAGATCCCTTTAGCACCCTTGGATCAGCAGATCATATGAGCTGAGGGCACCTTGTGTGGCAGCTTGGATCTGCTCCAGAGCTCTTTGTTCTGAGCTCCACACAAAACTGACAGCCTCTTAAGTCACTCAACACATTGGTAGAAGAAGTATTCCCCAGTACAGCTTATAGTTCTCCAAAATCCAAAGAGGCTCACTAAGCACTGTATCTCTTTCTCAGCCCTAATAAATACAGGCTGTAATAACTTTTTTTTTTTTTTTTTTTTTTTATGTTTTTGATACAGAGTCTCACTCTGTCACCCAGGCTTGGAGTGCAGTGGCACGATCTCAGTTCACTGCAACCTCCACCTCCCGGGTTCAAGCGATTCTCCTGCTTCATGCTTCTGAGTAGCTGGGACTACAGGCACACGCCACCATGCCCAGCTAATTTTTTTTTCTTTTTGTATATTTAGTGGACATGGGGTTTCACTATGCTGGCCAGGCTGGTCTTGAACTCCTGACCTCGTGATCCACCTGTCTCGGCCTCCCAAAGTGCTGGGATTACAGGCGTGAGCCACTGAGCCTGGCTAATAACTTGTTCTTTATCTTACAGGGCATATCTCAACATGCCTTAGACCATTGAACTCCTAAACACTTCACTAGTGTGGGAGACATTGCAGGATCCTTGCACAAGAGGGTGCAGCCTGTGGGGTCTGAGAACTGGCTCAGATCTAGAAACTGTGGGTCCATCAACCTTGACGGCTCTTGAGTTTTTAAATTGTTATACAAGTCATGCAGTACCCTCATTGACTGCTCGTCTATCTCACTCGTAGGAACACCATGGTCTATTAGCCATCATCAAAAACTCTGTGAACTGAAGCACTCTGGCCTTGCTGGCTGTTATGGTTTATATTCATCTTGACTCTGATGGTTAAGAGCAGACACCTGGTCTTTGTTATTTTGAAATCCTAGCATCTCCATTGACACTAGGAAGCCCAGTGAAATGGCAGAATCGCCTATTCTTACCCTGGCGTACAGTGGATAATCATTACTAAGCTTCCCAAAGATGCTGTCACCCCCACACCAATAGATGTTCTTGCCCCGCACTGATATATTTGAAGGGAATGTCCCTGAACCCTCCCAGGAAGTCTAGATGTCACATAATAAGTTCGTTCCAACAGTCCTGTCTCCCTGAGCATTCTGATCGCTTCCTCAATTTTCTGCCACGGCACTGCAGCCTCTTCCTATAACTTACTGTAAGGCATCCTCATGTCCAAGCCTCAAGGAACCATTCAGAAACAAATCAATACTACCTCCAAGACAGTTCCTGAGTCAGTAATTCCCTCCCTGTCCTGTTTATCATCCTTCCAAACAGTCCCCGCTGTGCCCCCCCCCCCCCCCCCCCCTCCCCCCCCCCCCCCCCCCAGTTCATGCTGATACCAAGCCAAGCTCTGCAACTCTTTCTGAACATAAGGTGTTTTCTTCTGCATCCAGGTCTGTATTTCTCTACCTGGACTACCCTGAGAGCTAACCCCAGTTATTGGGCTGGAAGCAACGAATGAAGGCCGGGACAGAGCTGGAGGAGGGCCACATCATTTCGTGACAGTCACTGTCAAGAATCTAGTTGCAAGCTGGGTGCTGTGGCTCACGCCTGTAATCTCTGCACTTTGGGAGCCGAGGTGGGTGGATCACTGGAGCCCAGGAGCTCAAGACCAGCCTGGGCAACATGGCGAAAGCCTGTTTCTACCAAAAAAATGCAAAAATTAGCATAGTGTGTTGGTGCATGCCTGTGGTCTCAGCTACTTGGGAGGCTGAGATAGGAGGATTGCTTGGACCTGGGAGGTCAAGGCTGCAGTGAGATATGATCATGCCACTTCACTCCAGCCTGGGTGACACAGCAAGACCCTGTCTGAGAAAAAAAAAAAATCTAGTTTCACCCAGATCCGAAGAAAAAAACAGAGGCAACATTCAAATTAACATCAGTCAACTGATAGAATATTTTAGATGGAAGAGAAGTAAGAGAAGTAAGAGAAGCCAAGGCATGTACCCTGAGGCTCTGGGCTTCTCCCTGCAAGGTTGGGAAGAAATTTGGGGGAGACAAAGTGGGAGCAAGTCAGATGGAAGAGACATTATGGGTCGGGTGGGTGAGAACTGTGGGAGGGAGGTTCAGGGTACTCCATTTGGCAGGTTTTTCATGGTGGCTGTGCAGTCCAGGGCTCTGATTTCTGTAAGCAGAATGATGTCATTCATTCTTTTATTCATTTATTTATTAAGTCAACATTTATTGAGAGTCTCTTATGCTACTCACTGTGTTAGGTGGTAGGGCTCACAGATGAATAAAATGCTGTTTCCTTGTTTTTCAGAAATTCATAGTGTAGTGGGAGGTGGACAGAAATGCCATTGACTATTGATTGCCTGACACTGACAGGTGCTGAAATAGAGGATTATACAGGATGCCATGGGAGGCCAAATGAAGTGAAAAACCCACTCTTACTGGTGTGTGTGCACACACAGGAGGAGTTATGTAATGCCTCATCTAGTTTCCTGTCCTGGCACATTTCCATTGCTCATTTCTAGAGCCACTTGACCACAATGGCTGGTCAGGGATAATGTAAAGAATCTTCATTTAGCAACTCAGAGGACTGCCCCGTCAACCTTCCCTTCTGTCCTCAGCACGTAGACCTAGTTTCTTACTCTGCTTTTGTGACCCATCTCCTCTTGTACTCTAGACATCTTTTCTATTTTTATACCTGTTGCACCCTCAAAGATCCCTTGAATCTCTCTTGCCTAAACCTTTTTTCTTTTCTTTTTTTTTTTTGTTTGTTTTTTGAGACGGAGTCTTGCTCTGTCGCCCAGGCTGGATTGCTCTGTCGCCCAGGCTGGAGTGCAGTGGCGCGATCTCGGCTCACTGCAAGCTCCGCCTCCTGGATTCACGCCATTCTCCTGCCTCAGCCTCCCAAGTAGCTGGGACTACAGGCGCCTGCCACCACACCCGGCTAATTTTTCGTATTTTTTTTAGTAGAGACGGGGTTTCACCGTGTTAGCCAGGATGGTCTCCATCTCCTAACCTCGTGATCCACCCACCTCGGCCTCCCAAAGTGCTGAGATTACAGGCGTGAGCCACTGCACCCGGCCACCTAAACTTCTTTCAGGCAAATCCTACCTCCTTTTCTCTATACATGCTTTGGGAGAAGAGGAAAGTGTCTTAATATATGCACTAATAAGGCCCCTTGATGATCTAATTTCAGCCTTACATTGTTTCGTTTTATAAATGAGCCCCAGCGAAGTTAAGTAATTTGTCCAAATTTACACAACTAGAAAAGAAAAAAGCAGGACATTGAATGTAGAGCCAATATTCAGAGTACCTGATTTTAGACCCAGGAATTCAAAGCACCGACTGCTATGGTCCGAATGTGTTCCCTCCAAATTCATGTGTTGAAATCCTAACCCCCAAGTTGATGGTATTGGGAGGTGGGACCTTTTCAGATGTGATTGGTCATGAGCGTGCAGCCCCATGATTGGGATTAGTGCCCTGTCAAATAGGAGAGACTGCAGAGAGCCAGCTAGCTCCTTTTCACCATGTGAGGGCACAGTGAGACAGCCCTGTCCATGGGGAAGTGGCCCTCACCAGACACTCTGCTGGCACCTTGACCTTGGACTTCTCAGCCTCTAGAGCTGTCAGAAATAAATACATTTCTGTTGCTTATAAGTGACGGAGTCTAAGATATTTTGTTAATAGCAACCTGAATGGACTAAGACATTTACCAAAACCTTAAAGGCTCCCAGACGATCACCTCTAAAACACTGTCACAACGTTTTTCTATTCAAAGTCTCCAGGGAGAAAAGAGAAAGACCTACAAAGACTGCCTTGTAGTATTATAATCCCTTCACTTTTTCTACCAAAGGTCCTGTTCCCCCTGTGCACCTAGAGGCTCACAAGGCACTTACATCTCTGCCTTGTGAGCCTAGAGGTGCATGGGGGACAGGACCTTTGATAGAAAAAGTGCGTGTGTGTGTACACACAGTCATATATGTATACACACCCACACACATATATTTCTGCTTAGTAGATATCACCAAACGATTTTCCAAAGTGATTGCACCAGTTTACATTTCCACCAGCAGCATGGGCTGGTGATTATCCTCTTCAACATTTGGTCTTGTCAGTCTTTTGAATTTTAGCTATTCTGGTGAGTTTGTAATAAAATATCATTGAGGCATTAATTACATTTACCTGATTATTAATGAGAATGAGCACCTACTTAAATAAGTATAATATAATAAGTATAATATTTTCCATAGGTTTTTTTGAAGACACTGTCTCTCAGATTAGAGATGTTCAAAGCCATACAGTTTCTTTTTGCACAACTTTAGCTACATCAAATGAATTTTGATTTGTCATATTTTCATGATTATTCTGTTCAAAATATTTTTCTAACTTCCCATTGTGATTTCCTCTCTGAATCTATAATTTTAGTTAGAAGTATGTTTTGAAATTTCCAAATATATGGCTATTTTGTGAATATGGTTTTGTTATTGATTTCTAGCTCAATTCCCCTGTGGTCAGGTAACATACTCTATGATTTCAGTTCTTGAAATTTGTTGAGACTTGCTTACTGGCCCAGCATTTTGTAATTTTGGTGTATGAACTAAGTGTGTATTCTGCAGATATTGGGTGCAGTATTCTATGAAGACCAGTTAAGTCAAGTTTACAAATGTATATTCCTGTAAATGTAAACTGATTTTTATCTTATTTTTCTATTAGATCTGAGAAAGAGCAATAAAATTGGAATCTATGCTATTAGCTACATGTAAATTTAGAATTGTTGTATCTTCTTGACAAATCTAATTTTCGTCATCATGAGGTCACTTTCTTTGTCTTTAGGAATGCTTTTAACCTTAGTGTCTAGTTTGACATTATTGTTAAATCTTTGAGAATTCTGTTATTTTAGTCTTGTGTTTTGAAAGTAGCATATTAAATTTAGTGTTATTCAGGATAACAAACTTTGTCTTTTAATCACTGAATTTAAATATTTACATGTTATCTAATTTCTGATATTTTGGGGTTTAAATCTACCATTTTGCTCAGCTTTTCAGTTTGTACTGCTTGTTCTATATTATTTTTTTCATTTCTTGCTTTCATTTGCATTGATTTAAAATTTTTAAAAGTTACTCAAATCCTATAAATTCTTGTGGTGATTACAGCGAATATTGCAATATGTATATCTGACATAAAAATAAAATATTTGGTTCTTTTTTCTCTTCCGGGGAATGTATGTACTGTAAAACACTATCACTCTATTTATGTCTCTCCTGACTAAATGCTTTTTCAGTGTATTATGATTTTCTATATAATTCTCCATAAGATTTTACTTTTGGTTTTATGTAGTCAATATTCATTTATAGTTATCATGCCTTTCTGCATTTCTGACTTTCTACCTGAAACCTTTTCCTTTTGCCGGAAGGCAAATTTATATATATGTAGATACATAAATTCAAGTCTCTTGGGGATGAACTCTCCCAGTTTTGGTTTGTCTGAACATGTCTCTTTTTACTTTCATTCTTGACATACATTTATATCTTGGGAGCAGAATTCAGGGTTGAGAGTAATTTATTTTCAGCACTTTGGAGCTATTGTACCATTGTCTTTTGGCTCAGAATGTTGCTGTTGAGGAATAAACTGTAAGTCTGATTATTGTTCCATTGATGGCAATCTTTTTCTCTGGTTGTGTTGAAGGTATTTCCTTTGTTCATATTTTTGTTTTTAGCAGTTTTACTCTAAAGTGCACCTAGGTTTTCCCTTATTTAACTAGTTTTCGATTTCCTAAATTCGTCAATTGATGTATTTAATTAGTGTTAGAAATGGTTTAGCTAATTACTCATAAATTATGTTTCTGTTCCATTATCTTTCTCCGTTTAGTACTTGAGCTAAATATATATTAAAACTTTTCATGGAGCTTTTATATCAGTGTCATGATTTGGAAAAAGAGAAGTACAAAATTGAGATTAAATATTCTGAAGCCAACTGGCAGAGTAATTTTATGTCTTTTGAATCCAATAAAAATTTGAGCATATATTCAGTGTCTTTTTATTATTTTATTATTCTAATAATTCATTTAAATTACATTTTACAAAGGTATCATTTTATGACATTTTGGTTTTTTTTTTAAGTTTGGGAAGTGTTTTACTAGGTTCTTTAACCTTCTTATAATTTTTTTTTCTTTTTTTTTCTTAATTTTGTCTTTTAGCTTTGTAGTCTGGATATTTTCTTCCATACTACAAATTCTCTCTTCATCTATTTGTAATTAAATGTGAAATCTGTTGTGTTTTAATTGTTATTATTTTTAAAATTCTAGCATTTTCACTGGCTCTTTTAAAAAAATAATTTTCAGTTCTCTGCCAAAAGTCTCAAGGTTGACTTTTGTCTCTCTGAGCAGATTAAATATAGTATTATTTAAAGTCAATACGCTTTTTTTTAAGTTGAAAAATTCTAATTTCTGAGCCTTTTTGATCTATGTCTGTGTTTTCTTGGTTTTCATTTGTGTGGTCTTGTCTTGTTTTCTGTTTTTTTCTTTCTTTCTTTTATTGTATTCAGATATTTGTACTTGAAGCATTATTTGTAGTCATAATTAGAATTCTATAATGATGTTGTCATTCTCCAAAGTGAATTCATATTTACTTCTGCTAGGTACTTGGGGCCTTAGCATTATGAGATCATGTTAATTCAATTCCAGGTACTGTGAAACTGAGTTTCTAGAACCTTCTTTTGGTTTATCATTGTTTTTAGGGTACTGTCCTTCAGTGGCTCATCCAAATGCAAAGAGATTCACCAGAGCTATCCTGGCTTGGTGATGCTGGGCCCCAAAATTGGCCTTAGCTCTGTGAGACACTTTTTAACCACCTTCCTGCTCAGCCACTTGGCCCCTCAGTCCTGCTTTTAGAAATTGGCATATACTGCTGGGCTCTGTGGCTCACGCCTGTAATCCCAGCACTTTGGAAGGCTGAGGCGGGTGGATCACTTGGGGTCAGGAGTTTGAGACCAGCCTGCCCAATATGGTGAAACCATCTCTACTGAAAATACAAAAAAATAGCTGGGTATGGTAGTGCATGCCTATAATCCCAGCTGCTCGGGAGGCTGAGGCAGGAGGGTCGCTTGAACCCAGTAGGCAGAGATTACAGTGAGCTGAGATCATGCCACTGCACTCCAGCCTGGGCAACAGAGTGAGACCCTGTCTCAAAAAAAAAAAAAAAAAAGAAAAGAAAAAAGAAATGGGCATATACCGTATTGGCATATACCGTATTGGCATATACCATAGAAAAAACTGCCCTACATGCTGGACTCAACTCCCTTCATCTGTATCCTTTACCAGATACTAACCCAGTAATTCTGCACCATCTTGTTAGCTATCTAGCACACCGGAGTAGATTGTTGAAATATATTTTGTTTTGCTGATTGTCCTCAGTAGGAGGGATGGTATGAATTACCTAGTTCTCCATTCCCAGAACAGGAAGTCTTATATAATCTAGGTTTAACCAAACATCTCCATTAATGAATAAGTGATTCAAAAAATATTTTTAAAAAGAGGCTGAGTCTAGAGATTTCCCTAATAATACAAATTTAGCTGAACAACAAGAAATGGCAGGGCTGACATTTTTCTAGCTCCTCATGTAAGTGCTTCTTTAGCTACGTTACCAGAGAAAGCCATAAACAAAATAATTTGGCCAAAAAATTGTGAAATTATTCAGATAAACGTGATCTTTTAACAATAAGTGAGGAAGTAACCACGTTTAATGCTATGAGTAGAGCATTTTGAAAATGGATATTTGGAAAATCTCCAATAGTTATGTAATTTTTATTGCCAAAACTGCAATGAATATGCCTCTTTAAAAACTCTCATGTCTATATACTTGGAAACGGAATTTTTAACCTTTTAAAAATGATAAATAAACAGTTCTAGGGGACTTTGAATCAATTTTTTAAAGTTTGTATTAACAAGTAGTTGACATTGGAGGTAAAAATTTACTATCCAATTTTTATTGGAAACTAATTGATGGATAGGGTTGAAAAACAAGTATCATACTTCAGTGAAATGAGTGATAAAGCTCTTCTCTTGTTTTAATCAAAGTATTTTGGAAGTATCTTTTCCATGTCTGATAACTATTAAAACCAAGCGCCAGGCTGGGCACAGTGGCTCACGCCTATAATCCCAGCACTTTGGGAGGCCGAGGCAGGTGAATCAAGAGGTCAAGAGACAGAGACCATCCTGGCCAACATGGTGAAACCCCGTCTCTACTAAAAATACAAAAATTAGCTGGGCATGGTGGCGCACGCCTGTAGTCCCAGCTACTCAGGAGGCTGAGGCAGGAGAATCGTCTGAACTTGGGAGGCAGAGGTTGCAGTGAGCTGAGATCAAGCCACTGCACTCTGGTCTGGCAACAGAGTGAGACTGTCTCAAAAAAACAAAAAACAAAAAAACCCCAAAAAACCAAGCACCAACAGAAATTAATGTAGAATCAGACCTTTTATTCATAGAGGCTTAGTGAAGCATATTCAATCACATAGCTCTCATCAAAATATTATTAATGAAAATTTCAAAGGTAGGCACAAAATAGTTTTTGCATCATTAATAATGTTATAAAAATGTAAAATATTTTATATTTCAGCTTTCATCTTTTTACTTTTTCTATATATTATATATAATGTGTTTTCTGTATATGAAGTATACAATGCCTATATTATACTCATATATGCATATATACACATATATAAAATTTAAAACTGAATAAATATATGCGTTTTAGGAATGCTTACTCAAAAGTTTTTATTGATTAGTCCCCAAAATTTGGTGACCATTATTTAGGGTTGCCTCTGGAAAGCTGCCTTCTAAGTTTTACCAATTTGGATAAATAGGTCTCTACCCCCTACCCTCACCCCATTTTCCTCCCACTGAACTCTGTTTATATTGTTCATAGTACTTATCACAAATTATAATTATATATGTATTTGTTTGTTTACTGATTTATTAGATTATGAGCTCCAGAATGGTAAGGGTTGTGTTTGTTTCATTTACCAGCAATACCCAGAGTCTAGGACAGCATCTGGAAATGACTGATCCTTTGATATTTACTGAAGGAATAAACAAACAGATTATATGTTTTGAAGTGAGACAGACATGGTGTGGTAGCCTTCCTCCAGGATGGCACCCCAGGGCTCCACCTCCTGATATTCTTCTGTTTGTGTCGTTCCCTCCCACACTATACTAGGATTGGTCTTCATGACCAAAAGAGTACAGCAGAAGTGATGGCATGTTACATATAAGATGGGCTTACAGTAGGCGCTGTTGCTTCCAATTTGGTTGCTATCTCTCTTTCTTCCGTCACTTGCTCTGGAGGAGGCCAGTTGCCATGTCATGAACTGCTCTATGAAGAAGCCTATTTGTCAAGGATCGGAAGCTTCCTGCCACCAGCTGCATGAACGAGTTTGGAAGATCCAGTTCTAGCCCTTCAGATGACTGCAGCTTGACATCAACCTCATGAGAGACCCTGAGACCCAACCATAAAGCGAAGCCCCTCCTGGATCCCTGATGCTAGGCAACCATGTAATAAATGTTTGCTGTTTTAACTACTTAGTTTGGAGTCATTTGTTACTTGGCAATAGATACATAATACACTTGGGTTTGAATACCAGCATTGTCCCCTTAATAGGTATGTATTTGAAAGTACGACTTCATCTCTTGGGGCCTCTTGGGGCCTGTTTTGTTTTCTCAAAATGGTAATAATGTTTACTTACAGTGCTCTTGAAACGGCATCCTGATATTTAGTAACTTCTTAATACACAGCTACCTTAATTTTTATTATATTTATTATTAAGAAAAGTGAATGCTTAAGAACAGAGAGAACTATAGAGCAGCTATAAAAAGGAAGCCTCTAAACTCCAAAAGAATAGCTACCTTGGGCCATTATGTTTAGGGGCAAGTAGGTTTGTCAGCTTTCCTCGATACTAAGAGCCTCATTGTATCACGGGCCGCGTGGGGGGTCATAAGTCAGCGAAGGCCAGTCAGAATCTATGTACTGTACTGTTTATTTCCATTCTTTTACAGAGAAACCACACTAAAACATATAATACACGTATCTCTGTCTTCCTTAACAGTGTATTTGTGTTAAAGGATGTTTCCACAGTCTAGGAAATCCGTTTTCTCTGGAACAGTGGTTCTCAAACTTCACCATGAATCAGAATCACATGGAGGGCTTATGACAGGCACATTGCCGGGCTCCCGGCTCCTGAGCGTTTGATTCAGCAGGTCCATGTCGGAACCTGAGAGTTTGTGTTTTTAACCAATTCCCAAGTGGTGCTGATGTTGCTGGTCTGAAGACTACATTTTGAGGACCACTGCTTTGGAACATCATAGTCTCTGACAAATGAAACCTCATAGTGCTAAAGAGTTAAAAGTAGTAGGCCAGGTGTGGTGTCTCATGCCTATAATCCCAGCACTTTGGGAGACCAAGACGATTGGATCACCTGAGGTCAGGAGTTCGACAGAAGCCATGGCCAACATGGTGAAACCCCGTCTCTACTAAAAATACAAAAAATTAGCCAGGCGTGGTGGCATGTGCCTGTAATCCCAGCTACTTGGGAGGCTGAGGCAGGAGAATCACTTGAACCCAGGAGGCTGAGGTTGCAGTGAGCTGAGATCATGCCATTGCACTACAGCCTGGGCAACAGAGTGAGACTCTCTAAAAAAAAAAAAAAAAAAAAATGGCTAGCAATGTTTGGAGAAAATGTGGAGTGAAATCAGTGCAAATTCCTTACTGTAATATCCGAGGCCCTCCACACTGTAGCCCTACTTTGTCTCACACTGCACTTCTTATGTTCACTTTGGCCTTTGTTCTGCTCCTTAAAGACACCAGGCTCATCTCGGATTGTGTGCACTTGCTGCTCCTTCTGCCTGAGCCTCTTCGGTCTTAGATTACGGCTCTCTTTGTGTCATCGTCGAAGGCCCAGTGAGGTGTTCTCTACCTGAAGAAGCCATTCTCTATGATGCTTCCTGCTCTCCTAGTTTATTCTGTTCCCATCACCTATTGTGATCTGAAATTGCCTTTTTATTTGCCTGTTGGAAAATTCCAATATAACAGACACCTCATCTCTTAGGTTCTTTGCTGTCTCCAGCACCTGGATCGGGGCCTAGTATGTGGAATGTGCTCAACTAGATATCTGTTGGTTGCAAACGTGGGTGTCTGGCATGGGACTCTTACTTTATAACCTAGTTTTGAGGGGAAATGAAGAGCACTGAAAAAGGAACATGGGAGCCTGGGGAATATGGACGCACCCCACATGCCCTCCCCTGTGTCACCGCTGCCAGGATTCTGCCAGCTTGCAGCGTGAAGGAAAGGGGTTTGTACCTTTCCTCTCCCTGCAGAGTCTTCTATGCCCTTGGTTGCCTCATGAGAAGACAACATGGGGACTTGGGCAATACGTTTCACTCTCAGGATTCCAGAGAGTTGCTAAATGGGTCACTTTTTCATGCATCTGGAACACTTCTAACTTGTGTAAGTGATTCTCTTCAGGCTGGCTTGACTCTGTCAAGTTGTCCCCAGTGACAGCAAGGGAAGGACAGCTGCTTCCCCATGCCTGTTGGTGTCAGGTGGGCTCTGTCTGCAGTTGTTTGCCCCTGGTGCTTCTCGCTGTTTGAGATCCTAGGTTAGGAACCAACCCAGTCCATCTCATTGCCAAGACACTCATTGTGGACACTAAGATGAAAAAAGAAGCAAACCTGCATACTCAGATAGTTTAAAGTTGTATTTGTTTTTCTCCCAATGGTTTGCTCATTAAAAATTAAGTGCCTATGCCAATGCTGGCTTAGGCAAGGCCTGGACATTCTCTCTGCAGACAATTGCTGGTGGTCTGAGTTGACTCACCCTCATACCCTCACCTCCCATGGCTCTGCCCTCGGCGCCTGGTCTTGGGAGGTTTGCATTCTTGCAGCAATCTCGGGCTGCTGCCATGAGCCATAGGCAAAAACAACAGGACTTTAGGGAATTCAGGAGTGAGTCTCACGGTCTAGCCACTGGCTTTTACTGCATGAGGCTGGGGGAGGGTTTTTCCCAAATAAGGAGACTTGAAAGTCCTCTTCGTTGGGGATGCTTTTGACCTGCGCAGGGCTAGAGTTGGAAATGTTTATACAAATGCACTTCGCATTTTATCTGTTCTTTGGATAGGCCTGTAGAACATTCCAACTACACTCATTTCTTTTGCTTCTGTCCTTTATCCTTGTTAAAGCCAGTTAGAGACACTGGTACTTAATTAGTGATTTTGGCATTGCTCACACACCTTGTGCCAGGAATGAACTGAAGATGGATTTGACAAGAAGCAGAGGTTGTGGGCGGGGAGGCTTTGGCAGCTCCCAGAGGAGCTTCCTCGGGGGTTTTGTTAGAATGTCTCATCCTCCTCTAGAGCTTTCCTGTGTTTGTGTGGGAGTTCAGTTCAACAACTTGTTAAGCACCTATTCCATACCAGGCACTAGTCCCAGTTAGGTGCTGGGGATACCAAGACTAATACATTCTGTCCTTGCCTTCAAGGAGCTCAGAATCTTAATGGGAGATGAACCTGTGGTGGTGGCTTCAAGATGGCCACACGTTCTCCCTACTCCTTTCCTTGAATTTGGACTGACCCTCTCTCTCAGTAGCTTTGACCAACAGAATGTGGTGGAAGAAATGTGCAACTTGTGAGGTTGGGCCTTAAGAAATCTACAGCTTCTGCTTCTGTCACTCCTAAAATGCTGCTTATAAGGAGCATTTGTCACCCTGTAAGGAGCCTGACTTGTAAGGAGGCCACCATGCTGTGAGGAAGCCCAAGTTTGCCACATGGAGTGAGAGTGTGAGAAGAACACTGAGGCACTGGGCATGTGAGTGAACGCTTCATAGACCTAGACTCTAACTGAATGCAGCTGAGTGAGTGAACCTCAGCCAGTGCCTTATGGGGCAGAAGAACTGACCAGCCAAGCCTTGCCTAAATTCTTGATCCATAGATTGTGAACAAATAAAATGGTTGTCGTCTGAACCCAGTAGGTATCGGAGTAGGTTGTGACACAGCTAATAGATCATTCAAACACACACACACACATATTCTTAGATAATGATAGAGATACGCATAGGATGTTACAGGAGCACAGACGAGGGGTCCCAGAGCCAGCCTGTGGTGATGATGGGATAGGCATTGAATGCTTTCCAAAGAAGTTTGGCTTGACTAGCAAACTTCACATCTCTAAAGACCTGGATGTGAACCAGGCTTGAGGGAAGGTGAAGGCTGTCTAGGTCCAGGAAAACAGAGCAAGAAAACATGGAGGTGATGAAGAGCATGGTACATATGTGAGGGCTTTTCAAGCAGGGGAAGGCAGGAAGTAATGGGTAAGTTTGCAGAGGTGTCATCATCATCATCATCATCATCATCATCGGGGTAGATGCCATTTATTGAACACTTGATATATGCCAGAGGTGGATCTAAGGTTTTCTATGTGTTAACTCATTTAAATAATTCTAACAGCAACCCTATATTTTTAGCTTTTTATATTAGAAGAAAATGAGGCACAAAGAGATTAAATAACTTGCTCATGGGCACACAGCTGGCAAGCACAGAGTAAGGATTTGAACGTAGGCAAGATCTTGAAGAACTTTGTGTGCCTCTTTGAGGATTTCTGTATTTGTTCTGTAGGGAGGCAGAGTGACCCAGAGATTTTAAGTGAGGGAGTAGTGTGGTCACATCAAAAGATTCTACTGTTTTGTAATTTCTCCCACTTTGGTTATTTTCATTGTCTGTTGTCTGTTTCTCTATAGTGACCAGCAATGAATCTCTTATAACAAGCAGAGCCTGTGAGCTCATCTTTGAGAGGATATAAGAAAGGAGGGAGGGACACGGGTCATGTGCAACTCCACAGCTGGTCGTGGGGGTGGAGGGAGGGACAGAAAGCCCAGGGAGAGAATGGGTGTGGCGGCCACCAAGAGAGGAAAGCTGGCCGCATCCTTGACCCCAGGGAAGAATGAGGAAAGCAGCACATGGGAACCAGCCTGTGCTAAACTCTTTGGAGCTGAGGTACAGATAGTCTTCTAGGCTTTGCAGACAATCTGCCTTTCTCTCTTTCCTTCTCTCCATGGCCCTTTAGGTGATTAGCATCAAAATATTAAAAACAGCTGTTGAGCTCCTAACAGCAATTAGCAAAGAAGAGAGCATTCCATGGAAATCCAGAAATGTTCACCTGGATGGCTATTGGCTTCTGAAGAAGTCCTTGTGGGCAACTGTGGAGTTGCCGGTCCCACATATACCACCCCCATCATCTCTCTGTCCCTTGCTCTGTCTCCATGTCCAAGGGTATGGAGCAGACTCAGTGGAGTTTGAATCTCTGTGCAGATTTTTCAGATTCTCGTTCCAGCAGCTTTTTATGCAAGGAGGGAAGCAACAGAGTGTAGAAGAAAGAGGTGTGGCTTAGGGCCTAGAAGAAGACCTAGCCTCCAGCTTAGCTTGGCCAACACTTGCTTTGTAGCATATGGGCAAATGTCTGAAGTTCCTAGATCCCAAGGTCCTCATCTGCAATATGAGGGTGTTGGATGAAGATTAATCTTACCACAAAGAATAAAATTACTATAGCTGAGGTTTACTGTGCATGGACTAAAAACCTGACCCTTTGCTAAGGACTTTTTTTAGTTTTTTAGTTAATCCTCACAATAACCCAAGTTTAATGAAGCTTACTGAAGCCTTCCCTTATCCTATTCAAAGCTCCCTGTATACATTATCTATTGCTGTGTAACAAATTACTTCAACTCTTCATGACTTAAAACAATAATAAAATGTATCGTCTCATAGTTTCTATGGGCCAGGGATTCTGAAGCAACTTGGCTGGGTGGTTCTGGCTTGACGTCTCTTACGAATCTGCAGGATACAGTCTTCTGAAGCCTTGACCAGGGTTGGAGGATGACTTTCAACATGGTAGGCTGGCTCTGGCCATTGGCAAGCTTAGTGCTGGCTATGGGCAAGAGGTTTCATTCATTACCACATCACCCTAGGACTGTCCGTTAGAACACTTGAGTGTTCTCTTAACATGGCTATTGGTTTCCCAAGAATGAGTGACCCAAGAGAGTGACTTGGTAGCTGCAATGTCTTTCATGACCTGTGCTTGGACATAACACCCTCCCATTGCCACAATATCTTATTGGTTACCTGGGTCAGCCCACTCAACATGAAGAGGAACCCACAAGGGGATGAATACAAGGAGGCGAGGATTGTTAGTGGCCATCTTTGAAGCTGCCTACCACATCTTCCCCCTAAATTTCTATCATATTACTGTGTTCTATTTTTAATAGTTTTTATCTGAAATCATCCTTTTTTTTTTTTTTTTTTTTTTGGTAGAGACCCATTTCCTCCCCGCTAGAGGACAAGCTTCCCAAGAGCAGGAATTTCATCTTTTTTATTGCTGTACCCCCAGCACCTGAACAATGCTGGTCGCATAGTTGGTGCTCAATATTGAGCATGAGATAGATATTACTTTGCCAATTTCAGACACAGAAACAGAGGCTCAGAGCAGTTAATTTGCCTGAAGTCACATAGATATTAAGTGGTGGAGCTGAGAAACCAACTTACGTGCAGGGACTGATACCCACAGCCTACTTCGTTGGCTCTCAGCAACTCCAGTGCTGCTATTATGCAAGTGTCTGCACATGTAGAGCAGGACAACATCCAGGAGAAGGGCCAGGAGAATTCTTGGGTAACTGGGAAATACTCCTGGGTAACTGGGAAATACCAAGAGGAAGTGCATGAGTGTCTATATGAATGGATGCATGTGTATGGTTGAGATGGTTAAGTGTGTATATTTGTGTGTATAGTAGACAAAGAGGGAGACAGAGAGAGAGAGAGAGAGAGAGAATGAGAATGTGTAGATGTGTGGGTAAGGTAGCTAGATCAAAGGGGAGATAATGTACTCTGGACAGCTTTTATGACACAGACCTGGAGATAATATTTTGACTTTAGCCTTATTGGTCTTCTTCGAAAAATTTTTCTCCAAGGAATATTCTTACTAAAATGACTAAGTAAATTTTCCTTTAAAAATCCCACACGCACTGGAAGTCATTGGTTGACTAGCAAGTCTATTGCCAAATTACACATGGAATACTAACTTGATTATGTTTGTGGAAATTATCCATTTTCTGGATTATTGGCCAGAAAAAGAAAAATACTCTCTGTTGTCCACCCATTCTCCATTCTCCTTTCCACCCTCCTGAGGGAGGGGCCCTAGTGTTCATCAGACACTCAATGGGGTTCCTTTAGAACAATGCCTTACCCACCCCCTCTCCTGGCCTGGGAGCTGGAAATTTGTGGGAGGAATGAAGGGAAATGGTTATGAAAGTCCCTCACTTACTCTCCCTCCTCTGAGACGTTCTGGGTGCTGAGTTTTGGAGCAAGGGGTGTTGTGTGTAGAGTAGAGGTTTTTGGTCTTTGAGTGAGAGCAGAGTGGAATCCAAGAGAAAGCCCACATAAGTTGATTGCTGAGGCTGGCTCTGATCTAGCATCGAAGTGAAGGTGGTGGTGGGTCCCACACTTACCCAAGGCCCAGCCCATTTTACCAGAGTAGGAAAGCAGAGAAAAATTCTGTGTAGAAGGCCTGCTCAGGAAAAATGAGTTTGCATTTAGCTTGAAAGTATCCTCTGGAATCTGTGGGTGGCTGTGGTTAGCTGAACCAAAACCAGACCTGGCTGAAAGATCGAAGTAAGCTTCCTCCTCAAATAGTGAGTTTGTCTCCATCAACAGTATCTAGACAGAGACTGAATAGGCATGTGTGAGAGAGAATGGCATTCTCCCAACTTGTGCTTACCAGTTAGGCCAAAGTTCATTCAAGGAAGGTTCTACTGGGGCCCTACCTTATCTTTTCCATGACTCCCTGGTGAGGAGGATGTAGCACAGTGGTCAAGAGCACAGGCCTTAGAGTTTGTGTGCTTCCGTTTGTGCCCTGGCTCTGGCACTTGCTAATTATGTGATCTTAGGCAAGTTACTTAATTTCTCTGTGCTTCTATTTCCTCAAATGTAAATGAAGATAAAAATTGTTCTTACTTCACAGAGTAGTTGTGATGATGGAATTGGTTTAATACATTTAAAACTCTTGGAACAGTAGGTTGCATTCAAGAATTTAGTTAACTAACATATATGGAGTATTATACATCGCTATGTGCCAGGCATGGGAGAATGATGAAGGAGGCCCAGTTCTGCCCCTCATGAAACTTACCTTCTAGTGTTTGTGGGGTGGGAGGTGGAATAATGCCACCCCACAAAGATGTCCATGTTTTAGTCTCCAAAACCTATGAACATGGTAGGTTACATGGCAAAGGGGAGTTAAGGTTGCAGATGGAATTAAGGTTGCTCATCAGCTGATTTTGCAATAAAGATAGCAGCCTGGATTATCCAGGTGGGCCCAATGGAATCACAAGGGTCCTTAAAAGAAGGAAGAGGGAGGCAGGAGAGTGAGTGTCAGAGTGATGCCATGTGAGGAGGAGTTGACCTGCTGCTGCTGACTTTGAGGATGGAAGGCGAACTCAAGCCAAGGAATGTAGAACCTTTTTCTACAAGACTGGAAAGGAGGCTGCACGCGGTGGCTCATGCCTGCAATCCCAGTACTTTGGGAGGCTGAGGTGGGTGGATCACCTGAGGTCAGGAGTTCGAGACCAACCTGACTAATATGGTGAAACCCTGTCTCTACCAAAAATACAAAAAAATTAGCCAGATGTGGTGGCGTGCACCTGTAGTCCCAGCTACTCAGGAGGCTGACAGAAGAATTACTTGAACCTGGGAGGCGGAGGATGCAGTCAGCTGAGATCATGCCACTGCACTCCAACCTGGCTGACAGAGCAAGACTCCACCTCAAAAAAACAAAACAAAATAAAACAAACAAACAAACAAACAAACAAAACTGAAAAGTAAAGGAAATGAATTTTCCCCTAAAGCCCCAAGAAGGAGCATAGTCCTACTGAAATCTTGGCTTTAGTGAGACCCATTAAGATGCATTTCAGACTTCTGATCTCCAGAAGTGTAAGACAATACATTTGTGTTGTTTAAGCCACTATGTTTGTGATAATTTTTTGCAGCAGCAACAGGAAACTAATACTAATGCAGATAAGAAGTAAGTGAACAAACAAATATAAAGTATAATTTCAGGTAATGAAAAGCACTAGGAAGAAGAGGAAGCAGGATATAGATGACCGAGTCTTGGGAGATTAGAAAAATAAAAGATGAAGCAGGATACAGGGAACGAGGGAGATGGGGGATCTCCTAGATGGTCAGGGAAGGCATCTCTGGGAAGATGACATTTGAGAAGATGACATTTGAGAAGATGTTTGAATGAAATGAGAGGACAAGCCATGGGTCTGCGTTCCAGACGGGGGTATGGAGGCTACAAAAGCCTTAAAGAGGGGAAGAGCTCAGAGAATTAAAGTAGAGTTAAAGGTCAGTGTGGCCAAGGCACAGTGGGCAAGTGAGAAAGTCATAATAAGTGAGACCAGATGATGCAGAGGTTAAATACTACAAGCCCTTGGAGTTTGGATTTTATTCCCAGTGGGACAGGAAACCACCAGAGGCCCCCCTCCAGTGGAGGGGTGACAGGACCTGATTTACATTTTATGAAGCTCACTCAGGCTGCTGTGTGAGGACTACACTGGAAGAGGTTAAGAGTGGAGGAAGCAAGCCAAGTTAGGAAGATATTATGGAAGAAGATGGATTACACTCAGCTGGTGGGGATAGAAGTGGTGAGACATATCTTGGTGGTTAGAGCTGACTGGGCTTTATAATGGTTTGGATATTGGGTTTGAGGGAGGGGAGGAAATCAAGGATGCCTCCTAGGTTTCGGCTGGAGCAGCTAGGTGAAGGGACAGGCTTTTTTTTTTTTTTTTTTTTTTTTTTGAGACGGAGTCTCTCTCTGTCGTCAGGCTGGAGTGCAGTGGCGCCATCTCAGCTCACTGCAACCTCTGCCTCCCGGGTTCAAGTGATTCTCCTGCCTCTGCCTCCTGAGTAGCTGGGACTACAGGTATACGCTGCCACGCCCAGCTAATTTTTGTATTTTTAGTAGAGACGGGGTTTCACCATGTTGACCAGAATGGTCTCAATCTCTTGACCTGGTGATCCGCCCGCCTCAGCCTCCCAAAGTGCTGGGATTACAGGCGTGAGCCACCGCGCCTGGCCAGGGACAGGCTTTTTACTTACATGAAGAAGGCTGGATAGGAAAGTGTGGAAGATTATAATCCAGAATGCTCATATAATAAATGCTGAAAGGTTATTATCAGCATTTGATACTCCTGACACACTGGTTTGTTGTTTTTCTGTCTCCGTACTATGCTCATAATTCCTCAATCTGGAACTTTCTCCTCCCTCTTCACTATCATGTGTTAAATGCGTATCCATCCCATCTCAACTCATTGCAACCTCTGCCTCCTGCATCCAAGCTATTCTCCTACCTCATACTCTCAAGTAGCTGGGGCCACAGACGTATGCCCCCATGGCCAGCTAATTTTTGTATTTTTATAGAGATGGGGTTTCACCATGTTGGCCAGACTGGTCTTGAACTCCTGACCTCACATGAAGCACCTGCCCTGGACGCCCAAAGTGCTAGGATTACAGGAGTGAGCCACCGTGCCCAGCCCATATCCATCCTTAAAGGCCCATTTCCAATGCTACCTCTTTCCTATGTCCACTATAGGAGAGAGCTTTCTTCCCTTGAACTCCTAGTATTTAGGTCTCCTTAACACTTTGCGCTGGGATCTTATTTAAGTCTCTCACCTTCGCTACCAAATGGTAATCTCCTTGAAGGCAGAGATGCTCATTACTCTTCCTGAATTCCCTGCTGCATAGTCACTTGCACATAAGAGACTGCTGAATGGAATCAATGTTAAAAAGAAGATGACTGCATTGAACTGGGGAGTGGGAAGTTGAACTAGGCATTTTCTAAAGCTTTGTGCTCTAAAATTTTATAATTAAGTTGATTGCAGGTTGCAAGTCCCTACCTGTGAGAAGATTTCTAAGCTGCGTATTCCTCACTTGATTACTGAGTGCACGGAGAATGCAATTTACTCTCAATGTCAGTCCAAGGAAAGAAGAAAAGAAAAGATTTGGTTCATGAATGCACACAAATACCATTTGCTGATGCCAAATATGAATGGTTTCAGATTGTGTACAGTTTTATACTAGCCATCCTTTCTTTCTATTCTCTCCTCTCTCCCATTAACAAGGGCAACCTTACAATAGGTCAAAAATAGGAAATGGTGGTAGGATGCCATTATTACCTTCAATTGTTCCATTTCCACACCTGGCAAGAGTCTCATCTGTACTATATATTTAATGATTTAATTTTGGCTGTACACATATGTATCTATTTCCAATTCCAAGATAAATATATATTCAATGATTATATAATGCAACATTCACTTAAGGGAAGTTGTTGCTCTTAGCAATAATCTAGAGTTTTACTTTTATCTATGTATCAATTAGTTTTTGCTATGTAACAGGTAATCCCACAATATGATGGTTTAAAATAACCACTTATTTAATTCTTAATTCTGTAGTTTGGCAATTGGGCTGGGATTCCTGGGCAGTTCTGGTCTGGGCTGGCTTGGCTGATCTTGGCTGAATTCACTTAAGGTTCCATGATCAGCTGATAAGTTGACTGGGGCTTGGTGGTTTGACAGCTCAGCAGAGACAGCTGGGGAAACTGGGTCACTCTCCACAGGATCTCTCTTCCTCCACAGTCTAACCTCGTCCTCTTTATATAATGGCATTAGAAGTCTACAAGGGAGAAAGGAACTATACAAAGCCTCTTGAAGCCCAGGTTCTGAACTTTTCACTGTTACTTCTGCTACATTCTATTGCCACAGGCAGGTCACAAGCCTCACCAGATCCAAGGGATGAATAAATTGTCTCTTGAAAGGAGAGGCAGAGTTGCATTGCACAGGCTGTAGATACAGGGAGGGAAGAAGAATGGTGGCCATTTTTGCAACACGTCACAATCAACCGGGGTGCTTTTGCCTTAAGTAACAGAAAATAACTGCAGGTTGTCTAAATGATGAAAACACATTATGTATCTCTTGAAATACAACATTTGGAGGAAAAGTGATTCCTGGGTTACTTCAGCTGCTTAGCAATGCCATCATAGTCCTAGGGTTTGTTTTTTTTTAAATTTCACTTTCCACTCTGTCATATCCAGCACGTTGGTTTTTGTCCACATTTTAACAAGATGTCCATGACAGACTGTACTCACAGATGATAGAATCCAGAGGAGAAAAATGGAATGGCTCTGTGTTGTGTCTTCTTTCACAAGTGAGGAACATCTACTCAGAAGCCTTTGCAGTACTCCCACTGGGTCCCATCACATCACATTCCTATGCCTGAGCAGAAATGGATTGAAAAGCTCTACTCATTGACATCATACCACTAGCTGTTGAGGAGAGAAGGTGGGAATTGGGTGGTGAGAAATTTCCTCAAGAAATATAGCAGCTTAGGAAGGTTGAATGTAGGGCAACTGGTTGTACTCAGAATAGCAGATTTGGATTTATCCTTCTGGATGTTCCTACCATTTGCAGTGATTTCTTTAATAAGAATAATAACGACAACAATGGATGGTAAACATCTGTGCAAACATAACACTAATTCATCTGGTAGGAGGTGATGCGGATCAATGCATTTCAAGTAAATTAAAACAACTAATTTTCAAAATTTTCTCTTTATGTGATTATTTTGACTACTTATATCTGCTCCTTGAGCCATGTAATAACAAGTATATTTCTTTAAATCTTAGAGGCAACTATGAGCTCTGCGTTTCACAGCTTAAACAGTCAAAAAGTACAGGGTTGAAAAATAGACACTGGCTAGGAAACTTTAAAGCTTTTGTTTACAGAGTACATTTGTCCTTAATTTAATTAAGTCTCACAACATCTCTTCATTCTCTTGTCTTTAAAATTTGACCTGGAGTGGCATGTATGGCAAATGCAAGTATCATTTTTCTAGAAAGTCTCAAGTGAAAAGTGCTTATCCTTTAACTCTTCTCCATAAACAAAGCGTCTTGTAAAAAGGCCGTCACCTTGGCAACTGTCAACTGAATCAGCTTTATGAAGACAGAGCAAAACTGCAAATAAACCTGCAGCTAGGATGTGAGTGATTATTTTGCCATTAAAGAAAGTGAAATTTTTAAAAAAGTGACTTCTGACTATGCTTTGTGAAAGATGAAACTATGTAAATTTAAAGTAAACATAGTTTAAATTTTAAAAAAGAAGTTACCCTGAATGGCCAGTTTGAACATTGCATTGTTCTACAGTTTCCTTCCATTTATGATTTGTTTGAATGTCTATTTTCTCTCCTTATTAAACTGCTTACGCTTCAAAAGCTTTTCCCCTTTGTATAAGTATTACTGTTAAAGTGAAATCGGCCAGTGGTTTAGTACATTCCACACTCTGGGTTTTTAAAAAATAGTATTGGTGTTGATTCTCTGGTAGGATTTTGTCATTAGAATGTGTGCGGGTATGAGGGGTTTTTGGCTGTCAATCTTCTTGCCTATAATGACTTAGATATCCATGGACTTTCACAGGCAAACCACAATGATTTTAGAAAATAATTAACAGAGTGGGTAATTGGTCACTGCTCAAATATTGGCAATCAAAGTATAAATTTAACATGTGGTTGACTTAAAATATATCATTTTCTCGAGTCATGTATTGCAAGGGGTTACACAGGTCAGACATTGGGCATGAGGCTGGTTAGGAGGAAATTTGGGGGGAAATTTCACTTGAGAATGTTGTGTATTTTCTGAGAACCAAAAAACTATGCTAAGAAACATAAAGTCATTTTTGCATCCCAACCCCAGTATTATGCATGGAAGAAAGACTGAAGGAACAGCTCAGAGTCATTGTCTCTGATGTGGCTCCTATATGGGGGCAATTTCCCATTGTGTGTATAGTTTGGCTAGAGTGCCTTAGTTGTCTGTGGAAGCTGAAGAGGGAGACCCTTCATTGCTCACTGCATAGCAATATGGTTGTAGTCACATGAACCAGGCTTGGACACTGATGCTGAAATTCCAAAACTTGGATGATGGCACAGGAATGGGACTAAGCGAGGCAAAGAAGCCTCTAGGGTCAAACACTAGTCTAAATGTTGCTGTGAAAGTATTTTTTACACACGACTGATATTTAAATAAATAGACTTGGAGGAAACCAGATTACCCTCCATACTGTGAATGAATCTCCTTTAGTCAGTTGAGGGTCTTAAGAAAAAAGACTGAGGTCCCCCGAGGAAGAAGAAATTCTGCCCCCAGATTGTTTCTGAACTCAAGATTGCAACATCAACTTTTCCCTAGGTCTGCAGGCTGCTGGCCTGCCTTGAAGATTTTGAACTTGCCAGCCCTCACAATCAGGTGAGTCCATTCCTTATTTTAAGCTTTCAATCTCTCTCTCTCTGTGTGTGTGTGTGTTTATTTATTTATATACATTCTATTGATTCTGTTTGTCTGCAGAACACTGACTAATATGCCCATGTTTTTCACAAGTCTTATATGATATTTATAAAAATTTTATAATTAAACAAACACTGCCTGTATTTTTGTTATCAGAGGATGTGGGAAACCTGAAGATTCAAAGCTGTAAATCACAGTAAATGTCCAAATAAATGTCCTTGAAATGGTGGAAGTTGTATAGGAATAGATGAGGAAGTGTGTGGGAAGTATTTTGTTCTTGACCAAATAAATGTCCCTGAAATTGGTGGAAGTTGCATAGGAGTAGATGAGGAAGTGTGTGGGATGGGGAAGCCCCACAGAGCTTTTCCCCTTGGCCTAGAATACCCTTCCCCTGCATAGTCCCTGGTGTAGTCTTTATGGAACCACTCAGAACTGTGGCTGGTATAGCAAGCACTTGAAAAATGTTAGTGGCTTTTATTATTATTTTTGAACAAGATGTGTCTTCCCCACTCATAGTATTTTCTAGGTGGAGGAAGCTCCACTTGGGGAATAATTTGGCCTCCCCCTCCTCTCTCCACTCACAGCCTGCTGAGTTTAGGAGAAACTGAGTATATGGCTGCTGTAACAAATTACCAGAAACTGGGTGACTTAAAGCAACAGAAATGGATTTTCTTACAGTGCTGGAGGCCAGAAGTCCAAAATCAATGTGTGGACTGGGTTGGTTTCTTTTGCAGGCTCTGAGGAAGAATTCATTCCCTGCCTCCCTCCTGGTTTTGGGTGCTGGGTTTCTGAAATCCTTGGTTTGAATCCAGGTCTCCTAACCTGTAGATGCATCACACCAATTTCTGCCTTCATCTTCACAAGGCTTTCTCCTGTCTGTCCTCTGCCCTTATCTTGTAAGAACACCTGCCATTTGATTTAGGGCCCACTCTAATCCAGGATGATCTCATCTCATGGTCCTTAACTTAATTCCATCTGCAAAGATCCTTTTTCTAAACGAGCCCACGTTTACAGACTCTCTCTATGTGTGTATGTATATCTTTCTCTATATATACACATAGTATGTGTGGGTGTGTGGGGCACACTCAGCCCACCACACCGGGTGTGTGCATTTCAGCTTCTTCCTCTCCTTTTCTTCTTGGAGTGAGTCTGCCTGTTGAGAACACATGTTCTGCTCTGATTCTCCTGTGTAGGTTTTCCAAGGGCCTTGCCCTCCATTATAAAGCTTGCTGTGGCCTAGCAATACTGGATGGATAAATCTGTCTATTTCTGAGTCCAGAATTGGAAACCCACTTACCTTACCTGAGGCTATAAAGTCTTCTTCAATATCAACTTTATCAAGTATGTGTGATAGTTTGGTCTCCCGTCTGCTCTATTCTCTGATATTATTTCTCAATCAGCTGCTAATTCAAGAATGGAAGAAAGGTACCCCTTTTTGTGGGGCTCCCTTGAAAATTAAATAAATATCACTTAAGGCTCAGCTCAAAGGTTGGTAACTTTCTAAATTCTCCCCTCCCTCTCACAGGGAGAGTTAACCATGTCTTCTGGGCTCCCATACTCCTTTGTATTATCTTCTGTTATTTCCATTTTTTCCTGTTGGATTATAGTTTTCCGAAGGCCATCTCCCATGTTCCATCCACCAAATAGAATTGTACTTTGACAACACAGACATCCTCCTAATAGCTACAGTCCAGGACTCATGAGTAGGCACCGTGCATCCTGTTACTCTGTCATGCTTTTGATTTCATTGTCATCTTTGTTTGCTTTGCTAATACAGTTCATGAATAAGAAAGGAAATGTTGCTTCTTTACTGGAAATGGGATCCGAGATATCTTGCACTTTTTGTCAAACCAATTTATGGGCTTTGCCTACTGAAATAATGCGGTCTTGTATACTGCTTTCTGTATCTTATAATTGAGAACTCTTTTTTTTTTAACTTTTGAAAGGTTAATAAATACAATGAATGCATAAGAAAGAACATAAAACTCACACATCGTCCCACCATCAACAGTCACTGTCAACTTATCTTTCCAGTTTATTCTTTCTATATTCTATATGTGAATGTGTATAATTAATTCAGTAATGATACTATATAACTTGCATACACTGACTTTTATTGAACATTATATCAGTGGGCATTTTCCCTTGTCATGATGTTCTCTAAGTAATATTTTTGAACGGTTGTATGATATTCCTTACAAATATATTAAAATTTATTCAAGTATTTTCTTTTCCTCTGGTATTCAAGTTGTTTTTAATTTTTGGTAATTTTATTTTATTTTTCGAGACAGAGTCACTCACTGTGTCACCCAGACTGGAGTGCAGTGGTGCAATCTTAGCTCACTGCAACCTCCACCTCTTAGGTTCAAGCCATTCTCATACGTCAACCACCCAAGTAGCTGGGATTACAGGTGCCTGCCAACACGCCCAGCTAATTCTTGTATTTTTAGTAGAGATGGGATTTCACCATGTCGGCCAGACTGGTCTCCAACTCCTGACCTCAAGTGATCTGCCTGCCTTGGCCTCCCAAAGTGAACTTTTGGTTATTTTAAATAGCTTTAAAAATGTGTTTTCAAATATCTGTCATAGCTCTGACATGATTGGTAGCAAAGCTGAATGGTTGACACGGTCAAAGTTAGGATGGCAATCAATACATTGGGACATCATGCTGGAGAAAAGTCAGCACTGGCATGAGTGCCAGCCTCTGCCACATTGCTCTTGGGATGAGAGCTGCTGCAGACAGTGCTGTCTGCATGGGTGGATGTGATTTCTGCCAGGACCCTGCTTCCCTGGCTATGGTGCACTGAACCGAGAACTGGTGCCCGACCCAAAGGCAGCCATCCATGGAGAGTCCAGTGGCCAGCGGCTGATGCCAGAGCTCCACCCAGCGAGGTCACTGTACCCTGGATGATGAGTGGCCAGTCAAACAAAGCCTCTTTTACACACTTTGAATTTGAGACTTATCAGGGGACTAAGCCAAAAAGTTGGGTGGAAAAAGGCAGACATCCTGAGAGGAGTCTGCAAGCCATATCCACACGGCAGCGGGAGCCGCAACAAAGCGGGAGCCATGGAGGAGAGAAAAGGAATGCAGAGAGGATTTAGCAGCACGAGCAGAGAAAGCAGAGCAGAGTGTGGCTGAGTCATCACACTGGCAGAGCACTAGAGAAGGAGCAACAGATGCTTGCCGCTGAAGCAATGTCAAGAAGAACAGGTGGCTGGAGGTATACTATGTCCTGAATGACATTCCCGGGTCTGCCAGACCCGCCAGGCAGCTGCTAAAACTGCTTCCTGCTCTTCCCTACTTCCTTCTGTAGCCTCATAATGAACCACATTAATGCAAGTCACCAGAGCACGTCTCTTTTCCTGGCAACCCGAAAGAGCCTAATCAACACCACGTAATATTCGTATCTCTCTTATGGCACTCATCAAGAGGCATGATGATGATTTGAGTTTTTATGATTCTCCCTGACTAGACTCCTTGAGGTCAAAGACTGTATTTAATGTCTTTCAAAAAATCTCCTCAGCAATGGAGACAGTTTAGTAGCATGTAGTAGGTGCTTTCTAACTGTTCGATGAATGAATGAGGAATGTAAGTGGTCCTGTGGTTAAAATAGCCATTGGAAAACATTTCTGTAGAGGAAATAAGTTTTTGGTTTCTTGTTTTGTTTGCTATTCATAAGTGGTGTAAAAACTCTTACTCTCAAGAATTTTATTTGAGGCTGGGTGTGGTGGCTCATGTCTGTAATCTCAGCACTTTGGGAGGCCAAGAGTTCAAGACCAGCCTGGTCAACATGGCGAAACCCCGTCTCTACTAAAAATACAAGAATAAGCCGGGCATGGTGGCGGGTGCCTATAATCCCAGCTACTTGGGAGGCTGAGGCAGGAGAATCACTTGAACCTAGGAGGTAGAGGTGGCAGCGAGCCAAGATTGCACCACTGCACTCCAGCCTGGGTGACAGAATGAAACTGTCTCAAAAAAAAAAAAAAAAAAAAAAAAAAAGGAATTTTATTTGAAACAATGGCTTGGTGAAAATTTCCCTTTAATAATTTTTTTTGTAAATAAAACACATTAAATGTATATGTGTGTGTGTATATATATGTATATATATACACACATATATATTTATTCACCAAACATTTACAGTCTAAGCTCTGAGTATACATTAGTAAGCTCAATGGAGAGACAGCACATAATAAGAGAGTTCCAGCCCTTGCAAGGCTCTCAGGCTAGGAAAAGAGTCATGTTAGCCCAATCAGGAAAAATAAGGCTATGCAGAATGGGCTAAAGTGGTGCAAAGTATGGAGGAATTTTCTTGGTGAAATGTGATTTTGAATAAGATACGGCGAGTTGCACAGAAAAGCACTAGCTATTAAGGTGACATGAGCATCTCTTAAAATAGTGATTAGTGATCTCCTTTACATTGTCAGTTTAATAAGACAGGAGATTCCAATTTCAGCTTTTTTATAGTTTTTGGGAATGTATTGCGTAGTGGGTTCCACAGTGTACTTTCTCCTGGGAACACTTATCAATTGTCTTGAGACAAGGTGTTGTTATTACTATTTCAAACGAGACAAGAAATCACTAAATATTGTATTCCAAATGAGACTTAGCAAGTAGTTCTCTGATATAACAGAGTTGCATCAACTTGCTGATGTTTTTCAAGAAACTGAATGAGTTCAATTTGGCAATGTGAAGTTGCAATATCACCATGCTTACATTTACTGATAGCATACCAGCAAGTAAGTTGAAACCTAACTTTATGACTCAAAGGGCAAAACATTAATTTTACCATACTCAAACTTTGAACAATAGTTACTGAGATATCTAAGTTTAAAAAATAAGTAACATTGTTGAATTTCTTGTCAGATACCATAGATACATTTGAGGAACATCTTCCCAGTGAACACTTAAATTAACAGAGGAGATTGGTCATGGTTTATATAATTAAATTTTGAAATAAAACTTCCCATTACTCAGACTTTCAACCTACTTACATTTTGGCACAAGTTTAAGACTATTGTGAATGTTCCAGGTATATTTTAAACAGGTATGCTGTTTAAAAAACAGTTACCAGTAATGAATCAGAATTTTCTCAATACTGTGCAAATAAAATAGAGAAACAAAGTGGGTGTTAAAACTGATATAAATCTGCAATCCTTTATCCTAAATTTAAAAATTTCACATTAGTCAAAATAGAATAAACTGTGTTGTTTTTCCCTTGTGCATCCTCCTTCCGGTGACAGCAGCTCGATTTTCCTTCGAGACCTGGGTGTATGCAGGAGCCACCATGCTCATTTGGGATACACCATTGTCTTGGCTACAGGTTCAGGGATGGACATGTGAGGCGGGCCAGGTCGCTGAGGCTTAGTTCTGGGACTGTGGTGGGCCTTGGTAGGAAAGAGAAGATTGTTGCTTGTAAAGATGATTCTAAGTTCAGAGTTCTTGGGGACTACCACAGGAAGCATGCTCATGTTGAGAATAAAGCAGCTACTGTAGAGGGGACATGGAGCTGAGAAATGAGCTGAAATCTTTGAAAATATTCTTTCAGCCCCACAATCACCTGATTCCTGAATCCCAGAACCCCTCCTGGATTTACATGAGTAATAAATCATCTTCCTCCCTTCCCCCCCTTTTTTTTTTCCCGAGTCAGTTTGAATTGAGTTTTCAGTCACTTGCACCTCCCTTACCCTGCAAAATCTTCACTAATGTGCAAACGATTAGAATTGTTCTCATTGGTTAACTTAAGAATAAGCAAGTTTAATAAAGTTAAGATTATAAAAGCACATTTTACTAATGAAACATCACCCGCTTGTTTTTGTTGTATACATTCACTTTACATAAGAATTACTTGAAACAAGTTCTGTTGAAATATGAAAATTAAAAAATAAATGTATAAAAATATAAAACCTCACAACCCACCAGCCTAGAAATAAGTCAAATGCACATGTAGTAAGTCATTCCAGACCATTCGTAGTTGGTCCTGACTCCCTTTCCCTCCTCAGACCTTGCATTCCTTCCATGCCACATTTCTAGAACTTTGTCCAGCTTTCTCGACTCCTCCGCTCTTCTGCTTCTTGCTCAGTGTCTGTTCTCTGCTCAAAACATCACCTTTTTCTACTCTTTTTTTTCACGTATGCTTTAAGGTTCAGCTAAAGAGCACCTCCTTGTTAAAGCCTTCCAGAGTCTTCCTATGGAGAATTCATTGCTCTTCCTTCTGCTCAGCCATCCTTACCGTCCGACGTGTATTACTGCTATGTGGACTTAAGTGCATTCTGTCTAGTCTGGAGTCTCACAGGCAGGGCCTACATTTGGTTCATCTGTGTATCCCTCCTGCTTCAAGGCTGCCTGCCATATAGCACATATTCAATGCATATTTGTCAAATGAAGTTTCAATGAGTGGCGTCAGGTTGCTTATTCTCTTGTTTATTCTCCTACATGCTACAGGCAGGCTTTTCTCATCAAGGGTGTAAAAGAAGCCGTATATACTCAGTAGTTTGTTGGCATTCACAGTCATCAAACACCATAAATGACCCATGTTCCAGCCATTCAAAGAGTCCCAGTCCAAGGGTGAACTTTTATTAGCTCTATTTATTGGCCCAAACATAAACTCCTTGGTTTCAATGGGGCCTTGAGCCACATATAGAAATGCACAGATCAAAGAGGCTCCAAGGTCATTCAGTATTGTGCACATCACCAGTCTTTATCAATTCAAACTTCAGTTTAGTGGTTTAGTACCTTTTCCTTGGTAGTGTTTATTTATCACAAGAATGGGAGACGCTTACCCAAGGAGTTTACAAGTATTTCAAAACATGTCCAGCTATCAGGAGGCTTGCTTTATAACCAGCTACACTGGGCGTGTCACCTTCTTTGGGCATCACTCATGCCTCGTGTCACCTCCATCAGGCTGCTTAATTGACTTGTGTGTTTTGGACCATCTGACCTGGTACTGACTTCCCATAGTTCCTGAATAACTAATGATAGATATTATATTTATGAAGATTAACCACTCCTGATTTCAGTTGGACTTGTTGGACAACATTAAATGCTCTTAAACTGGCCTTCTATTCCTGATGGACTTTCTTGGGGATTAAGCACTCTATCCCACTTTACCCTGTATCACAGTCACGGCATCCTCACACTTAGAAGAGAATTCATGTCCAGAAGAGCTCATGCTTTTAACTGGAGGACAATTCCTGGTGGTGACCTAGTTCCTCCTGAGTGATTAGGAATGCTTTCTTTGTGAAAACCATCTGCAGAGAAGTGAAGATACAAACATTAGGTTTGTTGGGATGGGATAGGGTCAGTGAAGAGCTATCAAGTCTAAACTCCCATCTTTGAGACTGAAATCTGCTGGATTGTTAGTGGGAGGAAGAAAGGGGGTTGGCAAGAGAGAAGATTCAGTCTCAGTTCCACGCCCTTGGGCAGTCAGTCCTTCTTGACTGGACTATACAGGCAAATTATAGGTTGCAGGACACTATTTGGGACATGTACTGACATGTTAAAAAGAGATGGCTGCTCTGATTTTCCAGCAGTCAATCCCATCTTAAACCATTTTATTTTCAAGTTTGCCTCCTATGTTGATTTGATTGTCTATTGGTAACCCTCTCGGGGCTTATTCAATTGCTTCATCCTAGCAGTCAAGGCTGAGGAAACATCACAAGAGCTGTAAACCCAAAGGAGATTGCTTTTTAATGTGTTTGGTATGGATGTGTTGCTTTTAGTGATTAAAAGCTGAACAATTCACATAACTTTCCACTTATTCTCTTTAGATCTTTTTGTTATTTTCCTGATAAGGTACAATGATACATATTTTAGAATGTAGAATAAAACAATTAAGAAATATGATCGTAAGTGACTATTTTCTGATCTCTGGAATCCATGCAGGGACAGTATGTTGTTAAGGAAAGGGCAGCTTTGGAATCTGTTGAAGCTGGGTTCAAATCCTGTCACTGGCTCCTTCTCAAGTGTAGAATAGAATTATTATGAGGTTCAGAGAGAATATGTAATACCCTATTCTTTTTTTTTTTTTTTTTGAGACAGTCTCGCTCTGTTGCCCAGGCTGCAGTGCAATGGCATGATCTTGGCTCACTCCAAGATCACTTGGCAACCTCCACCTCCCAGGTTCAAGCTATTCTTCTGCCTCAGAATCCCAAGTAGCTGGGATTACAGGTACCCACCACCACACCCAGCTAATTTTTTTGTATTTTTAGTACAGATAGGGTTCACCATGTTGGCCAGGCTGGTTTCGAACTCCTGACCTCAAGTGATCCGCCCACCTCAGCCTCCCAAAATGCTGGGATTACAGACGTGAGCCACTGCATCTGGCCAATACTCGATTCTTGATAGTGTAGTTTGTTGTACAATAGAACATTTTTAAAGGTAAAACTAAGTGGAGAGTATTTTTCCTGAACCTTTGGTTAGTATATATAACATGCAAGAATAAACTGTTTACTATTCCCAGAGATTCTGCCATTTCTGTAAGAGGTGTTAGTGGGTAATATCTTCTTTGCTTGCAGACTTCCTCTTGTTGCATTTTGATCTTGAGATTGGTGGATGTCTTCCTGTATCCTCAAAGGACTTATGGTTTAGTGGACACTGAGAGTAGCATCTACTTGTTCCTGCAAAGATTTGAAACAAGGGGCTTATTGGCCATCTCTCTCAAAAGGCCCTGGCCAGAGGGAAGGAGAAAGAGGAAGTCAAGAGATTTGGGAGTTGGAAAGAGATGAGTGCTCTCTGTATCTGCCTGGCAGAGTAAAAGCTCCTAAGTGCAGAAAACATAATGACTGCCTTTGTTTGCTGGAAGGTTGCTGGTGTCTTTGATTTTCAAGTTTCGGCCTGCTTTATAGAAGCGGGCAGAATGCAAGAGATACTAGATTCCCTTGAGTCCAGCAATTTGTAGTGTTGTGATATTAAAAAAAATTTTAATTCATTGGCATGCAAATTCAGGAGGAAAATAGGGAATTGTTACATAAATGCATGATATTTTTAAACCTAATAATCAAAAGCATTGTAACTTTGTGAGAAAAACTACAGAATGTGAAACATCTTATTAACCCAGCAAAGTCATCTTAATCAGGTAATGTGCACTAAAACTATTGCAGATATTTATCTTCTCCCACCTCCACATTTCCATTAAAAGTGGGAGAGGGCAAAAAAAGTTTATTTCTTCCCTTCTATGCATTAAAAGTATTTTAGTAGCTAACTCTGTATAATTTATTATCATATAGAGGATAAAAGTATGAATACTGTCTCAATTTGAATGCCAACTCCACCTTTTAACAAGCCCCTTAACCTCTCAATGACTGGTCTCTTATAAGACAGGGTTGTTATGAGAATTAAATAAGTGAATATATATGAAACACTTGGCAAGTAGGCATTATGTACGTGTAATACTTCTTCCTCTTTTTTTTTTACACCATCAGTTTATCCTCACAAAATTTTTGTGAAGAAGATAAAGCAGGAGTTATTAAAGTCCTTGTGGAGAATGTGAAGCTCAAAATGACAGAGTAGCTACTTTGGGATCAAATATTTGGTTACCTACAAAAGTGGCACTCAAATTGAGGCATCCTGACTTGGCACCCTATCGCCTCCTATTTCAGGAAATTGTACACTTCCACTCGGTCTTCTCCTGAATGCTCAGGGGGTGAATTAAGCACAACTCTTGGTTGAGTAGGCCCTCTTCCAATATGCATTTATTGATTGAATAGAACAACTAAGAAGTGGGTATTGCGGAAAGTAATATTTGGCTAATATTCCCTGATACAATATCACAAACATTTAAGCATTTTATAGAAGTAATTTTTGCCCCCCAGAGTAACCAATACTCTGTTATTACTCCTTCGGTTAGATGAGATAAAGACAATTGGTGCTTGAGCCATTATTATGCCAAATTCAATAACTAAGTGTGAACAGGCCCACATGCCTGATGATATAACACAAAGTCATATTACCAACGATGTAGTCATTGAAAATGAAACATTTACACAACCGAAAGTATGATTAATCAAGAGATCTATTTCCATACCTTTTGTCCACAACATGGCTATCACTACTTTTAATCAAAACACTGAAGCCTGAATCATCCTGATAGGGCTTGAACAACAGCAACTATGACAGGGAACAGAACCTAGGAAGAAACCCCTTCATTTTGTTCATGTGTCTACTGGAAGCTCCAGGAGTGGGAGAGGGGGAGCAGCGAATGGCAATGCATGTGGAAGAGAGATAGGTGGTGAAATTGACCGTAACACTGGGGAGTGAAGCTGAGAAAAACGGCCACCAAGGGCAAAGTGCTTGTTAGTAATAGACAAACGTTGCTATAAGGAAGTTTGTTATATTTGTTTCAAGTTTTAAAAAATATTTCTAAGCCAATTTCACATAATATATAACTGAGAGAAACCTTAGGACTTATGTTTCATATTGTTTCACATTTTTTGGTCAGGTAGGCAAAGGAAACTCAGGGAGGTTGAGCAATTCTTCCAATGTCACACAGCAAGCTAACAAGCTTGGTAACTGCCAAGTCAATGGTAGGTTACCAAGCTAGCTTGATAATTGCCAAGTCAAAGTAGGGTTTTTGACTCCTTTTTTCATTCAGCAGTAGCTCCGCACTAAATCCTGTGCCTGTTACATCATTAGCACTCCACAAATATTTGATGAATAAAAGAACAAATGGCTCCCTGTCTCTTGTGCCTTTTGTTTGTGGACCATTTTTGTACTCCAAATTGATGAAAAGGCTAAAGAGATTGCAATGTGCTTTGTAGTTGGCCATGGAGTTTGAGAAAGCAAAGTTTCTCGCCTTGGCACAAATTCAGAGATCTCGGAAAAATGATCCCACTTATTTTTACTTTTGCATTTGCCAAGGGGGATTAACTCAGCAGAGATGTGGTTGATGAGAGGGCCAGGTTCTAAAGTCAGCCCCAAGATGAAAATCACAGGTTATCAAAACTACCCTTGCAACTCTCTTAGGGAGGTGTCATGTCAGAGATTGGCACACTGTTTCACAGCCAGTTTTCCCTCCGTCATTGGAAAGCAGGGCTGTTTTCTTGTTTGAGTATCAGTGAAGCAGTTTGCTTGAATTTTGGGGTCATGTATATGAGAAATGTGTATTTTAAGCAAGAGACTGCATGGTGAGTTATCTATGAACATGGAGACAGGTCAGGCACAATAGATTCATTTCTCATGTTCACTCTGGGGCATGTGCTTTTTAAGACCAACATATTCTCTCTCTCTCTCTCTCTCTCTCTCATATAATTGAACTTACAAAAGTTGAGTGCATGTAAGATTCAATTTCACTGTTCTACTTAGTCCACGAGGAAGACTGAACAAAACACTAATAAGGGTATCCTAGAATCAAAATCTATATGGAATGTATTTATTTTATTTTGTGGAGCTTCTAAAGATATGCTTGCTGAACTTTAGAAGTAGACAAATTCCTTGGCAGTGCTATGATTTTGTTTTTCTTTTTGCTGTGGTGGCTTAGAAAGAAAAAGGAAAACAATGTTTTAGTATGGATATGGCTGGAAAAAGGAGAATAAATTACCTGACTACTGAATTTAGAGAAATGGAAATGCAAAAGGAAGTCATTCTCCAACACCCCTCCCCTCTGTTAAAAAAGCAAACAAAACAAAACAAAACAAAACAACCTTGGTTTACTCAAACTTACCCTTCAAGAATTGGTTCAGGCATCAAAACCTTCTATGGCTACCAATATCCTCAATAGGCTGTTTGTTCTTTCTGCACCTCTCTCCCTTCCCTTTTCCCTTTTCATCCTACACGTTTCAATTCCCAAATCTCCTTTCCCACTCCTGTTTATATTGGAATCTCACAGTGGACACAGACCATGGTCTCATGGAGGCCTTTGTAAGAAGTTATTAAAGTTACTAAAACTAATGTGCTCCTATAGACATTATGAAGGAGGACTTCGGACAGAGACACCTAGTTGATTTCCTGGAGCAATACCTAGGGAATTATTCTTTTGGCCCTGAGAGGATGATATTTTAAGTTGTTACATACTTGCTGATCTTCAGGAGATTTCTGGAACCATCCTGCATGCACAGGAAGCTTGGGCTCTTGGCCCAAATCGGCTCAGAGTCTAAATATTTGGAAGATGAATACTTGGAAATGCATTTAAACATCTAAAGCATTTTATTTGTTTTTCCAGTGAGTCTCATTGTTAGTGCAGTACAATTCTACAGCAAGACTGTATCTGCTAAAGACATGAACCTTGTGGACAAGCCCAGGCCTAGGCTCCACCTCAGGTCTTGGTGGGAAGCCAGAGGTACAAGTCTATTGGCTAATGTCCACACTCCTGAAGTGGGTTATTATTACAATCCCTCATCTTAAACGCCTGCATTCTAAAGTCATGCTAAGAGTCAGACCCAAATGGAACACTGGAACACACACAGGCACATGCACACGTGTGCGTGGGCACACACACACATGCACAGGCACACGCACATGCACACACACACAGGCACACACGCACACACACACAGGCACACACACACGCACACACACAGAGGCACACGCACACGCACACACACACAGGCGCACGCACACACACGCACGTGCACACACACAGAGGCACACACACACGCACACACACACACACAGGCACATGCACACACGCACACGTGCACACACACACACACAGGCACACGCACACATGTGCGTGCACACACGTGCACACACAGAGGCACACACACATGCATGTGTACACACGCGTGCGCACACACAGGCACACGCACATGCACGCACACAAGCATGCACACACATACAGGCACACGTGTGCGCACACGCCCACACGTGCACACGCACAGGCACACACACGCACGTGTGCACACACGCACGCATGTGCACAGGCCCATGCATGCGTGCTCACGTGCACACATGTGCACGCACAGGCACATGGACGCACACGCACACGCACGCACACACAGGCAATGCACGCACACACACAGGCACATGCACACACACACACAGGCACACGCACGCGCACACACACACACGTTTTTCAAACCAAATGTTGCACTATTTCCTTTCTTTTGTCAGTGCTGAATCTATATTATTGTTAACCGTCAACTCTACACTGATGATGCCTGTGGTCAGTTTCCCTTTCTAGCCTTCCAGCCAAGGTGTCTTTTGGCTGGTATATGCTTAGAGGACGCAAACTAATATGAATGTATTAGATTATGTAAAACGTAATTAGGGAGGCAAATTTGCTGTAAAAGCAGCCTATGTATTCATAGAACTCAGAGGAAATTGTAAGCAATGTAGGGGCGGGGGGTTTCATGTTCTTTAGACCCACAGATAAACTCTAGGACCTAAGTAATTGGAACTATTTCCCTATCCCAATTAAATTATCTAGATAATTACCAAATATCTCCTTTGCTATGCTACAGAGTCACAAAAGCACATTGTCTCAATGGCATGGGAGTAAGCATCAGTTTCATTTCTAATAGGTGAAGTAGAAAAGGGGTGGCATTGCCACTGTAAGGTGTCTTAGACAACAATGATAATAACCATCTCAGTAGAAATTGGGATGTGGTAGCAACAGTAAAAATTATATTAAACTGGGCCCCGTGCCCAGACCATCAGCCTCAAATAAACAAAGTACAAGAAAAACACTTCAAGAGGGACTAACTTGTGAATCAAGGAAGCTAAATAAGCCAGAGATGTGCTCGCCGGAGGAGACAATGCTTTCACCTCCTTGAAAAAGCTTTTGCCCAACCTAATTAAAATGCCCCATCTAATTAAAAATCTAACCATAATCCCACTGACGGCCCCTAGCTCCACCCTTTCCATTGTCAAGTTGCTCAGTCGAGCCCCCTTAGCTGAAAAATTATTGAACCGGAGTCGATTTGAGCACACAGGCATAATTCCCAGCCTACCACAGAGTTGGAGGCAAAGACGCTTAGTGATTTGCACAGTGGATGGTGGTGTCTCACTAGGCAATGATGTATGACACGGATGAGTGCGGAGCGGCCATCTGCTGTTGAGGAGGGTGACAGACAGAGTCTGTTCTAGTGTGGCAGATGACTCTCCCAGTGCTGGCCAGCTGGCGTAGAGTGGACGAAGTTGGACAGGGCAAGTGATGCCCAGCAACTCTCTGGGGCAATAACTCAAGGTCTTCTCCCTTCTGTGGCTATATTTATCCCTGTCTTCTTCACACACACATGCATAATAGAGCTGATATGATAAAATACAGTTCGGAACATGCAGAAGAGGGAAGAAGCACACGCCTACCCAAAGGGTTAAAGTTGCTGATCTTGAACATGAGATGTATCTTTGAGTTTCCTAGTAGCCTGGGCAAAAAGAGAAAACCTGATAAATCGTATGGCACATGTTACCTGGGAAAAAAAAAAAAAGCAAAAACAGGTTCCTAGAAGAAATAAAGTTTTTCTTAACAACTTTTCTAAAATCTAGGTTTTTTTTTTCTTTTGACTTAATAGAAAGGAGAAATTGGATTTCTCAGAGCGTGTATAACAAAATGTCAAACCGCTAGAGTGCTTGGCCTATTGATAGGGAAATGACTAGAACATGGCTTGCTCAATCATTAATGAGACACAGGTAGCATTCAGCAGTACCCTGGGACTGGCTGATTGAGACTCACCCCTTTAGAACTAATAGAATCATGATTTTTACCTTTTTATTTTTGCACATCTGTATTTTCTGAAGCTTCCTCAATGAACATGTATGACATTTGTCATGTAACTATAGCTCGTTCTGGACTATGTGACGTGAGATCCTCACCTTCCTTCCCTTGTTCTGTATCATGGCGGGGGCCTGACCCCTCCAGGCTGCAGTTCTCAGGGCCCTGTGTTAGCTGGCTTCTAGCGGAGTTTGGCTAATGGGAGGCTCTGGTGGGAGTTTGCCGAGCCGGCGGAAAGAAGACGTCAAGGTATTTTTCCCTCTCCCTCTGTCCTGGGGTGGTATCTCTGGCAGCTGCTCCCTCTCTTCCATGACTCCAGTTTGCACAGGAAGCCTGTCATGTTTCCAGCTTCCTCTGGGTAATCCCAGTCCCTGGGCTCTGCTAGCATCACCTCCTCCCTTTGTCCCTCTAGCCTAGGAGTGGCGGCAACTTCCTGCTGCTGCTAGTCTCTGGATTGCCTCGCCATCCCTTGTTTGGCTTCTAAGTTTCTTTGATCTAATTGCGTTAACTTTTCTCTGTTTTAAATATTTGGAATGATTTCTGTCTTCCTGGTTGGGCTCTGACACAAAGAGACAAAAATGTGTTTGAAACAAAAAATGAATGGGGCAAAAGAATCTAGAGGAACATGAGTTAGAGAAATAAGCAGAAAAGCAAAAGACTTCACAGATCATGGCAGCGCACACAAAGAAATGTCCAGTGTTGGTGTGCAGAAGCTGGAAAAGATGTCGGGTCACCTGAGGGCCTTTTAAGGCACATTTATATGCAAAAATAGCAGCTTTATTTGGAGCCATAAGGTCTATAAGGGAAGGACAACAACATGTAATGTATAGGAAAAAAAACCTTAGGATTTAGAGTCATAAGCTATGAATTCAGGTCCTGGCTTGTGGTGGATTGTGGTTTACTCTCCAGCATCCATTCTACCCCTCCCACTTGGCATAGCAGCTGCAAAGCTTGGATGCTACTGGTCCAACTTTAGCCTCTAGGTTGTAGCCTTAATTGCCATGGGCATCGGCTCATGCATGGATATATACCCTAGGCCTGTATTGGCATTCCCTGGTCACTGGTGCAAGAAAAGATAAGTCTATGACTCTTGTTTGATAATAGGAGAAAGAAACATCCTTTCTCCTTCTGGATGGTGTGGTGGGTCCTGAGACTGCTTCAGTACTTTGCTATTAATAGAAAGAGAGGATGAGAATAAAGCTGGCACAAAAAGAAGGGTAAATCCAAGACAATTGAAATAAAACAGAGCTGAATTTCTGATCAAGCTATGCCTGAAGCCCACCACACCGCTGGATTTTTTCTGTAACATATGTTTATACATTCACAATACTGTTTAGAAAACATGGTTTGATTTGGGGTTTCTGTTACTTGCAACAAATATACAAAGATGCCACTTTATTGGCTGTGTGTCCTTGTCCTGTTAGTCTGTTCTTGCATCGTTATAAAGAAACACCTGAGACTGGGTAATTTATAAGGAAAAGAGATTTAATTGGCTCACACTTCTGCAGGCTGTATAGGAAGCATAGCTCTGGCATCAGCTTCTGGAGGGACCTCAGGAAGCTTACCATCATGGTGGAAAGTGTTCACATGGCAAAAGTGGGAGCAAGATGATCAGCCTTAAAAAAAAAAAAAAAAAAGAAAGAAAGCAGGAGCAAGAGAGAGAGTGTGGGTGGAGAGGTGCCACATACTTTTAAACAGCCAGATCTCGTGAGAACTCACTTACAATAGGGAAGACAGCACCGAGTCACCAGAGATCTGCCCCTATGATGCAAATCTCTCTCCCACCAGTCCCCACCTCCAACACCGGGGATTCCATCTCAACACGAGATGTGGGTGGGGACAAATATACAAACTATATCTGTCAGCCACTTTGCCTTTCTGATCCTCAGTTTCTTCATCTATAAAATGGGAATAGTAAGATAATGCACCTTAGAACATTTTGTGAGGATCAACTGAAGTAATAAATGAGGTGGTGCTTTGTAAATTATAAGCAGCAATTTGAATCTTATGATTACACATATAACTTATTTCCATTGTTAATGCATTTTTATGTCTCTCCTATATAGAAATAATTCATTTTACCAAGCATGCAGTTCTATAATACCTACTTCATTGCTGTGTCGTGTTTATCAAGATTAATCAGCAATAACCACTATTTCACTCTGTACAACTCTAAATAATTTACTTTTGAAGTCCCAGGTGATTATGCAAGCTTCAAAGGATTTACCTCAAAACTCTTAGTCAACTGGAAACAGATTGAGTAACCCTTTGTGTGATCACTCATAACTCACTTGTAAAACGTGTGGTTTTCGCTGCCATCTGGAGCAGCCTATGAAAGTGCGTGTGTGCTCTCACCGTGTGAAAGTTCAGGCGTGTCCAGGAAGGACGAGATGGTCAGTTCTGCCCTTGCTTCTTCTTGAGGTTGCTGCCCTGGGGTGGTTTGCTGACCTGGGAGAGTGGTTTAGGCATGAACCATTCAAAGAGTAGACAACTAAGCACCATCAGGAAAATAGCATACAACGTTTAGCTTTTAAAAAAGGCAAATACTTCACTATAATAACAAATTATTAAGAGTAATTAATTTACCCAGCCTGATTAGATAAGGTCTAAAAACACTGCAGAAGTATGTAGTGTGTGTTTCTCTTCTCGTCATCAGTGCATATTAGGCCAAGTGTATTAGGCTGGGTATGGGCTTGCTAACTGCGGCAGATAAGACAGACAGAGGATGACTGGAGCTGGAGCAAGCCCGGCGAGGCAGTGATCCTTCCCACTAAGCACTGTTATTCTACCTCCCAAGCAGACTTCCCATCTCTCCTTCTCTGTCTTGCCACTTAACCAGGTCAGGTCCCCATCACGGATCACCTGTGCTAGCCTCTCTGCCTCCAACCTCAGCCTCCTCACTTTGCCTCTATTTACCCTCAACCCGGCTAATATGAGTTATCTCTTAGAATTACACCATGTTGTCCTTGCCCCCTTTCCCTACCATAAAACATTTCATTGGTTCCCTACAGCTCGTCGTATAGAGCCCAGACTCCGTAGCATGACAAGGCCTGTAGGATCTGACTCCCATTAGCCACCTACCCAGCCCCTCTGCCATCATCCCTGCATACACTCCCCATGCACCTTCCAAATCAAATCATAGACCTGGGGCACAGCTCTGTAAGGTATATGGTTATGACATTTTGTGATCATAAAAATGACTTGAGCTTGCTTAAAATGCAGATTCCTCAGCCACATCCTCACAAGAGTATGATTCAGGGTGTCAAGGCTGGAAATCTGAAATTTCCTAAGAACGTTGACAAAGTCAGTGCAGGTGGTCCTTGGAGACTTCTCCAAAGTCTTTGGAGAAACTTTGGGTGATCCCCCTCATCACGATGTAGTCCACTTTTTTCCTTCCACATTTGCTTCCACCTGGGACTCCTTAAGGGTGAGCGTCAGGCCATATTCAGCTTTGTTTTCCCAGGACCTAGCACAGCTCCGCACACACCAAGCTGTCCTATTGTGTTGATTACGTGGGAAAATGAATCACAGCAGAGCTGGTATCTTGAGGCCTCAGTAGGGATGGGAGCAGTCTGGGACCAGGGGACCCAGCACAGGGGTTGGCTGGCCCAGAGAGCAGCAGTTCAGGAAATGTTAGAGAACCAAGTGCATTGGGGGAGTGATAGCAAAACCCTGGTCAAAGGTCAAAGGTCAAAGGAGGATCCTATGTGCTGGTGGGTGGTGGGGGAGGGGAGGAAGTTAACAAGAGGCGCCTCCAGGCAGTGGCTCATGCACAAGGAAGAAGGAATCAGTTAGCATAAGAGAAGCCCAGAAGCACCGCACTCTACAATCAGCATCAGACTGCAGGAAAGGGTGGCTAGGTACAGTCCCAGATTATTGCTGTAGAGAATAGCAGTTGCGAATTTTGTCTGCATGTTAGATTTGTTTTTGAAACCAAATGAACAGGTGAATGTCAGATTTCCAAGTTCCAACCCAGAATTACTGAATAAGACTGGATATGTATGGAGGGGATTTCAGAACTCTTTATACCAGGAGCTCTGAAACTCTATCATTATGTCTCCATGTATCATCTTCTCACCCCTAATTAATGCTGGTTGTTACCCAGTGGGCCATATCTATTTTTAAAAATCACATTTTGGCAGGGATTATTGGCTCATACCTGTAATCTGAACACTTTGGGAGGCCGAGGTTGGTGGATTGCTTGAGGGCAGGTGTTCGAGACCAGCCTCTACAAAAAAATTGCAGAGGGCAACATAGTGAGACGCTGTCTCTACAAAAAAATTTTTTTAAATTTAGTCAGGTATGATGGTGTGCAACTGTAGTCCTAGCTACTGAGGAGGCTGAAGTAGGAGGATTGCTTGAATTCAGGAGTTAGAGGCTGCAGTGAGCTGTGATGGCATCACTGCTTTCTAGCCTAAGTGACAAAGTGAGACCCTGTTTCAAATAAAAATAAATACATATCACATTTGGGATTTTTTTTTTTTGGCTCAGGAAAATATTTATTATTATTATTTCTTTGCTTATTTCTTCTCTGTCTCTCTAGTCTCTTTGACTGTGACTTCTATTAGATGATTGTTGGCATTTCTGGGTCTAACTTCGATGTCTCCAAACTTTTGCTATAGTATTTCCATTTCTTTTTCCTTTAATATAGTGTTCTGGAACAATTTCTCAGCATACTCTGCAGTTATATTCTATATTCTTCAGTTTTGTCTATTCTATTACTCAACACATCTATTAAGATTTTTAGTTTGATGATTGCATTTTTAATTTCTAAGATATCTAAATGCTTGTCATCATAACAGCCTGTTCTTGCTTCAGGAATATGATAGCATCTTTTAATTCTCTAGAATGTTCAATATTTGGTATACCCTCAAAGTTTTCATCTGTCTGTTTTATTTACTCTATTTCTTCAGGTGTTGGTTCTGAGATTTATTTAGTTTTATTTTCCTTTCTTGATGTTGGTTTTCTGTAAATATTTGGTGGTTCTAGATTTTGTACTCATTTTTGTATTTGATTATTCTGGTTTCATCTGCATCAGGGCCAACAAACTGTAGCCCATGGCTGCTGTCTGTTTTATAAATAAAGTTTCTTTGGAACACAGTCACACTCATTCTCATATCTCCCATGTCTCCAATTGTTCTACCATGGTAGAGCTGAATGAACCATAAAGCCTAAAATATTGACTCTCTGCCACTTACAGGAAAAGTTTGCCAACCCTGCCTGGAACTAACCAACCATTTTCTTACAGGAAACAACTCACAGAGGAAGATGGTAAGCACTGCTTGGCTGATTGATATATCAGTTAGAACAGGATAGGAGATACTCTATAAAACAAAAGACTTAGCTTCTTCATGAATATATGCCATCAAAATAAAAAACAAAAATGCAGAAATTCATGTGGGCTAAGACATATTTAATAGAAACATCAGCCAAAATCAGTGTGTGACCTTGGCTTGGATCCTTATTTAAACAGGTCAACCGTAAAGGCAAATTTTTGAAATGATGAGAACAAACTGAATATGAACTGGTGTTTCTAAATTTTATGGATATGAAACCACATTACAGCCTAGTGGCATAAAATAACAGCCATTATGCTCACAGGTCCTGAGTCAGGAATTTGGACAGGCCACATGGAGATGCCTTCCCTGCTCCATAATATTGGGAGCCTCAACTGGGAGACTTAAATGGCTCAGCTCTGCTGGGAATGCTGATTGGACACCGACATGTGGCCTCTCCATGTGACTGGGCTTCTCACAGCCTGCCGCCTGGATTCTGAGAGAAACCATCTTGAGAGGAGACTTCTGGAGGGTAAACATCCCAAGAAACCCAGTGGAGGTTAGGTGGCTTCCTGACCTCCACTTGGAAATCAGACAGTACCTCAAATCTCACATTGTAGTGTTCCGGCCAGTGACTAAGCCCACCAGGAGTCAAGAGGAGGGGAGTCAGACCTCACCTTTTTATCTCAGAGTGGCAAGTTCACTTGCAGAAGCTAGGAGATGCTGCTATAAACATTTTTGGAAAGTACAATCTGCCACAACTGCTTATTAGATGATATTGATAACTTGTCATTGGAGGGGAGTGTGTGTGATAATTTTCAGCATCCTACAGGCCTACTTTTTGGCACAGATCAGTGTAGAGGAGCAACCTACCAGTGTGGCAACAGGATTGGGTTATAATTTTGAGTGCGTGTGCGTGTGTGTGTGTGTGAAAGAGACAGATCATTTTTTAAAATTTCTTTTTGTGTTAGAGAATCACACTAAGTATGAGTAAAATAAAATGATATTTGAGATTTCCCAATCCTACTGAAACTATTCTAAAAGACAGAGAAAGAGGGAATTGTCCCTAAATCATTCTGTGAAGCCCATCGCACCCTCATAGAAAACCAGGAAAGGACACAACAAAAAAAGCAAACTACAGACCAATATCCCTGATGAACATAGATGTAAAAATCCTCCACAAATACTAGCTAACCGAATCTAACAGCATATCAAAAAGATAATACACCATGATCAAGTGGGTTTCATACCAGGGATGCAGGGATGGTTTAACATATGCAAGTCAATAAATATGATATGCCAAAAAAAGAATTAAAAACAAAAATCATATCATAATCTCAATAGATGTAGAAAAAGCATTTGATAAAATCCAGCGTCCCTTTATGATTAAAACCCTTAGCAAAATCGGCATAGGAGGGACATACCTTAAGGTAATAAAAGACATCTATGACAAACCCACAGCCAACATTATACTGAACAGCGAAAAGTTGAAAGCATTCCCCTGGAGAACTGGAATAAGATGAGGATGACCACTTTCACCACTTCTATTCAACATAGCACTGGAGGTTCTAGCCAGAACAATCAGACAAGAGAAAGAAATCAAGGACATCCAAATCAGTAAGAGGAAGTCAAATTCTTGCTGTTTGCCAATGATATGATCATATACCTAGAAAACCCTAAAGACTCATCCAAAAACCTCCTAGATCTGATAAATGAATTCAATAAAGTTTTAGGATACAAAATCAATGTATGCAAATAAGTAGCACTGCTATGCACCAGTAGCAACCAAGCTCAGAATCAAATCAAGAACTCAACCCCTTTTACAAAAACTGCAAAACAAAACAAAACAAAACCTAGGAATATACCTAACCAAAGAGGTGAAAGATCTCTACAAGGAAAACTGCAAAATACTGCTGAAAGAAATCATAGAGAACACAAACAAACGGAGACACATCCCATGCTAATGGATGGGTAAAATAAATATTGTGAAAATGACCATACTGCCAAAAGCAATCTATAAATTCAAAGCAATTCCCTTCAAAATACCATCTTCATTCTTCCCAGAACTAGAAAAACAATCCAATCCTAAAATTCATATAAAACAAACAAACAAAAAGCCAACATAGCCAGTCAGACTAAGCAAAAAACAAATCTGGAGGTATCACATTACCCAACTTCAAACTATACTACAAGGCTATAATTACCAAAACAGCATGGTACTGGTATAAAAACAGGCACATAGAACAATGGAACAAATAGAGAACCCAGAAATAAAGCCAAATACTTACAGCCAACTGATCTTTGACAAAACACACAAAACCATAAAGTAGGAAAAGGACACCCTATTCAACAAATGGTTCTGGGATAATTGACAAGCCACATGTATAAGAATAAATCTGGATCCTCATTTCTCACCTTATACAAGAATCAACTCAAGATGGATCAAAGACTTAAATGAAACCATAAACATTCTAGAAGATAACACTGGAAAAAGTCTTCTAGACATTGGCCTAGGCAAAGATTTTGTGAACAAGAACCCAAAAGCAAATGCAACAAGAACAAAGATAAATAGATGGGGCTTAACTAAACTAAAAAGCTTCTGCACAGCAAAAGAAATAATTAGCAGAGTAAACAACCCACAGAGTGGGAGAAAAATCTTCACACCCTATACATCTGACTAAGGACTAATATCCAGAATCTACAAGGAATTCAAACAAATCATCAAGAAATAAAACATATAATCCCATCCAAAAATGGGCTAAGGACATGAATAGACAATTCTCAAAAGAAGATATACAAACGGCCAACAAACATATGAAAAAATGCTCAACATCACTAATTATCAGGGAAATGCAAATCAAAACCACAATGTGATACCACCTTACTCCTGCAAGAATTGCCATAATTAAAAAATCAAAGAATAATAGATGTTGGCATGGATGTGATTTTACACTGCTAGTAGGAATGTAAACTAGTACAACCACTGTGGAAAACAGTATGGAGATTCCTTAAAGAACCAAAAGTAGAACCACCATTTGATCCAGCAATCCCACTACTGGGTATCTACCCGGAGGAAAAGAAGTCATTATATGAAAAAGACACTTGCACATGCATGTTTATAGCAGCACAATTCACAATCACAAAAATATGGAAGCAGCCTAAATGCCCATCAACAAATGAATGGATAAAGAACATGTGAGAAAGGAATGAAATAATGGCATTTATAGTAACCTGGATGGAGTTGGAGACCATTATTCTAAGGGAAGTAACTCAGGAATAGAAAATCAAATATTGTATGTTCTCACTTACAAGTGGGAGCTAAGCTATGAGAACGCAAAGGCATGGAGTGATATAATGGACTTTGGGGACTGAAGGGAGGAGTAGGAGGGGGCTGTGGGATACAAGACTACACAATGGGTACAGTGTACACTGCTTGGGTGATGAGTGCACCAAAACCTCAGAAATCACCACTAAGTAACTTATTCATGTAACCAAATACCACCTGTTCCCCCCAAACCTATTGAAATAATAATTTAAAAAATGAATGAAAATTAAAAAAAAAAAAGACAAACAAAATACTCTGGAAGAAAATGAAAGGTTGTAACGGTGATATATGTAAAACAAGAGTGGCAGAATGCTGATAGTTGTTGAAGTTACTGGATAAAGACTGGTAGCTTCGTAATATTATCTTTAATTTGCATATGTTTGAAATTTTGCTATGTAGAAAAGAAGAAAGAAAAAGCTGGTTTTGCCTGCTTATGGATGTTCTTTGTTTTTAACCTCTGGAATTTTGGGTGAGTCAGAGTCCTGGCAAGGAGTAGGGAATGCCAGGAGCTTAACCTGGAGGGTTAGGGGCTCCCTGTTTCTTCTGGATGTTGCCAAAGCCCCAGGCGCTTCCCTTCTTGTGCCCCCAAGTGCTGCAGTCCCTGTTCCAGCCTGAGGTGAGCAAGCCTACAAGCCTACTTCTTGGTGCACGTAGGCAGAGAGGAGGAACCTATCAGCTTGGTGACCAGGAATGGGTTATTACAATGGCCCCATGGCTGTCCATGACTCCCTCCTGCTGGGACACCAGGAGCCGTTTCTACATTGGCACAATTTCTTCCTGAACGTGCTTTAGGATGTAATTTCTTTTGTCAATGTGGTCTTCTCTGCTTTTTCTGTTTTAAGGATGACTTAAAATATCTGATCTGATGATAGCATGCCCCCTTTTCATTGTGTTATGAATTCCATCTTACCAACTGATATGGTTTGGCTCAGGGTCGCCACCCAAATCTCATCTTGAATTATAATCCCCATGTGTGGAGGGAGGGACCTGGTGGGAGGTGATTGGATTATGGGGGCAGTTTCTCCCATGCTGTTCTGTGATAGTGAGTGAGTTCTCACAAGATCTGATGGTTTTGGAAGTAGCAGTTTCCTTTGTGTGCTCTCTTTCTCTCCCTCTTTTTTTTTTTTTTTTTTTTTTTTTGATAGAGTCTTACTCTGTCACCTAAACTGGAGTGCAGTGACAAGATCTCAGCTCACTGCAACCTCTGATTCCTTGGTTCAAGCGATTCTCCTGCCTTAGCCTCCAGAGTAGTGGAGATTACAGGCATAAGCCACCACACCCAGCTAATATTTGTATTTTTAGTACAGATGGGGTTTCACCATGTTGGGCAGGCTGGTCTCAAACTCCTGGCCTTAAGTGATCCACTCGCCTCGGTTTCCCAAAGTGCTGGGATTACAGGCATGAGCAACCGTGCCCAGTGTGTGCCCTCTCTTTCTGTGTCTCTCTCTCTGTTTCTCTCTCTCTCTCCTGCTGCAGTGGGAAGACATGCCTTGCTTCCCTTTTGACTTCCATCACAATAAGTTTCCTGAGGCCTCCCCAGCCATGCAGAACTGTGAGTCAATTAAACCTCTTTCCTTTCTAAAACCCCTAGTCTCTGGTAGTATTTTTACAGCAGTGTGATAATGGACTAATAAGCCAACAATTAAAAAAAAATGTTTCCTGTTATTTTTAGAGATACTGGTTGGAACAGAAAAAATATCTGTAAGTGCTTAGCCATTTTGACTCAATACCCTCAAGCTTTTTCAATCCATTATAATCAAGCAATATGTATCCAATTTTGCACCTTCTGAGTTTTTAAAAATCTATTAGAATTTACATATTTTTAATTTTATTAAAAACTGATTGCAATAAAAATTATTCATGCTTACATGATATTGTATCTTATAAGTATGCTATAATTTACAACTTCTGAACATTTACATTTAGAGCATTTGTAACTTGATATTAAGCATATTTACGGGGATAAATGTCTGTTTTAATAATTAGTCTCTATATTAATTTTGTTTCTTTAAGATGGGTTGTAAAGTGTGGAATTATAATGAAAGGACTTGATCTAAAAAATGACTACTGATACATATTGCCAAAATTATTCGCAAATAATTTCTGTCCATATGTGCCTTTATTCCCCATACCCAGCAATGTAGGAGTCTCCATTTAATCTCTCCTTTGTAATGTTATTTGAATTGTTTGTTTTTGTTTTGTTTATTTGTTTGTTTGTTTGGAGACAGAGTCTCACTCTGTTGCCCAGGCTAGAGTGCAGTGGCATGATCTCAGCTCACTGTAACCTCCACCTCCCAGGTTCAAACGATTCTCCTGCCTCACAAGTAGCTGGGATTACAGGCATGTGTCACAATGCATGACAAATTTTTTTTGGCTCTTTAGTAGAGACAGGGTTTTGCCATGTTGGCCAGGCTGGTCTTGAACTCCTGACCTCAAGTGATCTGCCCGCCTCAGCCTCCCAAAGTGCTGGGATTACAGGCATGAGCCATCGTGCCTAGCCTAGAACTGTTTTCATCTTTACTAATTTGATAAACAGTACATGATATTTTATTCTCTCATGTTTTCCTATTATTTTTCCAAATGAACTTCAAAATAATTTTACTAAATACAAAGAAAGCAAAAGGGAAGAAGGAAAGAAAAAGAAAATAAAAGAATTTCCATTAGGATTTTTATTGGACTAAAAAATCTTCATTGCTTAGAAATTACATATGTAATAAATGAATACACGATTATTTGAAAAACAAATCAGAAGTATATGGAGAAGCAAAAATTTAAATTCTCCTTTCATTCTTACATTCCCTTCCCCTCTTTCAATTGTCTTCTCCTCTCCAAGGTAAAATATTTAGTGCATATCATATTAGGCTTTAAGAAAATTCATATGAATTAATATTACATATAGACACAAACGATTTCTGTTGGATTAATTTTTCTGTTTCTTTTTTCTATTTGTGCTTTTAAAATTATCCATAATATTTCTATTGCTCTAATAGTTACTACTAAATATATAGTACACTTATTTGAACACATTCTCCTCTCAATGTCTAGAGTTAAGCTGTAGCTATACCTTCCCAAATAAGAAGATAAAAGCCTTAGAAAATTTTTATTTCCCCCTTCCTCCTATCTCCTACCATATGGAAATCATCTGGGGTTTCAATTCTAGATTCAGGAATTTTTCCAGTGTATTTCATTTAGACATAATTAGCCATCTTTCTGCCTAAGGATTTTTCTGCCTTATCTTTTTTGTCATTTGTTTTTTCTTCCCTACAGCAAACTTTCATTTTGCTGAAATACGTTCTCAAGTAATTCTTTTGGAAAGGAGCTGAGGATGATAAAAACTTCCTGAATCCTTTCATGTTCAAGAAAGTATTTTACCCTCCCATTTAAATGCTGGCTGTATATAGAATTTTAGGTTGAACATTCTTTTACCTCATAATTTTAAAATTTGCTTTATTATCTTCTGCTGTGTCCAATATTGCTGATTAGAAAATTCTTGCCAATCAAATTCCCAAGTTGATAGGAAATAGGTGACTTTCCCCTCTCTGTAATTTTTTAGGCTTTATTCTTATTATGTAAATGGATGACTCTGAGAGTGAGGACCCCCTTTTGTCTCCACCCCAGGTATCACCAGATACTGGCTCAGCCCAGGCCCAGTCTGAAGCCAGGCACTGTATATTCTCTAGAAATACCACATCTTTTTAGTCTGTTTTCACGCTGTTGATAAAGACATACCAGAGACTGGGTAATTTATACAGGAAAAAGGGTTTAATTGGACTTACAGTTCCACGTGGCTAGGGAGGCCTCACAATAATGGCGGAAGGTGAAAGGCATGTTTTACAGGGCAGCAGGCAAGAGAGAGAATGAGAACCAAGTGAAACAGGTTTTCCCTCAACAGACTGTCAGATCTTGTGAGACTTATTCACTACTGCGAGAACAGTACAGGAGAAACCGACCCCATGATTCAATTATCTCCCACCAGGTCGCTCCCACAATACGTGGGAATTATGGAAACACAATTCAAGGTGAGATTTAGGTGGGGACACAGCCAAACCATATCATATGGAAAACAAGGTAGGCATGGTCTCTGCCTATTTGGAGGTTAAATTTGAGGATTGGAACGGAGAGAGACAAGACAATAAACAAATGAATAAACAAAATAACTAAAGAAAATGAAAAGAAAGGAAAGAACATGTTGCAATAATAGATAAACAATGGACTGGGTATGCAGCTCCTTAAAATGAGGTGACATTTGGAAACTTCTAGAATTTTTTTAAAAATTGTAATTGATAGGCTTTTAAAATTTGATAAATTGTGACTGTCTTCACGTTGGGGAATTTTCTTATTCTATTTAAGAAAATTTCCAGTTTCACTATGATATGTCTTTATTCTATGCATGGCTTATTGATTTCCTCTGTGTCACTGCCATTGAATATCTATTAGAACTTTTCACTGTATCCTGTGTGTCTTATCTTGTCTCTTCTATTTTCAACCTTTTGCCTCTTTTATCTTTTTCATGTGCCCAGTCATTTTTGTGTCCTAAACATCTTATTTTTTAAAATTATAGAAATAATGAAGGCTGGAAGATGCTATGTTTCTCCTGAGACAAGTTTTGTTTGTTTCTGTATCACATGCGTGGACTTAGCAATCTGGGAACATGGGATGATAGAAAATAATAGAGCAGACCTTCAAAGTATATGTTGATTGTAACTTTGGAGCCCTCTGGATAACACAAAACGAGGCTGCATTCTGGGTGAGGGCCAACTGACTTCCGTTTACCTTTACACTTAGAGCGCAGTTCTTCAGGATCTCTACTCAAAGTAGGATTGGGAATATATGTTATCAGAACACTGGACTGACCCTGTCTTCGGTTTTTAAAAAATATCTCATCCTTGAGAGGTTATCAGTAGCACACTCAGCCACTCAGCCTTTTTTTCCAGATTGGCAAATGTCTCCTGTACAAAAGCAGTTCTGAGTGCCAGCTCATTTCTCTGGATTCATGTCTTCTTCCGGATCCTGGCCCTAAAACTAGAAGTCTCTCTGTAAACTGAAAACAACTACTTTCTGCCAAAAAAAAAAAAAGAAGAAGAAGAATCAAATCTCCCTCTGAGATACGGACTCCCTTTGCACCTTAAACAGGGGTTCTTCAACTTGGCTGATTAGCAGAATCACTTGGGGGAGCTTTCAAATGGCCCAGCCCTGGGATATGTGGACCGTGGTAAAGGGAGACGCTTTAAGAGTCTGTGACCACTAATGGTTTGAAGGTAATTTCCAGATCCCTGATGTCTGTGGGTCTAAGAAACTGCTTGTGGTGAAGGTATCCCCTCTCATATGCTTACTAACATAAGAAAGGCAGACTTTTCTCCTGTACAGGCTCTTACCTGGTACAGTGGATGAATGTAGGTTCAGGAACCAAATTTACGGGGTCCAAAAACCTCTTGGGCACCAAACAGAGTGATTTAAAATATTGGTGTAGTTATTGTAGAGCATGGGTCTAATGAAAGGGTTAAAAACTTCTTTGCAAGTTGGGTAGTTTCTAATTCTCTTCCAACAAAACAGAAGAACTGATCACTTTGAAAGCACTGATAACAACTATGTGATCTTTGGTTTTTATCTCATGAGGAATTCAAATAATGGAGAGACATTGCCTTAAAAAAAAAACTCCATTGTTCTCCATGTACTTACATATGAGAACCAATTTTTTTAGAGTTTACATGTATAATTACTCTAATCTGCCCATTACGCAATTTATACATGCATTGAAACATTATATTGTACCCCATAAGTATATATAATTATGTGTCAATCATAAATTTTTTAAAACCCTTAAAAGAAGAAAGAAAAAAGAAATACAATGAGGAACCTTATTTCATCCATAAATACTAATTAGCATAATTACTAATGCCATATTTAACTACACAATTATTTGTTTAAATAAATTATTTAAATTTTATTTATTTAAATAAATCATTTATTGAATCTAATGATGCAATTAATTACTACTAGAAATACTAACATTAATTTTTAAAAAATATGCCCTATTCATTTCCCTAAGAGGTTTCTGGTAGTATTTTACTTTTTATGCTTGGCATTTTGCAACACTTGTGATATATTTATTTTTAGATAATCTGTGCACTAATAGTGATAGTAATTCAATCCAAAAGAGATTTTTTAACACTTAGATTCCCATTTATAGGAAAATTTAAAAATTAAAATGACAATTTATATACAATTTTTGTGGTAGAGTTATAAGGTAATCAATGAAAGATGTACAAGTGGCTGGGTATGGTGGCTTACTCCTGTAATCCCAGCACTTTGGGAGGCTAAAGCAGTTGAATCACTTGAGGCCAGGAGTTCAAAACCAGCCTGGCCAACATGGTGAAACTCCATCTCTACTAAAGAATACAAAAATTAGCTGGCTGAGGTTGCAGCGAGCCGAGATCACGCCACTGTACTTCAGCCTGGGAGACAGAGCAAGACTCTGTCTAAAAAAAAAAAAAAAAAAGATATACAAGCATAAATAGATAAATAGACACAAATATTTAGATAAAATTTTTGCAAGGGACATGGAATGGAAATACAAGTTCAAGGAGAAACAAGACCAACATACATTTTCTCATTGTTCAAAATGTCTTTATGTATTTTTAACAATGGATGATGGCAGATGTGACCTTGGTATGGCATTTGTAAACCATTAGACACACTTAAGAGACTATTGTAATAATTTTATTTTAAAGTGCTAACGTTAATAATATACCAGAAATTATGTTTTCTGCAGTGAATTTAACTAATGTTGAAAAAGTTTAGATGCCAAATTTAACATGTGTTGAGGGTTGACATAGTTTAATGTAATTGTTTTAGGGAGTTCAGGAGCTGAGAAATTGAAGACCGGTGTCCAGGAGAATGAAACCCAGCAGGTCTGGGTTAGGGTCCCTGAATTTGCATATTTAAATCCTCCCCTGGGGATGCTAATGACCAACCTGATTGGGAGCCTGGCTTTCTTTTGATTTAGGGGTGGGTGTGGTGATGACACTGCTTCTCCACTGCTTTTATTTAAACTCCTTACAATCATCTTGTCTCATCCATTTTTAGTAACTTGAAATTGAGGTTTTTAAAAATACCCTGCTATATTAAAGGTTGCACATAATTGAACTGCTTCACCCAATCATCATTTAGCAAATTCATTTGGATTTCTTCCCAAGGTGTCTGACTGATATGGTTTGGCTGTGTCCCCACCCAAATCTCATCTTGAATTGTAGTTCCCATAATCCCCATGTGTCATGAGACGGAACAGGTGGAGATAATGGGATCATGGGAGTGACTTTCCCCATCCTCTTCTTGTGGTAGTGAGTTCTCTTAAGCTGATGATTTTATAAGGGTCTTCCTCCTTCACTGGGCACTCATTCTCTCTCCTGCCACCCTGTGAAGAGGTGCCTTCTGCAGTGATTGTAAGTTTCCTGAGGCCTCCACAAAAATGTGGAACCATGAGTCAATTAAACCTCTTGCCTTTATAAATTAGCCAGTGTTAGGTATGTCTTTATTAGCAGTGTGAGAATGGACTAATCCACTGACTCCAAAAAACTGCTCAGGTGGTCTTTTAAGATGCTTTCTCCAAATGGCAATTTCAAGGGTGATAAATAAGATGCTTTCCTGCATTGCATGTATGCAAAAAGTTCAAATCCCCCACCTGGAGTACAAGAAGCTGGGGTTGCCCCCCTCTTCTGGGTGTGGTGTCTTTTCTTGCAATGTACTTCTGGGTCCCATTTCCAGGCTCTGTCACTTGAGTTGTTACCAGGCAGTGGAACAGCAATGAACCATCCCCTTCTACAAAGGTGCCAAGAACCTACATTGGGGAAAAGACAATATCTTTAATAAATGGTGCTGGGAAAACTGGATATCCATATGCAGAAGAATGAAACTAGACCCTTATCTCTCCCCATATACAAAAATCAAATCAAAATGGATTAAACACTTAAATCTAAGACGTCACACTTTGCAACTGCTTCAAGAAAACATTGGGGAAACTCTCCAGGGCATTGGTCTTGGCAAGAGTTTCTTGAGTAACACCCCACAAACACAGGCAACCAAGGTAAAAATGGACAAATGGGATCACATCAAGTTAAAAAGCTTCTGTGCAGCAAAGGTAGCAATCAACAAAGTGAACAGACAACCCACAGAATGGGAGAAAATATTTGCAAACATTAACATTAACATGGGATTAATAACCAGAGTACATAAGGAGCTCAAACAATTTTATAGGAAAAAAATCTAATAATGTGATTTAAAAATAGGTAAAAGATTTGAATACACAGTTCTCAACAGAAGACATACAAATGGCAAGTAGGCATGTGAAAAGTTGCTCAACATCATCGATCGTCAGAGAAATGCAAATGAAAAAGTGTATGGAGTCCCTGACTTGGTTGCAAGAAGTTGGTCTTGCTCCCCTCTTCTGCGTGTGGTGCCTTCTCTTATAATGTGCTCCTGGGATACCAGGATATCATCTCACTCCAGTTAAAATGGATTTTATCCAAAAGACAGGCAATAACAAATGCTGGCGAGGATGTGGAGGAAAGGGATACATTGTTGATGGGAATGTAAATTAGTATAACCACCATGGAGAACAGTTTGGAGGTTCCTCAAAAAACTAAAAATGAAGTTACCGTATGATGCAGCAATGCCACTGCTGAGTATACACCCCAAAGAAAGGACATCAGTATGTCAGAGAGATATCAGGACTCCTTGTTTGTTGCAGCACTGTTCAAAGTGGCCAAAATTTGGAAGCAACCTAAGTGTCCCTCAGCAGATGAAAGGATAAGGAAAATATGCTATTTATACACAATGGAGTACTATTCAGCCATAAAAAGAACGAGATCCTGTCCTTTGCTACAACATGGATGGAACTGAAGATCATTATGTTAAGCGAAATAGGCCAGGCATAGAAAAACAAACATTGCATGTTCTTACTTATTTGTGAGATCTAAAAATCAAAACAATTGAACTCATGAACATGGAGAATACAAGGGGTTACTAGAAACTGGGAAGGGTAGTGGGAGAGTGGGGTAGGGGGAGGTGGGCATGGTTAATGGGTATAAAAAAATAGAAAGAATGAATAAGACCTCGTATTTGGTAGCACAACAGGGTGACTATAGTCAGTAATAATTTAATTGTACATTTTAAAATAACAATAAGAGTATAATTGGATTGTTTGTGACACAAAGGACAAATGCTTGAGGAGATGGATACCCCATTTTACATGATGTGATTGCAATGCATTGCATGCCTGTATCGAAACATTTCATGCACCCATAAATGTATACACTTAGTGTGTACCTACAAAAATTAAAATTAAAAATCAAAAACAATAAATTATCCCCGTGGGATGGACTTTCCCTGAGAAATGAATAACAACTTTCAGCGAGGTTGGAGATGGCCAGATGAGGGGATGTGGGCAAGAACCTTCGAATGTGCAGGAAGCCCAGGGTCTGATGAGCAAGGATGACCAGTGAGCACTTGCTGAGGTGGCAGTGTCTGCGTGGCTCTAGCATCCTGTGCACCTCATGTTCATTTAAAACTGTTGGCTGCATTGTGATGTGCCCATATCCCATTACCTCCAATCTTCAGTGGATTCTGCAATACACACTTGTGTTAGTTGTACTTTGAGGAAAGAGAATTAAAGAAGAAACTGGCGGCATGGCATGTTTCAGGTGACCCTGGGTTGGGAGAATAGAACTGCCACAGGAGGTGAGACCCAGGGCAGTTCTGAGAATTATGTGGAGGTGGGAAATCCGCACAAGTGTTGACCGGAACAAGCACATGTCCTTGAGAATCCATGAAGGTGAAGGGTGACCACTGTGCCTTGAGCTGCAGTATGTGAAGTGAAGGGGTCAGCCAGCGTAGAATGATATTGAACTTTTATTCTTTTCTTTTTATTTTAAAGGTAACACACAAGGTAAAAAAAATTCAGATGTCACGCCTGTAATTCCAGGCCAAGATGGGCAGATCACGAGGTCAGGAGATCAAGACCATCCTGGTTAACATGGTGAAACCTTGTCTCTATTGAAAATACAAACAATTAGTCGGGCATGGTGGCGGGTGCCTGTCATCCTAGCTACTCGGGAGGCTGAAGCAGGAGAATGGTGTGAACCCAGGAGGCAGAGCTTGCAGTGAACCCAGATCCAGCCACCGCACTCCAGCCAGGGTGACAAAGCAAGACTTCATCTCAAAAAAAAAAAAAAAAAAAAAATTCAGACAATATGAAGAATAGGAAAAGGGAAAAAACATCATGTGTAAATGTATCTTTTTTCTTGAACAAATGAGAACATTACATATTTGGCAGGTGTTTTTCCCTTTAATATTAAAAGGAGAGATGATCCTAGAAGGCTGAAGGGCTTGGGGACAGGGGTCAGAGCTGACACTTGGGGTGTCCCTACCTTAACTTGCTTAATCCCATTTTATGAATGAAGAAATGCATATGTTCAGAGAGGTTAAATACAGACACACCTTGTTTTATTGTGTTGTGCTTTGGTATGCTCCGCACATATTTTGTTTTTTGCAAATTGAAGGTTTGTGGCCATCCTGCGTGGAGCAAGTCTATTGGCGCCATTTTCCCAACAGTATGTGCTTACTTCATGTCTCTGTGTCACATTTTGGTAGTTCAAGCAGTATTTTAAACTCTTTTATTGTTATTATATCTGTTGCGGTGATCTGTGATCTTTGATGTTATTATTATAATTGTTTTGGGGTGCCACCAACCATGCTCATATAAGACAGTGAACTTAGTGAATGAATGTTGTACACTTTGACTGCTCCGCAGACTGTTTGTTCCCCATCTCCCTCCTTCTCCTCAGGCCTCCCTGTTCCCTGAGATGCAACAATATTGAAATTAAGCCAATTAACCCTACAAAGGCCTCTCAGTGTTCAAGTGAAAGCAGTAGTCACACGTCTCTCACTTTAAATCAACAGCTAGAAATGGTTATGTTTAGTGAGGAAGGCACGCTGAAAGTTGAGCTAGATCGAAAGGTAGGCCTCTTGTACCAAAGAGTGAAGTTGTGAATGCGAAGGAAAAGTTCTTTAAGGAAATTAAGAGTGCCACTCCAATGAACACACAAATGATAAAAAAGCAAAACAGCCTTGTTACTGACATGGAGAAGGTCTTAGTGGTCTGGATAGAAGATCAAACCAGCCACAACTTTTCCTTAAGCCAAAGTCTAATCCAAAACAAGGCCCTAACTCTCTTCAATTCTTTGAGGGCCGAGAGAAGCAAGGAAGTGGCAGAAGAAAAGTATAATGACGGTAGAGGTTGGTTCAGGAGGTTTAAGGAAAGAAGCCACCTCCATAACATAAAAGTGCAAGGAGAAGCAGCAAATGCTGATGTAGAAGCTGCGGCAAGTTATCCAGAAGATCTAACTAAGATCACTGATAAAGGTGGCTAAACAGCAGATTTCCAGTGTAGACCAAACAGCCTTCTATTGGAAGAAGATGACATCTAGGACTTTCATAGTTAAAGTGGAGAAGTTAATGCCTGGCTTGAAAGCTTCAAAGAAGAGGCTGACTCTGTCTCCTGTTAGGAGCTAATGCCACTGGTGGCTTTAAGTTGATGCCAGTGCTAATTTACCATTCTGAAATTCCTAGAGCCCTTAAGAATTATGCTAAATTTACTCCATCTGTGCTCTATACATGAAAAAACAAAGGCTGGATGACAGCACATCTGTTTGCAGCATGGTCTACTGAATATTTTTGTTTTGTTTCTTTTTTTTTTTGAGACAGAGTTCTGCTCTTGTCGCCCAGGCTGGAGTGCAATGGCGCGTTCTCAGCTCACTGCAACTTCCGCCTCCCAGGTTCAAGCGATTCTCCTGCCTTAGCCTCCCAAGCAGCTGGCATGACAGGCACCCATCACCACACCTGAATAATTTTGTATTTTTAGTAGAGATGGGGTTTTGCCATGTGGCCAGGCTGGTCTTGAACTCCTGACCTCAGGTGATCTGCCTGCCTCGGCCTCCTAAAGTGCTGGGATTATAAGTCTACTGAATATTTTAAGCCCACTGTTGAGACGTACTGCTCAAAAAAAAGATTCACTTCAAAATATTACTGTTCATGGACAATTCCTCTAGTTTACCCAAGAACTCTGATGGAAATACACGGAGATTAATGCTGTTTTTATGCTTGCTGAAACAACAGCTATTCTGCGGCCCATGGATCAAGGAGTAATTTCAACTTTCAAATCTTATTCTTTAAAAATATATTTTGTAAGACTGTAGCTGCCATAAATAGTGATTGCTCTGATGCATCTGGGCAAAGTAAATTAAAAATCTTCTGGAAAGGATTCACCATTCTCAATTCCATTAAGAACATCTGTGATTCATGAGAGGAGGTCAAAATATCAACCTTAACAGGAGTTTGGAATAAGTTGACTTCAAATCTCACAGATACCTTGGAGGGGTTCAAGACTTCAGTAGAAGTCACTGTAGATGTGATGGAAACAGCAGGAGAACTAGCATTAGAAGTGGATCCTGAAGATGAGACTGAATTGCTATAGTCTGATGATAACATTTGAATGGCTGAGAAGTTGCTTCTTATGGATGAGCAAAGAAGCTGCTTTCTTGGGATGGAATCTACTCCTGGTGAAGATGCTGTGAACGTTGTTGAAATGACACCAAAGGATTTAGAACATTACTTAATTGATAAAGCAGTGAAGGGTTTGAGAGGATTAACTTGGGTTTTGAAAGAAGTTCTACTGTGAGTAAAATGCTATCAAACAGCATTGCATGCTACAGCGAAATCATTTGTGAAAGGAAGAGTTGATCAATGTGGCAAACTCCATTGTTGTCTTATTTTAACAAATTGCTGTAGCCACCTCATCCTTCAGCAACCATTGCCCTGATCAGTCAGCAGCCATCAACAAGCAAGACCCTACACCAGCAAAAAGATCACAATTTGCTGAAGGCTCACATGATTTGTAGCATTTTTTAGCAACAAAGTATTTTTAATTAAGGTACATACAATTTTTTGACATAATCATTGCACCTAATAGGGTACAGTATAGTGTAAACATAACTTTGTTATGCACTGGGAAACAACAACAACAAAAAATTTGCCTTATTGAGGTGATCTGGAGCCAAAACTGCAATCACTTCAAGGTATGCCTATAATTAGTCCAAGGCCATGTGGCTAGAAAGTAGAAGTATCAGAATTTGAACGCAGATATAGCTGGCTCTAAGTCAAAAGTTTTCCCCACTTCACTATGCTTAATCCCTTTCTCTGGCATGGGGTGGGGCCTGTCACCCTCTTAAAATTCAAATGTAGTCACTGGGAAGAAGCCAGAGCAGCAGGCAGGACCTAGCATCAAACATATGTTGTAGGAGCTAGGACACAGAACACTTGAACTTTTGTTAGGGGAGGGAAATCTTACAAGAAGTTGTGTTCTATTCACAGAGTTGAGAAACCAAGGCAGGCAGACAGGAACAGAGAAATCTATCAGCACATTAGGCCCCCATATACTTGCTTGGGGATATGGGACAGGATACCAGATCCTAATGATAACATTTGGCTAGAACTGGCCAGGATGTGGGGAGGCTGGCTCCCCCTTCCTTCTGGAAATAGAGCCCTCTCACTGTGGAGAATGCTTTCCACATGCATCAGTTATCAGAGGGTGCTTATTCTGGCCTGCCTCTCTTAGCTACCTGGGTAGACATGAAAACTAAATACTGCCAATCAGACTATGCAGCCCTCTTGGCTTTAGTGATCAGTTTCAGTATTTACATGTAAGGGAGTCAGGGACAATTAGAGTCCTACCTGGGAATTTTTATTTCCTAAGGGCTATTAGAAAAAAATGTGTACCTTCCACTGTGGTTGCTGAGGTGGGGGGATGTGAGTCTGGCATTGCTGGTGCCCATCCTGCCTTCTCTATAGAAAGCCTTTCTATTTTTATTTTATTTATTTATTTTTTTTTGAGATGGAGTCTCATTCTGTTGCCCGGGCTGGAGTGCAGTGGCACGATCTCAGCTCACTGAAACCTCCGCCTCCTGGGTTCAAGTGATTCTCCTGCCTCAGCCTCCCCAGTAGCTGGGATTATAGGCGCGTGACACCAGGCCCAGCTAATTTTTGTATTTTTTAGTAGAGATGGGGTTTCATGATGTTGACCAGGCTGGTCATGAACTTCTGACCTCAAGTGATCTGCCTGCCTCGGGCTCCCAAAGTTCTGGGATTACAGGCATGAGCCACTGCAAACAGTTAGAAAGCCTTTCTAAGAGATGAAGAAAGAAAGAGAGAAATGGATCCCTGGCGACATGATGCAGCTTCTAAATCTTGCTGTGCTGGACACCAGTGGCACCCCTGGACTTCATAGTTAAGTAAACCAACAGTTCCTATTTTTTGTGCTTCAGCGGTTGGAATTGGGTTTGTATCACTGGCAAATGATGAATACGCTGTCTCTTCATTTAAATACTGGTGTGACCAGGTCCAGAGAAGGAAAGCAGGTGTTCAACTGTGATATCTGGGACATAGGGTCCAGTAGGACCAGAAGTGCAGTACTGGAGATTGAGAACATGAAGTACAGTCAGCACATAAACCAATCATCCCTATCCTGAACTTGCAGAAGATACCGTTGGTCTATCACACCATTTTTTCCTCCAGAGTCGGGAGAAGCCATTGCAACCTTGTTCTTCTTAACATACAGCTTCAAGGAGTCACTATCATTGATTTGAGGTTGTTTGTACATTTTCCACTCTGGAATTAATACCTAAAGAGTGTGATGCATTTGTCCGGGAAGAGTCAATTTGCTTGGACGTTAACTCAGTCGTATGGGAATTTCTTCCTTGTGGATTCTTGCAGATGATTGCATAGTCAGTTTATCAAAACTACTATGAATGTGAATCATGATAAAGTATTGAGCTTTCTTTTTATATATTTTATTTTAATTAATTCATTCATTAATTTTAAGACGGAGTCTTGCTCTGTTGCCCAGGCTGGAGTGCAATGGCATGATCTCGGCTCGCTGCAACCTCCACCTCCCAGGTTCAAGCAATTCTCCTGCCTCAGCCTCCCAAGTAGCTGGGATTATAGGCTCCCACCACCGTGCCTGGCTAATTTTTGTGTTTTCAGTAGAGACGGGGCTTTCATCATGTTGACCAGGCTGGTCTCAAATTCCTGACCTCAAATAATCCACCCACCTCTGCCTCCCAAAGTGCTAGGATTAGAGGCGTAAGCCACTGGGCCCGACCTGTTTTTATGTATTTTATATATCTACATGTAACTGAAAATTTGGTTCCTGAACCTACATTCTTCCATTGGTGTCTTTGCATCTCTTAGTTGTTCCAGAGTAATGATATTTTCATTTGGTTTTGAGCATTGTCAAGCACTCCTGTTTTGGGAGTTGTCTCTGTCATTTACAGAGAAAGCCCAGGAGATCTTGAAGCTGACACAGTCGCATTTCATTTGGCAGGTACAGATTTTCCTCATGTATGGAACAATGCCTCCTTTTGCTAACCACCTTAATTTCCTGGCCTTATCTATCTGAAAGTCAATGATTATAGTTTATTATGTGGATTTTCATTTAACCTTTTATGTTTGAGTTCAACCATTTCCCCATAACCAAGCAAGCAAATTTCCTGCTGAGGTAATTCAAGTGCAATTGCTAAGAGAATTTGTAACAGAGTTTCACGGGCCTTAGCTGTCAGTCAGAACAGCCTAACATCATTGAAACCTCTGCCTATTTTCAAACCACCTTAAAATCCATTAAATATTACAACAGGAATGTAAATTGCATTATTGCTGTAGAAAGAGTAGCTGTTTTGTCTTGAGACTTTAGTCGACCCATAGATTAAATTTAAGATGGTTTAGGACAAATATAAAAATCACCCAATGCAATGCTAAGGTTGAAAGTGCCTTCACTTTGGCCAATTACAGAAGCTACTATTATTCATCCCCATCAACATTAATTCTAATAGCTAACGTTTATTTAGCATTCACTCATTCCACTGTATCAAGTGCTTTGGTTGCATTATTACATTTAATCCTACCGTAAGAAATGTACACTTTCATTCTGTTTTACAAATGAGATACCTGAGATGTGGAGAGCCTTAGTAACTTGCCCACTTTTATAACTATTAATTAATGTACAGCCTGCATTCAAACCTAGATTTGTAGGAGTCCAGAGCCCATGTAGATTAAATGTGACTATAAAGACTCACCTATATATTCATTAGGATTAGATGCAAGTAACAGAGAACCTCAAACTTGCAGTGGGTTAGTTTATCCATTCCCTTTGTGTTCAAGGGATCTGGAGAGAATCCATCCAGAGCTGGAATGGCATTCTCCTGGCACTGAATGGTATAAATAGCAGTTTCTGGTTATGTTCTATTTTCAACTACTTTTCTATAATATGTCTGAATACGAGAGTTTTATATTTTTGCATCCAATAATATTCTTATCATTGCTTTATAAAATCAACTTAGAACTTCATTAAGATGGGTATTATTGCACATTCAGACATTTCGTGAGACAAATTGGAGCCCCAAATCAAACATTACACAAAACAAAAGCTTGACATTATCATTTGTCTACTGCACAAGGGTCAGTCCTGCCTTTTAATAAGAACACAAGAAGGGGCTTCTGCCATTGAGGAATATTCTCACAGCCGGGCTTTTATGTTCTTGGTAATTATTTTCCTACCTCACCGTTTTGACCAGAAGCCATGAGAGAAAAACTTTTCTAGCTGCTGACTTCTCTCCTTTATACTGTGCCAGAATCTGAACTGGAATGTGTATCATCCAATTACAAATTCCAGGTACTGTGCTAGGCGTCTCATTAGTAACACGAATACTACGATAATTCACTGTTCTTGTTTACTGGTCAAAGGTTTCATATGCCTGCCATCTGCTTTGATTCTCATCTCTGGGAATATACATTTACATAATCACAGAAGTCCTAGAGGGAGGATCAGGTATATTTTTCATTTGACAAAGTATCAAGCTCTCACTCTATTTTAGGCACTGTTTAGATGTGGAGAGGCGAGATCCAATAAACAACATCTCTCTTTTCACTGCCCAAGTTCAGAATCAATTCACAGATAAAATAAAGGAGGAGGGCAGATGATAAAGGAAAAGCATCTTTATTTCTGACACCGGTTGTGTGAAGGCGTGGCTTGGGTGTGGGGCACGATGGGCTTCCTAATACTGAAGCCTTGAGTTTGGCAGGCCTCTCATTCAGCCTCAGGCAGTGTTATTGACCAAAGGTTGGTGTCAGTTTGGGCTGCTATCACAAGGTGCCATAGACTGGGTGGCTTATAAACCACAGAAATTTATATCTTACAGTTCTGGAGGCTGGTAGTCTGAGATCAGGGTGGCAGTATGGTTGGGGTCTGGTGAGGGCTCTCTTCTGGTTTGCAGGCTTCTTGCTGTATCCTCACATGATAGAAAGAAGGTGAGAGAGCTCTCTGGGGTCCCTTTTATTAGGGCACTAATCCCATTCATGAGGGTTCCACCCTCATGATCTAATCACACCCCAAAGATTCCACTTCCTAATACCATCACATTGGGGGTTAGATTTCAGCATATCAATTTTGAGGGGCAGAAACATTCAGTCCATTGCAGGTGGTCAACATGGGGCCTGTTCCGGTAAAACCTGGGGGATGGATGAACTCAGCAGTGGTTGAAAGGGAGGAGGGAAAGACTGAGATAAATTTCCTAGGGGAAAGCTGAGGCTAAATTGAGGGCTATGCCTTCCCGTGGAAGGAGACCTTAGGAGTGAGCCATCGTGTCCGCCCCCTACCAGTCTCTGCCCCATAGAGAACAGACCAGAAACATCAGAGTAAGCTCCCCTTGATCTGCAGAGAAACTCTACTTTTGGTTTTTCCAGCTTTTCCCTTCACCAACCTCCTGCTCCTCTGGTAGAGGCAAAGGCTTCCTTGAGGCTGAAGTCTCCTCTTTTGCCTTCCGTATATCATCTCTGTGACTGTCCCTGCAGTCAGATTATCAGTATCTTGTCCCCACCCTTCTCCCTGACTGCCTTTCCCTGAGAAGGGGCTGTGGGCATTTTTGGTTTAGGATACTGAGATGTATGTGGATGTTTCTGGAGAGAGTGCCATTCTCAGCCTAAAAGGTAGACCCTTTCTAAAGGACAAAGGTTTTGGCCCTGTACTCTTCTTTCCTCTTCACGCCTGGGGCGGAGTGGGTGGGGAGGGGAGGATGGGGTCCAGAGGGACATAGACATCTTGTGATGAGAAGGCAGCTGATATAAGGATGAGAAGGAGGGGCCTCCTACCAACAACATGAAGCACAGCTGGAAAGTGCTTGGATCCCTGATGACATTGTCCCTGATGACATCATGGAGAGCCCAGATGGGACCTGGACCAGTGTCCCAAAGATCCCCAAAGGGTGTGATCCTTGTGGTGTATCAGAACCTAGGAATATTACATTTTCATTGTCAGGGGCTATACTTAATTTTTGAAATATTCTTTTGGAGACAAATATTTTGCTCAACATATTCTGATGTCTAAGGTCAATTAATGTTTTTGTGGTTAAAATTATTTAATTTTCTTTTTCTCAAACATGTATTAATATAGCTTAAAGGTCAAATGGAAGTGGGAGATCAATAGGCTAGAAGACTGAGAATAATTTGAAGGACCTACCTGTATACCCAGCACTAACTATTCCTGACCACCCAAGCTAGGAACTCAGGGAGCTTCTAGTTCAGAGGTTCTCAGACTGTGTTATCCGGTGCCTTGGACTTCCCTGGAGGTGGTTTTAGGGTGCCCGAGGGGGCTGTAGGGAAGCTGAGTGGATGGGCTCCGACCCCACTTCTGTTCAACCAGAACACCTCCACTTTTATCTGCACTCTCTACTGAGCTTGTTACTCTTTGCATGGTTTTCCCACCCACATCTCACCTTGAATTGGAATAATCCCCAGGTGTCAAGGGTGGGGTCAGGTGGAAATAATTGAATCATGAGGGTGGTTCCCCCATACTGTTCTCATGGTAGTGAATAAGCCTCCTGAGAGCTGATGGTTTTATAAATAGGAGTTCCTCTGCACAAGCTCTCTTGCCCGCAGCCATGTAAGATGTATCTTTGCTTCTCCTTCGCCTTCCGCCATGATTGTGAGGCTTCACCAGTCATATGGAACCGGGAGTCCATTAAACCTCTTTCCTTTATAAATTACCCAGTCTTGGGTATGTCTTTATTAGCAGCATGATAACAGACTAATACACGCTTGTAACAATTAATTCAGGAGAAAACTATGGGGAAGGTTTATGTTGTCAAATTAAGTTCAAAATTTGTTGTTAAGTCCTAATTAAAATTTAAAACCATGTATCTGTTCTAACATTCTTATTTTGTAAATAAGGAAGCTGACACCCAGCAAAGTTCAAATGATCAAATGATTAAGTGGCAGACTCAACTTAGTTCCCAGTACCTCCCTTCCTGTTCCCACTATATTGTTATTATACCTAACAATGAATGCTCGGTTTTTACAGATAATGAGAGAGGGAGTTTCTGTCAAATGTTCATCTCTATAAGACTAGATTTCACCATCTAGTATAATAGCTAGCTCACCATCAAGCTCACTATCAAGGAGCCTCACAGTAGAAATGTCACAGGGCTTTAAACCACAGCCATGAGAAAAAGATATAATACAAATGAAAATTCCAGACATAGATGCACTTCAGGTGTGGCTTGATCAGGGTTCTCATTCTGTAAGCTCTGTTCCCTTCTATAGGCTAACTCATACCGGTTTCCTTAGTTGCCTGTGGGGACTAGCATGGGAATCCTGAAATCCTGAAATAATCCTGACCTTTGTTCTAACTGGCATATCTATGAACTGATAACTACAGCAAGCCGTCTTTGTTTCTAAGGACATCTGCCATGGATTCTTGTTGCCTGCCTAATATTCTCTTTGTCTTACCTGTGGTTATTCACAGTTGTAAAAGTATCTCCCTAACTGAATTATCTCATGTGATCTAGTGATAAATTTCCTTATTCTTCCCATCTCTTTTTTCTGGGGAACCATAACCTGAAGTGTTTCTTCCTACTGCTGTGTGATTCTAGAGTTCCATGTTATGCCTCTTCAGTACTGGCTTAATTTTTGACCTTGTCTGTATTAGTCAAGGTAGCCTAGAGGGACAGAACTAATAGGACAGATGTATATTTATGAAGGGGAGGTTTATTAAGGAGTACTGACTCACACAATCACAAGGTGACGTCCCACAATAGGCTGTCTGCAAGCTGAGGAGCAAGGAAGCCAGTCGGAGTCCCAAAACCTCAAAAGTAGGGTAGCCAACAGCACAGCCTTCAGTCTGTGGCCAAAAGCCCGATAGCCCTGGCAAATCACTGGTTTAAGTCCAAGAGTCCACAAGCTGAAGAAGTTGGAGTCTGATGTTCAAGGGCAGGAAACATCCAGCACGGGAGAAAGATGGAGGCTGGAAGACTCAGAGAGTCTGTTCATTCCACTTTCTTCTGCCTGCTTTATTCTAGTTCCTGGCAGGTGATTGGATGGTGCCCACCCAGACTGGGGGTGGGTCTGCCTTTCCCAGTCCTCTAACTTAAATGTTAATCTCCTTTGGCAACACCCTCACGGACACATGCAGGAACAATACTTTGCATCCTTCAATCCAATCAAGTTGACGGTAGTAACCATCACGTTGTCTAACCTGAAAACTTGAGTGGATTTGCTCAAAACTGCATTCACCATCCAAGTGATCTGGAGAGTGGCCCGTTTATCTTTTCTGATGGACGGGGTTGAATTTATATTGCCTCAGCAGCATTTCTTGGGCATCCTCTTTGTGGAGATGACTGTGATGTATGAGGCTGAGGTGCAGGCAAATAAGGAAAGCACCAGAGTGAGCCGATGCTGCTCAGGGGAACAAGTAACACCAGATCTCTCTGGCTTCAAACACTGTGTTTGCAGCCCCTCTACATCCTCGGCCAGGAGTGAGGAATTGGGAACGGATCTGTGGATTATGTCCAGATTCTGAACTTTTAGAACATCCCTGTGCTTTCTGTTTTGTCTGGATTAGTAGCAAATCCCTTAAATCAAAATGACCTGTGTCTTTGCTTCCAAAGGACAATATAAAAGGATAAAGTTGGCTTGGGGAAAACGAGCCCTAAAACATGACTCAGGGAGGATGAGGAAGCACAGAAAAAACGCTGAGAGTGGCCCCAGCAGAGGACTTAGCAACGGAAGGCCCGGATTCTTGACAGAGTTCCTGCTCCAGAGGGTATATAATAGGAGAATAAGAGGGGAAGAGAGACAGATGGAGGCTCTTTGAGGATTTTAAAGAATATTTCAGTCAAAACACTACACAGTTGGAGTTTCATTTGCAGGAAGTTAAGCAAATAAATCAAAAGACGAAAACCATACAAGCAATATTTTTTATGGGAGTATATATATGTCTGTACATAATATTGTATTTGCTATAATAGCAAAAATGAAAAGCATTTTGAATGAGGACAGAGGAACAATAAATAAAACAAAATATCAATACAATTGAAATTTCATGTATCCATTGTAAGAAACACAATGACTCTCTAGAACCGCTTTGGCCAAGTGGCATTCAAATTTGCATTTGAATGAATTACAATGAAATAAAATAAAAGATTCAGTTCCTGAGTTACACTAGCCTGATTTCAAGTGCTCAAAAGCAGCATGTGACTGCTGTCATAGGTAACGAGCATTTTCATTACCTCAGAAAGTTCTATTGGACAGCCCTGCTCTAGAAAGCTGGCAAAGTGTTTACATGTGGCTGTTCACGTGAAGCAAAAAGTAGCATGAAAGGCAGCACACGTACCAACATACAAATTACATACATGCATACATAAAGATTAGTCAAGGCCAGGAAGCATTCAAATTATTTCCACCAGGGAGGTCAATGCATCAGGTGGATTTACGAGTTACCTTTTAGCGTAGTCTAGAGTTCAATGACTAATATATAATGCTTTTGAAAACTTTCTTCAGGAAGCCACTTGTAACTGAGGCTGCTGGGCTGGACACTGAGAAGTGGTAGAGGAAGCATCGGGGGATGGAGTGAGGTTCTCGTGCTGGCTTTGTGACTAAAATAGCTCTGTGATCTCGTGGAAGTCACACTAAGTCTCCTGGCCCCTTTCGTCAGATGATCTCTAAGGTCTCTTTCAATGTAAAGAAATGGGTATGTTTCTGCATGTTCTCATTCACAGGGACGGGAACATCACACACTGGGTCCTGTTGGGGGGTGGGGAGCAAGGGGAGGGAGAGCATTAGGACAAATACCTAATGCATGCGGGGCTTAAAACCTAGATGACAGGTTGATAGGTGCAGCAAACCACCATGGCACATGTATACCTATGTAACAAACCTGCACATTCTGCACATGTATTCCAGAACTTAAAGTAAAACAATAACAAAAAAAAGTGTGTAGCACCTCTCACCCTCTCTCATGCTCCTGCTCCCACCGTGTGGAGATGCCTCACTCCCTGTTTTCCTTCTGCCACGATTCGAAGCTTCCTGATGCTTTCCCAGAAACAGAAGCCAGAAGCCGTTATGCTTCCTGTATAGTCTACAGAACTGTGAGTCAATTAAACCTCTTTCAGTCATAAATTTAAAAAAAAGAGAGAGAGGTGGATGTGTTTGTTTTCAAGTGGAGCAGGTTGTTCATAGGAGATGGAGAGACAGGGGCGGGTTATCAGGTAGCGAGGGTCTGCAGTCTGGTCACAACCATGAATCCCAGGAATGAAGGAAGAGAGGCAGAGGGATTCCCAAGGACAGAGAAGCTGGCCAGTGACAAGATGGGAAATTTGTATTCCAGACACTCGGGGGCTATAAGAAAAAGTGCGTCTGTTTTTATTAGATGTTAGAAATGACTTTGAATGGTATCTAAGTGAAACTGCAAACACAGCTGAGAAAATCCCAGCTCTGTCTGGTTCCTCAGAAACTCCACCCCCTCTTCTTCCGGAAGGCTCTCTAGTTATAAGTGGCTCACTGAACACCCTCACATTGGCTTGTTTCTAATACTCTGGAGTAAGACAATTCTTCCATTTGTTCAACTATTTCTCAGATGTCAGATCATAAAATTATACTTCTTGAAAATCACTTATTCTTGAACATTTCCTCTCTGAATTGATTTTACAGTTACAGCATTTTATCTAAATCATTTTACATTTCTTTCTTTCTTTCTTTTTTTAGAGACAGGGCCTCTCTCTGTCAGCCAGGCTACAGCTGGAGTGCAGCAGCACAGTCATACTCACCGCAGCCTCTAACCCCTGGGCTCAAGTGATCCTCTTGCCTCAGCCTCCCAAGTAGCTGGGACTGCAGGCATGCACCACCATGCCCAGCTACTTTTTAAAAATTTTTTATAGAGAAGGGCCTCTCTATGTTGCCCAGGCTGGACTCAAACTCCTGACCTCAAGTGGTCCTCCTGCCTTGGCCTCTCAAAGTGCTGAGATTACAGGTGCAAGCCACTGTGCCAGGCCTATTTCTTTTAAAAATTTGAAGATAGATAGCATTTTAAGCCTTTGCCTTCCTTCTATATTTTTCTATTAAACATTGCATGAAGAAATGCTTCTGCTGAATAATCAAAATAATCATCCATCTTTATGATTTTTGATGCATAATAACATAATCTTCACATCTTAAATATGTATCATGTATTATGGTACACTTTTCTGTTTATACTTTTCTTATATATTTAAACAAACTACCTGAATATGTACCTGTAAACTCCTTTAGTAATGCAAAGTGTATGTGTGAATTGGTGTACATGGATGTATGTGATCTATACATTCATTGAATAATGAACCACTTACTATACACCATGCCATGTGGAAACTCAATGCTAAAAACTCATAATCCTTGTCTACCAGGGATACTGTATCAAATGGACATTGCCCTTGATCATTTCTGAAAAGTCCCAAATTAGAAAAATATTGGATGTCAAAAGCGTATCTTAAAGCCAGTTGCACAGAACTCAAAAGACTTTTCTCTTATAAAAATTTTATATCTTTAATATAAGTTGTCTCCCCAAAATGACTGAATGTATACTATACCTCAGATATAACTAGATTTAGTGTAAGTTAATTCAATTTACCAATATATTTATGGTTTACTTTGTGAGAAACTACAATTCAAAAGTGAGTAAGACCTATCTCCTGCTCTCAGGCAACACATAGTCTGGTAGGTGAGGCAAACCGGTAAACACATGACTGCCAACAGGCACAGTGGGCACAGAGTCCCTCAGGAAGGTTTCATGGAGAGCGCCCTTCACCTATGCACCAAGTACGTGGTGTTGCTAAGCGACAAACCAGGAGGCCTGCAGCACATTTCCCACTGACTGAGCTCTGGCAGTGGAAGAGGAAGGATCTGTCTGTCCTGCTCTTCTGATTTGCTGATCAGGTGTGGAGTAGCACCAGCTTCAAGTTGGTAGGTCCATGGCCCAGAGCACAGGCTGAATGACTTGTCAAACCAGGACTTCCTGCCAATGCAACCCTGCAGGCTAACTTCCTGTTTTTGTTTTTGCTTTTTTGCTTTTTTCATCAGGAACCAGGCAGGGGAGCTTGGTTTTCTTCCACTGACACCACCATTGATTTCTTCCCTTCTTTGGCCCATTGTGCAGCTGAGAGAGGCCCAAGAAACCCGTTAAGAGCTTCCCACTGCCTTTAGGATACCATGTAACCTCCCTTCAGGGCTGGATCTCATCCACCTCTCCATCTTGCCCTCAGCCAGGCCCCATTATGTTCTCTCTGCTGCAGCCATGCCACACTCCTTGTGGTTCCAAAGACATGCCACACACTCTTCAGCCTTTTCTCCAATCTCTTTTACACGCTCTTCCTTTGGCTGAAAATAATTTCCCTCCTACTCTTGGCCTGCTAAAGCCTCGTCAAGCTTCAGGCCTCAGCGTGCATGTCATTTCCTCAGGAAGGTCTTTGCTGACCTCTACCATGAGGTCTAGATGACCCAGCACTTCCCTTATCTGAGTCCTCATTAAACCTCATGGTGACCTTTCTTCTCCAAGATGCAGGGTGGGGCACAGACCACATCTGACTGGCTCACCCTTGTATTTCCAGGGCCTGGCCTATAATCTGGTGGATTCAGGTCCAGCTTCCTGGGTGGGGGACCTGTGGAGTCACACAGGGACTCATGCTTAAACAGGTGTCTTTAATGCTTGGCTTAATGCAGTTGCCATCTAGAAAGTTCTTTATTTATTTATTTTTCTTTTTTGAGACAGTGTCTAGCTCTGTCACCCAGTCTGGAGTGCAGTGGCATGATCTCTGCTTACTGCAACCTCTGCCTCCCAGGTTCAAGTGATTCTCTTGCCTCAGTCTCTCAGGTAGCTGGGATTACAGGCACCTACCACCACACATGGCTAATTTTTTGTATTTTTAGTAGAGACGGGGTTTCACTATGTTGGCCAGGCTGGTCTTAAACTCCTGACCTCAAGTGATCTGCCCACCTTGACCTCCCAAAGTGCTCAGATTACTGTGTGAGCCACTGTGCCTGGCCACCATCTAGAAAAGTCTTAATTTTTGAACAAGAGGCCCCACATTTTCATTTTGTACTGAGTCTCACATATTATGAAACTGATACTACATGGATGAATAAATGAATCAATGGATATGTATTAATCCTCACAATATATTGAGCCAAGGAAATTAAAGCTTCTGAAGGCCTCATTTGGAACAAGATAGAATAATTTAGGAAAAGTTGCAATGTATTATGCAGATGGCTTTATGATCTATTTTGCTATTTTTCACATACTATTTGTTCATATGAAAAAAGAAAAGCTTTACCTGAAAGATATGTATTGTCTGTTCTGTGAGATGTATATCCATTAAAAATTAGATTTTATTCAACTACAACCATTATGAATTTTAAAAAGGGAAAAAAGAAGTCCAGAATGACTTGCTTTGTCTTATTCATTATAACTAGAAAGAAAGGTACAACTTCTTAAGAAAGAAAAAGAAGCAGGAAAAATTTTGCAAATAATAAATGTTACCTAGATGTCCATCTCTGTAGGATTGAATGAATATCAGCAGAAATATCTGTTTGGGTAGTAAATGCAATATTAGAAAAGAATGAATCTCAAAGGAGAAATATGCAAGGTATGGCTATTCCAGTCATAAACCCAAGGATGTCATTAAAGAGAGGCCATTTCTGGGCTTTGAACTTTTGAGGCCTGCAGAGAACCTCCTGGTAAGCATTGTGAAGCAGCCAAGGAGTGTCTTAGTCAGTTCAAGCTGCTGTAACAAAGTACCATAGACTTTAAAATGGTAGAAATTTGCTTCTCACAGTTCTGGAGGCTGGGAAGTCCAAGACCAAGGCACTAGCAGATTTGGTGATTGATGAGGGCCCATCTCCTCACAGATAGTGCCTTCTCACTGTGTCCTCACGTGGTAGAAGGGGTGATGGAACTTCCTCAGGCCTCTTTTCTAAGGGCATTAGCTCTATTCATGAGAGTTCCACCCTCATGACTTAATCATCCCCCAAAGACCTCACCTTCTAATACCACTACCATGTGGAGGTGGGGCATGGTTAGAATTTCAACATGTGAATTTTGGAGGGACACAAACATTCCGTGACACAGCAGGGTCCTTTTTAATAATTTTTTTTTTTTTTTTTTTTTTGAGACGAGTCTCGCTTGTTGCCCAGGGCTGGCGCAGTGGCCGATCTCAGCTCACTGCAAGCTCCACCTCCTGGTTTACGCATTCTCCTGCCTCAGCTTCCTCGAGTAGCTGGGACCACAGGCACCTGCCACCTCAGCCGCTTGTTTTTGTATTTTTAGTAGAGACGGGTTTCACCGTGTTAGCTGTGGGATGGTGCATCGCATCCCCACTCGATCCTCCGTCTTCTCGCCTCCCAAAGTGCTGGATTATAGGCTTGAGCCACCAATGTCAGCCCCTTTAATAATTTTTTAAGGGTCTTCCTGAGCCACCACTACCATCTCTAGCAGGAAGCAATGTCTGTCTTTACCTTCTTTGATGGATTGTGAAGAAGGCGGCTCATTGCACAGGGGAGGGTGGGAAGGTGAATTCCAACACAACGGGGCCCAGAGCCTCTATACCATTTGAGAAGCTGATTTGTTTCTCATTTGTATAGGTCAAGAGGACCAGCTCCTCTAACTGTGATGATCTATCTATGCTGATCACTTGCTGTGGGGTTCCGCTCTTCAGCTCTCAGCTTTCTCATCCATAATACAGGGTTGATAAAGGCTTTATATATCACCTCCCACCTGTCTTTCCAGTACTCAGGTCTCCACCAAAGGACATTTCTTTCCTTGTTCCTGGGAGTGTGGAACCCACATCCTGATCTCATCCTCTGGATTTATTCTCACCAAATCCTCATTGGCCACTTTCTGAAGCCATTCTTTAATTTTTTTTTTTTTTTTTTTGAGACACAGTCTCGCTCTGTCACCCAGGCTGGAGTGCAGTGGTGAGATCATGGCTCACTGCAAGTTCCGCCTCCTGGATTCACACAATTCTCCTGCCTCAGCCTCCCGGGTAGCTGGGACTACAGGCGCCCGCCACCACACCTGGCTAATACTTTTTTTTTTTTTAGTAGAAACGGGGTTTCACCGTGTTAACCAGGATGGTCTTGTGACCTCGTGATCTGCCCGCCTCAGCCTCCCAAAGTGCTGGGATTACAAGTGCGAGTCACAACGCCCAGCCTCCTGAACCCATTCTTTCTTGTACAAGCTGTTATCTTTGTCCATGTGTCCTACTGAACACTCTCACTTTCCACCCTTCCTGGATTTCCCTACCTAATGCCTCTCATCCTTCAAGAGGTTAAATTCCACCCTACTTAAAGCTCTCTGGAGCGGCACCCTCCACCCCAAGTTCTGCAAGATCATGCACGGAGGCCCCTGTGTGCTCCGACAGCACGTGCTTGTTTCTGTCCTGGCTCTCATCACACTGTATTGTCATTGTCTATTTCCTTGTTTGTTTCCCTCAGGAGTCCCAGGGTTCTTTGCGGGCCTGGACTCTGCCTCTTCAACATCTAACACAGCCACTGGGACATAATAGGTGTCCAATTCATGTTTGTAGAATGAAGGAAGGAAGGAAGGAGTGAATGAAGGCCTCGTTTTCACCAGTTGTCTTTTAGAAAGCCTCCTGGGGGCAGAGGGAAGGTCAAATGGTAGAAGCTGCCTGACTGGTGGGAGAAAGGCTGTCTCTGCCCTCAGCTGACCATTCTGCATGGCCTAAGCCCAGCTGGCCCAGTTTACAGTGTCCTGTGGGCAGTGGCACAGAAGGCATCAGGGAGCTCCTTGGATTTTATTGACCTCCTGTGCATTTTGCTGGGATGTCCTCACTGTGTCTTGGTGGGATTGGCAGTAGGAAGTAGGGGAGGGGAGCAATTCTCCTCACTTGATGTAGCTTCTGCCAGGCTGGCAGGATTCTTCCTGCAGATAGAATATGATAGAAACATGATCACCAGGCTTGGCCAGGACAGTGACGTACACAGTGAAGTCATGTATCCAGTGAAAGTTCATTGAGCTGGACATTAAGCTGGTGCTAGCTGGTTATAGAGTAGCCAGCACAATACCTGGCCTCAAGAAGCTAATAGTCTATTCAGAGAGCTGGACTATGAACAGAATATTGTAGTGAAATTATAATTAGGTGACCGTTTTTCCCCCCTCAAGGCCTAAACAGCTAAAGAAGCCCAAATCCCTGCTTTTATGAAAATAGAAGCATCAAGCTGATATCAGGAATTTTAAAATTAACCAAGTCCTTTTATTTACATGATCCTTAGACCTCGTGATTCAAGTATAATTGTCTTCCTTTCAGATAAGAAAACTTAGGCTTAGAGACATTAAGCAATTTGCTTAAAGTCACCCAATTTCAGGGGTGTCTTGGGACCAGTACCATTCAGATTATTCTCCTAACCCTACTCCTGTATTTTCCATTTTCTAGAAGGCTTGGTGCTTAGGAAGCCAATTCTAAGGCTTTTTAAGGTCCTGAGTTGCCTTTGAAATGATCAAAGAGACAGTTAGACTCAATATGGTTAAGTTATAAACTGTTTTTTGAGTTTTGATTCTTTGCAAATTAACCATCCATGGAGGGCATGTGACATAATGGGAGCAGGTCTTGGCACAAAGGCAGGACCTGCAGCAGGGAAGTGGGTGGGTAGGGAGGGAGGGACAGGAGATGCGGGGCTCCTCTGAGCATGGGGAGTGACCTGGGGCTCAACTCTGGCTGCAGAGGCCAGGCTGGGGAAGGAGGCCCAGTGGCCTGAGGCATAGTGGTCAAAGGACAGTGCATACTCAGGCAAAGTTGAGACCAGTATCAACACCAATTGGCATTAGCAAGGGTAATTCAGCCATTGGGGACCAGCCAGGATACTAATCTTGGTCTGAAGCTCAGCAACCAGTGCAGCCAGGTGAGCAGTAGAGCCCAGTGGGAGGAGAAGCTCACCCTCCTGCAGAGGAGATAGGCACCAAGGCAGGGAGAGACCATCCTAGAAGCAGGAAGAGAGATTGGGACGTGGCTTCGGATTATTGAGCAGGTTGTGATGTGAAGGATGAGGACATAAGAAAAGAACTAACATTCCCTGTCTCCTACTCTGTGCCAAATGATTTTACATGCATCATCTCCAGTTCTTTCAACAGTCCTGTGAGGGGGTATTAGTGTCCCTACATTACAGGTAAGGTCACAGTTTGCCAGCGGTCATAGAGTAATCAGAGGCCATAGCAGAGGAAGAATCTGAGCACAGACCTTCCTGACTCTCCGTCCCCAACACAGAGTGGGCAGGAGTTCCCCAAGGGGCTCCAGGACTCCTAGGATGCACACAGTTCAACTCTGGTTGACTTGGTGCCTAAACTCTTCTTTTTTTAAATTTTTCTTTTCTTTTTTTTTTTTTTTTTTGAGACAGAGTCGACCTGTCACCCAGGCTGGAGTGCAGTGACACGATCTCAGCTTACTGCAACCACTGCCTCCTGGAGTCAAGCCATTCTCCTGCCTCAAAATGCCAGGCTAATTTTTGAATTTTTAGTAAGATGGAGTTTCACCATGTTGTCCAGGCTGGTCTTGAACTCCTGACTTCAAGTGATCCACCAGCCTTGGCCTCCCAAAGTACTGGAATTACAGGTGTAAACCACTGCGCCCAGCCTGTGCCTGAATTCTGAAGTCCTGGTGTATCCTAGGCCACCGACCTATTGCCCCACCCAGAAAAGGAGACAAGTCGGGACCTGCAAGGGGGTGAAACTGATAGAGGAGCTAGCGCAGGGAAAGGAAGAAGGACTGTAGAAAGTATGTGGCAACTTGCAATTAGGTAGAAGAGTCATTTACTCAGAATACCACATGCCGCAACCACGTCGAAATGAGTTTACTGTAATTCCAGATAAAAACAAAACTGTGGGAGTGGAGACTTAGAAACTCGAGACAGGGTTGGCTTATTTTTTTTTTTTTTCTATGGTTTCAATATAATTCAGCACTTTCACTTTGTGAAGATAGACCTGACCTTTATGTGGTCTGGAGAATGCTGACTCAACATCAGGGTAACCAATGGTGCACTCATGACCCGAAACAAGACTGGTGGTTGTCAGGGTTTTTAAAGCTCCTCACTTGGGCTCTCCACGATCTCGGAAAACCGTGCCTTTATCCGAAATGACAGCCCTTGTTCAGACAGAGATCTGGATAGATGCGCATTAATTTCAAACTTTTTTTTGAAAAGATTTTTCCCCAACTTTGTAAGAGGTAGAGTAGGATGCTGATTTAGTGTAGGTCTTTTTCCCATTTCCTACAGTAGTACAGATGGTGACTGAAGGGCAGATGAAAAAAGAAAAGGGGAAGGAAGGGAGGAGAAAAGAGGAAGAGGGTATGGGGGAAGAGGGATGGCCGGCAAAGGAGGCCCACTTTTACTTCCTTGGAAATATTTCGTTCGTTTTGAAAACTCAAGCTCAAGTTTCTCCTGGAAAAGAAAAAGGCTTGGGCTCTCCCAAATGCCTATTGGTATGATTTTTATTTAGCTCCACTTTTGGATTCTTTAGGAATCAAACTGTGAACTTAATTTTTCCTCCTATTTGAAAAGCATAGGCAAAAGTCCTACCCTCTTTTCCAAAACAAAGTTCAGCATCCACCCCCCTGACCCCCACCACCCCTCAAAGCCCCAAAGTGACATTTTCAACAGACTTATCATAAGTCAAATCTGCTGTGCACACCAGTAAATAGTGCCAGTAAGCCAGGTGTAACCAAATCAGATTTTTCAGCCTTTACTTCCAACGGTGAGAACAAGGATGTGCTGACCTAGGAAAAATGACAAGTCACGGGCGCCCTGCACCGGCCCTTTCAGAAGACGTAGAACACTGCAGGGGGTGGAGTCTGGAATAAGGAGAATCTCGAATCAGTGATAACCCGGTTGTCTTGAGGGCCAGGCTGAGAAGTCCGATGGGTGACGCTTCAGAATTTCATATGCTGGTGGTAGATCCTCTGCATTTTCCCTGTCAGAGTGGATGTTATGCTCTTGCTGGGGAGATCTAACATCTGGCTCAAGCCGGAAGCAACAGCCCCTCCTCCCAGTCTTGATTTTGGACTGTCCTGGAAGGCAACCAATCACAGAGAGCCTAGAGAAAGCATACCACAGCTCATAGAATGTTGCCAGCATTCTGCCTATTGTAAACTTATCTGTAGGAGCCAACCTGGTTCTGGAAAGTTATGGGTATAACATGATGGGTTATAGGTGATTTTGCGTTTCTTAATTTGTTTAACAAGCTTGAATTTGAACCCCAACCATTAGATCAAAAATGTCACATTTCTGGCCAGATGTCTTGGCTCACTCCTATAATCCCAACATTTTGAAAGGCCATGGTGGGAAGATTGCTTGAGGCCAGGAGTTCAAGACCAGCCTGGGGAACAGAACAAGTCCCCGTCTCTACAACAACAACAACAACAACAACAACAACAACAAAAGTTACATTTCTCAATTAACTGTGGATCTGAGCCTTTGCTTTTAAGGGTTGAAAAATCTTATCAAAATTACATATTAGGGAAACCATTCTCTTTCGTAAGGTTATAATAACAGGATCCTCGGGGCTTATGTGGTGCTTTAAAAATGAGAGACAGGAAGCTGTTTTTTTTTTGGTGTTGTTGTTGTTTTGTTTTTGTGAGACGGAGTCTCACTCTGTCACCCAGGCTAGAGTGCAGTGGCACGATCTTTGCTCACTGCAAGCTCCGCCTCCCAGGTTCACGCCATTCTCCTGCCTCATCCCCCCGCGTAGCTGGGACTGCAGGCGCCCGCCACCATGCCCGGCTAATTTTTTTTTTTTGTATTTTTAGTAGAGACAGGGTTTCACCGTGTTAGCCAGGATGGTCTCGATCTCCTGACCTCATGGTCTGCCCACCTTGACCTCCCAAAGTGCTGGGATTACAGGCATGAGCCACCATGCCCGGCTGGCCCCCCCTCCATCACTTGTGGTCATCATCCTTCTCAGTGCTTTGGGACACCAAAATCCAGGGGATCTCCTTTCCTGGTGGCCTGATTTACTATCTGCAAGCTTTGTCACAGACATTCTTCCAGAATCTGAGGCTGTGGCTTGCAGAATCTAACTGTGATAACACCCCAATGTCTGGGAAGCCCTATGTAAGCGGGGCAAGGATTTCAAAGAAACTCTAAGCCTCTACCCTGCTTCGTAGCACTGGGAAATCAGCCTCCACGGTTTAGGTCTTTGCCGCTTCCAACTCAAAGCACCAGCTCCTGTATCCTTCTGCTCTGGGGCAATCGAGTGGAACCGCTCCTCTTTGGCCCCTGCATTAGTTTGCAAAGACTGCCATAACAAAATATCACAAACCAGGTGGCTTCAACAACAGAAATTTATCATCTCCCAGTTCTGGTGTCTGGAAGACCAAACCAAAATTTTGTCAGAATCCTTCTACGGGTTGTAAAGGAAAGATTTGTTCTAGGCCTCTCTCTCTTGGCCTTGTAGATTCCCATCTTCTCCCTGTGTTTTCCCTCTATGCATAGCTCTTTTCTATAAGGACACTAGTCATAATGGATTAGCGCTCACTCTAATGATCTCACTTTCACTTGATTACCTCTGTAAAGGCCTCATCTCCAAATAAAGTCATACTGAGGTCCTAGGTGTTAGGACTTGAACATATGCATTTTGGGGGTAAATAATTCAACCCATAACAGGTCCTAAACATAAGGTGGCGGGGAGGGGAAAGCCAGAGCTCAAACTTTTGTTGTTGTTTTTTAAATAAACTTTACTTTTTAGAACAGTGCTAGACTCACAGGAAAATTGAAAAGATAGTATAGAGTTCTCCTGCACAGTACACTCCTCTGTCACCCACTTTTCCCCATTGCTAATATCACCATCCTTATGGTGGGTTTGTTATGACAAATAAACCAGTATTGATACATTATTGTGAACTAAAGTCCATAGTTTGCTCACATTTCCTTAGTTTCTACTTAATGTCCTTTTTCTCCCTCTGGATCCCATCCAGGGTTCCATGTGGCACTTACTTGCCATGTCTCCTTAGGCTCCTGGTGACTGTTTCTCAGACTTTTCTTGTTTTTGGTGACTTTGACAGTTTTGAGGAGTACTGATCAAGCATTTTGTAGGCTACTCCCCTACTGGAATGTATCTGATGTTTTCTCATGATTAGACTGGGGCTATGGGTTTTTGGAAGGAAGATCACAGTGATAAAGTACCATTTCTGTTAAGGTGTTTTGAGGGTCTGTGTTCTCAACATAATTCATCACTATTGATATTGGCTTTGATCATTGTATTAGTCCGTTTTCATGCTGCTAATAAAGACATACCCGAGACTGGGCAATTTACAAAAGAAAGAGCTTTAATGAACTCACAGTTCCATGTGGCTGGGGAGGCCTCACAATCATGGCGGTAGGTGAAAGGCACGTCTCACAGGTTGGCAGACAAGAGAAGAGAGCATGTGCAGGGAAACTCCCCTTTTTAAAACTATCAGATCTCGTGAGACTTACTCACTATCACGAGGATGGCTTCCATGATTCAATTACTTTCCACCAGGTCCCTCCCACAACAGGTGGGAATTCACGATAAGATTTGGGTAAGGACACAGCAAAACCATATCAATAGCCCTGCTGAAGTAATGTTTGTCAGGTTTCTTGACTGTAAATTGACTCTCCTCCCACCCCTTCCCTACTGTACTCTGCAGGGAATTTACTATGTGCAACTTACACTAAAGGAGTGAGGATTTATGTTCTCCTGCCTTGAGGGCGGAGTATCTACATAAGTTCTTCAGAATTCATCTACATGGGAGATTCGTCTCTCCTCCCCATTTATTAATTTATCTAATCACTTATTAATATCAGTGTGGCTATGTGGATATTTATATTATACTATGAGTTATAATTTAGTACTACTTTGTTTTGTTGCTCACATTGTTCCAGCTTTGGCCATTGGGAGATCTTTCAGTTGGTTCCTGTGGCCTTTTGACATATCGCTGTCAATGTAGGGTTTGTTTGTTTTTGTACTTCCTTTCTTTCTGGAACTCTGAGATGCCAAGCTTGCCTCTTATCAGTCCTGACTCTGAGCCCAATTTTTACGCGTAAACTTCGAACCTGTTCCTGATGCCCCTGCCCCACCTTTTGTCATTGCTCGAGAAACTCAGTTCTGCCTTAGTCCTTAATTCCCTCCTTGTATCTACTTATATCCCATCTGCTGACTGCTGAGCCACTTCCTTGTGTTGGACACAGTTCTGCTTTGATTTTTCCAGTTTGGCCTCCTCTCTGTTCCCCATTTCTGTGCTGTCTTTCTTTGTCAGCGCCTCACGTTCCCCACATTCAGCCTCAGACCTCCCTCCAGCTGAGTCTCTAGGGGCAGGCAGGTCCATCACCACTAGATCCTCTCAATCATTACCCCTCCCCATGAGAATTCATTTTATCATCTCCGTAAGGAAACCAACCTGAAACAGCATTTTCCACAGCATATTTCACACCATCATCTGTAAAAATAAAACTCTAAAGTCAAATCATGTGGTCGCCATCTCTTTTATTTTCTTAATTTACGTTAGCGTATTACAAACATGTCCTTAGTAAAAGAGTTTTACTCTGTGAATCTGACCATGGAATCTTTTTGCCTTTGTTGGTGGTATCATGCTTGTCGTTTCTAGTGCCTGCTTTGGGAAACATCACCCTTACTGCTAAGAGCAGTGGTTAGCCCAGAGGTTAAGTGCCTTGATAGGGCACCACACTGTCTCTTATGAGACATGTGACCTTGGATAAATTACTTAATCTCATGTTCATTTGTAAAATCAGGCTGATGATAGTATATTGCCTTATAAAGATAAAATAAAACAATTAAAGCAAGGTGCTTAAAATGGTAAGCTGGAATATTGTAACCACTCAATAAGTGACTTTTGTTATTATTATTATTTTTCTTATGCCTCTTTGGGCTACTTCCAGTTCTGTAGTCTGCAGTGTCTTCAAGGTACTCTTTCTTGGCAATAACAAATATCCCAAAACCCGTCATTCTGTGCAATCATTTTAGAAAACTTCCTCATAATTTTTGATCTTACCTGTGTATATATTAAGGTCCCTCTGCCATATTTTTGCTCACTCTTGCAACCTCAAGAGGTTTTCCTGCACTTCGTTTAGTCACTTCAGTAGTGCACCAATTAAAATAAAATCTCCATGATGGTTAGGGGAAAAATCAGCTTGTATCTCTCCCACAAAACAGATGGGAAAAATGATTCAGAACAAGACAGTCTCTAAAGGTACACATAGTGCCCTTTCTTTTAGGAGAGAGAATGACTTCTTGTTTTGTGCATATGCCAAAGTCTGGGATAAAATTAAGTTACTCCTTGTTTATTTCTATTTTCCTATATTATCTTCAGCTGTCTGATGACTCTGCCCATTCTTAGTGCAGCCTCCTTTCTCCACCTGGAGGTTATAGCCCAAAAGGAATAATCTCTTTTAGAAACAAACCCAAAACAACGAATTATAAAATCTACTTTATTTGTAATTACAAAGTAACACATCAATATATTATCTTACGTGTAATGCTGAAGTCTTCATTGACAATCAGCCCAATCTCAGAGTGCTTATAGTATGCAATTAGCCAGTCACATGTGCACATGTGCACACACACACACACCCCCCCATAACATTGTTTTGTGTTGCTTTTGCATAATTTGCATAGCTTCTTATTTTTCAGTCTATAGTCTTTGTTTAAAAAATATCTTTCATAGTGATTTAAGTGATTCACATGTTAGCCATTATCATTCACAGCTATAACTTAATTAAAACACACCCTAAGTACTAATAGTTAATATCATTAGTACATCTGTGGAAATCTTTTCTGATTCGATTGCCTAGGTTGGTGGTTCTCAGACTTTGCCACATATCAGACTCGTCTGGGAAGCCTTTAAAAATTATGATGCTGGTTGGGCATGGTGGTCATGCTTGTAATCCCAGCACTTTGGGAGGCCAAGGCAGGTGGATTGCCTGAGCTCAGGAGTTTGAGACCAGCCTGGTCAACATGGTGAAACCCCATCTCCACTAAAAATACAAAAAATTAGCTGGGTATGGTGTTGTGCACCTGCATTTCCAGCTAGTCAGGAGGCTGGGGAACAAGAATTGCCCAGACCTGGGAGGTAGAAGTTGCAGTGAGCTGAGATTGCGCCACTGCACTCCAGCCTGGGCAACAGGGCAAGACTCTATCTCAAAAAAAAAAAAAAAAAGAAAGAAAAAAAATTATGATGCTGAGGCTTCACCCTGAGCCAATGAAATCAGAATCGTGGGAGGGGGCACATGCAGGCATCAGCAGTTTGACAGAGATGGCCAGGTGATTCCAACATGCAGACAAATTTGAAAACCAGAGGCTTAGGAGGTGTCTGGATCCCATCTCTCCAAATCTGCTTCCTGGAGATTTCTTGTTCAAATCCACTTGTAAAGAGAGGTTTTGAATTTGTCATTCATCCCAGCTCTGCAGGGATGAAACTGCCCAGGCAGATCAGGGGGACCTGCTTTTCATATATGGCCGCTGTCAAGAAGAAAAGCTGGGAAGTACTACTGCAGCTTTTTATTGTAATCTCTTCTGTGATATTTTGGAAATATTATAACAGGTTCCTTTGAGCAGTCAATACAAACCTAGGAACAATTGGAATCCCTGTAGAGGCTTAAAACATTTAATTTTCTAATTTAAAACTTTATGTTTAAAACTTATTTATCAAAAGAGATTTGTTTTCCAGAACTCTGTGACAAGTCCATAGAACTATCTTGTCAATGCTGTGTTGGTGACCAGGGGTTAAAGTAGCACTGAGGTATGAGATTCCAGGTGTTCAGCTCATATAGGAAATAAAGGGACAATGCTTTAGGACATACGGGAGGTAAAAGAGTGAAGGGTGAAAGCCAGGGGCTTACCTTTAGACAGACTTGTATTCGAATATTGGCTCCACCGTTTTATCTACACCTTGGTCAAATTACTTCATCTCTTAAGGCTGTCGCCTCATCTGTAGTGTGAAACGAGCACAATATTGCCCACCTCATACGTATGTTCTGTTGATTGTTGAAATTTTTATATAAAGCACCTAACAGTTGTTGGCACCTAGTAGGCATTCAGCAAATGCTATCTGATCTTTCCATGTAAAAGATGGAAAATAATCCATTACCCAGCTGTTGGTCATATACACAGACTTCAAATATTGATTTCCCCTTATTTGCATTCCACAACTTTAAGAGAGGTAAAATATCCACAGGACAGGAAATGGATACTTTTTAAGGAGGAACTTAGCAGAGGAGACCATGTAGAGGTGAAACATTTATCCTACCATCAGTCCTCTTTTTGTCTGCTTCTGATATGTACAAATTTTTGTTTGGCACAATTTAGTTAATTAGCACTAGACTTGTATTGCACCTGACCTCAAATCTAAAGACAAATCTAAAGAAATGCTGGGAAATACTACAGTAGATTTTAATTGCAATCTCTTCTCTGATATTTTGGAAATATTGTAACAGGTTCCTTCTGAGATGTTAATAAAACCTTAAGGAACAATTGGGATCACAGTTTATATTCCAGTTACCATGATACATTAATTGTGAGCAATTGGATAAATACCACCAATCGCAGACATTGCTGCTATCTCTTCAGTCCACAAATCCCTACACAAATAATAGATGTGCAATACAACCATGACTAATCATGTGACTTCTTTTAATGTCTGTCGTGTGCATCTGTTATTAAGTTCATACACAGACTGCAAAGACTGTAGTTGTGTTGCTTCCTTGTCTCCTGGTGATAAATCCATGTGGTATTTTACATAAATAGAAAATCAAAAGAAGGAATTGGCCAATAAAAATAAAAGTGAAGCAAGTAAACAAAAAGGGAGAATGTTAAAAGTTATTTTTTTCTGTAAAAATTTTTTAATTTTTTAGAGACAGGGTCTCATTCTGTAACCCAGGCTGGAGTACAGTGGTGCCTCACTGTGGCCTCAAACTACGAATTCTTCCACCTCAGTCTTTTGAGTAGCTAGGACTACAGGCTTTCACTTTCTGTGTGTTTTTGGTAGTTGTCGGGGGTGGGGGAGTCTCACTATGTTGCCAAGGCTGGCCTTGAACTCCTGGCCTCAATTGATCCTCCAGCCTCAGCTTCCCCAAAATGCTGAGATTACAGGCATGGGCTACTGTGTCCAGCCCTAGAAGTGATTTCTAATTGAACGTAAATAGAAGAAACACCTGAGTGTGAGAATTTCCAGCTGTGAAGCCAGAGAAACTTAATGAAGGTAAAATTATTGACAAAAATGAGGAAAGTGGTTGTGATTAAAAAGATGAATGAAGATGCCCTAGAGAAAATAATACTGGCAAAAAACTTCACATCAAAGGTGTTCTTGGATCTATTTTACAATATTGAAAATGCAAACGAGAAAATGTTGGACGCTGATCCAAACTTAGAAAGGAGCATGACAATTTGCCAAAGTGTAGAAAAAATGCTTGCTCTATTATCATAAGTTGTATGACGAGAAGCAAGCATTAACTCACACCACTCATGATGGATTTTTTACAAGGAAATAAAATACTTCAATTTAATACTTCAATTCTCAATGTTTCTGATGTTTTAAGTTATGATCTACTGTATAAATATTAGTTTTAGTCTTTTTTTCATTTTCCTATACATTTATGATTGACAGTAAGAGAGTTCTTAACGTTTTGAAAAAAACTCTTTATTTTCATTATTTTAGAGACTGTGTTTTGCTTTGTCACCCAGGTTAGAGAGCAGTGGCATGATCATGGCTCACTGCAGCCTCAGACTCCTGGGCTCAAGTGATTCTCCTGCCTCAGCCTCCCAAACAGCGGATGACAGGCGCGTGCCACCACATCCAGCTAATTTTTAAATTATTTTGTAAAGACAGGGTCTCGCTATATTGCCCAGGCTGGCCTCAAACTCCTGGCTCAAATGATCTTCCTGCCTTGGCCTCCCAAAGGAAAGGCATAAACTACCATGTCCAGTCTGAAAAAAAAGTTTAAATATCATAAAATAAATGTAACTTTTCTCATTGATGAGTAAGATTACTTAGCGTGGTTTCAGCTCGCACGGTCATCTTGATGGTCCTGTGCTGCTGTGCAAATCAAGGACGGCCTGTATGAAGGGTGATGTAGGATTTATGAAGATGTATAAAGGAGAATCCTGTAGTTGAGTAAGTGAGATTAAGAACAGTCAACAGGAAGCTTGGCTCCTCCCTCTGCTACTTCTGGGGCAAGCAAACATGAACACCGGTGCCCCTCCAAAGCCACATGTGAGAGGAACCTATGGAAAACTGTTTCAGTTCTTTCTGAAGGTTCATCCTTTCCTAAGAATTTCTTTAAGGTCTGTGCTGTGATTTGTTACATCTGCTTCCACAGAATCATTAGCTTCTAGAGTTGCAGGCAGAATTGGGTTGAAAGTGTATCTATAAAGCATATGCATTGTACTTGATATGTAGTAAGTATTCAATCAATTATCATTATTATGATCATGAATCTTTTTGTTCAACCATAGGGTGACCAACTGTCCCCACTTTGCCCGAGCCTGAAATCCATCTCGGGGGTTTCTTGGTGCTAAATTTTTTTTTTTTTTTTTTTTTTGAGACAGAACCCAAGCTGGAGTGCAGTGGCATGATCTTGGCTCACTGCAACCTCTGCTTCCTGGGTTCAAGTGACTCTCCTGCCTGAGTCTCCCGACTAGCTGGGATTAAAGGCATGTGCCACCACACCCAGCTAATTTTTTTTTCTTTCTATTTTTAGTAGATACAGGGTTTCACCATGTTGGCCAAGCTGGTCTCGAACTCCTGACCTCAGGTGATCTGCCTGCCTCAGCCTCCCAAAGTGCTGGGATTACAGGTGTGAGCAACCACGCCCAGCTGAGGCTTTTCAGTTCTAAAACTGAGACAGACTCAGGCCAACCAGGGTGGTTGGCTACCCTATTTGACTCTAGCTCCGGGCAAGACAAAATATTAACACTATTGCATGAAATTCTCTTGGGACTTAGGAAGTAACTGGAAGAGAGAAAATTCTCCATGAATAGTTTCTAGATTAGAATGTCAAAGGCCACGTGCAATGGCTCACACCTGTAATCCCAGCACTCTGGGAGGCTGAGGCGGGTAGATCACGAGGTTAGGAGTTCAAGACCAGCCTGGCCAAGATGGTGAAACCCCTATCTCTACTAAATATACAAAAATTAGCCAGGCATGGTGGCAGGCACCTGTAATCCCAGCTACTCAGGAGGCTGAGGTAGAGAATTGCTTGAACCCGGGAGACAGAGGTTGCAGTGAGCCAAGATCATGCTACTGAACTCCAGCCTAGGCGACAGAGTGAGACTCTATCTCAAGGAAAAAAAAAAAAAATTTTAGGTTAGAAGAGATTTTGTGTCCCATGCTTCAACCTAGCCCAGGATGGCCTGAAATCCATCTCAGAAAGACTCCGTTTTTAAAGCCTACCAGGGAAGAAAATAAATAATGTGTTCCGTTGGTAAGTATTGTGCACCAATCACTCTGCTACAAGCTGAGGGAAATACCAGGTGAATAAGACTCATTTTCTGTTCTATAGAAGCTTACATTCTAGAAAGGGAGACCATTAGTTATATACACCATGAATTATCAAGACAGCTCACACTCTGCAAGGTATTTTAGGCAAGTAATCTCATTTAATCCTCATGCTAACCCCAACAAGGTACTATCATTCCATTTTACAGATGAGGAAAGTGAGATTCAGAGAGATTGAGTTATATAAAATCACAAAGCAAGTAACTGCTATAATTGATCTTAGGACCCAGGTCCATAGTGGCTGAGAACATGGGCTCTGGAGTCATGCAAATCTGTGTTTGAATCCTGACTCTTCCACTGTCTTGTTATGTGACAAGTGTCCGTGAGTTGCTATTTCCTCCTCTGTAAAATGGGACAAATAATAATAGCCACTTTCAAGGGTTATGAAGGATAAATGAGAAACGCACTGAGCATGTGCTTGATGCGTCATAAATGCTCAACAAATACTCCTCATCATTGCCATCACACCAAAACCCATTGTAGTTCCCCTTAGGTGGCCTCTTCCATTTCTACGCAAATCTTTCAGGGAAAGAGGCATCAAGAAATACATTGAGAGCTCAGACTGGGGGAAGACTTCCCAACTATGATGATGACTAAAGGCCTTATGCAACACTGGAACTTGATCTTCATGAAAGGATAGAATTTCAATAGGTTGAGGTTGGGGCAGAAGAAATATTCCACACAGAGGGCAAGATTTCAGCTGAGGCAAAGAGGAAAGCACAGTTAGTTTGGGGAATGATAACTACTATTGGTTAGAGTGTAGGTTTTTTCATAAGGAGGTTGGTGGAGACACAGCTGAAAAGAAGCAAGATCCTCACAACTCAGGTGATGTTTCTAGAAGGCTTTCCTCCAACCTTTGCTCCATAGGGTCTGCTGTCTTCTCTATTCTGGGTTCTCACATCACTTACTATTCCCTGGGGCTACTCTTCTCAGCCCTGTGAATTGCTCTCTCATCTTCAATCTTCAACCTTCTTCTTCTTTTTTTTTTGAGACAGGGTTTTGCTCTGTTGCCCAGACTGGAGTGCAATGGCGCAATCTCGGCTCACTGCGACCTCTGCCTCCCAGGTTCAAGTGATTCCCCTGCCTCAGCCTCCCAAGTAGCTGGCATTACAGGCATAGGCCACCATGCCCAGCTAATTTTGTATTTTTAGTAGAGACAGGGTTTCTCCATGTTGATCAGGCTGGTCTCGAACTCCCGACCTCAGGTGATCTGCCCACCTCTGCCTCCCAAAGTGCTGGATTTACAGGCATGAGCCACCGGGCCTGGCCATCTTCATCCTTCTTTATGCCATGTGCTGGACATGGTGTTACACAGTTGTGTATTCTAACCCTTTCAGGGTGTTCTCAGATAAGTTCCCAAAGTCTCACTGGATGGGCTGGATTGGAGGTGGGGCAGGGGCTGAAAGAGGGTCATGACAGATTAGAATGTCTGAAAGATGTAAAAGACAGTCTTTTTTTTTTTTTTTTTTCCTATATAAGTTTCAGGTTTCTTGACTTTTTCTAGAGGACTAAATGAAATCACAATAAAACAACCTGTAGCATGTAGGGGAGGCATGCATTTCTTAGGAAATCTGTCTCTGAAAAGACAGTCTGGAGAGGTCAGATAAAATTTAGAATATGTTTTTCACATTCATAGAAACAGAAGATTCAGGGGAGAAAATATCTGGAAAAGATATCGGGAGTGAAAACAGATGCAGTGTTTATGATCTAGGGAACAGCAACAGTGTTTTCCAGGAACTTAGCAGAAAGAAGACGCTGTGCATGGAGGATGTTATGGGTTGAACTGTGTCTCACCAAAATTCAAATGCTGAAGCCCTAGCTCCCAGTACCTTGGAATTTGGAGATAGAACCTTTAAAGAAATAATTAAGTGGCCAGGTGCAGTGGCTCATGCCTGTAATTTCAGCACTTTGAGAGGCTCAGGTGGGCGGATCACAAGACCGAGACCATCCTGGCCAACACGGTGAAACCCGATCTCTACTAAAAATACAAAAATTAGCTGGGTGTGGTGGCGGCATGTGCCTATAATCCCAACTACTCGGGAGGCTGAGGCAGGAGAATCACTTGAACCTGGGAGGTGGAGGTTGTAGTGAGCTGAGATCACACCACTGCACTCCAACCTGGAGACAGAACTAGACTCCATCTAAAAATAAAAGAAGAGAAAAGAAGTAATTAAGTGAAAATAAGGTCATTAGGGTAGTGTCCTTATAAGAAGAGGAAAGTTGGGCACCCACACAGACATGTGCAGAAGGAAGACCATGTGAGGAGACAGGGAGAAGACAGCCATCTGTAAGCCAAAGAGAGGGGTGTCAGAAGAAATCAGCCCTCCTGACATCTTAATCTTGGACTTCCAGCCTCCAGAATTGTGAGAAGAATAAATTTCTATGGTTTGAGCCACCCAGTCTGTGATACTTAGTTATGAGGCAAACTTAGCAAACGAACACACAGGACAAGAGAATATGGTTGGCTCAGCTTCTGACAGCATTTGGTATATTTTCTTTGCCCTTGCATTTTCATTTGTCTGTCGTGAGCTCCAAATGAGCTGCATACTTCATGGATTGATCTATTTAATTTGTAGGATTTTGTCACTGTTAAAAAATGGATAAAGTGGATTTCCTTCCCCAAGGTGGATCCCTGTAATCTGTGTAATCCGTGTATAGCTCCTCTGTTGCAGCCTTGAAGCCCACAGGGCTCAGCCTCCCATTTTCTCCTCCAGCCAAAGGAACCTTTTAGACTTTCCTGAGGCTTGTAAGAGGGAGATGGCACAGGGTGGCTCCACCATGTACCAGACAGTGAGCAGCTTAACCAATAACCCTTTGAGATTTCTGTCCCCTTTGGGTCTCCTTACCTTGGTCTTCTTTTGAACATTTTCCTCCCTCTTTGGGCACCCACACAGACATATGCAGAAGGAAGACCATGTGAGGAGACAGGGAGAAGACAGCCATCTGTAAGCCAAAGAAAGGGGTGTCACAAGAAATCAGCCAAGGAGATTCTGGGATCCTCCCTGGTTGCTGGTGAAGCCTAAATTTTTCTTCTTGTTATTTTGCTGTAAACACTCCCATAGGCCTGATTTTCAAAATTGTGTTTACCCAGCTTATGATTCTCTACAAGTTCCTCAAGTCTGACACAGAGGGTCTTTGACCCCTCTGTTGATGTGTGGTCAGGAGTTTGCCACATGGATCCCAGCATTTCCCCACACTGCCATATGCCTGTGTGAGGGCTGGTTGGCATTCGACCACAGAGAGGCTTTGTGATTTTGAGTCCTGGTATAATTCCTAAGACCAAAGCATTGCAAACATTCCACTGATTTGTTGCTTCTTCACCACTGGGCCTGGCCCATTCTGTAGCACTTCTGCTGCTTCGTCTACTCACAACACAAGGCTGCCTCAGTAGTCCTCACCTTGGTAGTACCCACCCCTTCCCTGAGTGTCTACAGCTTCGGGCAGTGCTGGTTGCACTGTAAGCCCCACAGGACTCCAGGCTCCAGGTCAACCTGCAGCAGTAGATAAGGCTGGAGCCAGGGAGTGAAATTCACCCAAGTATCTCTGCAGTGATCCTGTTTTCACCTTCCAGGAAATAATCCCATTTCTCAAGAGCTTGAGTGTCTCCATCAAGACTAGCTCAAACACCATCCTCCTGTAGTTTTATGAGGGAGTTTCTTGGAGAAACTGCTCCTAACCTTATATCCATGAGCACTTCTCATCCAGTTCCAGACAACCTTCAAAAGGCGGTCCCACCAAAGCCAGGGCCATCTCACAGCTCGCCTCTGCCAGGGTGGTAGATTTAAGGACCTCCATGGTGGTGCCAGGAGGGCCTCCTCCCTCTCTGGCAGTCATGATGAAGGCCTTCACCTGTCTTGCATCTGAGCTGAAGGTGGCTCCTCTGCCTTAAACATCCTGGGTGGGACTCAGAACCATAGCCCAATATGGTTGACTTCTCACAGGAAACCTCTAGCTTCACCCCACAACAACCACAAAATAGAAGTCAGTATCTTTTCATACCTCCCAAACAAAATCCACCTTGTAAAGTGCATCGAGTAATGTAGACATTTAATGAGGAGAAGGAGAAAAAGGCTTACATCGCATTCTCTATTCAACACTTTGGTTTTCCACACCTCCTGCCAATTAAATTTCTTCTTCAGCCATCACCTGCTTGGTCTTTCCTCCTCCAGCATTCTTCCTCCTCTCTGAACCCTTTCTCAGAACATGTGTGATCTGCAGATGTTTAATGTAGTTAGTACTTTATACATGTTAATAAGGTCAAATTGGTTGGTAGGGCTGTTCAAATCTTCTATAGCCTTTCTGATTTTTCTTTGTCTACCAATATTATCTAGAAGCGTTAAAATCTCCAACTATGACTGTGATTAATCAATTTCTGCCTTTATGGATGAATGGGATTCATCAATGATTCGTCCACATATTTTGACGCTTTGTGATTAGGTGCATACATGTTTAAGATGTTAGACCTTCTCAGTGAATGAATTCTTTGATTATTATGAAATGTCTGTCTTCATCTCTGGTATTACTCTTTACCTTAGAGTCTACCTTGATATGAATATAGCAAGCCAGCTTTCTTATAACTGGCATTTGCATGTGCTCTTTTACTTTATCTGTGACACATCTGAGTCTTTATACTCAAAATATTTATCTTGTAAACAGTATATAGGTGGGCTCTGCCGTGTTATCCAGATTGACTATTTCTGCCTTTTACTTGAATTGTTTATTTACATTTAACCTAATTATTGATATATTTGGGTTTCCGTCTGTCATCCTAATATTTGTCTCCTTTGCTCTTTGTTCTATTTCCTGCCTTCTTTTGAGTGAACCAACTATTTTTTAACTGGTCATTTCCTTTCCTTTATTATATTTTTGTTTTAGTCATATCTTTGTGCTATTTTTTGGTGGTTGCTCTAGGATTTAGACATCCATCTTTAAGTTGTTATGGTCTACATTCAAATATTCTGTTACTTCTCAAACAGTGCACGGATTTTAACAATCATGTACTTCCTTTTAACACCTCTCCTACGAGGGGCACCACCTTCTGTCATGCTGATCGTGTGTGTGTGTGTGTGTGTGTGTGTGTGTGTGTGTTTGGGGGTGAGGTCAATCTTATGTGTAGTTGTTCTGGGTCTGGGCTCATTTGTGACTTCAGTTAGATATAAGTCGCCACTGCCCTCCAATATCATTAAGACAATATGACAACTTCCCCTTCAGCAGATCTCTAAGTGCCAATGAGACTTTATGGATCCCTTTATGTTCTGTAGTTAACTGGTCAGCTTTTTAAGGTGCAAGTGACCTCTTTCTGCTTTATAACCTGACTGTCAGCTTTTGGGGCTGCTGGGGAATTCTCTTTGCTGGTCAGACTTACCCCTGGCTGTTCATGCCTTCAAACACCAATCTCTCTCAGATCTTTTGTCTTGTCCCTGCCCCTGAGGGTTGCTGTGATGCACTTGGGAAAGTACAGCAGTCCCCTGAAAAGATTTCTTTGGTTCCACCTCAGCCTGCTGCAGACAGGATGGTGAAGGCTTAGAGACTGGTGAAGGCTCAGAGGGCTTTGGAGAGGTCTATCTCGGTTCACCTGTCCTGCTTCTCCACAGGAACAATCTCTCTCAGCTCTCCTGCCCTGTCCCCAGACATCGGTGTGCTAACCCTATGCACTTGATGTGGAAGGAGCTGGCAGGTAAGGTGCAGCTCTGCTGTAAGGCTGGGATCCTGGGGATGCTGCTGTCTTGACAGTCCATATGCAAGGACTTAGGCAGGTTTGTTGACAATTCAGCTAATTTCTTCTTATTCCTGTCTACGGCACGTTCTTCCTTCTCCCACCAATCCCATGATGGTCTGAATGCCCATAACCCCTCAGAATTCATATATTGAAGCCTAGCTCCCAAGGCAGTGTATTAAGAGGTAGGTTTTTGGGAGGTGATTAAGTAATGAACACAGAGCTCTACTAATGGCATTAGTGCCCTTATAAAAGAGACTGGAAGGAGCATGTTAGCCCCTTCTTGCCCTTCCATCATGTGAGGAACAGATGGTGCCCTCACCAGACACCATATCTGCTGGCATCTTGATCTTGGACTTTCCAGCCTTCAGAACTGTAAACAAAAAAATTCTGTTGTTCACAAATTACCCAGTCTAAGATATTTTGTCACAGCAGCCCAAACAGACTAAGACAGATCTCCTGGGATGCAAGCAAATTATGAAAAACTTAGTGCTTTCTGGAATTTAGTTCATTTAGGTTTCTTTGCATTCCCAGCTCTAGGGTGGGTCTAATAAATGATTGTCTTGTAGTTTTCCTGGCTTTTTCTTATTGTAGGTATAAGAGCACCATGTCTTGCCACTTACTACATTCTAACAGAAAGTGAAACTCCCTAAAGTAATTTTTATCTTTTATATGTGACCAAGTTTTCCTTTCTGATAATTTCTAACATCTTTTTTTCTACCCATAGAACTCTGAAATTTCACAATGATACGTATGTTGGTAGGGTTTTTTGTTGTTGTTGTTGTTGTTATTTATTGTTAGGCACTGAGTAGCCTCTTTAAATATATCAATTCTGCAAAATATTCTTGTAGTTTTGCCTTAATAATTTTCTTCCCTCCCGTTTTGCTGTTCTTTTTTTTGCTAGAACTCGTATTAGTTGGGTGTTGAACCTCCTTTCTTGATCCTCTGGGTCTCTTAGCTTTTCCTCTTCCACCTATATCTTTTTATTTTATTTTCTTGGAAGATTTTTTCAACGTTATTTTCCAATAACTTACACTTTAAATGTTCATATATATGTATATAATTTCCAAGAGTTCTTTTTGGCTGTTCTCCATTTTTCTTCCTTCCTTTAAAAACATAAACCTTTTTTTTGCTTAATAGAAACAAATTCTCTTTGAGAATATAACTTGGAGTCATTTTCAAGTTTTCTTTTGTCCCTTCTACCTACATTGTCTATTTCTTCTGAGTTCTTTTTCCATGTCTTTGTTTCCTTGGTTTTTGGTCTCTATCTTTCATGTTTGCTTCTCATATGTCTGATGATCCTTGGTTGTCCTTTTAGAGTTAAAAGTGAGACACTAAAAAGCTAAATAAGCTCGGTGTATCTATCTGCACAGGATTTATTGATTTGTGGGATGGACCAAAAGGTGGCTAGATGGGACCCTGCGTGCCAGTATTTCTATATTTATTTTTTTAAATGGTAAGTTCTATAAAGTGAGGGAAGGCAGTTGTGGGTCTCATTGTTCAGTATGCACTTGGTACCCTTTTGACTTCAACAAGGTGCTCCTGCTTCCCTTCTTCTATCCTTCACAGAACCCTCTGGTTTGGCTACTCTGGAGAATAAACCCAGTGGGGGAGCTTCCTGACTCTTTAGGGTGAAGGTAGGCATCTGAGGATCTGACTACTGTTCATTACAATTTGAACCAATCCTGATATTCAGTCCTACCCTCACTAAGTAATTGCCAAGGGGGGCTTCCAGTTTCGGAGCCTTTCCAGGGTGCTGCCATCTGAGTTGTCTTGCTTTTTTGACACCTTCCCCTTGCCCTAAGATCCCACTTTCTTTACCTTTTCACTTTCATCTTTTTCATCATTTTTTATTGGATGTCTAGAAAAATAAATTTATCAGTGGATGATAGACAGAAGGGAGAAAAGGGGCCTTTGAAAGATTTACACAGGAATTGGCATTTTAACTGGTCTTGAAGAACCCCTTAGATTTTGATTATTGAAAGATTGGCTGGAATATTAGAATGTAGAGGGAAATTCTGGGTCAAAGAAACCGCATGAGCAGGTAGGAATCAAAGTGATTTAGGTTAAATGGTTTCTTCACTCTAAGTCAGTTACCAGTTTCACCATCACTTTCCATATGCAAAAATTTGTGGATCTCTGGCTCACTGATGTCTCTTCTCCTGTACTTTGGTCTTTTTCAAATTTTGATCCTTTTTGATACCTTTCAGTTTAGTGGGACTTGGAGGAGGAGCAGTAGTAAATGCATTTGTTTAACCCAGAGTTTCTCAGCTGTGGTACTGTTGACATTTTGGGATGATGGTTCTTTGTTGGGCGTGTCGGGGGTTGCTATTTTGTGCATTGTAGGATGTTTAGCAGCATCTAGAATTCTACTCACTAGCTGCCAGTAGTTCCCACCCCCAGCTGTAATAGCCAAACAGGTCCCTAGATATTGCTGAATGTCCTTTGGAGGGGGACATCATCCAGTATTATTGGATTAAAAACAGAGTCGTTAGTAAATGATGGGGAGAGAGGGAAAAAAGGGGGCTCTGACAGGTTTATTAAGGAAATGGTGTTTTGACTAGGTCTTGAAGAATCAGTTGGCTTTTTACTAGTGGAATATTGGCTATAGTGTTAGAATGTAGTGAAGGAAACTGTTGGTGAAAAAAATCACATAAGCAAATGAGAGCAAAGGGATTTGAGTTAAATGGTTTTCTATAATCCCAGTGTAGGTACATATGATGGGGGAAAAGGCTGCAAAGGTAAGAGGCGGATTACGAAGGCCTTGAATGGAAGCATATGGAACCCGGGTATTATCCTGCAGTGATATGATCACAAGTTTTACTTTGAGCAATAACGCTAACTTTAGGAAGTAGAACCTAGGCCAGATGCAGTGGCTCAGGCCTATAATCCCAGCACTTTGGGAGGCTGAGGTGGGCAGATAACTTGAGGCCGGGAGTTCGAGGCCAGCCTGGCTGACATGGTGAAATGCCGTCTCTACTAAAAATACAAAAAATTAGCCAGGCATGGTGATGCACACTTGTAGTCCCAGCTACTCAGGAGGCTGAGGCAGGAGAATTGCTTGAATCTAGAGCCGGAGGTTGCAGTGAGCAGAGATCGTGCCACTGCCCTCTAGCCTGGGTGACAGGTGGTAGAGTGAGACTCTGTCTGAAAAAAAAAAACAAAAACACAAGTAGGACCTGAGTTGCTGAGAGCTGGCAGATCATCGAGGTATCTATGGCGGTGGTGAGCGGTGATGAGGCCTCACTGGGGCAATGGGAGTTGGAGATAGAAGCTTCAAGTGTCCTCATTTCTGCCATAATCAGTTAAAGGAACTGAAGAAGATCCAGTAGATAAATAATGGGTTAATAAAGCTTTCTGACATACATATTTGCATATTTAAAGAAAAACTGTGTCTTAATTCAAGGAAAGTACCTTGCCAGTGGGATTTTCAGGAGGTGGATACCCTTATAACCACACCCATGAAACAACAGCCTACTTTACTGGTGTATTATCAGCCTAGGATCCAGTTATAGCAATTGCCTATGAAAAATGGCATTGATGCTTGAGGTTAAAAAGGGAACTAATACTTCCTAATGAAGACCGTTTAAATTTGCATGAGATGGTGAGGTGGTCTAAGAAGAGCTGAAATGCTTTCAGAGGGAACATCACTGCTTGCTACCCTTGACACCTCAGTACCTAATCTTAGTAAGAGAAACGGAACTACCCTTTCATCTCAGGTCTGCTTGGAAGATCAAGTCAATTTGGTTTGCTGACAGCTACTGCTGTTTGTTAAGGAAAAAAAAAAGTAATTGTAGAAACTGTCTTTGAATCATTTTGTTTTACAAGTAACAAATTTATTAAAAGCAAAGAAGAAGGTGAGAGAGAGAAAGAAAGAAAGAAATCTTTCAGAGATATTGGAATTTGGGGGATTGAAGAGGAGGTATTTATAGATGAAGACTTCCTAGAAGTAAAACAGCAAATAAAAACCTGAAACTGTGGTTGTCCCCCCAGGGGACAGGTGAGGTGCCCCCACCATAATGGGGGCCATTTCCCCCTCCCTACTTTCAATTTCTCCTTACTACCCTATCCTGTTAGTGAAATGATGGGGAAGTTTTGGTGTGACCTGAATACTTCCTGATTTGAGTAACATAAGAAAAAAGTACAGAAAGGAAATATGGTTTTAAGAGCAAAGGGAAATTGACTAAATATGAAATCTTTAGTGACTATATTAACTTGGGAGTGTCCATTTTGAACTTCGTTGTGCTGAAAGTTCTTGAAGACCCAGGCATCGAGATCCTCACACTTCGCCATGGAGTGAATCAGGCATGATTTGTGTGTCACCATGTGACATCTTCAGCTTGGATTTTATTTGGCTGGCTTACCCCTGGAAGATATGTCACATAATTGACCACTGCAGGGATAGAAAGTTTTTCTGTCAGCCAGGCTTGGTGGCTCACGTCTGTAGTCCCAGCACTTTGGGAGGCCAAGGCAGGCAGATCCCTGAGGTCGGGAGTTTGAGACCAGCCTGACCAACATGAAGAAACACCGTCTCTACTAAAAATAAAGATAAAAATAAATTAGCTAGGTGTGGTGGCACATGCCTGTAATCCCAGCTACTAGGGAGGCTGAGGCAGGAGAATCGTTTGAACCTGAGAGGCAGAGGTTGCAGTAAGCCGAGATCGTACCATTGCACTCCAGCCTGGGAAACAAGAGCGGAACTCCGTCCCCCCGCGCGCAAAAAAAAAAAAAAGTTTTTCTGTCAATATCAAACAGTGATATGAAGTTTGAAGAGTCTAGCGGTACAAATAATGCTAACAGTGACTTGCTGCTTGAAAGGATAACATTTTATTAGCTATTGGAATATATGTGTTAATTTCATATTATGTTCTCTGAACTAAACAGGATGTGACCATATACATTTTGTTTTTATTGAAATGAGGTCTCACTCTGTTGCCCAGGCTGGGGTGCAGTGGTGTGATCATGGCTCACTACAGCCTGACCCTCTTGGGCTCAAGCGATTCTCCCACCTCAGCCTCCAGAGTAGCTGGGACCACAGGCACATGCCACTATGCCCGGTTAATTTTTTTTTTTTTTTTAAAGAGATGAGGTGTTACTATATTGCCCAGAGCAGACACATTTTAACAAATGATTCTCAATTCAAGCTTGTTCTCTTTCCATACAAAATACCCATCACAATTGTAATAAAACAGGTAGTTTTCTACTAGTTTTCTGTCCTAGTTTCAAAGTTCATCTTTGCTTTCAACTTAGCGAAAGGTTTCATTTTAGTGCACTAAGCCATGTTAATGGTACAATGCTCTGCTGGTTGCAGTTGGGTGGAGCTATGATAGTGTACATCCGTAAACTGCCCAATGTGAGTTGGTTTTTGGTATTATAAGGGATTACACCCATTGACGTGTCTGTTTGCAATCATAGTTTGCCTATTGAAAAGGGTGCTGTTTTCTAAAAGCCACGAAGAAAAAAGTAAACATTATATGAATTTGACTCAGGAAGAATAGAACAAATGTTGGCAAACTTTATCATGATCAACAATTGCTCTTTTAGTGTTCTCTCAGTTGCTCTAAAGGAGAGTCATTAGTTTAATAAATAAGCTAGATGATGAAAACCCTAATATCTACATGGACTCAATCTATGATTTGCTAATCATTGCTACACTTAAGCTGAGTCAGGACAGTGGTTTTGATAGATACATCAAGGGAAGTAGTGTTGCCAGGTGGCCAATGTCTTCTTTTATTCTTTTAAAATTCTCTAAGTTTTTTTCTTTAAAATTCTCTAAAAGTTAATCATTCACTGAAATCAGTAAGCCTCTTGAACTGTCTTCTTGTTTTTATGCTAGAGTAGGGTGCCTGATGGGGAGAAGATTTTCACTTTTTGCAACCTGAAAAGCTGTCCTGTGGAGGACTGAGAAGTACTTTCTGCCTTTCTGATGAGCCTGTGATCTCTTTTTGGTACAGATTGGTTGGGGAGGGGCTACTTGGTGGGACTACTGGGCAGGCCCAGATACCAATAATATTGATGACTAGTGTTTAGGTAGTGCTCACCACGTGCCAGTTCCCCTTCTAAGTGCCTTACCAATAGACTCCTCAAATGGCCCCACCATGCGGTATTCCCATCTTGTTGATGAGAAGACTGAGGCACAGGAATATGAAATACACTTTCAAGCCTGAGTTGTCTGATGCCAAAGTCCATGTTCCCGACATTGTGATTCCCTTTTAAATGATTTACACCAGGGTAGACAGGGATGTGCCACTCAAAGGGACAAACATCAACCAGGACAGGCTTGTGGAATATGGAATTCTAGGGACTCCCAGAAAGAAATGGTCAAGGGTAAGACACAGGGAAGAGAATCTGGCACCCCCAATGTTTAAGCAACGTGATGATTCAGACTATTGGGGAATCGTTAAAGAATGGGGAGGTTAAGGGTATCTGAGCTGCATATGTTTTTGTAGTCTAAAATCTGAACTAGGCTTCTTATTTTTGGATGCAATTATAGGGGATGATGGTGATCAATGTAGGAAAAGGGTACAATTTATTATTTAGTTTGTTTACTTATTCAACACATATTTATGGAGTGTTTACTGTTCCTTCTGCACTAGACAGCTACAAAAAGCTGAGGATGCTGTAGTATTCTACTGACAGGCTGAGCATCCCTGACCTGTAAGTCTGGAGGCAGTCTCTCCTACAACAATAGTTACAGTACTTTCTGGGTCCCTATAACCACTATTCCCCACATCCCTTCAAGCCAATTAATTACTAATGTGCTGAGATGTTTAAAATGTAAGATACAATTATGGGACATAAGGTATTATCTAAAACCTATCTAGGTTGTTGACAGTAGGGAAATAAGAGGAATTATGACTTAGAATGTGGAGATGGTGCTTTATGTGCTCAGAAGAAAAAGGGCAAGAAAGGAAGGGGAGAGTCAATTAAATGCAGAGAAGGATCATTTATTGAATGTCTATTATAAACCAGATCAATTTGCAGGTGTCATCTCGTGTTATTCCACCAACAGCTCTGTGATATCTGTTATTATTCTTATTTTAGTTTTTTACAGACCTGACTGCGGTTACACGGCTAGTAAGCACTGCTAGTTAAGTGGCAGAGCCTGGATTTTACTGCATACCTCAGGAGGAAATGAAAATTGGTACTTCTGCCCGAGGCACCTCCTAGGAATAGGAGGACCTTCCTTGGCACAGTCAGACTAGGCAAAAAGGGTATAGGAAATAGGAAGCTGGGATGTCATAGATCATGATGGTTTCCAGATGTCAGATTCTTTTCTATTTTGGCAGAAGATGAGTCAGTAGGAAAGGGCCAGGGTGCCAGGACAAGGGGAGAGATTACCTCTGGGAGGGATAGGAGGGTGTAGCAGTTGGCAAGCCACCGAATGCTAACTGCAGATAATCCATGTAAAGTTTTCTCTAGTCTCACTCTGCTTACTTTCAACTGTATCAAAAAAAAAAAAAAAAAGATTACTATTAAATAAAAAAAAAAAATTAGCTGGGTGTAGTGGTAGGCGCCTGTAGTCCCAGCTACTCCAGAGGCTGAGGCAGGAGAATGGCGTGAACATGGGAGGTGAAACTTGCCGTGAGCAGAGATCACGCCACTGCACTCCAGCCTGGGTGACAGAGTGAGACTCTGTCTCAAAAAAAAAAAAGAAAGAAAGAAGCAAGGTCTTCAGATCCTTTTGTTTAACAGAAGCCATTAATGTGAACAGTTCAGGAAGACCATCAGCCAGCCCTACTGATGCCTGTGAATGCCATGCAAACTTTATTTTATAGGACCTTCATACTGAGAGGGTCCTTTAATTGGGACACCATTATCCTTTAGAATCAAGTGGTCAAGAGTGGTCTTATGTTTGGAAGAAGGAATTACGAATACTTCTTCCATTATAAATGTATACTGTTCTTCTGATGATAGCACCTACTACTACAACTATGTGGTAGGTAAGAGCATGGCTTTGGAATTAGACAAAACTGGGTTCAAACTCTAGCTTGGCTATGAAGCAGATTAGGATATAGGTTGGCTATATAAAAGAAACCTGAAATAATGGAGATTTGAACAGGATAGAAAGCTATTTTCTTTTTTACTTAACAGTCTGAGATAGGAGGTCTAGGACTGAGAGAGCTCCTCTACACTGCGTGGCTATCCATGAACTTAATCTTGTTGCACTGTCCATAGAATGAGGTTTTCAAATGTAAGGTTCAAGATGCCTCATTTCTTCATCAGCATTCCAAGTGGTAGTATGGAAGAGGGGAAAGTGGGGGAGGGGGGAGCACTTTATATTTAAAGGCAAGTCCAGGAAGTTACTCATACCATACCATTTCACTTCATATCCCATTGGCCAGATCTTAGTCTCATGGCTGTACCTGGCTGCAAGGGAAGCTGGGAAATGTAGTCTTTATTCCGAAGGGCCATGTGCCTAATCCAAAATCAGAGGTTCTATCACTGTAGGATCTAATGAGTGACTTTGGGTCAGTTAGTTAACTTCTGTGTCTCAGTTTCTGCCCCGTAACATGGGATAATAAAAGTCTACCTCATAGAGTTGGTGTAATGATTACAGAGGAAAATATTCAAAGTACTTACTAAGCACTCAACAGAGATAGTTGTGATGAGCATTGGTTTATTGAGGTTGGGAGCATTTCCAGAGCCATCTACCCAGCATGCCAGGACCCTAAGATTGTCACTCCTTTTCTATGTAGGCTCATGTTTGAATCTTCTCAAGCAGAGGTGTCCAATATTTTGGCTTCCTTGGGGCACATTGGAAGAAGAAAAATTGTCTTGGGCCACACATAAAATACACTAATGATAGCTGATGAGCTAAAAAACAAGTTGCAAAAATATCTTATAATGTTTTAAGAAAGTTTACAAATTTGTGTTGGGCCACATTCAAAGCTGTCCTGGGCCGCATGTGGCCCACAGGCCGCGGGTTGGCCAAGCTTGCTTTAAAGGCCTTTGTGGTTAGAATTTAGTGACCAAAATATTACCTACCAATAACGGAAAGCAAAAGGTCCATTCCACATAGTCCCTAAGAGAAAAAGAGTTGGCAGTGGCTATGACTCCTTTCCCCAGCCACCAGCTCATGAAGGACAGAGGTGGCAGATGAAGATGAGGAGCAGAGTTTGCCTTTATCCCTTGCTGCCCAGGTATGCCCAAGGCTCACCTTTCATCTCCAAAACCCAGCGCTCCAATTTCAGGCTGAAGTATGCCAGCTCTTCACTGGTGCCTTTGTTTCCATTCTCCACAGCCTGGCCCCTGTCCAGTCCACCCCGGGAGCCAGTCACATTTAGATGGAAGTTAGCAATGAATGATTATTGGAAAATACTTTTTACAATTGCCCTGTTTGCTTTTTGCTGGCTTTGTTAGATGCTGAGTAATAACGCAGGTGCTAAGTCAGATGAGAAGATGCTTCTTCCTTTCAGAAGTACATAGGTCTCAGAAACTTGTTAAGAATGTATTTGCACTATGAAGTGGCCAATCCATTTTAAAAGACCCTGTAAAATATCTGCCATTAACAGAAGTTACCTTAGCCTTTCTGAGAGGTAATTCATGCCGTGGCTTATAAAATACCAGCCCTTTCCTTATGTGTGGCCTGAAAGACATTATTTTGTTTCGGGGAGCAACAGATTTGCTGAATACCATCTACTCAAAGTCGGAAATGCTTTGTTGAAGGCCTACTGTGTGCCAAACCCCTTAGCTCTCCCAACTTCTCAGAGTGGCATTATCTGCCTGCTTTGTGGATGAGCAAACTGACATGTATCACAGTTCAACCTCAGAGTGCTGGGGTGATTCTCACTGCATTTCAAGACGTGTTTTCTTGCCCTGATTCCTCCTCATGGAAAGAATTATCTCTGTAACTTCATCACTATATCTGGCAACAAAAAGAGAGAGCCCATGGTGGTTGAAAACATGCATATATTTTAAATCAACAGGAGTTTGATACTCTTCTTCTTGGCTGTAAATCATCAAAGAATTCCTCAGCTGCAACGGTTCCATTATTAACACAGAAAGATGCTAATAAAAGCTCTTGTATACCAATAGCTTTCTCTTATTTCCTTCTCTCTTTCCTTCCTTTTCCCTTTCTACTTTGTTGCTTCCCTCCTTCCCTCCCTCCCTTCCTTCTTCTCTCTCTCTCTCTCCCTCTCTCCCTTCCTCCCTTCCTTTTTCCCTCCCTCCTTCTCTCCCTCCCTTCCTTCCTTCTCCCCATTTTATTTTCCTTCCCTTCTTTCTTTGGATGATGTAAACCACTGTGATTGCGATAAACAGCCTAAAGGTTTTAGGGTTTCAGTGAACTAAGATTTACAGATCACAGCTAATCACTAATTTGTCCTTACTACAGTAAACTTACTTGTTCCCCCCTGCGCAGTTAAGGGAACCAAAATGAATTCAACTCCACACTCTGGTTATCCACAATGAGGTCCTGTGCCTTGGCATGCATCACTTACAGTAAAAACGTTGGTTTTTCAAATTGATTCAGTGTCCCTCAATTCCATCTGGAGGGTGGAAGTTGTAGTGTAAAACAAAGACAACTCTGGTTTCTGCACGGAACAAGAGCCGTGTGTGGAATTGAAGGCATTACTTTTCAATGTAGCTTGTTTCCAACAACAGCTTTGGGAATCTCCTTTTATGATAGCAAGAAAAGTTAGCACAAGGAAGCATAGGTTCCCCTGCCAACCACCCAAATCCTTTAATCTTTTTATGTTGAACCTTTGCCACTGAAACCTAAGGAAATAACTTGGGTTAAATATAATAGTTATGCGTTACCATAGCCTGTTGCTAGGTGGGGTTTCAAAACAGTTTTTATTTCCAATATATGCCCTTTGATAACAGAATAAAATGACCCTTCTAGTAATTAGTAATGCTTTTCAACAATTGCTCTGGCAGAAGAAATTGGCATAATTTTGCAAGTGTGATTGTGTTTCATGTTAGTATCTGTACATAGATACAGGGAAGATATTATAGACATGCAGAAATATTACACTTAATAACAAGACAGGCAGAAATATTATACTTAATAACATAGAAACCAATAAAGCCCCAATTGGAAAGCTTCTCATTCTCCTGTCCGATTGAAAAAAACAAAAGCCTAGAGAACTACGGCACTATGTATTTTTAATGGTTTGCTTATTAAGAAAAAAATGTCATATTTCTTTAAAGAAGTATAGAGCAGAACATAAAGGTTCTGGTAACTTGAAAAAAGTGCAGAATTTCTAAGCTCACAGAAATTAGCTTTAACTATTTTCTTTGTAATTCTGAAAACCAGAAAACCATATGATGTGGTAAAATAATAATAATAGTAAAGCAGCATTATTCAAGGAATGGGGAGAAACATTTTACTTTCACTGATTTTAATATCAAAAAGTTTGCAGGAAATGCTCATAATTTAAATTTAAGTGAAAGAAAGCAAAATACAAAATATCATGAGTCAAATTTTATAAAAGCTGGAAAATTACATATAAAAAGATTGAAAGGATGCATACTAGAATATGAGCATTTGTTTCTCTGCATGTTGAGATTAATGATTGGCAATGCTTACATTCTTTATTCTTTTATGCTACTTTCCATTTCTACAGTGATTAGTTTATATTCTTTTTAAGAGAAATATATTATTTTTTAAAAACACAAATTAAAATAATGCAAGGGCTTCTCTATCAATAGAAATCAAACTGGGAAAAAGGTAGAAAATAATGTTGCTTTGGGAAAGTCAAACTTTGGATTTTTTTTTCTTTTATTTTTTCCAGAGGTCAGCAAACTTTTTCTGTAAAGGGCTAAGTATTTTGTGCTTTGTGGTTCTTACAATGTCTGTTGCAACAATTCCGCTCTGCCATTGCAATGCAAAAGTAGTTAGATCATACATAATGAATGCGCATTGTGTTCCAATACAATGTTATTTATTAATACAAATTTGAATATTATATAATTTCATGTATTGTGAAATATTATTCTTCTTTTGACTTTTTCCCCACTATTTATTTATTTATTTATTTATTTATTTTGAGACAGAGTGTCTCTCTGTTGCCCTGGCAGGAGTGCAGTAGTGCGATCTCCGCTCACAGAAAAGCTCCGCCTCCCAGATTCACGCCAATCTCCTGCCTCAGCCTCCTGAGTAGCTGGGACTACAGGCGCCAGCCACCATGCCCAGCTAATTTTTTTGTAGTTGTTTAGTAAAGGCGGGGTTTCACCATGTTAGCCAGGATGGTCTCGATCTTCTGACCTCGTGATCTGCCCGCCTTGGCCTCCCAAAGTGCTGGGATTACAGGCGTGAGCCACCGCGCCCGGTCACCACTATTTAAAAATGTAAAAACCATTTATAGCTTATGGGTCATATAAAAACACATCATAGGTCAGATTTGGACCTCAGGCCATAGTTTGCCAACCCCTGCTCTATTCTATTATTCCACATTTTCCAGAAAATTAAAAAATATACATTATCTTTCAGTTTTCTGTTTAATAACATCAGAAACATTTAAAGTGGACGCATGTGCTCAGATCGCTCAGATTTACAAAAACACATTCCAGAGGGGAGGAATCAGCTTGGATTCTGCTCCTCCAACTGAAATCCTGGGGTTAGAATTCCAGTCATGCTGATGAAAATGAAGGGGCTCTTTCCGTGAAAGCCTGGCAGTTCCAGAGCTGTCAGTCGCCACGCCGCTCCAGGTATCTGCCAACTATTTCCACATTTTTCTGAGGCTTCTCCGGACCTTAGTGTGAAGGAAGCAAGGATTCTCCCCTCTGGCCACCACGGGGGCTGAACCCGAGGCACTTTTCCAGGGTTATGACTGAGAAGTAACCCCACACTGGTACCTCGCTGGTTCAAAGAGGATGCTGTTATACCCACAGGAGGTGGGTATACAAAGTCAGACACCATTGCAGTTCAGTGTTAGTGATCGTGTGGTCGTTCTGAGTGACTACTGTAAGCTGCGGTGATTCTGGGGTGGGAGGGAGTGGAGTTAGACCCTGCTTGTCTCTTTCAAGTGTTAGTGGGCTGTTTTGTTGAAGTCTTGCTTATGCCTGGAGTCTTTTGTTATTGCTGCTGTTGTTGTTGTTTTATTTAATACTTTTTTTGGTCTTTAATTGCTTCGTTATCTAGTTCAGAAGTGAACAGTTTCATCAAAACTGCATGTAGTGGGAGGCCGAGGTGGGCAAATCACTTGAGGTCAGGAGTTCAAGACCAGCCTGGCCACCATGGTGAAACCCCGTTTCTACTAAAAATACAAAAATTAGCTGGGCATGGTGGCATGCGCCTGTGGTCCCAGCTACTCAGGAGGCTGAGGCAGAAGAATTGCTTGAAGCTGGGAGGCGGAGGCTGCAGTGAGCTGAGATCACACCACTGCACTCCAGCCTGGGCGACAGAGTGAGACTCTGTCTCAAAAACAAAAAACAAAAAAACTCTCCAAATCTCATCTAGACAAGTCACAATAACTGAAGAGATAGGGACAGTGGGTGTCTTGCGCATGCGCACAGTGGTGGGAAATGTAAATGCCATAAAAATCCAATGTAGAGGCGGAATCAAAGAAGGCAGAATGTGGAATTCAAATAATCAATCAATCTATCAATCACAATGCACTTATTAAATACCTATCATGTCCTAGATCTCTATGGTCCCTGTCACATTTTATTTACTATCTATACTTATGATTGGACAGATACAATGTGCTTCCAGGGCTGAGGGAAGGTCAATGGAGGAGTACAGGGAACATTTTCTATTAATACAACTTTTAATACAACTTTACAACTTAATGAAGACTCAAAATTTTGCTATCAGAGGAGGACTTTATTCAGATGACATAAGAGTACTAATTAGGATCCTTTATTTTAGGAAGTGTCCTTTATTTGTGTAAGGAAGTGTTTCTTATTTATTTATTATTTATTTATTTTTGAGATGGAGTCTTGCTCTGTCGCCCAGCCTGGGACTACAGGTGTGCACCACCATGCCTGGCTAATTTTTGTATTTTTTAGTAGAGATGGGGTTTCACCATGTTGGCCAGGCTCCTGACCTCGTGATCTGCCCGACTCGGCCTCTCTAAGTGTTGGGATTACAGGCATGAGCCACTGAGCCTGGCCTTGGAAGTGTTTCTTAATAGCTTATGTTAAAAACCCAAAAGCATGTCTATAGATTTCATATTTTATTTGGTAGAGAAAGTCCCACTGTACAAGGCCGACTTAAAAGGATTTGAACATACGGAGAAGAGTCTGATTCGTTTGCTTTTCTTCTCAGGGAGAAGAGTCCCTGACTTCAGAACCCCTGAGGTCCTGAAAGTGATTTGTATTAGAGCATCCCTGCAGCTGACTTTCTGACAGTCAACCGGATGCTGGATTGATCTGCGAGTGCTAGAACCACACAAAGATATCACTCCAGCGAGGAAGGGATCTGGGCTGGAGTGTGACTCCAACGCCCTGAAGGACTGGAAACATCATAAATATCCTCCCTCTTTGACAGATCTGCTGTTTTATTCTTTAGACTGAACCAGCAAGGGCTATAGGTAATCACCTTGGTTGAAGAAATGGATTTAGGTGCCAGGACTCCTTCAGATCTGGGTGGAGCTGGGGTGGATTGGATGGGCACATGGGATGTTAAGAATGCTTCTGGGCATGGTCTCTCGATGACAGAGGGCAAGCTTCTCACTCCCTGTCAGAGACGAACGATGTTTCAACTTTAAACTACATAGTTTTTCTTGAGGTCAAAACATTTCATAAGCATACGTCTCTGGAATCACAAATGGAAAAATTTAACTTGTTTTGCAGAAATTGATTTTACAGTTTTTTTTTCAGGAACTTTTTTTTCCTTTTCAAGTAAGATAGGTATCCTTGTATTATTCTTCTAGCTTTAATGAACCTCTTGTTTCCTGGGATTTCAAAAATTCAGTGAAATTGACCTGGAAAAGGTGATCAAGAAGAAAGATAGCAGTCTCTGTCTCTCTGTCTCTGTCTCTCTCTCTCTCTCTTTCTCTCTCTCTGTGTGTGTGTGTGTGTGTGTATAATTGTGTTGGTGTGATGAATGAGCATTGCTGCTACATAACAGGCAAAATAGAGATTTGTGAATCAGATAGGCACAGCTAAAATTCTAGCTCCAGCATTATTAAGTAAGTGTTTTGGTGCAAGTCAGATGACCTCATCTTTCTCTCCTGTAACATGGGTGTAATCTTATCTGTTTAGCACAGTATTTGGTACTAGCACACAGAGGAGTTGCTCAATAAAAGGCAACTTTGATTATAATAATAATTATTATTATTATGCTTTTTAACTCAATAGGCTCAGGAAAAAGTTCATGAAATTCGTAATCCACACTCATAGTTTTAGAAGTTCTATAGCTTTTGATTTTTGCTGTTTGGCTAGTGAATCTTCATGCCTGTTAACTTCTGTTTCAGGACTCCAGACTTTGAAATGTGTATAGATTTTCTGCCAAGGGGGTTGAAAACCAGGAACTGAGACTCCGGGGTTGTAGATGAGAGGGCTGGCCAATCCATTTTGTATATCATTCACAAGTCTTAAATTGGTCATTCTTAATGTCTGATAATGCTATTGCTCAAGATAATTTGGAGTCATTACAGTCAACTTATTTGTCAAATAAGCAAATAAAAAAGAGTATACATTTCTGGAACTTTCCTTCAGCTCAATCTCACATCAATTGAGTGAAACTTGGTAGAATGGGACTCAGATAGGAATGTTTTTGGGAAAAGTGTCTCCGGTGATTCTCCTGCACACTTAGGTTTGAGACCCACAGCCCCCAGACATTTTAAATTTAAGTTATTTTTAATGAATCGATTGCCATTTCTGAACACCCAGGACTATAAGGCTTTTATTTGTTATTTAAATTTTTTTCTTTCTCTGTTGTCACTATCAGCTGTCCTATCTCTGGGAGCTGTTTGTCCACTCGCCTCCTCTCCTGAATTCTAGTTGGAAATGTCTAATGATGTTTATAATATCTAGAGAAGCAGCTAACAAATTGTTAGAATTGAGGTTCACGATCCTTCTACCCATTTGGCTGTTGGCTTTTTGGTTCTCTGAACTTCTAGCTTCAAGGTTGCCAAGTATTAAAATGTCTGTAGTTCTTAGGTCATGGGGACTGAGAACTGGGAGCCCAGACACATGAATCATGGAGAAGAGAGCAGGCCAGTCCGTTTGACACGCGGTGGCTTCACAATTCTTAAATTGTGGAGCTTGTTCAGGAGCCCCAGGGAGTGCACTAGGTACTGAAAGGCAGAGCAGAAGCCGCGGAGAACATGGGAGGCCTGTGTTTTAATACTACCTCCATCATTAGCTGTGTGACCTTGGGCCAGCAGTTTACCTCTCTGGACCTCTGTTTCTTTTCCCGTAAAACTAGTTCAAAAATTCTGAAATATTTCCAGCAGAAAAATCATAGAGAATAATATAACAATTACAGCTGTACCTACCACTCACTCTAATAAATCCTATTACTTTTCCATGATTGCTTCTTTATAGTTTGAAGATAATGTTGAAGCCTCTTCTGAACCCCCTCCCTAACCTTATTCTCTTTCCTTCACCCCTAGAAATAATCATTATTCATTAATTATTACTGGAGTTTATCATTCCCATGTATATTTTAGGTTATATCTGTACCTGTTTATAAACAATGTATAGCATCATTTTACTGGCTTTTACACTTGAAATGAGTGTTATGACTATTCACATTGTTCTTCAATTTACCTTTTAAAAATTTCCTATCATGTTTTTGAGGTTAATTCATGTTGATACATGTGGCTCTGGTTTGTTCTGTATAATGTTCCATTAAATGAATATACCATTTGATGTAGCCCATTCTTCTGTTGGTGAATCTGAGGTTGTTCAGGATAGAGAAATTTCAAGGTCTCCTCCAGTTTGAACTTTCTAGGATCTGGCATGAAAATATGATTTTTCTGAAGAAGTTTTGTAGCAACACCTTTGGCCTTTCCCACTGTCTCAGGTTTCCACTTTCTCGAGGCGTACCTTGTGAGCATGTGAGAGATTACCGGAAACCAGATCTTTGGCTGCTGGGGTCATCCCTGTGTTTACTGAGCACAGAGAGGCCATTATCATGCAGTGGATCAAAAAGCATAGACTTTGGAATCAGTCAGACTTTGTTTTGCATCCTAACTTTGCCACCTGTGAGTTGTGTCATCTTGTAACCTCTCGGAAGTTGAATTTCCTCAATGGGAAAATTAGGAAAACAATTTCTACTGCATATGGTTGCCATGAGGATTAAAAAAGATAATGTATATAAAAGGATAATGTATATAAAGTACTTGGCAGCATGCATGCTACCTAGTAAGTGCTTGATAAAGTGATAGAACATATAGTGTGTGTGTGTGTGTGTGCGCGCACGTGCATGTGTGAGAGAGAGAGGCAGAGAGAGAGAGAGGGTAAGAGAATGCCAAGGCTCTGCCAGGACCAGTGGGCATCATCCCAAATTATTTCCCCAAGTTATTTCCAACTTAAGATGCCTAGTATGTAGTTCATACTTAATAAATATCTCATTACAAAAATGAATAAGCAAGTATGTAAATATATAAGTGAGACAACTGGAAAAGTGCATTGACTGGTGGGATGAGTGGAAGCTAGTCTATTAAATGACCACGGAGCAGCTTTTCAGCAGTTTCTATTAGTAGGGGTTGAGTCAGAAAAGTTGAGAACATTTTTCCTGAAGATCAAATATTCTATCGTAGAAATCAGTCACTTCTTTAAATTCCCTAAAACAATCCTGCTGAAGTTTTAGGCAAATGGTGGCCCCAGAAGCAGCCTACAGCTCAGATATGACCCAAACTTTCCTATTTGTCACTGTCACAGCTCTCCGTCCTAATTATTCCATCCTGTCTGATCAGCGTTCATCCTCTAGACAGCCTGCCTTCTTAAGTGAACGTCCACGTTTACACTAGAGCAGCAGGCACTTCCTGGCTGGCTCCTTCCAGACAAGGAGCCTCTGTTCGCCTTGGGACTGGGGAGCAAACAGCTTCTGACTGTCCCAGCTGGTGAGCAATAAGCCCCGGACCTGGGACAGGATATTTCACGTACATATTTTTGAGAAATAGACGGGAACCAAACCAATCGGTTATGAGATTGCCAGCCTTTTAAAAAGCAACACTCAGCAATAACATTTACGGCTAATGTTTAAGAAAATAAAACATGTCTATCTACCAGGGATTCCTTTTAAGTGGTAGAGAGTTTGCAAAGGTGTATGATTTCTAAATAAAGTGCTTTTGACAGGAACTCATGCTGAATGATGGTAGAGTGTTGTTATGGTTCTGTTTTACTTTGGAGGCTGCGTTTATGTCCTGCTTGAAGCCTTTAGAAATACTGTCTATACATCTGAGAAGCCAGTTTACTTGACTCCTATTTAAAAAAAGAAGGAAAAGAAAACTCAGGTTTCTGCTTGACTTAGAGGTTAGTAAATTGAGTGTGGCCAGTTTGTGGTCATTGGGTTTGCTTAGCTTAAATGGATTCAAATCCCTGCTTTGAATCCACTTTGGCCTGTCTTGGGGGTCAGATTGGGCCCTTTTGTTCAGGACCATCTTGAGTGGCAGGAAGGCCAGGGAGGTGGAAGAATGACAAGTATTTTAGGATTGTAGGTTGCTTTTGTCTCACACTCTAAGCTTCCAGAGCCCAACTATTTTTCTTCTGTTGAGGGGAAAGCTGGAGAGAGAGAAGAGAGAGAGAGAGAGAAGAGGGAGACAGAGAGAGAGAGAGAAAATACATAAGCAGGAACTAGCTCTGGGGATAGGGAGGAGAGGGAAGGAGAACGGAATAGAAGGAGGAGAGGCGGAAGGTAAGGGCAGGAGCAGCCCTAGGCCTGGCCGTCCCTCACTGCCCCATCCCCCACCCCACTAACCCATCGCCTCCTCGCTGACCCAGAGACAGAATATAAATGAAACACTTTGCCGGTGCAGGACACTAACTGGCAGTGGCCTGCTGGAGCTAAGGCCATTTTCTAAGCAACTCACTAATCAGAAGTGACTGAGGCTCTGAAGAGAATACAGCCCAGCCAGGGATCCACCCTCCATGCTAATGAAGAAGGCAGTGAGGTGGATAATTAAGGGCAGTGATGTGAATAATTCCGAACTGATAATTCAAAGGTAATGAAATGCATTAGGAGTTTGGGGGCAGCAGATTTCCCTTACCAGACAGGGCTGTTTTATGATAAAATGAACTTGCCTTTTCTAAGCACATACCAGCTAACTCTGGGTGGAGCTGGCCTGGGAAGGCTGGGGTTGCAGGGAGGAGCTGAACCGGGATTAGGAATTTATGCAGCCACTCCAGACAATGTTTAGGAAGCTTACATAACCACATAGGGGGACACGTGTGATATGATTTTAAGTGAAAAAATAAAGAAACATGCTAAGTGAATATTTTGACTAGCTACTGTGATGTATAAAACAAACAAAACCAATAAACCAAAACTTTATATATGTGGAAGAAAGATCGGAAAGGACCCTATTACAGATTGAATACCCTTATCCAAATGCTTGGATCAGAACTGTTTTGGAGTTTGGATTGATTTTTTTTATTTTGGAATATTTGCATTATACTTACCCACTGAGCATCACTGAAGAATCCAAAAACCAAAACACTCAGAATGAAAATTTCCTTTGAGTGTCACGTCTGTGCTTCAAAAGTTTCAGATTTTGGAGCATTTGCATTTTGGGTTTTTGAATTTTGGATGTTTAACCTGTATTAAAAAGTTTAATAGTAGTTATCTGGGTAGCAGTGGAGGCCAGGCACGGTGGCTCATGCCTGTAATCCTAGAACTTTGAGAGGCTGAGGCAGGCACATCGCCTGAGCTCAGGAGTTTGAGACCAGCTTGGGCAACATGATGAAACTCCATCTCTAAACAACAATAACAAAAAAAGTGGTTATCTGGGTAGTGGGACTATAGGTGATTTCTTTTATTCTTCTCTCCACTATTATTTTATAAATTTTCTTACACTAACTTGAACCATTTTCATAATGTAAAAAGTGAACACACTAAAAAAAGAATTTGCTGTGGCATAATTCTTCCCCAAAATGGACAGCAGAGAACTGACAGATGCTAACTTTTCAACTAGTTTGGGTGGGCTTGCAGTCTAGAGAGGCTACATCTTGCTGCATAAGTTGTTAGAGGTTCCAGAAGCCCTCTTCTGGATAGAAATGTTTCCTCTATGAGATTCAGACTGTGGTCGGGCATGGTGGCTCATGCCTGTAATCCCAGGGATTTGGGAGGCCGAGGCAGGAGAATTGCTTGAGGCCAAGAGTCAAGAGTTCGAGACTAGCCTGGGCAATAGAGTGAGACCCACATCTCTTAAAAAAAAAAATTAAAAAATAGTCAGCCATGGTGGTACACTTGTATAGCCTCAGCTACTCCAGAGGCTGAAGTGGGAGAATCATTTGAGCCTAGGAGTTTGAGGCTGCAGCGAACCATGATCACACCACTACACTCCCGTCTTGGTGACAGAGTAAGACCTTGTTTCTTAAAAAAAGAAAAGAAATTCAGACCGTCTATGAATCTCCCTGGCTCCGCTTTTCTAAAAGCTCATGAGATGTTTTCAGAAACAGCAGCTTTTTGGCTACTGCGTTTCTGTGTTCTCCTTAGGGTATAACCAATTTTTACCATACTTAGTAGCTTCGTGGAACCTCCTCCTAGTCATGTGTCTTTCTCCAGTCTTCTAGTTTTAGAACTAGTTATGAACCATAACACTATCAAAATTAAATGGACTCCTTAGTTTGCTAAATCATGGGGCTGGCCAAGCTGTAGGGTTTATGAGACGATGGGTCTATGGGAGGCGATGACTATTATCATTCTTACTGATGTGACAAATGTAGGAGACTTGGTAGTGAATTACTTATTTTACAAAGATTTTTACTTAACGAAGGTGATCTACTACCTCAAAATAAAATCCATACTTCCTTCTGCAAATTTTTGGATTTTTACACATAAAATCTGTTATGGTCTAAACGTTTGTGTCTCCCCCACAAAAATTCATATATTGAAATCCTAACTCCCCAGGTGATGATATTAGGAGGTGGGGCCTTTTGAATGTGTTTAGGTCATGAGGATGGACCTTTATGTTATAAGTGGCTGAAGAGACCAGAGTTCTTCCTTTCCATCATTTGAGGACACAGAGAGAAATCGACCTTCACTGAATCTGCTAGCACCTCGATCTTGGGCTTCCCAGCTTCCAGAACTGTGAGAAATGAATTTCTGTTGTTTATAAGCCACCTAGTTTATGGCATTTGGTTATAGCAGCCTGAACAGACTAAGAGGACACCCTTAGGAACTCTTTGATACTTAATCTCACAGTGTTGCTTTTGGTACTGAATCTACTGGGTGTTTGTGCTGCTGTTAGCCATGACCTTGTTTAGGGTTGGTTGAGTGTTAAATTATTGTGCATTGCGGGAGAGTTAAGATCACTCTGTCTCACTGAATTCAGTTGATAACAATACTTATTGTGATCTTACAATACCAGCCAGATTCTAAAGTCTTGTCCTAATAGTTTGACATATATATTTGCTCTCATGTGTAATCATTTCATAGCTCTATATACTGTAACTTAGAAAATGAGAACAACGATCCTCACCTCAAAAGCTATTAAGACAATTAAGTAAAACAGTATGATTAGTATAGTTCTTGGCAGATTGTAAGTGACATATTGGACCTGTTAAGCAGGTGCGTACCAGTTACAATGCTCACTCAGACAAAGACAAAGGATACTTACTATACCCACAGCCCCTTCTGAGCACTTCCTCATGTGTAGGCCATCCTGCTTGTATTCCAAGGCGCTGCCCTGTTGACTTCTGAGGATTAGACTGAGGGAGGGCATTGGACCTAAGAATATTCATTCTCTAGCTGGTCAACAGCTTATGTAGTTATGCCTGTCTTTGCCTATCTGGAATAATAGTGGCTAGCCCACTCAATCAGGTCCTCTCTTAGAGAGCTGGACCCATGACATACTTGGAAGGTCCAGCAGCAGGAGCAATACTGATACTCTAGTATTGCAGGAGCAATACAATAGCTCTCCTCTATTTTCCTCTCTCCTTTTACTCTCTCTCTCTCTCCTTTCTTCTGGAAACAGATGCCAACCTTCTAGCCATAGCTACCTAAGCTAGGTCAGAATACTTCCCTTGGATTTTTCTGATTGAGTTCTGTTTCTTCTCTGGTCTAGAGGTTCTGTGCAGTCAGGCTTCCTATGCACCTGCCTGCAAGGGCCTGGTGGGTAACTTCAGTGGGAAGTGACCGGGTGCAAAAATAATGGGGCTGAGTGGGCCCAGGGCCAAGCACAGGCATGTCTGCCAAAGGCAACCAAATTAAAGGAGAATGTATACCTGTCTTGGCCAATAAAATAAGTAAGGTTTTAATGTAGTCCCCACTGCCCCAGATAATGTCAACTCAGAAGCCTAGGGTGAGATCTACTCACCTTAAAGATGGACTTTCTCCAGGAAGAGAGACCATGGCTACAAGCACTTTATGGAAGGTGGCTCTTTATTTGGTGACTGTCTGTCTAAACAATATCAAAGATGGAAACCCTAAAGGAGAAGATGGATCTATGTGTCTGAATAAATAAAACTTCTGTAAGTTAAAAAATTGTAAATATAAATAAATGTACCTATTAATATACTATATAATAAATAATATACAATATATAAATAAACATAATAATGAAATTATAAGTCAAATAATAAGCTTTAAAAAGTACTTACATTGGCCTACGTGTCTGTTTTTGTATCAGTACCATGCTGTTTTGGTTACAGTAGCCTTGCAGTATAGTTTGAAGTTGGGCAGTGTGATTCTCCCAGCTTTGTTCTTTTTGCTTAGGACTGTCTTGGCTGTTTGGGTGCTTTTTTGGTTCCATATGAATTTTAGAATAGTTTTTTTCCATTCTGTGAGAGCCCAGAAATAAAGCCACACACCTACAACAATCTGATCTTTGACAAAGCTGACAAAAAAAAGCATGGGGAAAGGACTCCCTATTCAGTAAATGGTGCTGGGATAACTGGCTGGCCATATGCAGAAGATTGAATTTGGACCTCTTCCTTTCACAGTATACAAAAATCAACTCAAGATGGATTAAAGACCTAAATGTAAAACCTAAGACTATAAAAACCTGGAAGATAACGTAGGAAATACCATTTTGTACATACAAACTGGCAAAGATTTCATGATGAAAATGCCAAAAGCAATTGCAACAAAAGAAAAATTGACAAATTAAACTAAAGTGCTTCTGCACAGCAAAAGAAACTTTCAACAGAGTAAAACAGGCAACCTACAAAATGGGAGAAGATATTTGTAAAATATACATCTGATGAAGCTCTAATATCCAGAATCTACAAAGAACTTAAATGTAGAAGCAAAAAGCAAACAACCCCACTAAAAAGTGGGCAAAGGACACAAACAGACACTTTTCTAAAGAAGACATACATGCGGCCAACAAACATATGAAAAATGCTCGGTATCACTAACATTACAGAAATGCAAATAAAAACCACAATGAAATGCCATCTCACACCAGTCAGAATGGCTATTGTTACAAAAGTCAAAAAATAACAGATGCTGGTGAGGTTGCAGAGAAAAGGGAATGCTTATTCACTGCTAATGGGAGTGTAAATTAGTTCAACCTTTGTGGAAAGCAGTGTAGTGATTCCTCAAGGAACTAAAAAAAGAACTACCATTTGACCCAGCAATCCCACTACTGCATATAAATCCAAAGCAATAGAAATGAATCTACCGTAAAGACACATGCATGCATATATTCACTGCAGCACTATTTACAATAGCATAAACATGGAATTAATCTAAATGCTAAACAGTAGACTGAATAAAGAAAATGTGGTGCATATATACTATGGAATACTATGCAGCCATAAAAAAGAACAAGATCATGTCCTCTGCAGGAACCTAGATGGAACTGGAGGCCATTATCCTTAGCAAACTAATGCAGGAACAGAAAACCAAATACCACATATTCTCACTTATAAGTGAAAGCTAAATGATAAGAACACATGAACAGAAACAGGGTAACAACAGACAGTGGGTCCTCCTTGAGGGTGGAAGGTGGGAGGAGGGAGAGGTTTAGACAAAAAAACCAAAAACAAACAGAAAAAACCCTGTTGGGTACTATGCTTAGTAACCATGTGATGAAATAATCTGTACAGCAAACCCCTGAATCATGAGTTTCCCTATGTAACAAACCTACATATGTATCCCTGAACCTAAAATAAAAGTTACAATATTTTTTGAACAATTACTTACAATAGATATTTTTGATGCTGCTCACTATAGCTAATACTAATCCTATGTCTCATTTATTTATTTTCTTTCTGCGGTTACTTTATTCAGGTAAGCAGATCCAAACAGCCTTTTCCATGAGGCGACAGGGTACCAATTAACCCATAGGTCTTATGTCCTACTCCATCTGAGCAACCAACCCCCTCAATCAGTCTGTTTTAGACTGCTGATTTAGACTGATCTAGGGGGGAAGTTAACTGCTTGGTTTTTGAACTTTTTTGTATTTCTATGATATGTTATTGTCAAACTGGACTCTCAGGTAATGTATAGTGAGGGGAACTTTGAAACATAAATTTGTTTTCTACTGTTCGTGATTCTTGGGGCACAACAACAAAACCCCACTACCCGGGGGGAAAGATGACCTCACCTCCTGTGTGTCCCTGGCTCCCGGTCACACCGTTGGAAGGATGATTATACCTCCTTGCACAAATGAATGATTCTCTACAAACATGCAGCTTAAATGAACTCAGTTCAAAGAAACTGCCCACATTCCCTGTTGTTGATACTATCTTCTAACCTGTGAATTAATTAAAACACCTGGGTTTTAAACTGGCAATATCATTCCCCAGCTATAATTTCCTTTGTGACCCAGGAAAGCCCCTAAGTTACAGATCTACTTCATAGAATTTAAAATCCTTGTTCATATCGAATAGGACAAGCATGTCGCTCTACTTAAAAATGTGCTAGACTTTGTAACTTCGTCTACATCACAGAACTTGGTCAGCTTTGGGAAATATGCTATAATTGGAAGACAGAAACACCGTGTTAAGGAAAGCAGAGTATATATACAAGAGAAATTCTCATTGACGGGAACTATTTGTTGAGATATTCTTGTAAAAGGATTTTTTTAAAGACACAAAGCAAGAAAACTAGAGGGCAAGCAGGGGAAATCATCACTTTTGTTAGTAGATAAGATAGGGTTAATTCATGGTAGAACCATTAGGCTGCACCTGTTTAGTTTTAGGGCCCTTAAGGCCAATGTCCAGGAAGATCTCTGGAAGGGGGAAGGGAAAGCAAATCATGAAGTTGAAAAACAAAAAGGCCCATCATTCTGGTTATTTTGTATAATAAACCGCCTGATAACACAGTGGTATAACACGGCATTCAGTATTATCCCATGATTCTGAAGACTGAGATGGCTCAAGACCTGAGGGCTGGTGGATCATCATGCTCCATAGTGGCCTCTCCACATGGCTAGCTTGGGCTTTCTTACGGCATGGAGGTCTCAGGGTGGTCTGATTTTTTACATGCTTGCTGGCCTCTGCCAGAGCAAGTGTTCTAAGAAGCCAAGGTGGAAGTTGCCAGTCCTGTTAAAGGTGAAGGCCAAACCTTGCATAGTATTACTTCTGCCATTCCGTGTTGGTCACAGGCCAGCCATGATTCAAGAGGAGGCGAAACTAACCATACCTCTCGATGGGAAAGAGTTTCTTGCCATCTTGAATTCACCACCATCATCAAAGTCATCTTGAAGGGCAGGAGAAGAACCAAATTAAAGCCCAAAGGAGCTATGTGGAAGGATGCCTTTTCTTTTCCATTGTGCTCAACTTTATGGTATGTGGTTTTTGCTTCAGTAATTAGAGAAAGATGTAAGAAATTTGGAGAAGCTTCAGAGAGAAGAGAACCCCAAAGAGATGATCAAAAAATGTTGGGAAGTAGGATCTGTACAGAAGGATTAAAAGAAGCAGGGTTGATTTGGCCTGAAGCAGGGAAGGCTGAGGGGCAGCCAAATAATCATCTTCAAATACATGAGGGTTGCTATGAAATTGATGCATGACCAGAGAAAGCTGAGTTTAAAGGAACTGGGCTGGAAACACTGAAGAATTTCCTAATCAAGATATGGGCATCTCTGAGATGTGAAAGAAATTCCCTTTTCTGAAGCCATTTGAAAGAGGATGCGTGTTATGTGCCTGTAAAGGGTTTAGGATTAGGATTAGCTTTACTGGAGATAGAAATGGTAGAACAGATCATCTCTTTTCTTTTTTTTTTTTTTTTTTTTGGTAGTCGAATTAGTTTTTCAAGTGAACTCATGAAAAGTGATGTTGTTTGGTTGAGGTGAGGGCATGAGGGCACGGCAGAAGCCACATTTCTTCTCTTTCCCATTCCTTATCTTCCCAAGTGGCTCCAAAGGTCACTGTAGGAGCCATAGAGACCCTGCTAAAAATAGTTTGAAAATCATTAAAACTGAGAGTGAGTTTCCTAGCTGTTTTGTACAAGCTGTGGGCACTTGGAGGCTTTTACCAAATTACATTTCGGCCTTGAAAATTTTGTAAAATTGCTGAATTCTTTTCATGGTTCAAATTGATGAGATTAGGTTATTTCTGAACTTAGGTTCTATTTTCTTGTGTATTGTCAAATAGCACTCTTACATTCGTTAGTAGTACATTTGTTACTAAGTCTATCCAAGTATAGGAAAAGCAATGATTAACATTTATTTATCTTTTGGTAAACTCATTTATCTAATTTACTATTTGTTAGTAAATGATGAATAGCAAACTATTCATCTAATTTACTAAACTTCATTCAAGTAAATTTACTAAACTTGAATAAAGTTACTAAACTTGGATAAAGTTTAGTAAATTAGATGAATTTACTGAATTTACTAAACTGAAGTAATTTACTAAATGAGTGAAGTTTAGTAAATTAGATGATAGTTTACTATTCATCATTTACTAATAAATAGTAAATTAGATAAATGAATTTACCAACAGATAAATAAATGTTAATCATTGCTTTTCTTATATCTGGGTAGATTTAGTGACAAATGAATATAAGAATGCTATTTGACAGTACACAAGAAAATAGGACCTGAGTTCAGAAATAACCTAATCTCATCAGTTTGAATTTAATAAACTTTATTCAACTTTACTGTTTACTTGAATGAAGTTTAGTAAATTAGATGAATAGTTTTACTTCATACGTGGTTTAATTTCATTAATGGTCAATGACATTAGCAGTTTGCTTTATTAACCCTTAAATTAAATCTTCATGAAAAAGAGAAAATCTTATTATAACCTCCAAGGCTATCACCCCAATGTTCTTATCTGGATATCTGGATAGCTTCATGAATAATTTATTTACTTTGAAGTATTCCAGGACCATTTTAATACACACATATGACTACAACTTTGACACTAAATGGAGTTTACATTAAAACTTTAAATATACAAAGATTTCATGGTTGACACAACTTCTGGTTTCAAGATGATGAATTGAGTGCCTGCTGTATCTCTCCTCTTCTCATACCAAGGCCATATAATTAGGAGAAAATATATTTTTAAAAGATACACAACTGCATTGAAAATCAGGTACAGTCAGATTGAATTTAAAAACATCAAGATAGGACTGAGCATGGTGGCTCATGCCTGTAATCCCAGCACTTTGGGAGGCCGAGTGGGGAGGATCACTTGAGGTCAGGAGTTCAAGACCAGCCTGGCTAATATGGTGAAACCTTATCTCTACCAAAAATACAAAAAATTAGCCAGGCATGGTGGTACACACCTGTAGTCCCAGCTACTCAGGAGGCTGAGACAGGAAAATTGCTTGAATCTGGGAGGCAGCGGTTGCAGTGATCTGAGATTGTGGTATTGCACTCCAGCCTGGGCAGCAGAGCGAGACTCCATCTCAAACAAAACAAAACAAAAACAAACAAACAAAAAAGAAAAAATAAAACTGAAACAACATAAAAGCCCATCAGTTGGTGGTTGGCTAGATAAATTGCTGAATATTAACACTTTGTAATACTTTGCAACAGTTACAAAAACTAAAGCTGATCTGTATACTAATATAGCTACCTCTCTAAAATGCATTGTTGATGGAAGAAGCAACTTGACAACAATATAAAACCACTTACATTAACACACATACAAACAATGCTATGTATTTTCCTTGGATACAGATACCTATATAAGTAAATTAAAAATGATAAAATAACACATACAAGAGATGTACACTGCGGTTACCTCTGGGGATGGGGAAAGAAGTGAATGGGGATTGGAGATGGTTAATCAGAAAGGACTTTAACTTTATCTAAAATTATTTCATTCTTTAATAGCAAAAACTCATGTTTTCACTCATGTTATTAATAATTTTTTAAAAAAGACTCCATGATTTCAGAAAGTTTTAATAGCCCTATACTAGTTTTAGTGTGTCAAGTTGATGCATTTGGCTGCAAGTACAGAAAACTTGATCCAAACAGTAAGACTTGAACAGTAAGGGAGTTTCTAATCCCATATGATAGGCTGCACAGCAGGGTAGAGGGTTGAATGATCCTGTCAGCTACGTCATTGAAGACTCAGGTTCTTTCTTTTCTTTCTTTTTTTTATTTTTTTATTTTTTTGGCTTCGGTGGATTTTTTAAGAACGTTGTTTCAAATTTTCTTCCATACTAGCAGCTCCATCATACTCTTTTTTTTTTTTTTTTTTGAGACAGAGTTTTGCTCTTGTTGCCCAAGCTGGATTGGGAGCGATCTCAGCTCACTACAACCTCTGCCTCCCGGGTTCAGGTGATTCTCTCGCCTCAGCCTCCTGAGTAGCTGGTCTTACAGGGACCCACAACCATGGTCGGCTAAATTTTTGCATTTTTAGTAGAGGTGGGATTTCACCAGGTTGGCCAGGCTGGTTTTGAACTCCTGACCTCAGGTGATCCACCCACCTTGGCCTTCCTAAGTGCTGGGATTAACAGGTATGAGCCACCACACCTGGCCTCCACCATACTCTTAAGCCTCTAAGTCCTCTGCTGGATTCTCAGCATTTAGTTAGTAGATGAGAAAAGAGAGAAAAATCATGGTGGATTGCATGAGAGGCCCCTGGCCAGGCATGGAGTTGGTGAACATGGCTTCTGACTCACATCCCATTACCAGAACTTAAGCACAAGGCTAAAGCTAACTGCACGGAAGTCTGGGAAATGTAGTCTAGTTGTGTGTCCAGGAGGAAGAGGAAAATGGATTGGTGGGTGCCTGGCTTGTCTCTTACACACAATGGATTGAGTGTGTTAAAAGAAAAACCTCAGACAAATCAAATTTAAAGAATTTAGTTGAGCAAAGAATGATTCATGAATTGGGCAGCCCCCAAACCAGAATAGGTTCATAGAGATTCCAGTGCTGCCTTGTGATTGAAGATTTATGAACAGAAAAAGGACAGTGATGTACAGAAAATGAAAGTGAGGTACAGAAACAGCCAGATTGGTTACAGGTCAGCATTTGCCTTATTTGAACACAATTTGAACAGTTGGCCACCTTTGATTGGCTGAAATTTGGTGGTTGGTGCAAGAGTAGGTTACACTCTGTCTCCACATCCAGTTAGGTTACAGTTCACTATGTACAGAGACATCTTTAGGCCAAATTTACAAGGAGGCCACTTTAGGTTAAACTCAATTTAACAAGTGAAACATTTTCATTATGTCAAATTTTAATGTTTTTGTTTGGCACCTATGCGATAGCTGGTTCCTGTTTATAAAAGACTTTACTTATGCTATGTTCTTTCTCGCTGATTATGTCTTGGGAATTATTAATATTTCATATTTCTGTTTATTCAGAATCCTCTCACTTTTGCTCTTATTATTTCTGGTTATTCCATTCTTTTTTCCAAATTCTCTGCCTTGCATTTTGCAGACTTGCATTTCAGTCAGAATGCATTCAATCTCTCCTCCAAGGCCTCAGTGGATTTTTTTTCTGTGTTTCATAGAGTTCTTACAGCTATTTTCATGTAACGTGAAACTTCTAAACTTTGCAATAAGTGATCAAACATTTAAAAAACCATGAAATTTTTGGATTCATTAAATAAAACCCCAGAAACACATACAAGTCATAGAACAGTTCAGTGTACTATGTGAAGGTCAAAGCAGGTAACTTGTGTTTGAGGAGTTACCTGCTTTGACCAGGAGTTGCAGAAGTCGTAGCTTAATTTTTACAAGATTAAGTAAGTAAATGCTCAGAAACACATATAATTCTTGACAGTCATTATGTGCCCATCAACTGTCATTGTTAATGTTTAAAAATTAACCAGCATGGTTTTCATGTGATCCTGGCATGATTAGGTCAAAACCACACCCAGATGAACTTTGGGGAAACATCCTTGAGCATTTTAGATATATTGATATTATTTTTTCCATTGTTGTCATTACCATCAGATCAACAAGGTGCTTAGGGACACATTAGGCCACAGCTGTTGCAATTCATTTCACCCTTATAGCCTCAAGAGACAAGCCCCAGCAGTGGCCAGCTTAGTCCCAGGAGTGACAAGCCCTAACAGGATTTTGGCATAGCGTTCTGTGGATCCCTCCCTGAAGACAATCGGTAGCTTGATCAGGTGGGGCTGGGGCCAACCCTGTCCTAGGGCTGGGGCTGGGCTGGGGCTGGCCCGAGTGGTGGCAGTCTCTTAAATGCAAGCCTTTCCATTGGCTTGGCTGTACCCCATGCAATTACTCTGACTGGGTGACTCGACTTCAAGCAAAGTGAAACAGTCTGGGAACCACAAACAGAATACCTGGCAATTAGCTGCCATTTTACAAGAGTGGGTCTTAGGGCCATCAGTTAGCATTTTCTAGGAAGGCAACTACCTGCCCACCATCATTGCCAGCAGTGAGTGGTGGTCGGAGCCCTTCCACGGTAGGCCAAGTGCTGAAATGTTTGATTTTGCTGAAAATCGTGACCCTCATCTGCCTGAAATTGGATCAGTGTTTTACTACTCACATCATGTCACACAAGTGTAACAGCCTAGTTGTTTTTTTTAACTTTGTTGAAGTGACCTATTTTATGGCTTGCTTTGAGGCCAGAATTGGACGTTTAAGTGCTATATGGAAAGAAATCTAAGCAAAATAAATCTGATCTGATTTGATTATCTGCTGAATCTAAATACATCTTTCTTACATTGTTCTTGCTTCAGTGGGGTAATTAATTAGTAATTCCATTAGGTGTTTGTGGAAAAACAAGGTTTGGAGGTAATCCCATGCCAAACAAATGTCCAAAATGAAAAATAAGTGCTCTTCCTTTTATAACCTGTCTCTTGGTAAATGTAAACTTTGCTCTAATGTAGCCAAGGACCTGGGGCAAAGTAGGAAATCAGGGGAAATGGAGAGTGAGATTTTAGCAAACAGGTTCACAATGTGTGCCAAGTTCTGAAGGAGAGGTGGTGGGGAGGAGGGTACTGTGAGTGTTGGGAGGTTGGGCTTTAAACAGATTTCCTTTTTGCTGTTTCTTTCTAGATGGATTCCGCTTGCTCTGCCTCTGGATTATAAGACACAGTCATTCAGCTCCTATTAAACTTGTCACTGCTAACAGTGAGCAAAAATAGAAATGGCTCTCAGTTGAAAAGGGAGGGAGATGAGTAGGAAAATTTGGGTTGGTCTAACGGAATCTCACCCACTCCTAATGTTCTCCATGCCAACTTAGCAAGTGTCTGTAAACAAAATGCTGTGAATACGGACATACATCAGGAATGGGAACAGGATCGCAGGTCTGGCTTTAAAAGTACATGATACTGTACGTGACCCCAGCTTCTGGAAAAAAAATAAAATAAACATGCATAGAAGGAGGAGACACACCAAAGTGTTAGGTGATTATGAGTGGGATATAAAGTAATAGGTTTATTCTTTATATTTTTCTAAGTTTCCATTTTTTCTATAGCAGTACACACACACACACATACTATAGCAGTACACACACACACACACACATACACACAAACTGGTTCAAAAGCAATAAGGAAAACATTAGAAAGCTATCTGAGAATAAATAAAGAGAAACTGTCCTTGAGGAATCTTGGCTTTCAGAAGCAAAGAGGTCGGGGAAAGATCTGTTCTTCCCCAACCTGTGAATAAAATCTTCATCCAGTAAAGCAGTACTGGGATGAAAGGAAACAAAATAACACTTCTGGTTTTCCTCTAGTCAGATTAAATGCACAGACTCCAGAGCCAGATTGCCTGGAATGGAATCCAGCGCTGCCGATTACTAGCTAATTAATGCCTCTGAGCCTCAGTTTCCTCATTGGTAAGATCAGGGATAAAAATAGCACCAAATTTATAAAGTTATTGTGAAGATTAAATGATTAATTTGTGTATCCTTAAAACAGTGGCTGGCACATGATAAGTGGTAAATAAATCTTAGGTATTTATTTTAATAATAATCTTGTTAATATTATCATTACCAAATAGAGCTTATTGAAACAGTGCCACAGTCTACTACTTTATAGATATTGCTAACTCATTAACATTGAATTTGGGAAAATGGGTAGAATAATATTTACCTTGTAAGCATTGTTTATAGGATCAGAGCTAATGCAAGTCAAGTCCCAAGAACAGTCGCAATGGATTTTGAGAAATGGTTAGTATCATTTCTAATTTGAGTGAATATATTTTGATCCAAAAGTTTTCAAGCACTTACTATGTGATGGGCATCATGTTCATCTCTTTATGGCCCAGAATGTGGTCCATCTTACTGCATGCTCCATGTAAACTTTAGAAGAATATGTATCCTGCTGTTGTTGGACAGAATATTCGGTAAATGTTAATTAGATCAAGTTGATTGATAGTACCGTTCAGGTCAACTCTATCCTTACTGATTTTCTGCTGGCTGGATTGTCAATTACTGACAGAGGGATGCCAAAGTCTCCAACTCTAGTAGCAGATTTGTCTATTTTGTCTTTCAGTTCTATCAGTTCTTGCTTTGTGTATTTGGGTGCTCTATATTAAGTGTGTTCATCACTTTTTATTCATTTCCTCATGTAATTTCCACAAAATCAATATGAGGCATTGGTTAGTGGAAGATGTACAAATTTAGGTTAGAGAAATAAAGAGTTGGCCCAATGTCATTCTAGGTGGTAAATGGCAGAGCCACGTTGAACTCAGGTCTGTCATAGACCATGACCATCTAAGCTACCAAGTTCATCACTCGATATAATGCCATAGGTCAGAGATTTTAATTGGTGAGAAATGGAAAATAACGTTTGTGACATATATAAAGTATGTGCTGTATTCATACAATGGTGGTTATTAAAATATGAAATAAGGAAAACAATACGAACCAACCAGTAAGGTTTACTGATTTGGGTTGAAGATCAAGGAAGCTGATAAGTGATGCAACTCTCCACATGGAACTGAGCGTGTGTGGTCCTGTATGCATTTTTTTCTCCTACCTGGCTCAGATGTCTTCAACTGACTTTGTGTTCACTGGGTCCTTCTTTCACACAGTCTCAGGGAACTGTCTAGGTTCACAGGGGACACCCATTAGCTCCAGTGGGGCTGGTTGCCTCAGGAAGTAGAAGTTCAGCTACAGCAGCTAGAGACAGAACTGATACGTTTTTTTCCCCAAGGTTTGGCCTACTTGGTTGGACTGCTCAGGGAAATTCTGAGTTTTTTTCTTTTGGGGGCCACAGGGTGGAGTTGAAGAAGGAGGGTCATGAATCAGGATTTGGCCAGGCAGGCTCTGAGTCACTTATCTTCTACAGATAGCACCCAGCATGCCCGGGGACTAGGAAGCTACATCACCAACATTTCCAGCTGTCAGCATCAGGGTGTTAGCTGGTTGTTTTCCCTTTAGTGCCAATTATTGTTCACCTGGATGTTTTAATGTGAATACTTTCGAAATCTCTACTGTCAAGGTACTACTTAGCAGTTTAGGTGCTACAAAAAACTGGCTACATTTATGTCTAAAAAGTTTTACAGTGCCTTTTAAAATGTTCTCACCAAAACACTCAAGATTGTATCAGCACAAAGTATGTCATCCACATGAATATCCTTGGAGTCTCACTGTGAATAATGTGATTAAGGAGCATAATGTGTGGCCGCCCAGCCCATCGGGAGCTTCATCAGCCTGACTCTTTAGGTGACTTTCTGGGAGGGAGTAGCATCAACACCCTTCAAAACGGTCTCTGTCTTGGCCCAATAGTAGGACCTAGTATGGAGGAAGGTGGAAAGATTATTATTTTTTTAATTAATAAAATTTCTTTTTTTAGAGCACTTTTAGATTCACAGTAAAATAGAGCAAAAAGTATGGAGATTTCTCATACACCCTTGTTCCCACAGGTAAACCACCTCCCCCAATACAGACATCTCATATCACAGTGGTACATTTGTTACACTTCATCAATCCAGATTGGCACATCATCACCCAAAGTTCATAGTTTTCTTTAGGGGTCCACTCTTGATGGTGTACATTCTATGGGTTTTGGCATGTACCCACGATTGTAGTATCATACAGAAAGTTCCACTGCCCTAAATCTCCTCTGTGATCTGCTAATTCATCCCTCCCTCCCCCCTACAGTTAAAGGATTTTCTTTCTTTCTTTCTCTTTCTTTCTTTCTTTCTTTCTTTCTTTCTTTCTTTCTTTCTTTCTTTCTTTCTTTCTTTCTTTTTTTTTTTTTTTTCTTTCTTTCTTTCTCTCTCTCTCTCTCTCTCTCTTTCTCTCTCTCTCTCTCTCTTTCTTTTTTTTTGTTTTTGAGACAGAGTCTCCCTCTGTCACCCAGGCTGGAGTGCAGTGGCATAATCTCAGCTCACTGCAGCCTCCACCTCCCGGGCCCAGCAATTCTCCTGCCTCAGCCTCCCGGGTAGCTGGGATTACAGGCATGTGGCACTACGCCTGGCTAATTTTTGTATTTTTAGTAACGATGGGGTTTCCCCATGTTGGCCAGGCTGGTCTCGAACTCCTGACCTCAGGTGATCTGCCTGCCTTGGCCTCCCAAAGTGCTGGGATTATAGGCATGAGCCACCGCACTCAGCCGTGAATATACATATTTCTTTAATGGGCTAAGGAAATTTCTCCGTACAGAGAAGACCTCAGGTGTCCTTCTGGCCACCTATCTCCTTCTCCTTTCAGCCACTGAGGAGGAGGTGGTGGTTGTTGGTGGTGATAGAGAGAGAAGATGAGAATCTCCCAACATTTTCGCCAACTACTCTGCTCCCTCTGATCTCTCAGCCATCTTGGTCCAGGGAAGGCAAATCTTTATCCCCTGGAAAATCTGAGAAAAGAGACTTTATGATGCAAACGAAGATAAACACTCCAACCTCTCTCCAACTCTCTAGAACAGAAAAAAAAAAAAAAAAAAAAGTAAACTAAACTATAAAGATTGACACATTTGCAAGAACCAGATCCTGTTTACAAGCACAGCTAAGTCTGGACAGGGCCTGGCTCCTCTGGCTCCCTTTATAAAGCTTGTCCCCACAGCCCCACCCATCCTCATCCTTTTTTCTATAAATTCTGCTTCCTTTGAATGTAAGATAAAAAACTCAGGCACCTATTACTACAGATTTACAATAAAAAACAGCAACAACAACAAAACATTTAAACCAGCAGCAACAATAGGAGGTCAGAAGAAGTAGGTCACTCCTCATAGGTCTTTCTCTGGGATGAAAAAGTGAAAGTCATCAGCATCTGCCTTTTTTCACAATGTGACCCAAGTTTTCTGCTCTTGTCGTAGTCTCTCTATTCAAAGGCCTTATGGCAAAACATGTAACCTTACGTTTAAAGCTGACATTCACAAGCACTCACTACATGAGTGCATTCTGCTGAGCACTCCGTTCTCATTTCCTCATTAAGTTTCACAGTATCCCTCTGGGGCCTGGGAAGAGGTGCCCGTGATTGGTTTTGCCACTTTATAGATGAGCACATAGAGGCATAAAGCAGTTGGGGAACTTGGACAGAGTCCCCAGGGCTGATCCATTGCAGACTTAGGTTTTGAACTAGATCGGTCAGTCTTTTTGAACTGAACCAGTCCGAGTTTGCACTCTTTACTACAAGATGGCAGCATGGTCTATTAAGGCGGTGCTATCCAGGGAAGGTTATTGAGGTTAAAGCTGAGAATTCAGGACCTAGAAGAAGCTGATGGAGATCTTGACTAGCAACTCTGATTTCTGTTTCTTTATTCTTTTGTTCCCCTCCCTCCAACTCAGACATATTAGCAGGACCTTCTTAGCTATGTAATTCGTGGAGGCCTGTGAGCTAAAAATGCAGCACTCCTTGTTCAAAAATGATTAAACATTTCAAAATGGTGACCTTGAAGGTGGTCTTGCATCTAGCCCTGATTTAAGTTGGTTAGTATGTTCTTCCAGCATTTTGTCTGTGGAACGCTGTAAATAAACCCCATTCATGATGTCCCCCTGCCCCCAGCAGGAGGGTCCAGGAAGTGGGTCTCTAGATATTGCAAAGTTCCTATTGGTCCTAGTTGCCTGTGGCCCAAAAAATGAGGCATGTTCACGTTGCCATCATCACACCTGCAGAAAAGTAATGCCGCACACATTTTAAACTGAAAGAGTTAATAAAGCTTTTGTTTCAAGTAAATAGTCGGCAATATCTTACTCAATGGACTCTGTAGATAAAATGACCCAACTTAATGACTCCCCCAATACGGTAGTCCTCCTTTATTTGCAGTTTCATTTTCCAAAGATGTGGGGGGTGGCTACTGTGGGCGGGAAACATTAAGTTGGCCATTTACCTGCAACTAACCCCAGTCCAAAAATATTAAATAGAAAATTCCGGAAATAAACAGATATTAAGTTTTAAATTGCACACTGCTCTGAGTAACACATTGAAGTCTCTCGCCATCCTTCTCCCTCCTGCCAGGGAAGTGAATCATCTCTTTGTCCAGCGTGTCCATGTTGTCTATGCTACCCACCTGTCAGTCAATTAGCAGCCATCTCAGTTATCAGATCAACTACCCTGGTGTCAGAGGGCTTGTGTTCAAGTAACCCTTATTTAACTTAACAATGGCCCCAAAGCACAAGAGTAGTGACGCTGACATGTTGTAATTGCTCTATTTTATTATCAGCTATTGTTGTTAATCTCTTTCTGTGCATGATTTATAAATTAAACTTTATTATGTGTATGTATGTATAGGAAAAAAAACCAGTATATATAGGGTTCAGTATTATCTGTGGTTTCAGGCAACCACTGGAAATCTTGGAACATAGCCCCAAAGATGAGGAGAGATTACTAGCTAAAAGAATAAAATACACATCCACTTATTATATTTAATTTATGCAAAACCTCTTTGGGTGCATAAAGAAGAAGCAGTTTTGGGGCAGTGGTCCTGGCTCTGAGTTCTTCTGTAGGGCTGGGAGGATGGTTTAAGGCACCCAGAGGCATTTTCACATGCAAAGCCTTAGGCAAGCACAAGCTTAGCTCCAAGGAAGGGCGTCTTCTGCCAAGACAAGACCCGGAAAGGGTGTAGGCCCCACCCAGTAGGCGATGCTTCAGGGCAGACTTCAGGCCTAGCAGGCAGCTGGGTCAGAATCTCCCTGTGCAGGGCAAACTGGTCAGGGGAGATTGCAGAAGGCCTGCAGAGACGTGCTTCAGAGCAGACAGTCCACACTGTCAGGGTGGAGACCCCTAAGGGTCTCAGGAGAGCAGGACAGGACCTGGGTGGGGTCAGATCACAGATGCAGATCTGTAGGCCCTGCAGCTAATAATAATATTTAACACGGATGAAGCAGTTAGTATGTGCCAGGCACAGTTCTCTAAGCATTTGATGTGCATCAAATAATTCAGTGGCTCTCAAACTTGAGTATGCATCAGAATCAAGGCTTGTTAAAACACAGATGGCTGGGCCACCTCCAGAGTTTTTGATTCAGTAGCTCGTGCATTCTCTCTCTCTTCTTTCTAAAGCCTGTCTATTACCATGTCTTGTTTGGGTCACTCCCCTGCCAGGACATCTTCCCTGCCTGTGCTAGTTCTGTTGTTTCTCCTCTGAACTCTTCTACCTCAAAGTGTATCGATTAAGGGCATAACTAGATCTGGGTTTGAATCCTGGCTCTACCACTTACCAGTTCTATGACCTCGAACAAGTGATTTTATTGTTCTGCGCCTCCACTTTCTCACATGAAAAATGGGAATTATACGACCTACTTCATAGAATTGTTATAATGATTAAATGAGTATATATATGGTATAAAAATAGCATAAGATGTTTTATATATATGTATATATAACATTTATATATGTATAATATATACATGCATGTAATTTGTAGAACAGTGTAAGAAGTTAAATTTTACTTCTAATTTAGTTGTGATGTTATTTCCTTATCCTTTGTGAAAATTAGAACTATAATAGTTAATACTTATTGAAGTGTCTTTACTATTGTGTGTTTTGTTTTGTTTTGTTTTGAGAAGAAATCTTGTTCTGTGGCCCAGGCTGGAGTGCAGTGGTGTGATCTCGGCTCACTGCAACCTGTGCTTCCCGGGTTCAAGCGATTCTCCTGCCTCAGCCTCCCTAGTAGCTGGGATTACAGGCACCCTCCACCACACCCAGCTAATTTTTGTATTTTTAGTAGAGATGGGGTTTCTCCACGATGGCCAGGCTGGTCTCGAACTCCTGACCTCAGGTGATCCACCTACCTTGGCCTCCCAAAGTGCTGGGGTTACAGGCGTAAGCCACCGTGCCTGGCCGTGTCTTTACTATTAAATCCTATAGTGATGGGATCTGAGAAGGAATCCAGGGTAAGAAGTGAGGGAAAGGATGCTGGAGAAGGGGGTGGAGCTGCTAACCCAGACAGAAAGGCCTTGGTCATTCATTGGTTGAAGGAATGCCGATCATGTCTGCTCTGCCAATGAGCAGCTCATCAGAGGCTTCTTTCAGAAAAGACAGGGAGCAGATCTTGGAGAGACCTTAAAAATGAAGAGATGGAAAGTCCTCTGGCAGACAGAGGGGATGATGTATTGCAATCAGATTCTGGAACATAGATGTCAGTCAAAACAAGCCTGTGCTGCCACGTGAATGACCAAACCAAGATTCCGGCTTAGAAGAATATGGGGGAAAAGCTACCTCCCTCTGAAGAGTAGAAATTAGATTAATAACCATCTTAGGCCAGGACATTTGTTCTGGCAAATCCAATAGACAAGAGAAAAACAAGTCGTGGACTTGTCATGGACCAGGTCAATGCCTAGAGTTAATTTAGCATCATAGGGCCCACAAAGTGTGATGGGTCATGGAGGCTGCCGCGTGGTCACTAAACACTAGCCTGGAGCTCAATAGGAAAGATTTCTTGGGGACAAGATAGGGTGATGTTTTTTCATCCCAAGGATCAAGCATCATGACAGGAAGGGTGTTACAGGCAGGACCAGTTACATAATTTGTAGGATCCAGTGCAAAATAAAAATGCAGGACCTCTTGTTCAAAGAGCAGGATGAAAGATGTGTTAAACGTATTAAAATATAAGACCTTTTTCTTTCAAGGTCTCTCTGTCAGCCTGTCATAATGTTTTTGTTTGTTTGTTTTTTGTCATTTAACGTTGTGTTGTGCACAGGGACACTTTTATTAGGGCAGTTACCGACTGTCAGTTATCTGTCCCCTGACTTGGAACACATGTACACTTGGCCCACCTGTTCCCAGGTTCTCCCTCCCAGCCACCACCAGACTAACACATCATCCCTGGCTGGGAACAAGCAGGTCGAAGCAGACATCTCCGCTTCCCACAGATCTGCCAACTCCGCCACGGCGGACAGGCTGATCCTCAAGGGTACTGCAACCTCCACATGAGATGTATGGTAGGAACGTGGATCAGGGCTAGGTGAGAGGCTCAGCCTGCAGAATCACCTGCCAAACGCATGTATTGTAGTGCTGCCAACCTGGGGCAGGGATGGCTGCTGCAATGCTCAGCCCCAAGACTTCGCAGGACACACATGCAGACCTCCAACCATTCCCACATCAATGCCCAGACTCCTGCTGGGCCAGAGGACAACAGTGGTCTCTGAGTGGCTGCAGCCATGGGGAGGCCAGATTCAGCTGTTGCTCTTCTGGTCTAGGTGGGACCCAGGGTACCAGAGGAAGAAGTAGGTGGCTGGGTACCCATCTCTGGGAGTCGGTGGGGCATTGGGAAGCTGGATGGTTTGTGAACAAATCCTCTGAGCCACCCTCTTTCTCGTATTCTTCATTGTCCCATGAAACTTAAGTTGCAAAATACAAATTCAAAGATAACATTTTTAAGAATTTTAATATAGTGACTGTAGAGCATTAAACCCCAAGCTCCAGGCCCTTCTGAGCATGGGCTCTCTGCAACTGCACTGGTCAAATGCCCATGAAGCTGGCCCTGGTTGCAAACGAGGGTACTTAGCTCAGGGTCGGAGAAGAGAGTTTAGGGTGAGCAGGGGGACCAGGGAGTAGTTCTGAGATAGACTTGGTCTCTCACCGGATAGGAAAGATGTATCAAGTCACATCTACTTTGGAGGAAAAAAAAACTGAATATTTTACCTTAGCATCCACCCCAGATAGGCAGGGTAAAGGGACAAAATTTGAGAGTTTATCTTGCAAGCTGTTCTATTAATCTCCGTTCAGGTAAGTATGGCTTAGCAGCATATATACTCAGTGAGCTGATCAACATTTAGTCTCCTGGGAAACTGCTGTTTTTTTGTTTCCTTTCTTAGTTTGATTAGTAAAAGTTTCTTCAGAGGATTGCCAATCTTGATTTGACCGGACAAAAAGGACAAGGATTTTTTTTCCACATTTAGCTGGGTATACAGGGCCTCAGTGTCTCTCTGGAGGCCACGTGCAGGGGAAGACGGACACTGAATCACACCTAGCACTGGGAAATCAGAGGGGCTGGATGGATAGTGTGGGAACCCCAGAGGCTATGAGTGCTGCTCTGTCTGGCCTGGACAGCTTGCTCCCACTGGCATATAATTATACATGAGAGGCAACAATCATGGAAGAAGAACGGTTTTCAACATTTCCAAACAGATCACACACGGGTGAGCATTTTCCTTCCCAGAAGTCATCTTGAGGCTTGTGCACACAACTCCGATATCCTGAAGTTCAGTTTGGTAGAGGAGAAAGCTTATGGACTTTTAAGGGAGTCAGACCTAGGGTAGAATCGTGGTTTTGATGTGTTTATAATCCCTCCCTCCTTCCCTTGCTTCCTTCCTCCTTCTCCTTTTTGCTCCCTCCCTTTCTCCCTCTCTCCTCCCTCCATTCATTCAACAAATAGTTAGTGAATTTCTACTTCATACTAGTCTGTGCTAAGCGCTGTGAGACAGTGGTGAACAAGGCAGGCACACAATCCCTTCTCTGATGGAGCCTACCCCGGAGAAGGCATTGAACAATTATTATGCAGAGGACGTGTAGAATGACAGGCAACTAATGGGCACTATAAAAGGATGTTGTGAGGGGATTCAACTAGATGGAGGCATCACGGACAAGGTCCTCATCTCTTCATTGACCTCTACCCTAAATTGTGAGAATTAAGATAATGTAACCTCTCTACCACCATGCCTGGTCCCCGATGACATGTGAGTATTCAAATCAGCTTTGGGATCCTTACCGGGGAACTGTCACCAGAGTCCGTTTCAAGCTTCACTGATGGTCATTTCTTTATTATCCTCCATTATCTCTTTTTGTACTAATTATCTTTGCGCCTTGCTGCCCCTCTAAGATTGGGATTCCCTGGAGGGCAGAAACAGGTAGTTACCCTCTTTGAGTCTCCAGAGTGCCTATAACAGTGCCCAGCACATAGTAGCTGCTCAGTAAATGTTGCTGGATCAAAATGAATTGAATAAAAACGAGAAAGAATCCCAGAGAAAGGGAACCAAAAAGACAACATTTTATAGGGAGACACTGGAACCAATTCTGCCATTCTGACATTTTCTTTATAATCTCTTGGGAGAATAAAAACTAACACATAGCACATTCCTTGTCTCATCTTTTCCTCTGCTATCAGGCAGACAGAATTAATGAAAGAAAGAATATTTAGTTAGGGTTTTACTCCAAGGGCTTCTTCTTAATTGTGTGGTGAGGCATTAATTAAAAATCTAATTAATCATAATAAGCTGTTGCTCTTGCACTCACAAGTAAGGTGCAGGTTTTCTGCGAAAACGAAGCTACAGGAGCTCTGAGCTGTGTGCAAAAATATATCTAAATAGATGGTGAATCTCTGAGCAGAAAATCCTTCTGGTGGGCCAGTTGGGATTATCTCTTCCAGGCTCATATACAGAGATGGGCTTGTCATGGAGTGAATGAAGCTGAAACTTTGGGCCCCTCACTTATGTAAGTCTTTCCAAGGCTGCAGTAGGGGTCCTCCAGGCATATTTGATCATATATGTATGATATGGTTTGGCTCTGTGTCCCCACCCAAATTTCATCTTGAACTGGAATCCCCACATGTTGAGGGAGGGACCTGTAATCTCCATGTGTAGAGGGAGGGAGGTGATTGACTCATGGGGGTGATTCTCCCATGCTGTTCTCATGGAAGTGAGTGAGTTCTCACAAGATCTGATGGTTTTATAAGCATCTGGCATATCCTGTGCTTGCACTTTTCTCGCCTGCCACCAAGTAGAGAAGGTCCTTGTTTCCCCTTTGCCTTCTGCCATGATTGTAAGTTTCCTGAGGCCTCCCCAGCCATGTGGAACTGTGAGTTAATTAAAACTCTTTCCTTTATAAATTACCCAGTCTTGGGCAGTATCTTGATAGCAGTGTGAGAATGAACTAATACTACATATATAGTATTAGTATTTGTAAGATATTTTTACACAATAAAACTTGGATTTCCCCTGCTAACGTGTCTCCTAGGAAAAGTATAGAGTAGAAGATGGAGCCGAGGAGGGGTGATGTTAATAAGGAGGACAATCTCAATAATGATAATGTAGGTGTGACTGGATGGAGAGGAAACGGAAAGAGGAGCTGCACACGGCCAAGAGAACGTGTTGGAAAATTGTTTTGGATCAAAATAGATGATCCAAAAAGTCCTGGTGAAAGTGTCTGAAAGTCAATTTCTCCAGATCAGAAGGCACATACTAACCTCAGGGGCAGAGTGGAGTTCATGGAGAGGCTTCAGGGCTCCATGAGCATCCTGAAATTGTTTGCAAGTTGTTTGGATATATGCATTTTTTATTCTGGGAAGAGAAATTGTGCTCACAAAGTTGGGAAGCTGTGAAATGAGCATGAGAAAGAATGGATTCTGTAAGATTTTAGTATTTAGGGAAAAAACATATAACATATAATGGTGAGAGGGAGTAGAATTTATAAGCAAAAATAGTATGTGACATAATTTGGTTGTCTCTTCACTAGTTCTTGTTTGAGTCCATGTCTTGGGGGCAGGTGCAGTGAGACAGGCCGGCAGCAACCTGCCACTTGGTGGGCGGCATGGTGTCGGGGAGAGGGGTTGCTCCTTCAACCTGTGGATCAGGAAGAAAGAAACTTAGAGAAGCCTCTTAGGCTGCCTCCATGTGAGGGTCAGCAGGCTCATCTGCGTCCAATCCAGCTCACAGGTAGGAGGCCAGAGAAGTACAAGGGACAAAGAGAAAGGCGTTCCCTGGGTATCTTTTGTGGTCTAAATTATTTGGAGATTCCAAGATTGAGGATCCTGGCCAAATCTCCTGCATATCGCGATTTCTTCCTGTGCATCAAGGCTAGAACCAGGGATTGAAAGAATGGACTGGAAGAAAGATTTTTTAAAAAAATTCTTAGTAACAAGGTAATATCTGTTGCCTAGAGATTCATTTTAACTAGAGGTTGAAAATAGCAGGACTGGTTCCCAAAGAGGAAAGAACTCTGCTTCTTCCACAGCCAAGAAAGGGGATAGGGTCCTTACCAGCCCTATCAGGACCAGGAGGATTGATCTTAGACACAGAGCAAAGTTAGAACCAGTCTAGGAACCATGGCCAAGCTGAAGCCACAAGGTCAAGGTCAGACTGAAAAGTGGGCTGGCAAGAAGGATCCTTGGACTCCAAGGAAGGAGCCAGGGAGTTCATCATTCATGAGGTCAGGGAGTGGCATTGGATCAGAACCCAAATCTGTAGCCAGAAACCAGGTGCCTGCCTGTAGTTTCCACCTACACACCCAACTGAGCCAGGTGCAGCCACTTCCCTGCCTGCACCTGCACAGCCTGGGCTGGCGGGGCTCAGAGTCTGGTCCCACCCCACTTCGAATCAAGCAGGAGCTTCCTGCCCATGGGCAAACATGTGGCTCAGAATCAATTTCTCCTTGCTATTCTTCCCGTGTCTGTGCCTGGCCAGCATGGCCATCTCTTGGACCACCTGCTTCTCATACTCCTGACCCCAAACCAGTCCAGGCCCTCACATTTTGTCTTGACTTCTCCAGTGCCAGCCTCTTGCACTCTCCCTATAACCTGGCAGTCCCATCCCCACATCAGGAAACATGGCCAGTCTCCAACACTGAAGGAAGAGAATGGGAACAAGGCCAAGACTCAGGCAATGTTAGAAAAAGAAGCTACCCCTTCGTTCATTCCGTAGTAGTGTCGATACCATGTTAATTCAAAACCCGAGAAGCCAAAGAGGTGGAGGAGCCTATCAGAAGTACACATTTTGCCACTCTTAGCCCCTGAGCAAAGAGCAAGGGACAGCCAAAAAAAAATCTCTCTGGTGTTCTGAGACGTCAGCCTATTTACCCAGATCGTGTGTACACTTCTGAAGAAAGAGTTATACATAAAGAGAGTCTATTCTCTTTCTTCAGCACGGGAAGTATGTGCTCAATCTGGGCAAGGGTTAACCACTTCAGGAGATTATATCAAGCTTGGGTTTAACTTTTAAACAAGATGCTAGAGGGCATGTTTTAACTGTCATGTTGCTTTGTGAATTTAGAGTTTGGGTGTGGAAGATCTGCCTCTCTGCTTTATAATCTACACAGGTGTGCAGAGGACTTCAAAGCCTCGTTCTAGAGGGAGGTTATTGAGAATTACCTCTGGGGAAGAAAGAAAGAAATCCCACGGAACAGATGCCGAGAGAAGCAAACTAAACTCTCCTTGAGCGGTTGCCTTTGCATTCATTTTAAAATTTCAAAATCTTTTTCTTGAGATCTTATTGCTCAAGAATGGGGACTTTCCCATTCCACAGTATGATTTCACCTTCAAAAAACCTCTATTCTTTTCTGAAAGTGATTCTAACAGAAAGTTGACCCAGGGAAATTTTAGCAGCATGTAATGCTATTGGGTAGAACCCATTTTCGCTCTGTCTTCCAGCATAGCACACTACACATTCTCAGACATTGCTTCTTGAGAGTGTCCTAACCATCAACTATCATTTCGTAATGGAGAAGGTAAAATGCGATCACTTTAGCATTGGTTTCTCTTCTATAATAGCAATGAAATAAGTGAGCATAGTATTCCTTTTAATGAAATGACGGTGCTGCCTAATTGACTAATATTCCGCAGGGCGTACGGTTGTGTTTTTCAACAGTGATATTGGGGTTGATTGTTGTTAGCATGTGGGAAAAAAATTCCTCCTTTCAAATGTCAATATTTGAGTCCTACTAAAAGCTGAGGGGCATGTATGCATTTAGTCAAAAGCATATTTTACTTCTTGGTATTTTCAATGATTTGTGGCCAATGAATCATGAAAATGAAATCTTAAAACCCCAAGAAACCACCAGAAACCAAGCTAGGCATTTAGCATATTTCACGGTAATTATTTCTACCCCACTCCATGTTGAAAATGTTTGTTTTCCCCGATTTGTTTGCTTTTTCATTTATTGGCATTTTGAGAACTTCCAGATTAAATTGCCTGTTCCTCTGAGGATAGGATAACTGAACCTAGAGCTTGGAAAGTCCTGTTTAGTTCAGTCAATCCCACTCTTCCTTGGAGAACAGGAAAGAGAGTAATACTTCTCATTTTACAGAGGTTTTTTCACTGTTTTGTTTTGTTTTTTTTTCTACGAAAGGCTATTTCCACTATATTGGTTCATCATTGTAATACGTAGTACTTTAAACAATTACAACTTGTAACTCCGATTTCTTGTTAAAGCATCCACCAAGTTTAGTCATTTATTTTCTGGGCAATTGAATTGATTTAATCATGTGTCATGTTACCTTCTAGCTTGCTATGTAGCCAAGCTATAGATATCTGCCTTATTCTTTTCCCCCATTTCATCTTAGCAGTTTTCCCTATTCTTGCTAGTTATTCCTAATGCCGTTTAATTGGGGGGACTTATTTCCTTTGTTTTGCATAGTTTCTCATGGCAGAGATGCTTTATCAATTGTCCTGTGTCCATTTTCCACTTGTCCCTAGTAACAGAACCCACTGCCAGTTTTAGCAAAATACATTGTTCCACTGTCCTCCTAACTTCCAAAGTAGAATTGACACCCCCTAGTCTCCCTTGCAGCTGGCGATGACCATGTGACTAAGCTCTCACTAATGGAAGGTGAGCAGAAGGGACAAGTGATGGGCACAGCTTGTGTTCACTGCCATAAAAGAACGTCATTCCACTTCCTCTCCTTCTTTCTCCCTATAGGGTAGGCTGGAACTTGGATGTGGCGTTGTCAGACCACATGTCACTGTACAGACAACAATATCCTACAAGACAGAAAAGCTTGAAAGTAAAAGAAACTTTGTTGTTTGAATACACCACACGTCTGTCCTGGACCACCTGCCTATTGCTGAACTGTTACATGAGAGAAAAAGATATTTCTCTCTTATTTGAACAATTGCATTTTAAAGTATTTTTGTTATGGCAGCATAACTGATACCCTAACCCTGACAAATACATTTCTTAAGCAAAAGGAGGAATGCTACTATTGTACTCTATGCTGGTCCAGTCTTACTTGGGGAATAGTATTCTTATCTGTGAATCACATTTCAGGAGGCATAAAGACAAAGTAGAGGTGTTCAGATAAGAGCGACATGATTGGTAAGAAATTCAAAGTTGAAGAAACTGGAAGAGCAGATTTAGAGTGAGTAGGAGTGCCACTTTCAAATGTTTGAAGGACTGGCGTGTGGAAGAATGATTCACTTTGTTCTGTGTAGTTTCAGTGGATAGGAGTATGGTTCAATGGGAAAACTGATTTCGCTGAAGACGAAGATTTCTGGCTGTCAGGTCTGCATAGACATTGGAGGCACTGAGTCCTCTGCTCATGGAGATGCTTTTAACAGAGCCTGAATAATCAGTTGGCTGGATTTGTAACAACTGTGTGTCATGCAGGTATATTACATAAATTGCCTCAAATTCTTAGAACAATGCTGATAATTATATATATATATTATTATTATTATACTTTAAGTTCTAGGGTACATATGCACAACGTGCAGGTTTGTTACATATGTATACATGTGCCATGTTGGTGTGCTGCACCCATTAAGTCTCCATTTACATTAGTTATATTTCCTAATGCTATCCCTCTCCCCTCGCCCCTCCCCACAATAAGCCCCGGTGTGTGATGTTCCCCTTCCTGAGTCTAAGTGATCTCATTGTTCAATTCCCACCTATGAGTGAGAACATGCAGTGTTTGGTTTTCTGTTCTTGCAATAGTTTGCTAAGAATGATGGTTTCCAGCTGCATCCATGTCCCTTACAAAGGACACAAACTCATCCTTTTCTATGGCTGCATAGTATTCCATGGTGTATATGTGCCACATTTTCTTAATCCAGTCTGTCACTGATGGACATTTGGGTTGATTCCAGGTCTTTGCTATTGTGAATAGTGCTGCAATAAACATACATGTGCATGTGTCTTTATAGCAGCATGATTTATAATCCTTTGGGTATACACCCAGTAATGGGATGGCTGGGTCAAATGGTATTTCCAGTTTTAGATCCTTGAGGGATCTCCACACTGTTTTCCACAATGGTTGAACTAGTTTACAGTCCCACCAATAGTGTAAAAGTGTTCCTATTTCTCCACATCCTCTCCAGCACCTGTTGTTTCCTGATTTTTTAATGATTGCCATTCTAACTGGTATGAGATGGTATCTCATTGTGGTTTTGATTTGCATTTCTCTGGTGGCCCATGATGATAAGTATTTTTTCATGTGTCTGTTGCTGCATAAATGTCTTCTTTTGAGAAGTGTCTGTTCATATCCTTTGCCCACTTTTTGATGGGGTTGTTTGTTTTTTTCTTGTAAATTTGTTTGAGTTCTTTGTAGGTTCTGGATATTAGCCCTTTGTCAGATGAGTAGATTGCAAAAATTTTCTCCCATTCTGTAGGTTACCTGTTCACTCTGATGGTAGTTTCTTTTGCTGTGCAGAAGCTCTTTAGTTTAATTAGATCCCATTTGTCAATTTTGGCTTTTGTTGCTGTTGTTTTTGGTGTTTTAGACATGAAGTCCTTGCCCAATAATTATATATTTTAATTTCCATTTGATAGAAAGGAAATATTAATCTTAGACCAGTTAAAACTTCTCCAGGATCACAGACCCAGTTAGTAGCAGGGCCCATGTTCTTTCTACTGACCACTGGTAAAGCTGATTTACAAAATGGCCTGAAAATTTCTCCCAAATCCGAATTTGATGAGTCCCCTAGAAAATTGTCTTCCCTAAATCTTTCCTTGAATTCTGAAGTATCTGAGCCAGCGACGTTTCCTGAAAGTGGTGTGCATAATCTCCCAAATTTTAACCAGCTTACTTTGGGCCCTCTTTTATGTGTCAGAGATTGCTAACTGGTCACCAATCCATTTTCTCTTCCTTCTTGGCACATCATGAGAATACATTTTCTAGCTTCCCTTGAAGTGAAATGTGAGCAAAAATGATGCCAGCCACTCCCCGACCTGGCCCATAGAAACCTCCCATATTATTTCTTCTGCTGCTGCTGGATATTGACACAGGGGATGACTTTGAAAGCTGAGTGTTGAAGATAGCAGAACCTGTCTTTCAGCCTGGGTCCCTGAACAACATGTTGAACAGATCCTGTGGTAATCTGGAACTGCCCTGGACTGTATAAGTGAGTGAGATATAAACTCTTACTATGCTTGAGCTATTTTACATGTAACAGCAATTAGCTTTCCTTACTTAATGCTCTGTATCCCCTGCTACTAAATAGCAAGAATTATAACTCTAGATCATAGGACTATGTGAATAGTCATTATATTTGTCAACAACTCTAACAGGCTGAACTTTTTGTTCCTCAGTTATTTAAACTTGTGGTAAAATACACATAACATAAAATTTACCATCTTGCCCATGTTAAGTATACAGTTCAGTGGTATTAAATACATTTGTGATGCTATATGTTCATCACCACCATCCATCTCCAGAACTCTTTTCATCTTGTAAAACTGAAACTCTGTACCCATTAAACAGTAACTCCATTCTCTCCTCCGCACCAGCCTCTGGCAACCACCACTCTACTTTCTGTTTCTATGGTTTTGATTATTCTAAGTACCTCATATAAGTGGAATCATGCACTATTTGTCTTTTTTGTTGTTGTTGTTGGCTTATTTCACTTAGCATAGCGTCCTCAATGTTCATCCATGTGTCAGAATTTCCTTCCTTTTTGCAGCTGAATAATATTCTATTGTATGTAAGTACCACATTTTGTTTATCCATTCATTCATCAGTGGACACTTGGGTTGCTCCTACATGTTAGCTATTATGAAGGATAGAGTTTGGGTGTGTGTCCCCACCCAAATCTCATATGGAAACGTAATCTTCCGTGTTGGAAGTGGGGCTTGGTGGGAGGTGATTGGATCGTGGGGGTGGATTTCTCATGGATGGTTTAGCACGATCCCCCTTGGTACCGTCCTTGTGATCGTGAGTATGTTTTTGTGAGATCTGATCATTTAAGAGTGTTTGGCACTTCCCCTGCTCCTTGCTCCTATTTTTTTGCCGTGAAATGTGGCTGCTCCCTGTTTGCCTTCCACCATGACTGGAAGCTTCTTGAGGCCTCCCTGGAAGCAGATGCTGCTATGCTTTCTGCACAGCCTACAGAACCATGAGCCAATTAAACCTCTTTTCTTATAAATTACTCAGTCTTAGGTATTTCTTTATAGCAATGCAAGAACAGTCTGATACAGTGAATAATGCTGCCATAAACATGGATATACAAAATATTTATTTGAGATTCTGCTTTCCATTCTTTTGGGTGTACACTCAGAAGTAGAATTGCTGGATCATATGGCAATTCTATTTTTAATTTTTTGAGGAACCTAGGCTAAACTTTTGAAACTGCAGATATTGAACCAGTTTTATTTTTACTAAAAAAGCAGAACTTTAATACAATGTAATCTATGTCTTCCATCTCTCACTCTCTTGACTTCTCCATAATCCTGTCCAATGGATAAAGAGGAATCAACTTCTTTATACAACAATGGCAGAGAAGTTCTACAATATGGAGTCCTGTGATAAAAGGTAATGCCAAAAGTTTGTCGAATAGTGACTTATGGTTCAGTCCACTGATTTTTGCTTTTTAGACTCTCAGTGTCCTTCTTTTATCTGTTTCTAAAGTTATTTAAACTACCAGGAAATTTCTTATGGGAAAAAAAAATCTGTATCTTCGTATTATTTACAAATCGGAAGATTTAAAACATGTATAGCAAAACCAGCTGGCGGCCCAGCACAGTGGCTCGTGCCTGTAATCCCAACATTTTGGGAAGTCGAGGTGGGTGGATCACCTGAGGTCAAGAGTTCGAGACCAGCCTGATCAACATGGTGAAATCTCGTTGCTACTAAAAATACAAAAACTGGCTGGGCGTGGTGGCGCATGCCTGTAGTCCCAGCTACTCAGGAGGCTGAGGCAGGAGAATCACTTGAACCCTGGAGGCCAAGGTTTCAGTGAACTGCGATGGTGCCACTGCACTCCAGCCTGGGTAACAGCCAGATTCTGGCTCAAAACAAACAAACAAACCAACAGCTGGCACTTGGGGGTCTTCCTTAGACAGGTCCTACAGACCCAGAGTCCCTTTTGATCTCCAATGCTGACATGCACGTCAAATGCCACGTGTCTTTGTGATGCAGCTTTTTGTAAATCTGGTCCTACAGGCTATTTGTACCTGTGATCCCTGGTATCAGTGCAGTAAAATCAATGATTAACAAAGAGCTACTCTTTGGTTCTTTCCTGAGAGCTTGTTTTGAACAAGTTAGAACTCTTTGTAAGGCAGTAAACCCTTCCTGGAGTTGGCAGGAAGAGCCAGGAAGTCTTCCCATTATTATTGAGCACTGATCTTCCTTGTGGGGTATATACCTAGCATACCAAAATTTACTCTCTGCAGCCCCTGACTTCCTGTCTGTAACACAAATGTAGGACATAAGTGAAGCTTTGCAAAAAAGGAGGATAGGATTTGTTGTTCTGTTTTTAATTGAAAGCCCAAACAGCAATGTTGATTGGTTTGATTCCACCAGAGAGTTAAACAATTTCCTTCCACATCCCCAAATCCCCAACTATGCAGGGTTGCAGTGGTCACCACCAGCCTCCTCAATGTTGTGCAGGTCCAGCTGACACACCCACCAGCTGGTGACCAGCAGAGTAGAGGAGGAGCAGGCACAGAGGACCTTTACCTTTCCCACCAGGTGTGGGCGCCAGTCAAGGTGGGCTCCAGGGTCTGATGCAGGCATAAGAAGATGTTGCGGCAGATGTGCTGCTTGCTTTTAAAGCTCTGGAACACAAAGACGAGGTTTTCCGTAGACGTGTGCATGATTTTCATATAGAAAGGTTTCCTTTTTCCTAAAGTCTAGAAAACAAGTAAATACCAAGTGAATCACTGACCTCCCAGAAACTTTTCTATGCACATGGTATGCACTGGTGGAGGGAGGTGACTGAGGCAGGGCAGCCGAGCAGAGTACCTAAAGCTGGTTTTGCCCCGTCTGTGGTATGGGTACTCATAAAGTAAGCATGATAATTTGGGGGTCATACACAGATATACATTTACAAATGTTAATAATGTGATGTTTACACATGGAAACAGAGAGAGGAACAACAGATAGACACTGGGCCTAGCAGAGGGTGGAGGGTGTGAGGAGGGAGAGGATCAGGAAACATAATTAATGTATATTAGGCTTAACATCTGGGCCACAAAATAATCTGTACAACAGGCTGGGCACCGTGGCTCATGCCTGTAATCCCAGCACTTTGGGAGGCCGAGGTAGGCGGATCACTTGAAGTCAGGAGTTCGAGACCAGCCTGGCCAACGTGGTGAAACCCCATCTCTACTAAAAATTCAAAAATTAGCCAGGCATGGTGCATGTGCCTGTAAACCCAGCTACTCGGGAGGCTGAGGCAGGAGAGAATTGCATGAACCTTGGAGGTGGAGGTTGCAGTGAGCCAAGATCGTGCCACTGCACTCCAGCCTGTGTGACACAGTGAGACTCCGTCAAAAAAAAAAAAAAAAAAAAAGAAATCTGTGCAACAAACCCCCATGACACAAGTTTATCTATATAACAAATCTGCACATGTACCCCTGAACTTAAAATAAAAGTTAAATACTAAAAGAAAAAAAATAAAAATATATTTTTCAATGTAATTTTACCTTTCATATCAAAATATGTGAATATAAATAGACATAAAAATAGTGTGATGTTTACGTTAATGTGCATTAGAATAAAGATTTAATACCAATGTCTCAAATTTGTGATTATTATTGTAACATTGTTATAAATGCTTAGGGTGAGTAAAGGAAATGTTAGTCTTTTAAAAATGGAAATGTTAGGTTAAATGACTGTAAGGGTCTTCCACTTCCAGTCAAGATGGAGTAACAAGGACCAAATTTAGCCTCCTGCCTGAAAGAGTCAAAAATGTGAATATACATATGAAGCAACAGCACTCAAGATTTTGGGTACCAGGCAATGAAGAATAAGGATCCCTAATTGATAAGAAACAAATGGTGTGAACCCTGTGACCCCCTGAGCTCTTATTACCTGGAGAACATTTCTAGATCATGATGGAGTGTTGGGGAATGCAGGCAGAGCTGAGTGGTGGTTTTCCTGATTCCAGAGCCAGATTTGGGAGTCCAGGGAAGCCAAGATAACTGGAATTCACAGGGCAGACTAAGAGAGAAAAGACCCGCACAGACAGTGTTCCAGATAACTGACTATGTATAGAGGAGCCTGACCAGTAATGCATGGGAGGAAATGATCACAGGCTGGGAAAGGAGCAGCCAAAAAGATTTGAGGAAACAATCCCTGGAAACTACAGTTTTATTTTTTTCAACAAATGGTGCTGGAAATCCTACTATCTATGAGCACAAACATACAAACTCTTTGATCTAGAGCTCATCCTAGATACAAAAGTTCATCCAAAATGGATCAAAGACCTAAATGTAAAACATACAACTGTAAAATTTCTAGAAGAAAACATGCATTGTACTGATTCTCCTTTGTAGTTCTGGGTTAGACAAAGACTTTTTAGACACAACAGAAAAAGCACAACTCATAAAAGATAAAAGATAAATTGAGCTTTATCAAAATTAAGAACTTCTGCTCTTAGAAAGATGCTCTTAGGAGAATTTTTTTTTAAGTCACAAACTGGGTAAAATACTTGAAAATCTCTTATCTGCTAAATGACTTGTCTTCACAATAAATAAAAAACTCAACAATAAGAAAACCAACAACCTAATACTGGACAAAAGATTTGAAGAGACATTTTACCAAAAAAGATATGTGGTTAGTAAATAAACTTATGAAAATATGCTCAACACCATTAGTTATGAGAGAAATGAAATTGAAACCATAATGAGATACCACTAAACACCTATTAGAATGGCTAAAATTAAAAAGACTGACCATAGCAAGTGCTGACAAGTGTATGGAGCAACTGGAACTCTCATACATTGTTTGTGGGAACAAACTATGTTAAGTCAATTTGAAAAACAGTTTTACAGTTCCCTAAAAAGTTAAATATACAACTACCCAATGATTCAGGCCTTTCACTGCTAGATATACAGGAGAAATGAAAGCATGTGGTCATATAAAGACTGGTACAGACATTCATATAAGCTTTAGGTATAACAGCCAAATGTTGAAAACAACTCAAATGTCCATCAAGGCAAATGGACAAACAAATTGTGATATAGCCATACAATGGTAAACTTCTCAGTCACAAAGGAAATACATTACTGATACACACAACAACATGGATGGATTTCAAAATAATTATACTGAGCTAATGAAACCAGAAAGGTATAAAAAGATGAAAAGAGAGTGTATATTGAATGTGTCCATTAATATAAAATTCTGGAAACTGCAAACTGATCTGTAATGATAGAAAGAAGATCTGTTATTGTCTGTAGATGAAAGTCAGAGAGAAGTGTGTGGGAGAGACTATAGAGTGGTACAAAGAAATGTTTTGGATTGGTTAACATGTTCAGCATTTTGATTGTGGTAATGAATGTATATGCATGTCAAAACTCATCAACCTGCATACTTTAAACATGTGCAGTTCACTGAATATCAATTATACCTCAATGAAGCTGTTAAGAAAATATGAATATAGCTTAATATGGCAAAAATTTTGAAGGTGGAATGACTAAATTTTGCAAACATCATGAAATTGTCCTATTTTTTATAATTTCCCCATCCTTCTTTCTTATTCTCTTTTTCTTGTACCTCCTTCTTTTTTAATCCTCCTCTATTTTCTCTAAGAATAGGTGATAATAGTTTTGTACCACCATGTATAAGACTGTATAAGATGACCCTGGCCTCAATAGAAGAAAGGGCTTTCTGACAGTTTCTGCTCTCTAAAGATTCAGTAGAATAATCTGTTTCATAAGATAGGGAGGTCTCCTTCCCAGGGATCCTGCAGCATAGACTAAACGAATGTTTGGCAGGGATACAGTAGCATTGGATGAGGTGTTGGGGCAAATCAGTGGCTTTCAAACTTGTTTATTTGCTTTTGTGTTTTTTAACCCATAAAACTCTATCTACAAATGAATAAAATCTTAGGTGTAAGACAAATACATAGAGAAGAAAAATGAGGCAGTTCTTTGTTTGAAAAAAGTTGGAGCTCAGATCCTATGTACTTGGCCCCATCTTAGATCTACTGTTGTGTCCCCATCCACATTTTCTTAGGTAGATGACTCTTACTTGTTACAACTCTGAAATTCTATAAACTCTTAGTTGCAGTGGAGTAATTGAGGGCTATGAATAGGAAGTTTTTGCCCAAATGATCCCATTAGAGCCAGGAGTTGAGGTGAAGGTTTGACCACATCTTAGTCATCTGAGAAAAAGTGGATGCATTTGCAATAAAAAGGGCAGTTACATTCTTTTCAACCAAAACATGTAATTATAACATTGATAATCTTTTTCCCAGATGGAGTATAACACAGCTACTATTTATACAAACATACTGGCCCATTTTCCTTTTCACTTTCTGAGAAAGAAAGGGTTTTAAATAACGGTTTGGTTTAATAACAGTTTGGTCTGTTCTGTCTCTTTCCCTTTTTACACCATGAATTTTTTCCCCTCCCTTTAACCCTGAGCATCCCAACTGAGTTTGGCCACACTTGAGGCAACAGGATGAAGCCATGCTGTTTTTTTCATATACATAAGAATGATAGAAACATTTCAATCAGAGGAGGGGCCAAGATGGTTGAATAGGAACAGCTCCAGTCTGCAACTCCCAGCAAGACCAATGCAGAAAACAGGTGATTTCTGCATTTCCAACTGAGATACCCAGTTCATCTCATTAAGACTGGTTAGGCAGTGAGTCTAACCAATGGAGGGCAAGCAGAAGCTGGGTGAGGTGTCACTTCACCTGGAAAGTGCAAGGAGCCCAAGGACCTCTCTCCCCCAGCCAAGGGAAACTGTGAGGGACTGTGCTACCCAGTGGGTTACTATGCTTTTTCCATGATTTTTGCAATCTGCAGATCAGGAGATTCCCTAGTGTGCCTACACCACCGGGGACCTGGGTTTCAAGCATAAAACTGGGCAGCTGTTTGGGCAGTCATTGAGCTAGCTGCAGGAGTTTTTTCCATACCACAGTGTTACCTGGAACCCCAGCAAGGCAGAACCATTCACTCCCCTGGAGACCACTTGGGTAAGCCAAGTGGTCTCACCCAGTATATCCCACTCCCATGGAACCCAGCAAGCTAAGAACCACTGGCTTGAAATTCCTGCTGCCAGCACAGCAGTCTGAAGTCAACCTGGGATGATCAAGCTTGGTGGGGGGAGGAGTGTCTACCATTACTAAGACTTTAGTAGGTGGTTTTCCCTTGACAGTGCTAAGGAGGCCAGAAGGTCTGGACTGGGTGGAACACACCACAGTGCAGCAAAGCCACTGTGGCCAGACTACTTCTCTAGATTCCTCCTCACTGGGCAGGAGCATCTCTGAAGGAAAGGTAACAGCTCCCATCAGGGGCTTACAGACAAAACCCCCATCTCCCTGGGACAGAGAACCTGGGGGAAGGGGTAGCTGTGGATGTAGCTTCAGAAGATTTCATCCTTCCTGCCTGCTGGCTCAGAAGGGAGCAGCTGATCCTGACAAGAGGGATTCTCCCAGCACAGCACACTAGCTCTGCTAATGGACAGATGGCCTCCTCAAGTGGGTCCCTGACCCCTGTGCCTCTTGACTGGAGAAACCTCCCAACAGGGGTCGACAGACACCTCATATAGGAGAGCTCCGGCTGACATCAGGCCAGTGGCCGTCTGGGATGAAGCTTCCAGAGGAAAGAGCAGGCATAATTTTTGCTATTCTACTTGCTTCCACGGTGATACCCAGGTGAAGAGTATCTGGAGTGGACCTCCAGCAAATTGCAGCAGACATGCAGAAGAGGGGCCTGACTGTTAGAAGGAAAACTAACAAACAGAAAGCAACAATATCAACATCAACATAAAGGAAACCCCCCGCCCCGCCCGCCTGACAAAAACCCCATCCGAAAGTCATCAGCCTCAAAGATCAAAGATAGATAAATCCACGAAGATGAGGAAAAACCAGCACAAAAATGCTGAAATTTGCCAAACCTGGAATGCTTCTTCTCCTCCAAATGATCGCAACTCCTCTCCAGCAAGGACACAAAACTGGATGGAGAATGAGATTGATGAATTGATAGAAGTAGGCTTCAGAAGGTGGGTAATAATAAACTCCTCTGAACTAAAGGAGCAGGTTCTAACCCAATGCAAGGAAGCTAAGAACCCTGATAAAAGGTTACAGGAACTGCTAACTAGAATAACCAGTTTAGAGAAGAGCATAAATGACCTGACGGAGCTGAAAAACACGGTATGAGAACTTCATGAAGCATACACAAGTATTAATAACTGAATTGATCAAGTGGAAGAAAGGTTATCAGATATTGAAGATCAACTTACTGAAATAAGCTGTGAAGACAAGATTAGAGAAAAAAGAATGAAAAAGAATGAACAAACCCTCCAAGAAATATGGGACTATGTAAAAACACCAAACCTATGATTGATTGGTGTACCTGAAAGTAACAGGGAGAATGGAACCAAGCTGGAAAACACACTTCAGGATACCATCCAGGAGAACTTCTTCAACCTAGCAAGGTAGGCCAATATTAGAATTCAGGAAATACAGAGAACACCACTAAGATACTCCTCAAGAAAAGCAACCCCAAGACACATAATCATCAGATTCTTCAAGGTTGAAATGAAGGAAAAAATGTTAAGGTCAGCCAGAGAGAAAGGTCAGGTTACCTACAAAGGGAAACCCATCAGACCAACAGTGGATCTCTCTGCAGAAATCCTACAAGCCAAAAGAGAGTGAGGGGCCAATATTCAACATTCTTAAAGAAAAGAATTTTCAACCCAGAATTTCATATCCAGCCAAACTAAGCTTCATAAGTGAAGAAGAAATAAACTTCTTTACAGACAAGCAAATGTTAAAGGATTTTGTCACCACCAGATCTGCCTTACAAGAGCTCCTGAAGGAAGCACTAAATATGGAAAGGAACAACTGTTACCAACCACTGCAAAAATACACCAAAATATAAAGACCAATGACACTATAAAGAAAAGAAACTGTATCAACTAATGTGCAAAATAACCAGCTAGCATCATGATGACAGGATCAAATTCACACATAACAATATTAACCTAAATGTAAATGGGCTAAATGCTCCAATTAAAGGACACAAACTCGCAAATTGGATAAAGAGTCAAGACCCATCAGTGTGCTGTTTTCAGGAGACCCATCTCATGTGCAAAGACACACATAGCCTCAAAATAAAGGGATGGAGGAATATTTATCAAGCAAATGGAAAGAAAAAAAAAAGGATTGCAATCTTAGTCTCTGATTAAACAGACTTTAAACCAACAAAGATCAAAGGACACAAAGAAGGGCATGATATAATGGTAAAGGGATCCATGCGACAAGAAGAGCTAACTATCCTCAATATATGCACCCAATATAGGAGCACCCAGATCATAAAACAAGTTCTTAGAGACCTACAAGGAGACTTAGACTCCCATACAATAATAATGGGAGACTATAACACCCCACTGTCAACATTAGACAGATCAATGAGACAGAAAGTTAACAATGATATCCAGGAATTGAACTCAACTCTGCACCAATCAGACCTAATAGACATCTACAGAACTCTCCACCCCAAATCAACAGAATATACATTTTTCTCAGCACCACATTGCACTTATTCCAAAATTGACCACGTAGTTGAAAGCAAAGCACTCCTCAGCAAATGCAAAAGAACAGAAATTATAACAAATTGTCTCTCAGACCACAGTGCAATCAAACTAGAACTCAGGACTAAGAAACTCAATCAAAACTGCTCACCAACATGGAAACTGAACAACCTGCTTCTGAATGACTACTGGGTACATAACGAAATGAAGGCAGAAATAAAGGTGTTCTTTGAAACCAATGAGAACAAAGATACAACATACCAGAATCTCTGGGACACATTTAAAGCAGTATGTAGAGGGAAATTTGTAGCACTAAATGCACACAAGAGAAAGCAGGCAAGATCTAAAATTGACACCCTAACATCACAATTAAAAGAACTAGAGAAGCAAGAGCAAACACATTCAAAAGCTAGCAGAAGGCAAGAAATAACTAAGATCAGAGCAGAACTGAAGGAGATAGAGACACAAAACCCCTCCAAAAAATCGATGAATCCAGGAGCTGGTTTTTTGAAAAGATCAACAAAATTGATAGACCGCTAGCAAGACTAATAAAGAAGAAAAGAGAGAAGAATCAAATAGACGCAATAAAAAATGATAAAGGGGATATCACCACCAACCCCACAGAAATACAAACTACCATCAGAGAATACTATAAACACCTCTACGCAAGTAAACTAGAAAACCTAGAAGAGATGGATAATTTCCTGGACACTTACTCTCTCCCAAGACTAAACCAGGAAGAAGTTGAATCCCTGAATAGACCAATAGCAGGCTCTGAAATTGAGGCAATAATTAATAGCCTACCAACCAAAAAAAGTCCAGGACCAGATGGATTCACAGCTGAATTCTACCAGAGGTACCAGGAGGAGCTGATACCATTCCTTCTGAAACTATTCCAATCAATAGAAAAAGAGGGAATCCTCCCTAACTCATTTTATGAGGCCAACATCATCCTGATACCAAAGCCTGGCAGAGTCACAACAAAAAAAGAGAATTTTAGACCAACATCCCTGATGAACATCGATGCAAAAATCCTCAGTAAAATACTGGCAAACCGGATCCAGCAGCACATCAAAAAACTTATCCACCATGATCAAGTGGGCTTCATCCCTGGGATGCAAGGCTGGTTCAACATACGCAAATCAATAAATGTAATCTAGCATATAAACAGAACCAAAGACAAAAACCACATGATTATCTCAAAAGATGTAGAAAAGGCCTTTGACAAAATTCAACAGCCCTTCATGGTAAAAACTCTCAATAAATTTGGTATTGATGGAATGTATCTCAAAATAATAAGAGCTATTTATGAAAAACCCACAGCCAATATCATACTGAATGGGCAAAAACTGGAAGCATTCCCTTTGAAAACTGGCACAAGACAGGGATGCCCTCTCTCACCACTCCTATTCAACATAGTGTTGGAAGTTCTGGCTAGGGCAATCAGGCAAGAGAAAGAAATCAAGGGTATTCAGTTAAGAAAAGAAGAAGTTAAATTGTCTCTGTTTGCAGATGACATGATTTTATGTTTAGAAAACCCCATTGTCTCAGCCCAAAATCTCCTTAAGCTGATAAGCAACTTCAGCAAAGTCTCAGGATACAAAATCAATGTGCAAAAATCACGAGCATTCTTGTACACCAGTAACAGACAGACAGAGAGCCAAATCATGAATGAACTCCAATTCACAATAGCTTTAAAGAGAATAAAATGCCTAGGAATCCAACTTACAAGGGATGTAAAGGACCTCTTCAAGGAGAACTACAAACCACTGCCAGTGAAATAAAACAGGACATGGAAAAATGGAAGAACATACCATACTCATGGATAGGAAGAATCAATATTGTGAAAATGGCCATACTGCCCAAGGTTATTTATAGATTCAATGCCATCCCCATTAAGCTACCAATGACTTTCTTCACAGAATGGAAAAAACTGCTTTAAAGTTCATATGGAACCAAAAAAGACCTTGCATTGCCAAGACAATCCTAAGCCAAAAGAACAAAGCTGGAGGCATCACACTATCTGACTTCAAACTATACTACAAGGCTACAGTAACCAAAACAGCATGGTACTGGTACCAAAACAGAGATATAGACCAATGGAACAGAACAGAGCCCTCAGAAATAATACCACACATCTACAGCCATTTGACAAACCTGAGAGAAACAAGAAATGGGGAAAGGATTCCCTATTTAATAAATGGTGCTGGGAAAATTGGCTAGCCATAAGTAGAAAGCTGAAACTGGATCCTTTCCTTACTCCTTATACGAAAATTAATTCAAGATGGATTAGAGACTTAAATGTTACACCTAAAACCATAAAAACCCTAGAAGAAAACCTAGGTAATACCATTCAGGACATAGGCATGGGCGAGGACTTCATGTCTAAAACACCAAAAGCAATGGCAACAAAAGCCAAAATTGACAAATGGGATCTAATTAAACTAAAGAGCTTCTGCACAGCAAAACAAACTACCATCAGAATGAACAGGCAACCTACAGAATGGGAGAAAATTTTTGCAATCTACTCATCTGACAAAGGGCTAATATCGAGAACCTATAAAGAACTCAATCAAATTTACAAGAAAAAACAAACAACCCCATCAAAAAGTGAGCAAAGGATATGAACAGACACTTCTCAAAAGAAGACATTCATACAGCCAACAGACACATGAAAAAATGCTCATCATCACTTGCCATCAGAAAAATGCAAATCAAAACCACAATGAGATACCATCTCACACCAGTTAGAATGGCAATCATTAAAAAATCAGGAAACAACAGGTGTCGGAGAGGATGTGGAGAAATAGGAACACTTTTACACTATTGGTGGGACTGTAAACTAGTTCAACCATTGTGGAAAACAGTGTGGAGATTCCTCAAGGATCTAGAACTGGAAATACCATTTGACCCAGCCATTCCATTACTGGGGATATACCCAAAGGATTATAAATCATGTTGCTATAAAGACACATGCACATGTATGTTTATTGCAGCACTATTCACAATAGCAAAGACTTGGAATCAACCCAAATGTCCATCAGTGACAGATTGGATTAAGAAAATGTGGCACATATACACCATGGAATACTATGCAGCCATAAAAAAGGATGAGTTTGTGTCCTTTGTAGGGACATAGATGCAGCTGGAAACCATCATTCTCAGCAAACTATCGCAAGAACAGAAAACCAAACACTGCATGTTCTCACTCATAGTTGGGAATTGAACAATGAGATCACTTGGACACAGGAAGGGGAGCATCACACACCGGGTCCTATTGCAGAGAGGGGGTAGGGGGTAGGGATAGCATTAGGAGATATACCTAATGTAAATGACGAGTTAATGGGTGCGGCACACCAACATGGCACATGTATACATACGTAACAAACCTGCACGTTGTGCATATGTACCCTAGAACTTAAAGTATAATTTTAAAAAAAAAGAGAGAAAGGAATAATGGTAGTTTGACATATGCTTAGACTATATTGACAATAAAAATTTTTCCATAAACTCTGAAAAACAAATAATGACAAAGGGGATATCACCACTGATTCCACAGAAATACAAACTACCAACAGAGTATACTATAAACACCTCTACGCAAATAAACTAGAAAATCTAGAAGAAATGGATAAATTCCTGGACACATACACCCTCCCAAGACTAAACCAGGAAGAAGTTGAATCCCCAAATAGACCAATAACAGGTTCTGAAATTGAGGCAGTAATTAATAGCCTACCAACCAAAAAAATCCCAGGGCCGGATGGATTCACAGCTGAATTCTACCAGAGGTACAAATTGGAGCTGGTACCATTCCTTCTGAAACTATTCCAAACAATAGAAAAAGAAGGAATCCTCCCTAACTCATTTTATGAGGCAAGCATTCTCCTACTACCAAAACCTTGCAGAGACACAACATAAAAAGAAAATTTCAGGGCAGTATCCCTGATGAACATCAATGCAAAAATCCTCAGTAAAATACTGGCAAACTGAATCCAGTAGCACATCAAAAAGCTTATCCACCACAATCAAGTCAGCTTCATCGCTGGGATGCAAAGCTGGTTCAACATACACAAACCAATAAATGTAATCCATCACATAAACAGAACCAATGACAAAAACCACCTGATTATCTCAATAGATGCAGAAAAGGCCTTCAACAAAATTCAACATCACTTCAGGCTAAAAACTCAATAAACTAGGTATTGATGGAACATGTCTCAGAGTAATAAGAGCTATTTATGACAAACCCATAGCTGATATAATACTGAATGAGCAAAAGCTGGAAGCATTCCCTTTGAAAACTGATATATGACAAGGATGCTTTTCTCACTACTCCTATTCAACATTGGATTGCAAGTTCTGGCCAAAGCAATCAGGCAAGAGAAAGAACTAAGTATATTCAAACAGGAAGAGAAGAAGTCAGATTGTCTCTATTTGCAGATGACATGATTGTATATCTAGAAAACCCCATCGTCTCAGCCCCAAAACTCTTTAAGATGATAAGCAACTTCAGCAAAGCCTCGGGATACAAAATCAATGTGCAAAAATCACAAGCCTTCCTATACACCAACAATAGACAAGCATAGAGCCAAATCATGAGTGAGCTCCCATTCACACTTGCTACAAAGAGAATAAAATACCTAGGAATACAACTTACAAGGAACATGAAGGACCCCTTCAAGAATAACTACAAACCACTGCTCAAGGAAATAAAAGAGGACACAAACAAATGGAAAAAAATTCCATGCTCATGGATAGGAAGAATGAATATCGTGAAAATGGCCATACTGCCCAAAGTAATTTATAGATTCAAGCCTATCCCCATCAAGCTACCATTGACTTTCTTTGCAGAATTAGAAAAAACTACTTTAAATTTCACACGGAACCAAAAATGAGCCCGAATATCCAAGACAATAATAAGCAAACAGAACAAAGCTGGAGGCATCATGCTACCTGACTTCAAACTATGCTACAAGGCTGTAGTAACCAAAACAGCATGGTACTGGTACCAAAACAGATATATAGACCAACAGAACAGAATAGAGGCCTCAGAAGTAACACCACACATGTACAACCATCTGATCTTCGACAAAACTGACAAAAACAAGCAATAAGGAAAGATTCACTATTTAATAAATGGTGCTGGGAAAACTGGCTTCCATATGCAGAAAACAGAAACTGGACCCCTTCCTTACACCTTATACAAAAATTAACTCAAGATGGATTAAAGACTTACGTGTAAAACCCAAAACCATACAAACCCTAGAAGAAAATCTAGGCAATACCATTCAGGACACAGGCATGGGCAAAGATTTCATGACTAAAACACAAAAAGCAATTGCGACAAAGGCCAAAATTGACAAATAGGATCCAATCAAGCTAAGTAGCTTTTGCACATCAAGAGAAACTATCATCAGAGTGAACAGGCAACCTACAGATGGAAGAAAATTTTTGTAATCTACCCATCTGACAAAGGTCTGAGATCCAGAATCTATAAGGAACTTAAACAAATTTACAAGAAAAAAAAACCCCATCAAAAAGTGGGCAATGGATATGAACGGACACTTCTCTAAAGAAGACATTTATGAGGCCAACAAACATATGAAAAAAAGCTCATCATTACTGGTCATTAGAGAAATGCAAATCAAAACCACAATGAGATACTATCTCACAGCAGTTAGAATGGTAATCATTAAAAAGTCAGGAAACAGCAGATGCTGGTGAGGATGTGGAGAAATAGGAACTCTTTTACATTGTTGGTGGGAGTATAAATTAGTTCAACCATTGTGGAAGACAGTGTGGTGATTCCTCAAGGATCTAGAATCAGAAATACTATTTGACCCAGCAATCCTATTACTGGGTATATACCAAAAGGATTAAAAATCATTCTACTGTAAAGACACATGCACATATATGTTTATTGCAGCACTATTTACAATAGCAAAGACTTGGAACCAACTCAAATGCCCATCAATGATAGACTGGATAAAGAAAATGTGGTACATATACACCATGGAATACTATGCAGCCGTAAAAAAGAGTGAGTTTATGTCCTCTGGAGGGACGTGGATGAAGCAGGACACCATTGTTCTCAGCAAACTAACACAGGAGCTGAAAACCAAACACTGCACATTCTCACTCATAAGTGGGAGTTGAATAATGAGAACACATGGACACAGGGAGGGGAACATCATACACTGGAGCCTATCAGGGGTTAGGGGACAAGGGGAAGGAGAGCATTAGGACAAACACCCAACATATGCAGGACTTAAAACCTAAATGACAGGTTGATCGGTGCAGCAAACCATGGCACATGTATGTCTCTGTAACAAACCAGCATGTTCTGCACATGTATCCCAGAACTTAAAGTTTAAAAAAACAAAAGATAATTTAACCATTTGATACTTTGATACAAATGATGAAGTGAGCATTTACTGAGATCTTACTAAGTGCCACACATTGTATGATGGTTAATTTTATGTTTTACTTTGGCTGGGCCACCATCCACAAATATATGGTCAAACGTTATTCTGGATGTTTCTGGGAGGGGCTGTTGGATGAAATTTACATTTCAATCTTTCAATTTTGAATAAAGCAGATCATTTTCCATAATGTGGGTGTCCTCATCCAATCAGTTGAAAGCCTGAAAAGAACAAAAAGCAGATCTTTCTTGAGCAAGAAGGATTCTCCAACAGACTGCCTTCAGACTTCATCTGCAGCATCGGCTCTTCCTGGTTCTGCAGTAAACTGTTCCTGGACTTGACTACAACTCTTTCTCGAGTCTCCAGCCTGCTGGCTTCGTCTATGAGATTTTGTACTCACCAGGCATCCACAATCATAGCCAATTCCTTAAAATAAATCTCTTTCTATACAGATATGCAGCCTATTGGTTCTGTGTCTCTGAAGAACACTGACTAAATATACAGTGCGAGGAGTATTTTAAATGTATTGATGCATCCAATTTTCTCAACAATCCTATGAAGTCTGAACATGGTACTTTAAGAGGTGTTACTATTTCACAGGTAAAGGAATGGAGGCTTAATGAGATATGGAGCCCAAGGTCTTCCAACTGGTAGGTGGCAGAGCCATGATTATATTCCAAAGTTCAGAGACCAAATCTCTTTGCTTTGTTGCACTAACCCACCTTTGCTATTTCTTGGCCTTGATAATTCTGCATAGGCCTCTGCACCAGCCATTTGGAATCTGACTTTGACCAGACTCTTCCTTCCTGTCAGGGGACTCCTGAGAGACTACTTGGTGTCTGCCTTGGAGCCAGAAACTCCTGACCACTCTCTGGCAAACTCAGGCACGATTCTTTCCTTGCTAAGCCTCAGTTTCTTCATCTACAAAGGGAGGGTAAGTCACTTCACCAGCCTGTTGTGAGGGTTGAATATGAGTGTATATAGTGTCCATCTCACCGCCTGCAGGCACTAGTCACTCAAATGCAAACACCCTCCCCTCCCACCATGCCTTAACATGCATCTAAATGACACAAGTTCACTGCAGTTGGATCTTATACACACTGAACTCCTTAGAGAGAGTCTTTCTGTATGCCATCTGTATTAGTCAGCCAGGGCTGCTGTAACAAAATACCACACACTGGGTGGCTTAAACAACAGAAGTTTATTTCTCATAATTCTGGAGGTTGGAAGTCCAAGGTTTGGTTTCTTCTGAAACCTCTCTCCTTGGCTTGCAGGTGGCTGCCATCTCCTCTGTGTGTGTGCATTCCTCATTTCTCTTTGTGTGTACAAATTTCCTCTCCTTATAAGGACACATACTGGATTAGGACCCTCTTTAATGGCTTCGTTTTAACTTAATCACCACTTTAAAGGCCCTGCCTTTAAATACAGTCACATTCTAAACTGCAAGAGGTTAGAGCACATTCTGTCTATGACATCATCTTACCTCCCAGGTGCCAAGGACATGCTGCCTGGGAAACCCACTATGTCCCACCTTTCCTGCTTTTCCCTACTGAGATTGATGCACAGGACTTTTCAACATGGTTGTCCCTTCAAACTGTCCACCAATTTGGCACCATTTCTTCAGGATTATGCTAAGAGACTAGCCAAGCTGATCAGAAATGAAAGGGAAGTGCTGCGGTTCCTTCAGATTCTATGAACTCGCCTTTGTCCATTGGTTATGGACAGTTGACCAGAACAAGTACCAGGCACTTTCATAGAAACTGCTTTAATTCTTAGTCAATAAAGTGCACAGCCTCTCACCACTACCATCAAACACCCCCACAGCCTACTAAGAAAACTACTCCAGGGAGCAGGGTGGCATTGTGAAGTATATTTCAAACAGTAGTTATAGTAAAGAACATGATCTCATGAAAACCGTTGCTCTTGACTCCAAGGACTCTTGCATTCTTTACATTGACTCCTATCTGTCTCTGAGGGAGCTATCCCTGCTCATGCCAAGGTGTCTGTTAATTCCGAATCTATGTTTCTGAGCCCTAGTGTTTTTGCTTTTGTTCTTCCTAACATCTGTTGGTGGACATCTAACATCCAACATGGAACACCCTTACTGATAAGAGTTCTAAGGCCAGGTACCTCATGGGCCACAAGCCTTCCTTAGGTCTAACCTGCTTCTGTCTGTCTTTGACTGAAGCACCCATACTAGGTCCAATCTGGGGTGCTTAGGGAAGTAGGGTCTCACTATACAAAGACAGTGTCTCATCTAGAAGAAACCCATGGGAGCAATTTCCGAGGAAGAGCATGTGGGCAGCCAGGCACCACATCTCTGCCCTCCCTCTGGGGCTCCCTGAGATCTGTCGTGCAGACTCATATCATATCAGCAGAGTAATGGCCATATTGGCAAATCTCATTTCCTTTTGCTGGTAGCCTTCTCCAAAATATTCCTGATCCATTTAGAGAATAAATGAGCTTCCCAACTCTAAGAGTTGAATTTTGTAAAACTGGATAAAACATGAACTTCCGTTTTTAAGTCATTGGAAATCATTTCAAATATATATAAAACCAAGTTTCTAATGGGTAAAACATGAGCGGAAAGGATAATTTGATATTCCAGGGGGAAAAGAAAACCTATAGGAAAAAGAAACCCAGAGTCAGAGTTGTCCCCACCATCCTTTCTTTTCTTTTTATCTTTTAAATAACACTTTAGATAGAGTATGAACTTCTATAGTTGAACCTAAACAAAGCAGAAAGAGAACAGGAAATCAATGGGAATCACATCTTAATGCAACCTTTTCTAAAATAGTTCAAGAATCCATAGGGGACTCATTCTGTATTGGATTTCTGAAAGGACTGGAGCTTGTAACCCAGTGATTGATGCCTGCCATCAGCAGCACGTCTCTCTCTTTCCTCCCTCGAAGGCTGAGACAAATTTTACCTCATTCAACAGCTCTCAATCATATTCATGAAGTCAAGACTTCAAATGGGGCATGATTACAACTTTAATAGCTATTTCAGGTAGAACTGATTCGCATGATGTGGGATCTTGGCAGCAGTTTAATTACTTTAGGGTAATGATGCGAATCTCGGTGAGGGGCCAATTTTGGCTTTACTGACTATTATGTGCGTTAATTAATATGATTAAATGTGCTGCTTTCCATGCTCTTTTATTCCCCTCTCTCTACTGATATTTGGGGCTTGTCTTCTGAACTGTTGTTGGTCAAAGTTTCTTTCCTCTCATTTTCATTGGTAGAGCAGGATGTATTCTTGAGAACACGAATGCATTTATTTATTGATAAAGAAAGTCTTCTGGAAATCTTTTGCAGAGATGAAGCAAAGGAGGGACTTTCTTGCCTTCTTCATCCTCTTTCTCTTGTCTCCTTCTTCCTCTGCTTGCTTATTGTTTGTTTTTGCTGCATTTCCCACTTTATGTGATTTTATGGCTCTTCAAAATGAATTCACCTTTCTAAACTTTGATGCAATTACTTAAGCCAATAATAACTTATGTTTGTTGATTGTTTACTGTGTACCAGGAATTTCTGTAAGTGCTTTCTTTGTCTTTTTTCATTACATCAAAGTAACAACATTATTCCTGTTTCATGGAAAAAACAGCAAAGTGTGTACAAATTAGGCAACTTGCCTGAGATAACATCCTGGGTAAATGATGGCACCAGCATTTTAATCCAGGTGGTCTGTGACTCCATAGTGGGAACTCTCCCATTGTAATTCCTACTGAAATCTGGTAGTTGTGAAAATAATTTCTCTCTCTCAAAATAACAGTCATTCCCACAATTAGTATTCGGCACATATATATGTTGGAGGTTTATTATATGCCAGAACCACTCTGGAGGCTCAGGGGTACAAGAGAATACTAGACAGAGCCCTTGCTCTCAAGGTAGCCATGCCTTTCTGGAGATCTTTAGTGTAGCATGTCATAACTGCTGTGGAGTGATGTCACACAGAATGTCTTCTAAAATTATAGCAACATGGTCATTCAGAGGGATTTGACATGTGCTGGGAAAATCTCAGTTAATTCTAGCCACTGGATTACTTCCTGCAAAAATGTAAAAAAAAAAATCCAAGGGGTAGGATGTAGATGACAACCTTACTATCATCAAATATTAGCAACAGCCAACTATATCCCATGGTCAGATGAAAAGCCTATGGATTTCGAAATCACATAGACCTGGCTTCAAATTTCTGCTGGGTTCCTTATTAGCTGTGTGACTTTGAGCAATTTACGCAAACTCTCTGAACTTCTGTTTGTTCACCTATACAAGCAGATGAAAAAGATCTCACCTCTTGTAGTTGCTTAGACCAAGAATTTGCCAACTTTTTCTTGAAGGAACAGATAGTAAATATTTTAGTTTTTGCTCGCCTTCCAGGCTGTCACAGCTACTCAGCTCTGCCATTGTAGCATAAAAGCAGCCATGGACAATATGCAAATGAGTAAGTGTGGCACTATTACAATACATTTTATTTACAAAACCAGACAGGCTGGATCTGACCCATGGGGTATAGCTTGCTACCGCTTGGTTTAGAGCATTAAATGGGATATTAAAAGGAAAACGTGTATGAAGGTCTCTGATCTACTGTAGACAATGATTGTTCATTTTCTTTCCTTCCTGCAATTTATTTAATTAAGCTGATAGGACACAAAGGTGGACACAAACACTCTACTTCTCTCTTAAAGTGCTCATGGTCCACTTGAGGTGACAAGACATAGAAAAATATAGGGAACAATACAATTTTGGAATGGAATTGAGTGAATGGAATAATGACCATAAGAAAAATGGTTAATGTCAAGTGAAGGAAGAAGAAAGGATTTCCAGGTAGGAAATCTAAAGGAGGAGGAAAGCTGTAAGTATTTAAAGGAAGCTCAATGAAGCCATTTGTCTGGAGAAGAGAGGGTGTATATAAGAAGAGTGAGTGGCAGTCAAGCTTAGCCACAGCAGTGTAGGGCTGAGTGATGGGTTCAGGAGTTTACGTCTTTACCTGTAGATGTCATTCAATGTGCTACTGGGTTGTTGTTTTTTTAATAACATAGTAAGCACTCATCAGATATTTGTTGGGTGAATAAAGTCATCTGGAAGTGATTTGTGGGATGGTTGGCAAAAAATGGCAGCTGAAAAATCAGAGATTGATGGCAGCTAGCATCAGCCAGAAAGGACAGATCAAAAAGACACTGCACAGGAAGAACGGACATGACCAGTAACCAAACTGCAGGCAAGAGGGAGGTACTATTTAGAGACGATGCTGAGGTTTAAATCTGGCGACCAGAAAAATACTATTGTTATTGATTACCTTAGTCTGTTTGTGCTGCTGTAACAAAATGCTTTAGATTGAGTAATGTATAAACAATGGAGATGTATTTCTCAGAGTTCTGGAGGCTGGAAAGTCCAAGATCAAGGTGCTGGCATGTTTGGTGTCTGGTGAGAGCCTGGTCTTTGCTTACAAGATGACACCTCAAATGCTGTGTCCTCTGGAGGAGACAAATGCTGTGTCCTCATATAGCAGAAGGTATGGGGGAGAAAAAAGGGTCCAGCTAGTTCCCTCTAGCCATTTTATAAGGTACTTATTCCATCCTTCAGGGTGGAGCTCCTATAACCTAACTGCCTCCTAAAGGCCCCATTTCCTGATACTGTTGCATTGGGTCTCAAATTTTGGAGGGTCACAGACACTCAAACCATAGCGGTGATAAAATGAAGGGTGTCACGGAAGTTGCTTTCTGGAGGAAACATTACGAATTTAGTCTCAAGCACTTGAATTTAGCATACCTGAGAACATCCAGGTGAACAAATTTGGTATGATAAGGAGGCTCAAGAAAAAGACTGAACCTGGAAGCAGACAGAGATTTAGACATCAGCCTCATACACAGATGTCTCAGGAGAATGATTGAAGTCTTGATTCTGGCTGAGATTTGTGGACCAAAATGAAGATCTTGTGTTGGGACTGACTCAGAGACAGGGGTTCTCCTTAGAAACCTCAAAGCAGCTCCTAGTTCATCCTAAGTATTAAGGCAATAGAAGTGCTGAGAGATTGATAAGGTCTCATAACATGTTTTAAAATGTAAAAACAAAGATCAGAAAAAGAATTAAATAAACCTTGGGATTCTGATGTCCAGAACTGTCTTCCATACAATCCTAAAGAAAAGACTCAGACCGTGAACTCCTACACTATGTAAATTCAATAAGTACACCTAGTACAGAGTAATCCTATTGAGTTCAATTAATAGAAGACATGGAAGTGTGTCACCAGTAATAATCATAAGACATTCTCAGCACTTTTCCACATGTGGCTAACGCAATCATAACTTAGCAAAGCTACTTTCAGATATACATCTGAATCTCTTGCTCTGTTAAATACAATTTTATGGCACATCTTTTGCAATTTTCAATAGATCTCAACTTGATCTACTTCTCTTGTCTTGCACCTGCCTCAATTTTCTTGCTACTACTGTGAGGGAGGGGTTTTCCGTTGACTAGAAAGAAGTGATTTATGGGGCAAGAGGCAAAAGAAATGGATCCATCTAGAATAGCATTTTTATTATATTTTCTCTAAGTAAAATCAGAAAAGTGTTGCCCAGAGGCATTATGATCTGGCCATGTTAGACTCCAGCTCCTTATTAAATTGGTGAGTTATGGAGAAGGTGTTACCATCCGAGACAGTTTTTGAAGGGGCTTTTCATTTTCCTATTTCCATTTAGCTATTTCTTGAAGCTGATGAAATACGTAGTACTTAGGTTATTGCAGGGTCAAGCAGAACATTCTTTTTAGGGAATACATAGCAGTGAAAGAAGTGTAGGATTTTAAAATCTGGCATCAGAGCTTGCCAAGTTTAAACATCCAAATTTGTATAAAAAGGGAAAACTCTGATCCAGAGAGACTGAATGACTAAAAGACTCAGAGTGTGCTGCAGAACCAGGTCTAGAATCCTGGCTCCCAGTCCATTACTGCAAGTACAACGTTTTAGAAATTCACATTGGCCACAAGCAGATTCCCCTCCCGTTGTAAAAGAGCATTTAGGCCACAACCAGCAGAAACACTAAGCTGCGGATTTCTGTTCCTGACGCATCCACCGTGGTCATCTTCTGACATTTTCCAAGGACTGGGACAGCTTTGGAAAGCCCTCTTAGAGACCAGGTTATTTTAAGGTGGAAAACAGAAATCCTAACAAGCCCGGGCATATGCCTTTTTTTTTTTTTTTAATGGAAAAGCTGAGGGACCCAAGAGCCAACCCTGAAACCTTGATATTTAAAGCAGTTGTCTGTAGACATAATACCCTAGTTTGATCAAAGGGTTGGGCCACACAATCCCAGGGAACAGGAAGGCTGACAAGGGGGAAGGGCTCTTTGTCCAGGAGGCCTGGAATCCGGATGCCCTGGCTGGCGGGTCTGCCGGGGAGGGGCTGAGGCCCAGTCTGTGCCCGCGTTCCTCCCCCTGCCCTTCTGGTCCCCACACCGAGAGATCAGACAGAGCCTGCTCTCTCCCCACACTCAGTATCCGATCGGTTTTCTTCAGGACATTAGTAAAATGCATGTATAGGGTTTGCTTGTATTTTTGTTGCTGTTTAATTCTACAATCAGAAAAGGTAAGCATCCCAGTTTAACTCTATGAGTCTTTCTCCCAGTATGTGGCTTCCTAAACAAATATTTCATCTATCGTTCAGGTCACATTCTTGACCTTGTTGTTTCAGGTGCCTGATAATTCTGGGCTAATGACGGCCTGGCGAGCACGTTGGTTGCCCCACCACCACCTCACCATTCTCCAGTGCGCCCCGCCCTCCCTCCTGTCCCCAGCAGCTTTCCCTGGGCCCATTTTCATACCAGCCCCTTCCCCATTAATTGCTTTTCCCTCGGTAGCCTTTCTTTTCTTTATCAAAGTGCTTACTCTGAAGGCTTCTACTTCAGATTCCTGCCCCCAGTGCCCTTGGCCTGTTCATTATTTAATTTTGCTTTCAGTCCCCTGCCTGTCAATGTCTGCGCCCTGTGATTGTTTTCATTTTTTAAAGTCTCCAAACAAAGATCACAGCCTTGTAGATACGCTTTTAAAATATTATAATGATTTCTGGTGTGCACACACATGTGTGTGCACACAGACATAAATTAGTTAGAAAAATGTGCTTTGGATCCACCTAGGTTCTCTGAAGCACAGAATTTGACTGATAAAAGGGCTTTATGCACTGCCCCCTGGCCCTGCTGACAACACTACCCCTAATGCCTGTCGTCCTGCTTTGTAAGTTGCTGAGATGGGTACTTTTCTCTAGTCAGTCAAACAAATACATAAAGTAACTTCTAGAGTTCTTTGTCATTGTACTAAGCTGGCTGAAGGCATTTTAGAGATCCAATCTAATTGAGGGGCGTGCATTAACATGGAAGGAAGCAACACTATCTGATAGCAACTGACATAGGTCTAGTCATGCAGTAAAGCATTCAAAATAATCCGGAGAAAGGATAACAGATCGAGCCTTTGGGGATGAGTGATATCTGGAGTCAGGAAAGTTCTTCTGATTTTTCTTTTTGACCCCTAAATATCAGATGTGTTCAACATTATTATGGACTGAGTTCTATTCGCCCAAAAAGTGTATGTTGAATCCCTAACCCCCAGTGTCTCAGAATGTGACTGTATTTTGAGACAGGGTCTTTAAAGAGGTAATTAAGTTAAAATGAGTTCACTGGGATGAGCCCTAATCTGATCTCTGGTGTCCTTGTAAGAAGAGATTTGGACAGACCTGCAAGGAGGGAAAGGTATGTGTGGCACAGGGAGCAGAAGGCCATCCTCAAGCTAAAAAGAGTGGTCTTAGAAGAAGCCAACCCTGGCAGCATTTTGAGTTGGGACTTGCAGCCTCTGGAACTATGAGAGAAGAAACTCCTGTTGTTTAAGCACCCACTGTGTGGTACCTTGTTATGGAAGCCCTGGCAAAATAATGCAAACATTGGTATTTCAAGACGGTGTTAGTTCTAGATGAACAATGAAATTAATCACAGAGCAATTTCCGGGCAGGAAGTGGCTTTTCTGCCCCTGTTTGGGTTTCCAGACACTTAATTCTTATTTGTGAACAAGTAGTAGATATTCAGCATGTGTTTATTGGGCACTTCCTTCATGCCACACACCGCACTAGGCCAAGGAACAGAGATTCAGAAGCCTATGGCTGTATCTGGAGTCTAGATGAGTTGAGCTTCTCAAACTGGCAGTAGATGCATGCTGATGACGGTCCCCAAGGTAATCTTCCTAGGACCTAATGGCCACATTGTAATAAGACTTTTCTTCTTTAGTTACTAATTTGATTCCTAAAGTATTAGGTACATATAAAATAACCTTTTTGTGTAGATCAAAACGTTGAATTAAATGCAATATGGAACAGAATAAGATTAGATTGCATTCCGGAACAGAAAAAAGACATTAATGAAAAAACTGAGTAAATCCAAATGAAGTAGTTCAGCTAATAATAATGTGCCAATGTGAATATCTTAGTTTTTCTACATGTATCTGGGTTATTTCTAATGTGTCCCCTAAAGTTTGAGGTGTCTCCTAAAGTTCATGTGTTGGAAACATAATCCCCAGTGCAATGATGTTAGGAGATGAGTGATTAGGTCATGAGGGCTCTGACATCATGAATAGATTAATTTCATTACATGGAAGTGGGTCTGTTTGGTGAGAGTGGGTTTGCTAGAAAAGTGAGTTCAGGCCAGGCATGGTGTTTCACATCTATAATCCCAGCATTTTGGGAGTCTGAGGCGGGAGGATTGCTTGGGGCCAGGAGTTCCAGATCAGCCTGGATGACATAGTGAGACCCTGTCTCTACAAAGAACAACAACAAAAAAATTAGCCAGGTATGGTGTGGCGTGGTGGCTCATGCCTGTAATCCCAGCACTTTGGGAGGCCAAGGCAGGCAGATTACAAGGTCAGGAGATCAAGACCATCCTGGCTAACACGGCGAAACCCAGTCTCTACTGAAAATACAAAAAATTAGCCGGGTGTGGTGGTTGGGTGCCTGTAGTCCCAGCTACTTGGGAGGCTGAGGCAGGAGAATGGTGTGAACTCGGGAGGCAGAGCTTGCAGTGAGCAGAGATTGCACCACTGCACTTCAACCTGGGCGACAGAGTGAGACTCCGTCTCAAAAAACACAAAAACAAAAGCAAACAAACAAAAATTAGGCAGGTACACACCTACAGTCCTAGCTACTTGGGAGGCTGAGGTGGGAGGATTGCAAGAGCTCAGGAGTTTGAAGCTGCAGTGAGACATGACTGAACCACCATACTCCAACCTGGGCAACAGAGAAAAACCCTGCCTCGAAACAAACAAACAACAACAACAACAAAACTGAGTTCAGACCCCTCCTGCTCTTGCACTCTGACTCTCATGCTCTCTTGCCCTTCTACCTTCAGCCATGTGATGACACTGCATGAAAGCCCTCACCAGATGCTGGCCCCATGTCTTAGACTTTCCATCCTTCACAACCATTAACAAAATAGACTTCTATTGTTTATCAATTATCCAGCTTCATGTGTTCTTTTATAGCAATACAAAATGAACTAAGACCATTGTATAACATGCTAACATTAGGGGAAATGAGGTAAAAGATGTATAGGAATTCTCTCTATAATTTTGGCAAATTTTCTATGAATTCCAAACATCTAAAATTATTCCAAAATTAAAAGTTTATTTTAAAAATGTTTGTATATTGGTGATTTTACATGGCTTAACCTAATAGGTAAAACCCGGATATTTAAATATAAAGCTGCCTGATGCAACATTTCTATGATACAGTAGTAGGATTTATGTTTGAAATTTAAGTATGTTTTAATTATAGATGTTTTTAGATAATTGATAGGCTTTTGTGCCTTGGCAGCCCAGCTCCTGGACCCCTAGCCAGTTATATGTACAAGTAAGAACTAACTGAACTTCCAAAGACAAAGGACGCTGTAGTCATTACTGAGGGACAGCTTGGGCTCAGACTAACTAATGGAACTTCTTTCACTTCTTTGACTAGGCAAGGATAAGTTGGGGACTCTGTGCTGATGGAATGACTGATTCCTTCTGTTCTTGGGAGTCAGTGGACACCCAACACAGCCTCATTCAAGGAGAACTGGTCACTTGCAACTCGTTTCTTCAGCAGAGGATCCTTCCTTCCTTCCCCACTGGGTCATGTAAGAACAGAAGGATTGTACCATATCAGTTTTGAGAGATTCCACATTCTCATTTGGAGGAAAAAGAATCTGCTTCCAGTTTTACCCCTGGAACTAGAAAATTAATCTTTAATCAGACCAATACCATTTAAGAGACTTGTTTTGTTTGGCTGACAAGTATTTGAGATTTTGAAGAATTATTTGCCACCCTTCTAAATTGGGAAGTTTCACAAAAATACCTGGATATATGACTTCTCTTAAACAATCAGAAGTTCCAGCAACAGTTCTAAGTATATTCCATCATAGAAAAGATTGATTAGAGCTGAACAGCTGTTGTGCCCTTTCAAAGGGTCATATGCTCTGTGTTTGCTCATAGTCTCCACACAGCCCTCTCCACTCACTCATCCAGCCACTTTCAGCATTTGAGTTTACAACCCCTAGTCTAGATCAGTGTTTTTCAAACTACAGGTCATCCCACTGTGGGAGTCATTAAATCAGTGTCTTGGATAACCAGTATGATATGGTTTGGCTCTGTGTCCCCACCCAAATCTCATCTTATAGTTCCCATAGTTCCCACGTGTTGTGAAAGGGACAGAATGATATGGTTTGGCTGTGTCCCTAACCAAATCTCATCTTGTAGTTCCCATAATTCCCATATATTGTGGGAGACACCTGGTGGGAGATGGTTGAATCATGGGGGTGGGTCTTTCCCATGCTGTTCTAGTGATAGTGAACGGGTCTCATGAGAGCTGATGACTTTTAAAATGGGAGTTTCTCCTCACAAGCCCTCTTTTTGCCTGCTGCCATCCACGTAAGATGTGACTTGCTCCTCCTTGCTGTCTACCATGATTGTGAGGCCTCCCCAGCCACATGAAACTGTGAGCTCTCCATTAAACCTCTATTGTTTGTAAATTGCCCAGTCTCAGGTATGTCTTTATCAGCAGCATGAAAACAAACTAATACAGTAAATTGGTACCACTAGAGTCAGGCACTGCTGAAAAGATACCCCAAAATGTGGAAGCAACTTTGAAAGGTAACAGGCAGAGGTTGGAACAGTTTGGAGGGCTCAGAAGAAGATGGGAAAAGGCAGGAAAGTTTGGAACTCCCTAGAGACTTGTTGAATGACTTTGACCAAAATGCTGATAATAATATAGACAATGAAATCCAAGCTGAGGTGGTCTCAGGTGGAGATGAAGAGCTTGTTGGGAACTGGAGCAAAGGTGACTCTTGCTATGTTTTAGCAAAGAGACTGGCAGCATTTCATCCCTGCCGAAGAGATTTGTGGAACTTTGAAATTGAGAGAGATGATTTAGGGTACATGGCAGAAGAAATTTCTAAGCAGCAAAGCATTCAATAGGTGACTTGGGTGCCATTAAAGGCATTCAGTTTTATAAGGGAAGCAGAGTGTAAAAGTAGAAAAGAAAATCCCATTTTCCGAGGAGAAATTCAAGCCGGCTGCAGAAATTTGCGTAAGTAATGAGGAGCCAAATGTTAATCCAGAAGACAATGGGGAAATGTCTCCATGGCATGTCAGAGGTCTTCACAGCAGCCTCTCCCATCACAGCCTGGAGGTCCAGGAGAAAAATGTGGTTTCCTGGGTTGGGCCCAGGGTCCTTGTGCTGTGTGTGGTCTAGGGACTTAGTTCCCTGCATCCCAGCCTCTCCAGCTGTGGCTGAAAGGGACCAATGTAGAGCTCAGGTCACGGCTTCAGTGGGTGCCCCAAGCCTTGGCAGCTTCCATGTGGTGCTGAGCCTGGGAGTGCACAGAAGTCAAGAACTGGGGTTTGGGAACCTCCACCTAGATGTCAGAGGATGTATGGAAATGCCTGGATGTCCAGGAGAAGTTTGCTACCGGGGTGTGGGGGCGGGGGGGCTTTCATGGAGAACTTCTGCTAGGGCAGTACAGAAGGGAAATGTGGAGTTGGAGTCCCTATTGGGGCACCACCTAGTGGGGCTGTGAAAAGAGGGCCACCATTCTCCAGACCCCAGAATGGTAGATCCACTGACGGGTTTTACTCTGTGCCTGGAAAAGCCACAGACACTCAACGCCAGCCTGTGAAGGTAGCAGGAGGGAGGCTGTACCCTGCAAAGCCACAGGGGCGGGGCTGCCCAAGACCATGGGAACCCACTTCTTGCATCAGGATGACCTGAATGTGAGACATGGAGTCAAAGGAGACCATATTGGAGCTTAAAGATTTGACTGCCCTGCTGGATTTCAGACTTGCATGGGGTCTGTAGCCCCTTTGTTTTGGCCAATTTCTCCCGTTTGGAATGGCTGTATTTACTCAGTGACTGTACCCCCATTATATCTAGGAAGAAACTAATTTGCTTTTGATTTTACAGGCTCATAGATGGAAGGGACTTGCCTTGTCTTGGATGAGACTTTGGACAGTGGACTTCTGAGTTAATGATGAAATCAGCTGAGACTCTGGGGGACTGTTGGGAAGGCATGATTTGTTTTGAAATGTGAAGATTTGAGATTTGGGAGGGGCCAGGGGCACAATGATATGGTTTGGCTCTGTGTCCTCACCCAAATCTCATCTTGTAGCTCCCATAATTCCCGTATATTGTGGGAGAGACCTGGTGGGAGATGGTTGAATCATGGGGGCGGGTTTTTCCTGTGCTGTTCTAGTGATAGTGAATGTGTCTCACGAGATCTGATCGTTTAAAAAACAGGAGTTTCTCTGCATAAACACTCTTTTTGCCTGCTGCCATCCACATAAGATGTGACTTGCTCCTCCTGTCCTTCCGCCATGATTGTGAGGCTTCCCCAGCCATGTGGAACCGTGAGTTCTCCATTAAACCTCTATTGTTTGAAAATTGCCCAGTCTCAGATATGTCTTTATCAGCAGCATGAAAACAGACTAATACACAATAGTACAAGGAGGAAAAGAAGGAGAAAGAAGTGAAGAAAGAAGAGGAAGAGGAGGAAATAGAAAATATCAGAATATTTACATGTGGTAAGGACTACTGTTACTTTGTGAAACCTTTGTTTCAGTTGTGTTTATGTGTGCTCATACTGGGTTACCATATAAATTAAGTTTCTTTCTATGAGTTGCAATAAAATAAATTTGAAAGCCAAGACTAATAAAAATTTAAATAATCCAACCTCTTGTTAATCATTTAGTTTGACGTCTTTGCTTACTGTTTTTGTTTTGTTTCTCTTTAAATTACCTGAGAGGGTAGGTGTTTGTTGTATGGAATTCACACATGCATGATGTGGATCTCCATGAATGCCCATAGAAGCTTTTTGGTGTTTCTCAGACCTTATGATTCATCCAATTACCAAGTTGTATAGTTATCCTTTGGTAAGTTAGATCATATTAAATAATAATCAGATGTATTTACATGGGTTATTTAGGGCAACTAATAGTCTAAAATAGACCAGCACTGTCTCATAGAACTTTCTATGATGATGGAAACATTCTATATCTGCACATTCAATATGGTAACTTCAAGCCACATGCAGCTCTTTAGTACTTGAAATGTACCTAATGTGACAGAGGACCTATATTGTAAATTTAAATTTCAATTAGTTAAACTTTAAGTAGCTGTACATAAGCAGTGGCTACCATGTTGGATAGCATAACTCTAAATTCTAGAATTAGTATTTTGAGAACCAGATGGCTATATTTCTTGTTTTTCGGACTAGACAGTCAATTGGTCTGATATAATTATTTTATTCAGGCATCACTCACTGAAGAGTGAGAAGAGCTAACATTCCATTGGCTGGGCACAGCTTACTTTTCTTGGTCCAGGGTATTACTAGAGACAAATGACCCAGCTTCTAAATGTAGAATTTGTAAGTTCTTATCCCCATTGATTTCTGGTTTTTCATATTGAAAATTGCTTGAAGCAAATTATGTGTTTGAACGATATGGATTAAAACTATAATTATTATTTGATAATTATAATAGTAACTATAATAACAATAATATGGATCTGTGTCCTCACCCAATCTCATGTTGAAATGTAATCCCAGGTGCTGGAGGTAGAGTCTGTGGGAGGTGATTGGATCATGGGAGCAGAGTTCTCATGAATGGTTTAGCACCATCCCCTCTTGGTACTGTATAGTGAGTGAGTTCTCATGAGACCTGGTTGTTTGAAAGTATGTAGCACCTTCCCCCTTGTTATCTTCCTCCTGCTCCCAGTCATGTGAAGTGCTGGCTCCTGCTTTGCCTTCTACCATGATTGTTTCCTGAGGCCTCCCCGGAAGCAGAGGATGTGCTGCCAGGCTTTCTGTACAGCCTGCAAAACTGTGAGTCAATTACACCCCTTTATAAATTACCCTGTCTCAGGTATTTCTTTATGGAAGTGCAAGAAGAGACTAACACTAGAAATAATAAAAGTAATGAAAATAGTAGCAAGAATAGCAGACACTTAGTAAGTGCTTACTATGTACCCGACACTGTGATAAGCCCTTTGTATACCTTATTCCACTTATTCTTCACCATAATCCTATGAGATAAGAGAGATATTATCCTATATGAGGAAATTCTTGTTTGTAAAGTAAGTAACTTACAAAATCACTCAGGTAGTGACTGAATGAGCCAGAATATGAATTCCATTCTGTCTGGCTATAAGTCCCTTATGGTAACCACTATGGTGTTCCTACAGGGTGCAAATCAGTTAGTTTTTCCATCAATCCATTGTTTCCTTGATAAAAACATGTCCAAGATGAATTACTAGTGGCTGTGCTAGGACTAGGGCCTGGGTCCTGTGATTCTGATGTGGGTACTCCCCACTGCCACACTCTTATTATAAATTTATCATTAATGCTCTTTCGGCCACATTTGTGGAAGCATGTGCTGGTGGGCTTCATTGGAACCTAGGCATTTTTTACTCTGGGGGGGGGGTCCTTCCTCCATAATATCAAAAATTCTATCTTCCTTTGTTGATATAAAGGCAAACATTCTGATCTTCTATATTAAACCCTTTTATTCTACCCCAAAGTTCAATTTTTTCTTTTGGTTTTGGAAGAAATTGAAACATTTTCATGGGCTCTGTGAAATAATCCCCCCTCCACCAAAGATAACCACATCTTAATCCCCATGAACATGGTAACTTCTATGGTCAAAGGGACTTGGCAGATGTGATTCTATTAAGAATCTTGACCTCAGAGAGTTGTCTTGTATTATTCCAGTGGGCCCAGTAGAATCACAAGGGTCCTCAAGGAGAGTCAGAGAAGGAGATATGATGGCAGAAGCCAGAGTCAGAGTGTGGCCTGAGCAAGACTCCATTGACAATTGCTTACTCTGAAGACGGAAAGAGCCACGAGCCAAGGACTGCAGGCAGCACAGTGCCTGGCATCATCAATCGGTAAGGAAAGAAAGAAAGTAATCAGGGGAATTCTCTTCACATTTCCAAGGAAATGCAGGATTAAAAGTGGCCATGAAAGAGACTTAAATTCAAAATTGAGTAGCCGCATGTATTGTCAGGGTTGTCTAGAGGGACAGAACTGATAGGATAGATGTATATATGAAGGGGAACTTATTAAGGAGAATTGACTCACACGATCACAAGGTAAAGTCCCAAGACAGGTCTTCTGCAAACTGAGGAGCAAGGAAGCCAGTGGTAGATCCGTTCAAGTCTCAAAACCTCAAAAGTAGGGAAGCTGATAGTGCACCTTTCAGCCTGTGGCCAAAGGCCCAGGAGCCCCTGGCAAGCCACTGGTGTACATCCAATAGTCCAAAAGATGAAGAACTTGGAGTCTGATGTTCAAGGGCAGGAAGTATCCAGGGCATGAGAAAGATGAAGCCCAGAAGACTCAGAAAGTCTGCTTTTCCATCTTCTGCCTGCTTTATTCCAACCACATTGGCAGCTGATTAGCTGGTGCCCACCCAGATTGAGCGTGGATCTGCCTCTCCCAGTCCACTGACTTTGGCAACACTCACAGATACACCCAGGAACAATACTTTGCATCCTTTAATCCAATCACATTGACATTCAATATTAACCATCACTCTCCATCGCTGTCTAGGAGCCCATTCCCCTCCCTGCCCCAAATACCTAGTAACAAGAAATTTTCAGTTGAAACCATTTGCTTTCCCTAGGCTTCGGGATTCTGCTCTGCAGAAGCTACATTTGGAAGAGGATGAGCAGCATCTGGAGAAGGTGCCCTGAACGAGAAGAGAAATGGGAACTCAGAGTAGAGAAAAACTGAAAAGGAGTAACAAAAATGAGCCTGGAAATACCAAGAAAGGGGGGAATTTTTATTTATTTATTTTATTTATTTATTTTGAGACGGAGTTTCACTCTTGTTGCCCAGGCTGGAGTGTAATGGCACAATCTCCGCCTCCCGGGTTCAAGCAATTTTCCTGCCTCATCCTCCCAAGTAGCTGGGATTACAGGCATGCGCCACCATGCCCAGCTAATTTTGTCTTTTTAGTAGAGACAGCGTTTCTCCATGTTAGTCAGGCGGTCTTGAACTCCCGACCTCAGGTGATCCACCCACCTCGGCCTCCCAAAGTGCTGGGATTAGAGGCGTGAGCCAACGCACCAGACCAAAGCGGGGAATTTTTCAAAAGAGAGAAATTACAAAAGTGAAAAGAGACATTGACAGAAGAGAAGTTGGAAGTAAGTAAGCAATTTGCAATTTTGAAGGGACCCAGGAAGAAAGGCAGGCCAAGTAGAGAAACAAAAAGCAAAACCAACGGTGGGCCTAAAAGTAAACTTCCTTTCTCTTTGTAACTGACGTTGGGTGCAGAGCTGAACTCTACAGTCCAGAGGCCATCTAAGGCCATTAATCCAAGCCCTGCACTGCTGCCATGGCCGTGGGAGTGACACGCACGGGACAATGGCAGAATGCAGCCTGAGAAATGAGGGGTTCCTGTCTCAGCAAGGGCTGCATTTTCTCTGCTCTTTTTTCACAAAGCTGCTACTCACATCAAAGTGACTCCCGGTGACCCATGATGCTCACAGCCTAAACTCAGAGCCCTCCCTCCCATCTCAGTCTCAGGCCTTTTTTGCAGTTGTTTCAACCGCTTATCTTTAAGGACTAGGTCTTATGCCCAAATTTGTAGATAATTTCTATGTTTATTAGAGTGTGCATTATTTTCTGGTTTCATGCGTATAGCCAGTTGGCTCCAGTTGACATTTTCACCTCTTAATATCGCATACTAAAGCACTTGAAAAAGAAAAAAAGGAGAAATTATTTTTTTAAATGTATATGCACACAAACATATATATGTAAACACTGAATATTAATATATTGAATATAAAGATATTAGTAGGCATACTTACATACACACATGCATACCTGTATACGCACATAAGGCTTCTGTATTCAAATTTCTAGGAAATAATAACAAAGCATTGGAGGGTGCTTTTTAATAAGTCCAGATTCCCTCTTTCATTTCCATTTTTATTTTTTTAAAGAGTACATCTCACAAAAGATGCATTTCTGAGCTCTCTAACTGATTAACAAGGACCGCTCTTAGGTGAACCCTTCTCTCGGTTTTTACTTTCAGTTGACTTTTGCATATATAGTCACTTTTTTTCTGCAGGCTTTATCCAAAGAATTTTTTCAAAACAATTTTTCCCCATGCAGTTTTTCATTGTTCTAACCCCAAATTGTGTTTAGTACATTGATATGCTCAGGGGATAGGTTTTTTGGCTTACACGGTTTTCTCTTCCTGGGCTGACACTGGGTGGTCTCTCAGCCATGTCTGGTTTTTAGGTATCACCAACAGCTCTGTTTTACGTTTTTCACACAGTTTCCTTTTCCATCCTAGTTTAGGGATGGAGATATTTTCCTTGCTGTTTCTTTTTCAGTGGCTTGTTATTTTTCATGGGGGAGGGCATTTAAACGCTGTCACCCAAGGTATCAAATCTGTGCATAGATGAGCACACAAGTGATGTGCGCTCTTCTTCAATGAGCACACATCATGTGCTTCTTCAATCTTAAGAAGATTGTGATGTGACTTCTTCAATCTTATTTTAAAAATTAATTTCTATTTTTCCCTGCCCCGAAGTTGGAAGACAGAAGTGTTGACATGCTTTAATCTTTACTTAGACAATTTCTTTAACAAGTACTTACACTGTGCTTGTCATGTATCAGGTACTAGTGCTCAGTGATTTCCAAATTTTCACTGTATCCACAGAGCAACCCTCTGAGGATGGTGCTAGAACTCTTCATATTTTGTAGATGAGGAAATGGTGGCATAGAGAGGTAAGTAACTAGCACAAAGCCACACATCTGGTAGGTGGGGCTGGGGGGTGGGGGCAAGGATTCAAATCTAGACAATCAGGTTCGTATCCAAGCTGTTAATCAATACATTAGAAAAAATAACGGGGCACTGATTTCCCACTTTAAGACTTCCTTAATGGGTCATTTCCATCTTGCCAGGATCGACGCTGATTTTGTTTCTGTTCACATCAGATTCAGATTGCTTTTTTTTTTTTTTCCTCAAAGTATTATATTAGCAGTACTTCAACTCATAGGAAATAAGTCTTATTAACCTGCCTAGGTATTGTATTTGGATCTTTCCCTGTTTTAGGCAGTCAGATGGGCTGAGTTCACGGTTCTGGGAAGTCTGATGGCATCTGCACCTCTTTTCACCAAGTTATTCCCATCACCTCCCTCTGGTAGCATTTCAAGAGTTTTTTCGTCAACATGTAAGGGTTGATTTATGTTTTGAGAGCCACACCTTTTTCAACAAAACACACACAGATGCCATACAGAAATAGAAAATGACCTTTACCCATGAAAAGAATTTTGATGAATTGCAGGAAGTAATATACTGTGCAAGGAAAATAGTCTTTTGATCTTTTTTTTTTTTTTTTAATGTAAATCACTTCCCATGAAGAACACTCTGAGTCTAATGAGGTTCTTTAAGTGGAGAGTACAAAGACCACCAGAGTATTGGAGAAGAAATCCACTGTGTTGGTGTCTGATCTACTCCTACTAATGGAATGTATATACTGGGGAGGGAGGAGGAAGTTGGGGGCTGTTAGAGGGAATGACCAAAAGCATTTGGAGTATTCCGTCAATATTTCTTGGTTATTGAACATGGGGGCTGGACTCTCTATAGCAATGTTTTCAAACTATGAACTGGGACTCATTAGTGGACTCTGAGACCATTGTTGAAAGAAATAGGAAAATTTAAAATACAGAGGTGAATAATAAACATCAGAGTGTATGACACAGCATAAGGATAGACAGTGTTTTGTGAAATTTTTCTAAAGACATGTGTACACAGAATGTCCATACTAAGTTGCAATGTAAAATGTTCTTCTTAGTGTGTATCATGTTCAAAAAAAGCTTTAAAAACACTACTAAATAGAACCAACCACAGGCATTCTTTCTGCCTTCTGAGAACTTAAACTGTAAGGCAAAAATGACAATTCTTAAGGTTTTTTAAATGTTAGGGAAATTTTATCCAGGTGATTTGGAGAGTAGGAGTGAGGAGGTTGTCTCAGGAGTGCCAGGAGGGGGCTATTGCAATAGGAACAAATGACTCTACACTTTTTGTTAATGAAGGTGAATTTTTGAGATAAAGTCAAAAAACCCTAAAGGCAAAAGTCAGAGTCTGGTAGATATGAAGCGGTGGTGGTTCCAACTTCATGGGCTGGGAGGAGAGGCCCAGGCATTTTAAATGATCCATTCAAAGTATGCTTTTGCCCACTACAATTTGGGAACCACTGACACAGGGCTTTTTTTTTTTTTTACCAGATTAATTCCTACCATGTGTGCAAATGTGAATGTCTTCTGTTTTATTCAGTACAACATAACATTGATCCTAATTCTTCTTCTTCTCCTTCTTCTTCTTCTTCTTCTTCTTCTTCTTCTTCTTCTTCTTCTTCTTCTTCTTCTTCTTCTTCTTCTTCTTCTTCTTCTTCTCCTTCTTCTCCTTCTCCTTCTCCTTCTCCTTCTCCTTCTTCTCCTTCTCCTTCTCCTTCTCCTTCTTCTTCCTCTTCTTCTTCTTTTTTTAGTAAAGAGATAGAGCCTCACTAGGTTCAATCGATCCTCCTGCCTTGGTCTTCCAAAGTCCTGGGATTACAGGCATGCACCACTGTGCTTGGCCACATTGATTACAATTGATGCTTTCAGATAAAGGTTTATTTTACAGTTATCATGATATAGCTCCAGTAAGAAGGACATAAGATTTTTATACTTCTCAAAAGGGAAGGCTGATCCAGTGGAAGCCCTCCATCCACCTGAGTAAACAGAAACTCATAGAGGCTAAAAAAGTTGTCTAGGGTCACACATCTGAGGCAAGAAGGCAGCTGTCCCCACCCCTGTCCTGGGCCCTTTCTCCCATGGATCTTCTCCCGTAACACACTGAGGCATGAAGCGTTTGGTCTTGACTGCAGGAGGGACTGATAGAGTTGTACACAGGGACTTTGGTTCTCTGTTTGTGAGTCTATTCCCAGCTCTTAGGGACATTTTTACTTCTTTTGTCAGATGGGACACAGCCACACTTTCTAGGGGACTCTAGCACAAGTTTCAAGAGGTAGCTAGCCAGGAAAGTACTGACTACCCCCAGGCTTGGGCTCCTGCCAGCTGTCTCCCGCGCTTGTCTGACCCTATTACGGGTGCTGAATCCTTTGAAGCCAAACTGACTTTTTAAACGCTGACTTCCCGAAGTGAGGAATAATTATTTTCATATGTGAACCTGGAGAAATGTAGATAATGATGGCAATGAACAAATGCAGGTTAAAAAACAAAATTTTCTCACTGCCAAAAGAATTCTTTCAGGATTCTCTCATATTTTCCATGCATTCACACAGCAAAAGAACTTAAGGCAAGGCAAGTTAACTAAGCTAGAAGAAACAACACTTAAGATTTACTAAAATACAATGTCGATCCCAAATCTGGTAATATGCAATACCTAAGAGTACTGAGCTTTCCTCTCAGGCCTCCTGGAATCTACGTTATGACCTTATAAGTTGAAGACGTTGTGTGTGTGTGTGTGTGTGTGTGTGTGTGTGTGTGTATTATCTTTTACTGGGCTCAGAGATGTCTATTTAATGATTGTACCTACACAAATGATACAGATATCTGTACTTATCTGATTAATTTAGAATTGTCCAGCAATTCAAGACAAATGTTTCTCTAAGATCTGATTTGCCTCAACTGACTTTGGTCAAATAAACACAATCACTATCAGTTCTCCCTTGTATAATGTGACATATGGATAGAGCTAGAAGTTATCCTATCCACATATATCCGAACAGGATATTATCTGGAAAGTTATTTGTTGCTTCAGTTTAGATTTGCTCCACTTGGTTTTGTTCTGCTCACCCTATGGGGTACCCATAGTTGTAGACTGTAAGTAATAAGATTTATTTTTCTATAGCTTTTCCCTGTAGTGAAGGACTCTAACTGAAATCCACTTTTCTTCTATCCTAATAACTTTATATGTCACTCCTTACTTTGCAACACACACACACACACACACACACACACGTACTAAGTTCAAGGTACTTCAGTGAGTCTGTGGTTGAAACAGGTTTCGATTCCCAAGATTTAGTCATAGAGCTTTTCAGGCAACTTATTATAATATCTATAGTAGTTGCAAGAAATGCCTCAAGGAGGAGACAGGTCACATAAAGGAGTAGAGAAAGCAGGAGGAGAAAGCAGTGAATAGCGGGGCCACAGGGTCTGACAGCAAAGTTGTCCGATTGAACTCTCTGTGATGATGGGCTTGGTCTAGACCTGTGCATCCAGTGTGGTAGACACTAATTACATGTAACTATTGAATGCTTGAAGTGTGGCTACTGTAACGGAGGAACTGGATTTTAAATTTAATTTTAATTTAAAGAGCCAGCTGTGCTACTGGCTCTCCCATGGGATAGCTTGGGAGAGAAGTTGTGCTCTTTGGCTCCAGCCTACTGTTGCCATGTATGAGTGCTGGCTCAGAGGTGCCAGGTCTTCTGATTTTTCTAGAGAAATTGGAAATCCCAATTTTTGTGGGAACTTCATAATTTTTTAAATATCAGACCAGTAAAATCTGACATGACCGTGGTTCAGTTTTGGTTGACAGGCATCGCTAATCAGTGTAGGTCCATTCTCCTCACCCCATCGCCTCTTGTTTCCTGTTCCTTATCCCCTACCAGGAGAACATATTCTCCATCTATCTTCATCGGCCATTTGCAACTTGGCCCCTTGGCTGCTGCTCCTCCGCTGTCACACACCACACTCTATTGTCAACATTGCTGACTCGTTTCCTGCCCTCTCATCATCCTTCCCACCTCCGCTATCCCAGGGAAGCAATTCCAGTTTCTCCAACTGTGTTCCCAGAATCAAGCACAGTACCCAGTGAAGGGTGAGGAAAGGCCACATGAGAACAACGTGGAGACAAAAGGGCAGGGAGAAGGCAGAGTGGGGGTGGGGAGGACTCTTGCCCCTTGGCTAATTCCTCCTCTTCCTTCAGACTCAAAGAATGCTTTCTCAGAGAGCTCTTCCTTGTCCCTGAACTAAATTTTTGTACTTTTATTATTCTCCCAGAAAATCTTATTTTTTTTCTATCATAACACATAACAATTGGTAATTACAAGTTTATTGGGTTCCCGTCTTGCTTATTGTCTGTTTCTCCAACTGAATTATAAACTTCAAGGGGGCAGGAGTCTGTTCTGTGCTCCATTCAAAAGCCCAAACAATGCTTGTAGGCGCTCAGTACATATTTATTAAACAAATGAATGAATGGTGATGTAAGCCTAGTAATTCCTATGGGCTGTGATTGTACATCCCTGCTCTAAGCAGAAGTTTTGATCACACCACTCACCCTTTCCCCCATCTCCTACCGGAGTGTTCCTACTGCTGTCAGGGAACTTCCATGCCAGGTCAGAGTGACAGCTCTGATTGGTATTCCTGGGGACACCTGCCAACTGATATAAAAATAAAGTGTTTACTGGTTGACATAGGGTCTGAAAAAATGAGACCATAACCCCATATAGATGGAGATGGTTTTATCTCAATAATTCATTTTTTAATGAATTAATAATTATAATAGCCCTCATTTTTTGAGCCAAGTACATGATGTTACCCTGTCTTTATGGAGCATGTACCATGTGCCCAACATTTAAAATTACTTCATGTATTATTTCATGTAAGCTTTGCAAAAACCCAAAGAGCTATAGCTGTCACGTGACGGCTAAAACTGAGCTCAGATAAGTTGCATCTTTTGCTCAAGGTCACACAAATGGTAAGTGGTCATGCAAGATCAAGGCTCTCTGTCGGCCCTCAAAACCCACTGATACATTTCCTGCCATCCATTCTCAAATCTGCCCTGAGGAGGAGGAAGAGGTACACTCATTCCTAGGTGGGAGGGATGAGCAGTTCTCCCCTTTGTGGAGGTGAAAGAGGGTAGAGGTAAGAAAATGAATATAGGTTAATTTCCTACTTTGTGCCAGGCACATGTGACACTCATAGTCAGGAATTATAGTCTGTCTTTTTTTTAGGGGAGGAAAAAAAGCCCCACAGGAATCAAATGACTATTTCTAAGGAGCAGATCCAGGCCTTCCTACATTCCCCTTTCACATTTGGATTTACCCTAATGTGAATCCCTGTGCCTAGCTCAGGTCTCAGACACTTGAGGGACAGTCCGGGCCTGAACCTTCTAGTCCCTGCATGCTTCCTTTGATAGGGGCACCCTGCAGCAATGTGGCTGGGTATTGAACTCTGCTTAGCAAAGTGACCAAAATATATTACAGTTCCTACTCCATCTCTTAATTCTAGAGTAAATTCTTTGTTGTATCTCAAGGAAAGTTGCTACTATCCAAACATGTCCCAAAATATACAACTTTGGTAATGCTTTTGTTTCTCATAAACCATGGAGGTGAGACAAGTACTATTAGTTACAGGGGAGAAATCCTATTTGCTTTGCACGTGTTATGTCCCTTAAAGTATGGACATTTTATATTTCCTCTCTTTCTCTTTCCTCCCTCCCTCCTTTCCTTCTTGCCTCCTTTCTTTCCTCCCTTCTTCCCCTCCTTTCATCCTTCCTCTTTGTCTTTTTTTTAAAAAAGATATTATTAAAAGTTAGATATTGTTTGCAGAATATTTAACTTTGAACTGTCTTGACCTATTGAAAATAGTTATTGTTAAATTACTGATTTTACTATGTACTGTTAGAACTTTTGAGCCAAAAGAGCTCACCAGAAACCCAGAGACTTGAGATTCTAGATGGACTTCTTTCTTTCTCTTTCTTTCTTTCTTTCTTTCTTTCTTCTTTCTTTCTTTCTTTTCTTTCTTTCTTTCTTTCTTTCTGACTAGGTCTCTGCTGTCTAGGCTAAGAAGTGCAGTGGCCGGTCTTATCTCACAGCCTCCACCTCCCTGGGTTCAAGCAATTCTCCTGCCTCAGCTTCCCAATTGGCTGGGATTGCAAGTGCCCTCCACCATGTCCAGCTAATTTTTGTATTTTTATTAGAAACGGGGTTTCACCATATTGGCCAGGCTGGTCTTGAACTCCTGACCTCGTGATCCATCCCCCTCAGCCTCCCGAAGCGCTGGGATTACAGGTGCGAGGCACTGCGCATGGCCACACTTATTTCTTAATAAGGCCACTTGGCCTGCAGTCTAAGGTGGAGTTCTGAATGTGTCCCAGAATCATTCCAAAGAGTTTCTTCTCAATAATTTAACTTTTCAATGTTTCTGCAGAAAGTTCAGATGGGATATCTTATCTTTCTGCTCAAATATTTCACTGTGATTTCAGAGGGAACTCAAATCATGCAAGAGAAACAGCAGGAAGAACAGATCACCCAGATCTGTTAGTCTCAAGCTATTCCCACTATACCTTGTCCCCAACCCCCCATCTATCTCCCAAGCTTGATTTCTTTGTTGTGTTTCATCCAAGAGACAGATAATCAGCTGGTGAGCTTTCAGTCCTTTAGGTTTAACCTGGAAGCAAGGGACTACCTGCCCCTGAATTGGCAGCCAGCAAGAGAGATGAAAAGGGAAATAATGTCTATTTTATAAAACATTCACACCCCAGTTCACATGAATACTAATCAAAGCATGCACAAATTCATAGCACATCATGTTTGAGAAAAAGATGTGAGTTATAATAGATCCCATTTCCATAATTCTAACATGCTGTAATTTCCATCTGATGAAATGTGACTATAAAATTAAAAGTGCCATTTTATGTGAGAACGTTCTAAACCTAGGCTAAAACCGGAGGAAGATATCTTTCAGAGTTTTGAAAAGAGGGTAGAAATATGGCAGAAATATGAGATACTCTCTAAAATGTATCAAAAATTTAGATGATATAGTAAGAAAAGAAACCAAAACTTTTCATGATCACAAAGAGAAAAAAAGTCTTTAAAGATGTTACCATGTCACTAACTCTTGGAACAGTGCCTGGCATGTAGGACGTCAATATGTACTCAGTGAATGAATTTGTTGAGCACAAGTTGAAGAAGAAGGCAGGAGGGAAAGGACAGAGAGGTCTGAGAACCAGACTTTCTGAGAATCAACAGGAAAGGTCTTTTGGGGAACTGAAGAGGATATGAGAGTTGGACTTCAGAAGTAGGGTGGATGTATTAGTTTATCAGGGCTGCCATAATAAAATACTCTACTACAAATTGGATGACTTCAAAAAACAGAAATGTATTGCCTTATAGTTCTGGAGTCTACAAATAAAAAAATCAAGCAGGGCTATGCTCCTTCTGAAACCTATAGGGGAATCCTTCCTTGCCTCTTGCTAGCTTCTGGTAGTTTGCTGGCAATCTTTGGCATTCCTGGGCTTACATCTGCATAACTCCAGTCTCTGCCCTTATTGTAACGTGGTGTTCTCCCTGTAGACAGAGGTCTTCAGATGCCATCTTCATGTAAGGACAGTAGTCATGTTGGATTAGGGGCCCGCTCTACTCCAGTATGACTTCATCTTAATTAAATACATCTGCAGCAACCTTATTTTCAATTAAGGCCACAATCTGAGGTACTGCAGGTTAGGACTTCCGTGTGTCTTCAACTATCTTTTTGCAGGCGACACAATTCAACTCATAATAGTGGGCACTAAAAAGTCAAAATGAGACCCACATTAGGATGGCTATTATTTTTTTAAAAGGAAAATAACAAGTAATGGCAAGGATGTGAAGAAATTGGGAACCCTTGTGCATTGCTGGTGGGAATATTAAATGTTGCAGCCACTGTGGAAAATAGAATGGTAATTCCTCAAAAAATTCAATGTAGGGCTGGGCACAGTGGCTCACAACTGTAATCCCAGCACTTTGGGAGGCTGAGGCGAGAGTACTGCTCGAGGCCAGGAGTTTCAGACCAGTATGGGTAACACAGCAAGACCTGTCTCTACAAAAAATTTAAAAATTAGCCAAGTGTGGTTGTACATACCTATAGTCCTAACTACTCGGAAGGTGGGAGGGCTGCTTGAACCCAGGATGTCAAGCCTGAAGTAAGCTATGATCATGCCACAACACTCCATTCTGAGCAATGGAGTGAGACCCCATCTCAAAAAAAAAAAAAGAAAAGAAAAAAGAAACAAACAAACAAACAAAAAAACAATAATTAAATGTAGAATGACCATATGATGCAGTGAGTCCACTTCTGGGTATATATTTGAGGAAGCTGAAAGTAGGGACTCTAACACATATTTGTGCACTCATGTTCACAGCAGCATGATTTGCAGTAGCCAACAGTTGAAAGCAACCCAAGGGTCCGTTGAACAATAAATGGAGAAACAAAATTTGGGATATACATACAACGAAATATTACCCAGCCTTGAAGACATTATGCTAAGTGAAATAAGCTGGTCACAAAGGGACAAATATTTTTTGATTCTACTCACATGAGGTACTTAGAATAGTCAAATTCATAGAGACAGAAAGTAGAATGGTAGTTGCCAGGGTATGATGCAAGGGTGTATTAGTTCGTTTTCACACTGCTATGAAGAACTGCCTGAGACTGGGTAATTTATGAACAAAAGAGGTTTAATTGACTCGCAGTTCCACATGGCTGGGGAAGCCTCAGGAAACTTACAATCATGGAGGAAGGTGAAAGGGAAGCAAAGCCCGTCTTACCCAGTGGCAGGAGAGAGAGAGAGAGTGAAGGGAGAAGTGACACTTCTAAGCCATCAGATCTTGTGAGAACTCACTCACTATCACCAGAACAGCTTGGGGGAAATCACCCCTACGATTTAACCACCTCCCACCAGTTCCCTCCCTCTACACATGGAGATTACTATTCAAGATGGGATGTGGGCAGGGACACAGAGTCAAACCATATCAGAGGGGTACATGGGGAGTTAGTGTTTAATGGTACAGAGTTTCAATTGGGGAAGATGAAAAAGTTCTGGAAATGGATGGTGGTGATGATTGCACAAAAATATGAATGTCCTTATGCCATCAAACTGTATGTTTTAAAATGGTAAATTTTATGTTACACATATTTTACTGGCCAGGCGTGGCGGCTCATGCCTGTAATCCCAGCACTTTGGAAGGCCGAGACAGGGGATAACCTGAGGTCAGGAGTTTAAGATCAGCCTGGCCAACATGGCAAAACCCCATCACTACTAAAAATACAAAAATTAGCCAGGCATGGTGGCATGTGTCTGTAGTCCCAGCTACTCAGGAGGCTGAGGCAGGAGAATCACTTGAATCGGGAGGCAGAGGTTGCAGTGAGCCAAGATCGCGCCACCACATTCCAGCCTGGGTAACAGAGTGAGACTCCATCTCAAAAAGAAAAAAAAAATATATATATATATATATATGTGTGTGTGTGTGTGTGTGTGTGTGTGTGTGTGTGTATATATATAACACCACAATTTAAAAAAATCAAAATAAGGATTTGATAAAGGGGTCCCTGAAGGCAAAGAATAGGGATTAGAAGAAACCTATGAAAGTGCTCTGAAAAAGTAAAGGAAAGGGCAGCAAAATAAGACAGTTAAATGATAGTATGTTTCTTTCTTTTGGAACATAAGGAATTTTGGAGGTCAAATTTCCCATGCATTGTAGTAGGTATTATTATCTGATGAGGAACTAGTCTCTAAAACCTGTGCCCTTTGGCTAGGCGCGGGTTCTCTGACTGAAAGTTGGACCACATGACTTTCAAGGTCACTTTTGATTCTTGGAGATTCTATCATTTTAGGGAACTTACCCAAGGCTGCACACACTAGGCCCAAACTGGATGTATTGTGGTTCATTGAAAGAGCCCAGGACTTACATCAAAGCCCTGGTTTGGGTCCATGCAGCAGTTTCTCTGCCTTTAATAACCCTGTGTTTCTCATCTGTGAAAGTACGCTAATAATTCTTAACTTCTCAGGGATTGTAGGGATGCAATGATATATATGAAAGCAATTTTTTACCAACTCAGGAAGCTATTTATTAGACCTTATTTGGGACTATTCATAACTCACCTCAAAAGTTCAGGATATCTAGTAATATATAGCAAGGACAGCAATCTTACTTTACTGAGTGGCTGTAAAGGTAAAATCCATATAAATTATATGGTGAGAAGCACAGGCAGGCCCTAGCCCTCCACCAGAACCCAAAGCTCACATTAGGGGGCTTAGGCATCCTCACAGGTTTCTAGCTTCATTCTACTTGTATGCCATGGATCTATACTTATTCTTTACAGCATATGGCTCAATAATACATTTTTGTTTTGCAAGAACAGAATAATGAATTTTCTTCCTAAATGAGTTTAGAGTGAGCAGTCAACACAATGCCTCATCACCTTCAGTGTTTGAGTGTGATTTTCTAAGAGGCAAGTACATGATCCTACACAATCACAACACAGCCTAAAAGTCAGAAAATTAACATTGATGAGTCACTACCATCTAATCCTCAGACCCACTCAAGATTTTCCAGTTGTCTCAATAGTGGCCTTTATAGCAAAAGAATTCAGCCCAGGATCACATATTATATTTAATTGTCACATCTCTTTAGTCTTCTTCCATTTGGAACGATTCCAAGGTCTTTCCTTAATTTTCATGACCTTAATACATTTAAACTTTTAAATAGGACAAATCCAGCCTGGTCACTCACCTTTGGAAATAAAATTGTATCGGAACACAGTCGTGTCCATTCATTTACACGTGGCTGCTTTTGTGGTACAACAGCAGAATTGAGTAGTTGTGACAGACACTGTAAGGCCCACAAAGCCTAAAATATTTACTATAGGGACCTTTGCAGAAAATGTATGTCAGAAATGAAAGACATAAATGTTGGAAAGGAAGAAGACTGGCTTTAATTTGTTTTCTTGCTTAAGTCCTAGGAGTCTATAAAATAACTATTAGAACTCGTAAATAAATTTAGAAAAGTTGGAGGGTATAAAACTAGTATTTAAAATATCTATTTCATTTTTGTATGTATTAGCAACAAACATTTGGAAAGTAATATTTTAAAAATATCATTAAAATAGCATTAGAAAAGATAAAATACTTAGAAATAAAATAATGAACAATGTATAGTACCTCTACACTGAAAACTAAAGAACGTTGCTGGAAGAAATTAAAGGAGAGCTACATAAAGAGACACATCATGTTCACCTATTTGTCAAAATAGATAAGATATCAATTTTTCCCAAATTTATTACAGACTTAATGCCATCCCAGAGAAAACTCCAGCAAGATTTTTAAAAAAGACACTAACGAGCTAATTCTAAGATTTATATGAAAATGCAAAGCCGTCAGGCATAGTGGTGTGCATCTCTAGTGCCAGCTACTTGGGAGGCTGAAGCAGGAAGATTGCTTGAGCCCAGGAGTTTGATGCTGCAGTGTGCTATGATAGCACCACTGCACTCCAGCCTAGGTGTCAGAGCCAAACCATCTTCAAAAAAAGAAGAGAAAGAGAAAGAGAGAGAGAGAGAAGGAAGGAAAAGGATCTAGGGCAGCCAAAACGTTCTTAAAAAAGAAAAGCCAAGTCAGATGTCTTACACTACATGATTTCCAGACTATGGTAGCCAACCTAGAAGATGGCCCCAATGACTGATCCCCACTTACTGATATTCACATCCTTGTGTAATGCCTTTCCACACTGCATCAGGGTTGGTCTGTGTGAACAACAGACTATGGCAGAAGTGGTGGTATGTTGCTTCTGAGATTAAGTTATAAAAGACATGGTGACATCCATCTTAGTGTCTCTTTCTCTCTCTCATTCTCCCTTTCTGGCCACTGTTCTGAGGAAAGCCACATGCTCCATCATAAATAGCCCTATGGAGAGGCCCATATGATGAGGAACTGAAGCCCCTGAACAATAGCCGGCAAAGAATTGAGGCCTCTCCCAACAGCTACATTAGAGGGCTTGAAAGCAGACCCTCCAGTTTCAGTCCAACGTTCAGATGACTGCAACTCTGGGCAATAGCTTCCTTGCAACCTCATGAGACCCTGTGAGAGAACTACCCAGCCTGACTGCTCTCAAATTCTCAACCCTCAGTAACGGTATGAAATGATAAGTGTTTGCTGTTTTGCACTGCTGCATTTGAAGATAATTTGTTACGTAACAAATAGATATATTTGCTATAGACAATGAATATAAAGATTTACTTTTAACCTACAGTAGTCAAGACGGTGTTGTATTGATGTAAGGCTTGGCAAGTAGATCAATGGAACACAAAAGACTCCAGAAATAGATATCACACACATATACTCAATTGATTTTTGACAAAGGCTTCAATATAACTCAATGAGGAAAGAACTGTCTTTCCAAAAAATGACTCTAGAAGACAAATGGTCTTCACGATAAAACACAGAGAATATTTTGAAGTAAGCAAAGGTTTCTTAGGATAATAAAGGCTCTGTGATGGTTAATTAGGGGTCAACTTGACTGGACCGTGGGGTACCCAGATATTTGGCCAAACATTATTCTGGTGTGTCTGTGAGGGTGTTTTGGATTAGGTTAACATTTGACTGGGCAGACTGAGTAGAGCATACTGCCTGCTCTCTTGTGATGCCTTTCATTCAATCGATTGAAGACCTGAATAAAACAAAAAGACTGAGTAAGAGGGGAGTTTTTTGGCCTGACTGCTTGAGTTGGGACTGGTCATCTTTTGCCCTTGGACTAGAACGTAAGGCCATCAGTTGTCCTGGGTCTCCAGCTTCAAATCTTGGGACTTCTCAGCCTCCACTAATAACATGAGCCAATCCCTTATATCAAATCTCTCTCACATGCACTCTCTCTCTCTGGCTCCCTATATGTGTATGTGTGTGTATACATTGCATTAAACAATAGATAAACATTGCATTAAAAAATAGATAAAAGATTTGGACAGATACTTCATAAGACACAGAAACTCAGAAGCATATGAAAAAGTGCTCAATCTAATTATTCATCATGAATATGCCAATCAGAACAACAATGAGAAATTATTTCACACTGATTAAAATGGTTAAAAGTATGCACACAATGTTCAAACACCCAGATTGATAAAACAAATACTTCTAGATCTACGAAAAGACTTAGATAACCACACAATAATAGTGGAGGACCTCAACACTCTGAGGAAAGCATTAGACAGATCATCAACACAGAAAACTAACAAGGAAATTCTGGACTTATATTCAACACTTGACTAAAATTCAACACTTGACTAATTGGGCATAATAGACATCTACAGAATACACCACCTGTCAATCACAGAATATACGTTCTTCTCATCTGCACATGGAACATACTCGAAGATCCACCATATGCTTGACCATAAGGCAAGTCTCAATAAATAAAAAAAATCAAAATTATACCAAGCATACTCTCTGACCACAGTGGAATAAAAATGTAAATCAATACCCAGATTTCTCAAAAACCACAAAATTACATGGAAATTAAACAACTTGCTCCTGAGTTACTTCTGAGTAAACAACAAAATTAAGGCAGAAATTAAAAATTATTGAAATAAGTGAAAAAAGAGACACAACATATCAAAATGTCTAGGATGCAGCAAAAGCAGTGTTAGGAGGAAAGTTTATAGGGCTAAATGCCTACACCAAGAAGTTAGAAAGATCTCAAATTAACAACCTAACAGCACACCTGGAACTAGAAAGAAGGAACAAACTACTCCAAAGCCAGCCAAAAGAAAGAAATAAGTAAAACCAGAGAACATTGAGACCCAAAATGTCATACAAAGAATCAATGAAACTAAAAGTTATTTCTTTGAAAGGATAAACAAGATTGATAGACTGCTAGCTAGATTAACAAAGAAAAAAAAGAGAGAAGATCCAAAAAAGCACAATCAGAAATACAAAAGATCTTCAGAGACTACTATGAACATCTCTATGCATACAAACTAGAAAATCTAGAGGAAATTGATACATTCTTGGAAACACACTCTCCCAAGATTGAACCAGGAAGAAATTGAAACCCTAAACAGACCTATATCAAGTTCCAAAATTGAATCAGTAATAATAATAAATATAAAAACTTACCCACCAAAAAAAGCCTCAGACAAGAAAGATTCACAGTAGAATTCTTCCAGATATACAAAGAAGAGCTGGTGCCAATTCTACTGAAATTATTCCAATAAATCAAGGAGGGACTCCTCCCTAACTCATTCTATGAAGCCAGCATCATTCTGCTACCAAAACCTAGAAGAGACACAGTGAAAAAAGAAAACTACAGGCCAGTATTCCTGATAAACCTAGTTGTGAAAATCCTCAGCAAGATACTAGTAAACCAAATCCAACAGCACATTAAAAAGTTAATTCACCAGCCAGGCACGGTGGCTCAGGACTGTAATCCTGGCACTTTGGGAGGCCAAGGTGGGCGGATCACGAGGTCAGGAGATCAAGACCATCCTGGCTAACATGGTGAAACCCCATCTCTACTAAAAATTAGCTGGGCGTGATGGCGGGCACCTGTAGTCCCAGCTACTTGAGAGGCTGAGGCAGGAGAATGGGTGAACCCGGGAGGCAGAACTTGCAGTGAGCCAAGATTGCGCCACTGCACTCCAGCCTGGGTGACAGTATGAGACTCTGTCTCAAAAAAAAAAAAAAAAAGTTAATTCCCCATGATGAAGTAGGCGTCATTCCTGAGATGCAAGGCTGATTCAACATACCCAAATAACTGTGATTCACCACATAAACAGAATTTTTTAAAAAACACACACGATCATGTCAGTAGACGTGGATAAAGTTTCTGATAAAATTCGACATCCCTTCATGATAAAAGAAAACATCAAGAAACCATCACAAGAGGAACATACCTCAAAATAAGAGCCATCGATGACAAACCCACAGTCAACATCACACTGAATGGGAAACCTGAAAGCATTCCCCTTGAGAACTGGCACACGACAAGAATGCCCACTCTTACCACTCCTATTCAACATAGTACTGTAAGTCTTATCCCGAGTAGTCAGTGAAGAGAGAGAGATAAAAGGCATTCAAATAGGAAAGGAAGAAGTCAAATGAACTTTCATCATGGATGATATGATTCTATACCTAGAAAACCCTGAAGTCTTCACCAAAAAGCTCCTGTACCAATAATAACACACCAATGATATTCAACCTGAGAGCCCAATCAAGAATTCAATCCCATTTACAATAGCCACAATAAAATAAAATACCTAGGAATACATCTGCCCAAGGAGGTGAAAGATCCCTTCCAGAACTACAAACCACTAGCAAAAGAAATCATAGATGACACAAACAAATTGAAAGACATTCCATGCTCATGAGTTGGAAGAATCAATATTGTTAAAATGGTCATACTGCCCAAAGCCATCTACGGAATCAACACTATTCCTTTAAAGCTACCAATGTCATTTTTCACAGAATTTAAAAAAACTATTCTAAAATTCATATGGAACAACAACAACAACAAAAGGCCGGAATAGCCAAAGCAATTCTAAGCAAAAAGGACAAAGCTGGAGGCATCACATTACCCAATTTCAAACTGTGCTATAAGGCTACAGTAACCAAAACAGTATGGTACTGGTACAAAAACAGACATATAGACCAATGGAACAGAATAGTGAGCCCAGAAATAAAGCTGCAGATCTATAGCCATCTGATCTTTGGCAAAGTTGACCAAAAAAAAGAAAAAAAATGAATGGGGAAAGGACTTCCTATTCAATAAATGGTGCTGAGATAGCTGTCTAGCCATATGCAGAAGACTGAAACTGGACCCCTGCCTTTGGTCATATATAAAAATTAACTCAAGATGGATTAAAGATTTAAATGTAAGACCTCAAACTATAAGAATCCTAGAATAAAACCTTGGAAACACCATTCTGAACATTGATCTTGGGAAAGAATTTTTGATTAAGTCCTCAAGAGCAGGGGTCCCCAACCTTTTTGACATCAGGGACCGGTTTTGTGGAAGACAATTTTTCCATGATAGTGGGGCAGGCAGGGTGTGGTTTCAGGATAAAACTGTTCCACTCAGATCATCAGGCATTAGATTCTCACAAGGAGTGTGCAACCTAGATCCCTCTCATGTGTAGTTCACAATAGGGTTCACATTCCTATGAGAACCTAATGCCACTGCTGATCCGACAGGAGGTGGAGCTCAGGTGGTAATGCTCTCTTGCACCTCCCCTCCTGCTGTGCAGCCAGGTTCCTAACGGGCCACAGACCAGTACCAGTCCACAGCCCAGGGCTTGGGGAACTCTGCCCAAGAGCAATTTCAACAAAAACAAAAATTCAGAAGTGGGACTTAATTAAACTAAAGAGCTTCTGCACAGCCGAAGAAACTATCAACAGAGTGAGCAGACAATCTACAGAATGGTAGAAAATATTAGCAAACTATGCATGCAACAAAGGTCTACTATTCTGAATCTATGAGGAACTTAAACAATTGAACGAGCAAAAAACAAATAACCGTATTAAAAAATGGGCATAAGACATGGACACTCCTCAAAAGCAGACATACAAGTGGCCAACAAACATGAAAAAATGCTCAACATCACTATACATCAGGGAAATGCAAATTAAAGCCACAATGAGATACCATCTCGCACCAGTCAGAATGGCTATTACTAAAAAGTCAAAAAACAACAGATGCTGCAGAATCTGCAGAGAAAAGGAAACACTTATACACTGTTGGTGGGAATATAAATTAGTTTAGCCACTGTGGAAAGCAGTTTGTAGATTTCTCAAAGAATTTAAAACAGAGATGCCATTCAACCCAGCAGTCCCATTACTGGGTATTTATCCAAAAGAAAATAAATCATTTTACCAAAAAACACATGAACGCATGTTCATTATAGCACTATTCACCATGACGAAGACATGGAATCAACCTAGGTGCCCATCAACGGTGGTCAACAGTGCGTTGTATAAGAAAAATGTGTATGTACACACACACACACACAAACACACACTATGGAATAGCATGCAGCCACGATAAAAAGGAAATAATGTCGTCTGCAGCAACATGGATGCAGCTGGAGGCTATTATCCTAAGTAAAGTAACGCAGAAACAAAAAAACAAATATTGCATGTTCTCAGTTATAAGAGTTAATCACTGGGTCCTCATGGATGTAAAGATGGCAACACGAGAAACTAGAGATTACTAGAGTTGGGGAGAAGGAGGCAGACAAGGTTGAAAAGTTAGCTATTGGGTACTATGCTGAGTACTCGTGTGATGGGGTCAATTACACCCAAACTCCAGCATCACACAATATATCTAGTAACAAAACTGCACATGTTCCCCCGGATCTTAAAGAAAAGTTGCAATTACTGAACAAAAATAGTTAAAAGTAAAATACCTAATACCAAGTGAGGATGTAGAACAACTGGAAACTTCACACATTATTGGTAAGAGTATAAAATGTTACAACTCCCTTTGGCAAAAGTTCTGGTAGTTTCTTATAAAACTAAACATATACCTTACTATAATTCATCAATTCTACTCCTACGTTTTCACCTAAGAGAGATAAAAGACACATCCACAAAAAGATTTGCATGAAAACATTTATAACAACTTTATCATAAGAAACAGAACCTGGATATAAGATACATATCCATCAATAATTGAATAGGTAAACAAATTGCAATATATTCATACAAGGGAGTACTACTCAGCAAAAAAATAAAAATAAGAAGCAGCAAACAAACCAAAACCTCCAAAACATATTATTAATATATGCAGCAAAATGAATGAATCTCAAAAGTACTATGTTGCAACAAAAAAGCCAGACACGAAAGAGTATATACAGTACATACTACAATAAGACATTATCTCATGGCTATTACCAAAAGACAAAAGATAAGCTTTGGTAAGAATATGGAGAAAAGGGAGCTCTTACACACTGTTGGTGGGAAATTGGTACAGCCATTATGCAAAACAGTATGCAGATTTCTCAAAAAATTAAAAATAGAACTACCATATGATTTTGCAATCTTACTTCTGGGTATAGATCCAAAGAAAATGAATGCATGAAAATGAATGAATGAATGAATGAGAGATGTCTGCACTCCCATGTTCATTGCAGCATTATTTACAATAGTCAAAAGATGTAATCAACCTAATTGTCTGCTGATGGGTGAATGGGTAAAGAAAATGTGGTATACATAATGGAGTATTATTCCATCTTTAAAAACAAAGAAAAGAAGAAAATTCTGCCATTAGGAATAACATGGATGAACCTGGAAGAGATTCTTAGAGGGTAAGGAGGGTGTAGAAAGAGGGCAGCCCAGCCTGATGCCGTGGCTCAAGCCTGTGATCCCAGCACTTTGGGAGGCCGAGGCAGGTGGATTACTTGACGTCAGGAGTTCAAGACCAGCCTGGCCAACATAGTAAAATCCCGTCTCTACTAAATATACGAAAATTAGCAGGGCATGGTGACTCGTGCCTGTAGTCCCAGCTACTTGGGAGGCTGTGACAGGAGAATCACTTGAACCTGGGAGGCAGAGGTTGTAGTGAGCCAAGATTGTGCCACTGAATTCCAGCCTGGGTGCTAGGGTGAGACTCCATCTCAGAAAAGAAAGAAAGGAAGGAAGGAAGGGAGGGATGGAGGGAGGGAGGAAGGAAGGAAGGAAGGTAGGTGAGCAGCCCAAGTGGAAAAAAATCACAAATGAAAGCGAAAGTTGAATGTTCACTTGGCACTGGATCTTCCGCCGCCTTGGATCGTTCACACTTCTCCTATGTCTTCTCTTTATGATGAGATTCAAACTCTTCAAGGGTGGTGATGTGTCTCATAAACGTTTGCATTTCCCAAAGCTCCCCGTGCTGTCTGATATACAGACAGACAGATAGAAATGAGAGTGAGCTGTGATTTAGAATATTTTCCACTGGATTTTACATGTCATGCCTGGAATGACAGACTGTAAATTTCATACGAATGAAGACTTTTATGTTTCCCAGAGCCTACCACAGCACCTGGCACATAGAATAATAAATATTCATTGATTAACTGAAGTGTACACTAGAGAGAAAAATAAATGCTCTCTTCTCAAGGCCCTATTGTCTCCCCCACCACCATCTCCTAGCAGTGGAAATGTTTAAATATGCTTTTTGTTGTTTTACAGCCGTTTGCATTTAAATTGGGCGTGTCATTGTCACATTTCATTAGCTATTCCTCATACCAGCCCTGTGAGGTTGGCACTGTTATCTGCATTTTACAGGCAAGGGCACTGAGAGGTGAAACAACTTGCCTGGGATCAGATGGCTCAGTGAGCTGCTGGAAGAAGTGGATTTCAGTGTATACATTTGCCTTCCTGCCTGTTTGGCCTTTCCACAGAGGTCTGTGACTTTGAACATGATAACAAAATGTAGATTTTAGACTTTGAAAATCATTTGAATGATACTAATTCCAGAAAAGACAACTGAGGTCAGATTTTAATTTTTTGACTTGATTGTTTTTTATGAGGAGATTTTTGAGATACTTTAACTGGGCTTCCTAGACCCAAGGTCTTTGAAATGCTCACCCTGTGCAGAGATGCAGCACCATTCTTTCCTGCTCAACTGCACTGCCTCTCAGAAGTCCCTCTGTCTTCAGCAACCTTCCAGGAGAGCCCACCCATATAATGGAACCTGTAAACAATATTTAAATAGGAGTAAAACCATTGTATGAAGCTGGAAGGGATTCAGGGCTTATCTACTTAAGAAAAATTTGACATGGCCCATGAACTTCCTAAAATTCTATGTATAAACAGTTATGAGTGCAGAGGCATATGGCTTTTCTTTTTCCTGAGAAGTTTAAGCTTTTGGACCATTCTTTTAAAAACTGGTTATGTCCCTAACAGACTGGAAAATTGAAGCTCTGAGAGTTTAAGAAACTTGCCTTAATCATCACACAATAAGGCAAGAACAGTGCTCAGTCCAGAACCTCAGCTCTCCCTTGTGACAGCAGAACTCTGACCATTATCTTGATTCCTGGAACATGCATTTAGCTTGAAGAATTATACCCATGGGCTCTTTAAGCCATTTACTTTATTCTAAAGAATAGGTTTCTCACGCCTGTAATCTCAGCATTTTGGGAGGCCGAGGCGGGCGGATCATGAGGTCAGGAGATCGAGACCATCCTGGCGAATACGGTGAAAACCCATCTCTACTGAAAATACAAAAAAATTAGCCAGGGGTGGTGGCGGGTGCCTGTAGTCCCAGCTTCTAGGGAGACTGAGGCAGGAGAATGGCATGAACCCAGGAGGCGGCAGAGCTTGCAGTGAGCGGAGATCGCACCACTGCACTCCAGCCTTGGCGACAGAGCGAGACTCTGTCTCAAAAAAATAAATAAATAAATAAATAACGAATAGGTTTCCCCAAAATGATATCCCCTATCAAGATAAAACCACTGGCACTCCCCTGGAGGACAATTGGCTGAGGTGGCTCTTTTTATTAAGGGAAAGGTTACCCACTATTATATACCTCATTATTAAGGAAAGGTTACCCTTTCCCTTAATAGCAGAAGGGAGCAACAGCAGTTTCCAGAATTCCCATTTCTGATAACTCTGCCCAATGTGATTAACAATTCTATTATTGCATCACCCACTAACTCCCTATGTGATACCAGATGATTCAATGAAGACAAGTGATTTTCGACCTTGGCAGCACTTTAGATTCACCCGGAAGAGCTTTTAAAGATCCCCACGCCCATGACCAGACCACACCCTGGACCAATTAAATCCAAATCCGTGGAGGAAGGACTCAGGCAAGAGGGTTTTCTTTGTTGTTGTTTTTGTTTTAAAGATCCTCAAGTGACTCCAATGTGCAAAGTTGAGAACCACTAATAGAAAGAAGTAAGAGAGGAAAAGAAATCGTATTTCTAAGGCACCTATTACATACCAGGTGCTTTACACGTGTTAGTTCATTTACTCCTCACTGACTCAGAGAGGCTGTATAACTTCTCCAAAATCACACAGCTGGAAAGTGGCAAGGTCCAGTTTTAAGTTCAGGTTATTATACTTCCTAAGGTATGCTTTTATCACAGGAACAGATGGTTTCTTGAAGGTTATTTGTAAAACATAGGTTTAGTGAGGATTAAATGAGGTGCCACCCATTAAGCACTTGGCACACAGTCAGTGGGCCTGAAGACTCTTTCTGTCTCCATCTCAGCCTAAGCATTTTTCTTGAATGCTCCTCTTGACTCATGCTATGACATGACACCAAGACACCAAGGTCAGGGAGCTTCATGTTAACCCCAGCAGCTATGCAGTTATAACACCCCTTATACATAAATCATGTTATATTAGAATTTCTTTCTTTTCTTTCTTTTTTTTTTTTTGAGATGGAGTCTTGCTCTGTTGCCCAGACTGGAATGCAATGGCGTGATCTCCACTCACCACAAGCTCTGCCTGCTGGGTTCACGCCATTCTCCTGCCTCAGCCTCCCTAGAAACTGGGACTACAGGTGCCCACCACCACGCTTGGCTAATTTTTTGTATTTTTAGTAGAGACAGGGTTTCACTGTGTTAGTGAGGATAGTCTCGATCTTCTGACCTCGTGATATGCCCGCCTCAGCCTCCCAAAGTGCTGGGATTACAGGTGTGAGCCACTGCACCCAGCCTATATTGGAATTTCATTGTATGGGGATGTTAAATTTTAGGGAACATAAATTGATGGAACGTGTAACTGAAAATATTTCCTACCTATTACATTCATTTTTTAGAAGCTCTTTATACACATTAATGCCCTGTAGTCATTACTTCCCTCTCTCATGATTATGGGATAAACGGAATTCTTCATTTAACTGATGGGAAAGTTAGCAATAGTGGCATGACCCTGTTATGCAGTTGAAACCTGGTGTAAGGTTTCATTCATCCATCCATCCGTCCATTTATCCATGCATCCATGACCTTCACAGGATAAGGTCAGGGTACTGTGCCCTACCACTTGTAAAGATTTGCTGTCTCTTCCAGTCTATACGTGAGAGTCATAAACCATTAAATTTTTTTTTTTATCAATTAGTGGCACTCAAACAGTAATGGATGGAGCAGGGTCCTCTTCAGGGTGAGACTTGTTTTGGCATCTGAGGAGTGGAGGCAATGACTTTGTCCACCATGTCTCTCTGTGCTAACTAGTGCTGAAGGAATCACAGGCCAGGCATTGTCCTAGATGCTTTGTGGCAGGTGAGTCAGTAAGTATTCAAACCAGGCAGTCTGGATCCAGAGTATGGTTTCTATGTACAGCATTAATCCTTGGGAACTGCAAGAGAGCTGGGGGACTGTCACAGAGGGAGAACCTCAGAGGAGAAGGGCATAAGGCATGTGGCTGATCATGTTCATGTCCCTTTCTTTCCTTTGTCCCCCGTTCCTCCAAATCACTGTTCATCAACTTCTTTCTGAGAAAGAAGGAACCACAAAGAGTCAGAGATAGTCTTTTCTGATGAGAGGAGAGGAGAAGGACCAACAATCTATCTCCTCTTCACACTTTATTCGTTTCTTCAGCCTGCATTGAGTGCTGGCTATGTAAGTGACATGGGTTTTCAACTCTTTGCACACGTTGACATAGAAAAGTGCAGTCACTTGCCCAAGGTTCACTGCTATGAGGGGTGAGCCTGGAGGGGACCCGGGCAGTCTGACCCTACAGTTGTGCTCTGAGCATAGGCTAATGCAGGCACCAAACCTTATCAAACTGATGACATGCAGTGCCAGGCTTCTGACTTCTGGTAGTTTCTACTCATTTAAAGGAATTTTTAGTAGAGCTTTTTGGTAGAATATAATAATTCATGTAAACCAAAATTAAATTTTCATCAGAGAAAGATCAGTGGCCTTATGTATTAGTCCATTCTCACATTGCTATAAAGAAATACCAGAGACTGCATAATTTATAAAGAAAAGACGTTTAATTGGCTGATGATTGCACAGGCTGTACAGGAGGCATGGCAGCATCTGCTTCTGGGGAGGCCTCAGGGAGCTTTTACTCATGGCAGAAGGCAAAGAAGGAGCAGGAGTCTTATACAGCAGGTGCAGGACAGTGTGGGGGAGGCGCCACCCACTTTTAAACAACCAGATGTCATGTAAACTCACTTATTGTGCCATACCAAGGGGGGATGGTGCTAAACCATTCATGAGAGCCCACCCCCATGATCCAATCACCTCCCACTAGGCCCCACCTGCAACATTAGGGATTACAATTGAACATGAGATTTGGGTGGGGACACAGATCCAAATCACATCATTCTACCTCTGGCCCCTCCCTAATCTCATGTCTCCCTCAAATTGCAAAATACAATCATGCCTTCCCAGCAATCCCCCAAATTCTTAACTCATTCCACCATTAACTCAAAAGTTCAAAGTCCAGAGTCTCATTCGAGACAAGGCTAGTTCTTTCAACCTATGAGTCTGTAAAATCAAAAACAAGTTAGTTACTTCCGGCTGGGTGTGGTAGCTCAGGCCTGTAATCCCAGCACTTTGGAAGGCCAAGGTGGGTAGATCATGAGGTCAAGAGATTGAAACCATCCTGGCCAACCAACATGGTGAAACCCTGTCTCTACTAAAAATACAAAAATTAGCTAGGCATGGTGGTGCATGCCTGTAATCCCAGCTACTCAGGAGGCTGAGGCAGGAGAACCACTTGAACCTGGGAGACAGAGGCTGCAGTGGGCCGAGATAGCACCATTGCTCTCCAGCCCAGGTGACAGAGTGAGACTCCATCTCAAAAAAAAAAAAAAAAACAAGTTAGTTACTTCCAAGGTATAACAGAGATACAGGCATTGGCTAAATACTGCCATTCCAAAAGAGATAAATTGGCCAAAGGAAAGGGGATACAAGCCCTGTACAAATCCAAAACGTAGTAGTTCAGTCATTAAACCTTAAAGCTCTAAAATAATCTTATTTGACTCCATGTCTTACCTTTAGGGCACATTGTTGCAAGGAGTGGGCTCCCAAGGCCATGGGCAGCTCTGTCCCTGTGGCTTTGCAGGGTTCAGACCCTGAGGCTGCTCTTGTGGGCTGGTATTGGATGCTTACAGCATTTCCAGGCTCAGGGTGCAAGCTGTTGGTGAATCTACCATTCTAGGATCTGGAGGAGAGTGGCCCTCTTCTCACAGCTCCACTAGGTAGTGCACTAGTGGGGACTCTGTTCAGGGGCTCCAACCCCACATTTCCCCTCTGCTCTGCCCTAGTAGAGGTTTTCCATGAGGGCTTTGCCCCTGCAACAGGCTTCTGCCTGGATATCCAGGCTTTTCCATACATCCTCTGAAATCTAGGTGGAGGCTCCCAAGCCTCAACTCTTGCACTCTGTGTGCCCTGGGGCTTAATACCACATGGAAACCCTCTGAAGCAGTGGTCTGAGCTGCACCTGGGCCCCTTTGAGCCATGGCTGGAGTTGGAGCATTTGGAATGCAGGGAGCAGTGTCCTAAGGCTGCACAGGCAGTGGGGCTCTGGGTCTAGCATATGAAACCATTCTGTCCTCCTAGGCCTCTGGGCCTGCATTGGGAGGGGCTACCAAGAAAGTCCCTGAAATGCCCTCAAGGCCTTTTCTTCATTGTCTTGGCCATTATCATTTGGCTCCCTTTTTACTTATGCAAATTTCTGCAGCTTGCTTGAATTCCTCCCCTAAAAATGGGCCCCTCTTTTCTATCACATGACCAGGCTGCAAACTTTCCATACTTTTAAGCTCTGCTTCCCTTTGAAATATAAATTCCAATTTCAGGTCATTTCTTTGCTCACACATATGAGCATATGTGTTTAGAAGCAGGCAGGTCACATCTTGAATAGTTTGCTGCTGAGAAATTTCTTCCACCAGATACACTAAATCTCCTCTCTCAAGTTCAAAGTTCCACAAATCCCTAGGGCAGGAGCACAATTCAACCTAGCTTTTCCCTAAGGAATAACAAAAGTGACCTTTTTTCCATTTCCCAATAAGTTTCTCATCTCCATCTGAGACCATCTCAGCCTGGACATCTCTGTCCATATCACTATCAGAATTTTGGTCATGATAACTCAACAAGTCTTTAGAAAGGTTCCAACCTTTCTTAATCTTTCTGTCTTCTTCTGAGCCCTCCACATTCTTCCAACCTCTGCTAATTACTTAGTTTCAAAGTCACTTCCACATTTTCAGGTTTCTTTTTAGCAGTGTCCCACTTCTTGGTACCAATTTTCTGTATTAGTTTGTTCTTGCATTGCTATAGAAAAATACGTGAAACTAGGTAATTTACAAAGAAAATTGGTTCATGGTTCCACAGGCTGTACAGGAAGCTGGCAGCAACTGCTTCTGGGGAGGTCTCAGGGAGCTTTTACTCATGGAAGAAGGCAAAGCAAGAGCATGTGTCTTACATGGCAAAAGCAGCATCAAGAGGGAGTATCATGAGATCTGGTTGTTTACAAGTATTTAGTACTTGTACAGTATCAAAGAGGGATAGCACTAAACCATTCATGAGAACCCCACCCCCATGATCCAGTCACCTCTCACCAGGCCCCACATCCAACAGTGGGAATTAGAATTGAACATGATATTTGGGTGTGGACACAGATCCAAACCATATCACTTTAAAACAGAAAGCCTCCTTCTGGAGAAGCCTCATTATGCACCTTTTTTGTTTCTGTCAATCCTGCTCTGGGTCCTTGTCTGAGCTTTGCACTCATATGTTTGTTCCTTGTGTTAATGAGGGTGCCACTAGCTGCTATTGCAAACCTCTAATACATAGCTTGCTTAACAACATCAGCTTTTATTTCACATTTCCATAAACAGCTAAGGCAATTTCAGGTCAGGCAGGGTTGGATGGGGCAGGGACTCTGCTCAAACACAGACAGACAGGAGTTCCATCTTTCTCAGAATAGGGATCCTGAGGGTGCTGTATTAGTCTGTTCTCACACTGCTATAAAGAAATACCTAAAACTAGGTAATTTATTTTTAAAAAGTGGTTTAATTGGCTCATGGTTCTGTGGGATGTATCAGCTTCTGCTCCTGGGGAGGCCTCAGGAAACTTACATTGATGGTGAAAGGTGATGGGGAAGCAAGCACCATATATTCACATGACCAGCAGGAGAGACAGAGTGCCAAGAGGCAGGTGCTACACACTTTCAAACAACCAGATCTCATAAGAATGCTATCACGAGACAGCACTAGGGGGATGGTGCTAAATAATTAGAAACCACCCAATGATCAAATCACCTCCCACCAAGCCCAACCTACAACACTGAGAATTACAATTCAACATGAGATTTGGGTGAGGACACAGAACCAAACCATATCAGATGGTCTGTTCATTGACACTGAGCTGGCAAAGGGAAGACCGCCTGGGGGAATGCACAGGAGAGATTTTTATAGGCCAGGCCTAGAGGTTGTGCTTCTCACTTCTGTTCACATTTCATCAGCTGGCATTCAGTCCTAGGACCACACCTTAGAATGAGGAAGGCTGGCAAATGTGCCCAGTCACGTGCTCAACAAGAAAAAAGGTTTCATTTTATTCATGTTCCCTTTCTTTCTTTTGTTTTGTTTTTGAATTTTATGATTGCTGTTTTATGGCCAATAGTTTCAGGGCTGAAAGTTGCCAGGAGATAAAAGGATAAGAAGTTGAATCTCCTAGTATGATTTGTGTAGAATATTAATTCTAAACGTGAAATAATCATAACTCATTTTTATTGTGTGCTTACTATGCACCAAACTGTACTAGGCACCCTTCGCCTACATGGCTGAATTTAATCCTATAGCAGCCTTGCATGTGAGTTTTGAAGTATATCAACAGTTCATTGCAGGATGCTATGGCTCTGCTCTTCTAAAGGGAATAGGGAGCAAATGGGCTGGAGCACTGCAGGTCCATTCTCCACCCTACTTTCCCTTCTTGTGTGTCCAGGAGATTGATTTTCATGGACAATACTTCCAGGCCTCATTGTCCTCTGGCTTCTGGTCAGATTTGTCTAATAGGAGGCACCAATAGGAGATCAGAGTTGGGTATAACGTTTCTAGGCTGCCCTGTGGCTTCTCAGTAGCTGTGACTCTATGGTCACATAGCTGCCACTCTCCCACTGCTGCAGATCTCTCCAGATTGCCAAAGAGGGCTCTCTTTCTACCCCTCCAGGCCTGGGATTACAGCAGCTTTCTGCTGCTGATAATGCCTTGGTGTTTCTCTACCCTTTGACTGGTGCCTTCTTCCTCCCCACACCTCCACAAATAGCGCTTTCCATGAACTCTCTTCAGTTACTCCTTGGAGAGAGCTGTCTCTGTCTTACTGGTTCCTGATTGATTCAACCAGAACCTGGAGAACTTATGTTGCATCCTTTTTTAAACAAACAAACAAACAAACAAACCTTTATTTATTATAGTTTCTGCTTTGGAGTCAGGGAGACCTAGTTATGAATCCTAGTTTGCTCACTTACCAGTTTGTGTGATCTCAAACAAGTAACTTAGCCCCTTACTATGAGTGAGTCATAGTTTACTCACTCAAAATAAAAGATAATGGTTTGTGAAGATTAAAAAAAAAAAAGAATATGCAAACTACCTAGATCAGTGTTTGGCACATAGTAGGCAATTCATAGAATTGAAAATGGGAAATGATGTCATGGAAATATGTCTGATATGGTTTGGCTATATCCCCACCCAAATCTCATCTTGAATTCCCACGTGTTGTGGGAGGAGCCCAATAGGAGTTAATTGAATCATGGGGGCAGGTCTTTCCCCTGCTGTTCTCATGAGAGTAAATCTCACAAGAGCTGATAGTTATTATAAGAGGGAGTTTTCCTGCACAAGCTCTTTTTGCTTGCTACCATCTATGTAAGATGTGACTAGCTCCTTCTTGTCTTCTACCATGATTGTGAGGCTTCCCCAGCCATGTGGAACTGTAAGTCCAATTAAACGTTTTTATTTTGTAAATTGCCCAGTCTTGGGTATGTCTTTATCAGCAGTGTGAAAATGGACTAATACAATGTCAAACAATAAATTATTAAATTAGTTTAAATTAATCTATTCATTGCACATTGAGCTGACAGACACTTTTAAATCCCAATATAATGATATAACAAAAAGGCACACAATACAAGTGAATGTAGAAAATCTGGTAAAACCTTTATGAAGGGCATTTTATCTATAGGTCTATAAAGCCTATAAAATGGGCATTCCCTTTAATCCAGCAATTCACAACTATTTTAGGAATTTATCCTAAGGAAATAATCAGATAAAGATGCATCTACAAACATGTTCACACTATTATTGTTTACCATGGTTAAAAATGGAAAATAACAAATATTTGACAATAGGGAATTGGTTAGATAAACCTTGGAATATCCATGCAGTCATGAGTAGATGGATAATTGATATAGAAAAATGGCCATAGCACATTGGTAAGTAAAATAATCAGTTACAAAACTGTTTCTGGAGCTTTACTCCACATTTTTGTAAAACAATAAAAAAGAGGAAAAATTGAAGGAATATATGTTGAAATATTGATTTTGGTTATTTCTGGATGGTAGGATTACAGATGCTATTTTATCCCATTCTTATTATTTTTCCTGTATTTTCTAACTTTTTAAAATAATGAACTTTTTAAAGATAACATTGTCCTTGGCTGCCAGCAACAAAAATTCAAACAATAGTTGTTCGGCAGCTCAACGATGCCAAGACCAATGTCTGAAATGTTTATGACTTTTCCTTCATGGCCTTCATGTGGCCATTGTACCCACCAGTTATCACATATTCATTCATAGAGAGAGGAAAGAAACAGGAAGGACTGTCTCAGGAAAACACGAACGAGAACGCCATCACAGATTTAACATTAACTGGCCAGATTTGTGTCACATAGCCATCCCTGGCTGGAAAGTGGAAGGAGGGATGGGGGTGTGTATGTGTTAGGAATTGGGGCTGAGTCAGCCACTTTGCAATGTCTGCTATAAAGAGGTATTGCTGGGAGGCTGAGGCAGGAGAATCACTTGAATCCGGGAGGTGGAGGTTGCAGTGAGCCGAGATCGTACCACTGCACTCCAGCTTGGGTGACAGAGTGAGACTTCGTCAAAAAAAAAAAAAAAAAAAAAAAAAAGGCATTGCATTGATAATTTTAAAAGTTAGAGTTATTAAAATGTTAAAAAAAAAAAAAAAAAGTTACTTTTTTTGCTTTGACTACTTTAATGCTCTCCTTCCTCCAGCCACCCTTCCACCCACTTAGGCTGCAACAGTCAGCAATTTCACATTCACTGAGCCAAGGGAGTGAGGAAGAATGAAGAAACCTGAGAGGAGGCTGCACCCTCTTAGGTGGTAGGAGTGGAGAGAGGTCAGTGTGCCAAAGGACTGGAAATCAGCTTGCTTGTTCAGTCAACCTCATCTAGATCTCTCTGGTCTGAGGTTCTGGCTGTGAAAGCTTATCAGCAGAGGCTTTTGCAACTTCAATACTTCTGGCCCTGCTGTTACTTTTCAGTCTGTGCAGAACTGGCCCTGGTATTTCATTTGGCTGCTTTGGTCTCAGCAGGCCTTCCCAAATAAACAACATACCCATGAGACCTACTGAGGGAATGGACTAGATTGTCTGGGTTCAGTTCCTGGCTGTGCAGGTACCTGTTATGGTCCTTGGACCAGTTACTTAAGGTCTCTGCTTCCTCAAATGTAAGATGGGAATAATAAATAATAGTATATATTTCATAGGGTTGTTATAAAAGATTGGATGAGTCGGTATTTGCCAAGTGCTTGGAATATGCCTATCACATAGTAAGCATTATACAAGTATTTGTTTAAAAATAAATAAATAAATATGAGAAAGGCAGAAACAGCCATAAGCTGTCTGAGCCCCATTTGTTTGAGGTTACAACTTACTTGGCATAAAGCTGAGGCATCTAAAGCTACAAAGAGGGTCGAATTTTCTTTTGTTCCATGCTGGCTGAACCACGTGGTCCCAGCAGTAGGAAGGAAAGCTTAGGAAGCTAAGAGCCATGAAACAGCTGCTGAGTGGCAGGACTTCCTAATGGCTTTCTGTGTAGCAGATCAGTTAAGTCTAATGAGGCAGGTGCTATCACTGCCCTCATTTTACAGATGGGGAAACTGAGACTCAGAGAGGTGGAGTAACTTGGCCACAGTCACACACTATGAGTGGTGAAGCTGAGACTGAACCCCAGCAATGTGTGACTTTCAAGTGTGGATATTCCATTTTAAGAATGATGTTTACACAGGGAGACTTCACTTTACATGGTTCTAAAAGGTTAAAGTATACATCAATCTCTAGTTTAAAGATACTGAGGGCACTTTCATTTAACACGCCCTAGTAGCAAATTTTCCTGTAAAATGTTTAATTTCTCTCTGTTTAATTTAGTTTGGCAAGTTTGAATTTTTACATATTGTGTTTTCTTACAGTGTAGTGCACCTCTATTGTTCAAAAAAATAAAGTTCAGACCTGGAACTTAGTGAAATTCTGTGGTTTTGTGGGTTGTCCTTTAAAAAATATTTTTTTTAATCTCTTTTCTTCCTTTCTTCGTTCCTGCCTTCCTTTTTCCTTGCTTCCTTCTTTCCTTTCTTTTCTTCTTCCTGTTCCTCCTCCTCCTCCCCTCCCTCCCTTCCTTTCCTTCCCTCTCTCCCTCCCTTCCTTTCCCTCCCTCCCTCCCTCCTTCCCTCCCTTCCTTTCCCTTCCTCCCTCTGTCTCTTCCTTTCCCTCCCTCCCTCCCTCCCTTCTTTTCCCTCCTTCCTTCCCTCCCTTCCTTTCCCTCCTTCCCTCCCTTCTTTTCCCTTCCTTCCTTCCTTCCTTCCTTGCTTAAGTCAGGAATACATGATCTAAAGATCTTTCTGTGTCCTTCTAAAATAGCTGAAGCTAAAAGTCAGTAATTACTAGCAAAAAATGACCATTTTGTTGCCAATTCTGGGCACATTATCTTGAAGCCCAAAGCCTGGCCTAAACCAACTGAAATTATAAATAATTAACATCATGAATATCTCACAGGTCCAAATTCCTTCACAAGTAACCGCAGAATTCCTTTCTGTTCTCTGATCTGTCAATGCTACCATTGCGAATGCCAGTTCCAAAGACATAGAAGCAAATATTGCTCAATGTTTTTATTAATGACTATGATCATGTTCAAGCAAATTGTGAATGTTCAAGGCACATTCCCTGTTCTTTCTCTTTAAGAAAAAAACTCACTAAGCCCCACCCTACCCCACCCTTAGCTTTGAAAGGTCTGAAGTCAGTGGTGCCTGAGATAGAGCCAAGATAAAACGAATTGAAAACAAAATGAGCTTTTTTTTTTTTTTTGAAACTTTTGTTTCCAGCTTATAGACACTCCCACCTCAAGTTGCAGAATCCCAGGGATCTGACCCAGTGTCACCTCCAGCCCCAATGGGGCCTTCTCCCAGGCCCTGGGCCTGTCCTATGTAGGCTGAGGCCCCTCCCAGGTCACTCCCTACCCCCATTGGAGGCGAATTAACTCTTTCAGGGGAAGACGCGTGCTGGTTTCCAACGTGCCAGTGTCCTACTCTGCAGGCTAATCTTTTCCCCTTTTATGCTTTTGGCTTCATACTAGTCCTCATTCTTCTGCCAGGGGGTTAGAGGGTGCAAATAGCCAAGAAGCACTTGCAAGAAGGCTCTGAAGTTCACATCCTGTGGGTAGGGTCAGCAGTAGGCAGGAGAGACCTGGGAGAGAGATTAGGTGAAACATTAGCCACAACCTTTTGGATTCAGTCCAGTGTCTTTCAATTATTTCTTTATATGCTTTGGGTACTGGGCTTATTTGGCATGAGACAGGCATCCATTAGAAGATTTCACAATGATTTGCCATGTTACAGTTCTGAACATGCGAACTCATCACCAAAGAAAATTTATGTTTTTACCGCCTTTTCCTCCCACCTCTCCCTGGGGAGCTGCAGGAAAAAGCAATCCAAATGAATTAATCAAAATGACTAGGTAATGCTCTAAAAATAATAAACGTCGCTGTAGTCTGGATCTTTTTCAAGTTTGAGCTTATTTTGTGAGCTTGAATATCCATACGTCAAAGCCCATGTGTATGTATATATTTTTATTAGAGGGATGTGGACTTTGCATGAGGACAGGTAAGTTACTAAGACACACAAATGCAATTGCTCTCATAATACTAAACTGCATTTCGACTAAGTTAATTAAGCTACTTGGCCAATGGAGAGGCAAAGGGTAGGTGCCTTAATGATTCCTTAACTTGTCTCATAAGCCAGCCTTGCAAATTAGGATAGGCTACAGAACTTGAGCTCTGAAAACAAAGCAAGACAGAAATTGAGGTGCAGACTTAGAACGATAACAAAAAAGAAAAATACATGTTGTGTCTCCTTGAGCTTCTCTTACCTACTGCATAAGACATTGCTAGACAAAAACAAAAGAACTGGAAAAAGTTGAAAATTTATTCAAAAAAGTTAGTAAATAATAATAGAAAATAAGCAAGCAAGAAACTATTATTATCATCATATTTTCAAAATATCTTCTAAGAGATCAGCTCCAAAAGAACGTTTTAATATGAAAAGAAACCTGTAGCTGAATCCTGAGTTTTCAAGGCCTTCATGTATTGTGAGAAGGCAATTAGATCAACATTAGGGTGAGGCCGAGGGGGAAAAATCTGTATTGGGAGAAAGCAAAGTGGTGATGATCGGAGTAGAGTCTCTTCTTATTTTAAATGATGCAGTTCTCTGATTTTCAATTGACCTTTTTCCCTAATGTATGCCCCAAATACCCACAAGCAAGATGTTTAAAAATCTGGATCCAAACCATCCACAGCCCTTGATGATAATTTATCCATGTCAGGCAGGGCGACAAGGCCCCTGTGATTGTGAGAAAAAATTAGGAGCAAGGATTCCCCAGCTTTATTGTGCATGTCCTTCGTCTCTGGATCTGATCCCTGATGTTATTGGGCTAAATCACAAGGTTATTTCCCACCTAAGAAATCTCATCTGGCTTGAGAATGCTCCTTAGATAATTTCAGCTTCTTTATTCTCCAAAAAAGGTTGATCGCAGTGTTACTAACCCCAACCTACTTTAGCCAGCCTCCATTAATCATGGCTGGCAGGAGAGACTAGAGGGTCATGGGTAATTGAATTCCAGCCAACCTTCAAACCTCATTCAAGTCAACCCTTTGACCTCTTTACTGACCAAATCTGCTGCCAGAGCTAGTAAATAAATATTGCTTTTTAATTAGAAGAAGCATTTTTCGAGAGCCTACTATGTGTTAGCTTTGTGAGAGAGGCAACCATTATCTCACTTCATCCATTCATTCTGTCCACACTTCCATTGGAACCCAGACACAAGGAATTAACAGATAGTGGAGAGGAGTATAAAGGTCAACTTGGGGTCAGGCCAGTGGGAAAATATGTGCTCTGCAGACACCCTGACTTCCTATCTTTGAAAGAAGATAGATCTTTAGCATCGACAGAAAGCCTGAAGAACTTTCTGCACAGGAAAATGGAATGATAAACATTTTCCCTTCTCTCAAGAAGCCATGTAGGATCTTCTGATTCCAAAGACTTCTATTCAAGTCCTTCCTACACCATATTTGACATGCAATGTTGGATAGGTGAGTTTACCTCTGTAGGCCTCAGGACCCTCACATGTGACAGGGAACAGGGTGTGCACCACTAACCTGGCAAGGCCATTGTGATACAATGTGTAGGGAAGCTCCGTATAAACTGTTAGGCTGCAACCACACAGGAGATTGCTGCCAATGGCTCTTGCACACTCTCTGTTAAAGATGCCACCCAGCAATGAGACCAGTCAAAGACAGGGCTGGGGAACAGACACCTAGACAGAGAGTACACACTCATTTTAAATAATGAAATTTTAGCTGGATTTTCTCATTAAATTTGCTTCTTTTGTTTTCCTTCGTCTCTGGGTCACCACCATGCCTAAGAATACACATGATCTGGTCTTTTTTTTTTTTTTTTGCCAGAAAGCTTTTGTGGCATTTAGAAGTCTCCAGAAAATATGAAACTTCCTTTTCCCTTTCAGAGGAGGCCACCCCACACTTTACCACCTATTTCTCATCCTCAGACAATAAGAAACCAGCTCCCCAAGGACTGGCAATGTTCCACTATCACCAACCCTCAAATTTCAGAATAAAGCGAGCACTGAGTTGCTACGATTAATATTCTCAGCAGCAATACTTTTGGGGTGAAATGATGAGTCAAGGATGTACAGAAGTTTGCTCACAAAAAAGCCAAATGTGCTTGAATAATTTACTCTCTCATTTTAATTCTAAAATGATATGAGGCCCCTAAGGCTTAGCAAGCAGCCGGGGGACCTGAGCAGCCTGGAGAGGCTGTGTTTAAGTGGTGATGTTAATGGAATTATCCGTTGCTGCTGGAGAACTGTCTGCTGTCGAGAGATAATTACCCAGGCAAAGATGAGGTATCATTGACAATAAACACTGAAGCAGGGACCTCAATGTTTATTTTCCATGCTAGGGCGTAATCTCCTCCGTTGTTTAACTTCATTAGCATCCCTGCTAACCCTGGGCCACACAGTTCCACTTAAAAGAAAGAAATTAAATAATCCAAACATACATGTAATTGTAAACAAAGTGGCAGAAGATGTGGGTTGGGCTGTTTTTGCTGCTACAGTCAGTGGCAAACAAGCCTTCTCTTTTACCCTATCCGTCTCCCTGTGCAATGAAAATGAGAGCAATGTTTGTTGAGTGCTCACTGCGGGCCATACCTTGTGTTAGGCATTTTATGTACGTTGTCCTATTTTATCTCCACACACAACAATTCCAGGAGATGAGGACTAGCAGAGGAAACTGAGTGTCAGAAAGGTTAAGTGACTTGTCCAAGATCACAGGACTACTGAGCCATTGAGTGAGGGTTTCAACCCTGGAGACAGGTCCCAGTTATTCACAGAAAATTACCGTAACATGCATATTCCACATGGAACTTCAGGTTGGTCTTCTTGACTTTACAGCAGAGTCCAGGCAATTTTATTACCACTACACCTCCCACTGCTAACTTTATTGGAAGGACTGCCAAATCTCCCATCCAGTCCTTGAGTCCTTGGTCCAGTTCTGTATTTCTGTTTTATTGAGAAAGAATTTGCATTCAACCCCATGTGGTCAAGACGGAGCTTTTTAACTCATCCCTGAAGGCCTTCGCATTGGCCAAGTTCCCGGCCTTCTTTGGACAATCTGTAAGCAATCACTGTCTCCTCACCCCAGGCTCTTTCACCCAAAACTTATTATTATGAAAATTACATGCAGAAAACCTGAAAGAATATTTCAGTGCACAGCTGTCTAGCCTCCACCAGATTCAACAATTGTTAACATTTGCCATGTTTAATTTACAAACCAATCTTTCTATTTTTCTGTCTGAACCATTTGAAAGTTGGTTTCAGAAATCATGACACTTCAACCCTAAATGCTTCCCGGCATCTCTGAAGATTGTAGGACATTTCCTGCATGACCACATTAGCATTATCAGAGCTGAGAAAATTGACAATAATTCCCTTGCTATTATCAATTATCCAATTCATAATCATAGTCATTTCTTAACTGTTCTCCAATTATCTCTCATAGCTGTTTTTTTTTTAAAAAAAAGAAGAAGTATCTGCATTGTATTGGCAGTAATGTCTCTTTAGTCACTGGTAATCTGGAACATCTCCCCAACACCTTAATTTTTTCCCTACCATGTTTAATTTTTAAGGAATCACTAGTTTTTGAACAGTTGAATTGCTTTCTGTTCTGAATGGTCTCAAGTGGTCTGTATTTTTAACTCTCAAACAGCCCTTAGCAAGATGGTAGCTCCAGAATCTCTACATGGGAAGGGCTTGAGGAGAGATTGCAATCTGGCTAAGGAGTCCCGGTGCCGGCCTTTTACATAAGAAACACATGTTTTAAAAAAACTTAAATTGTTGATTTTTTTTTTTTTTTGTCATGGCTGCTGCCCTAACATAGAGGCAGTCTGTACTATAGGAGAGGCGATAAATGGTAATTTGTGAATGGTACAGATTCTGAGCAAATTGCCTACGTTCTGACATCAGCTTTGCTACTTCCAAGACGTGTGACCTTGAACAAGTTACTTAACCCCCTTGTTACTCAGCTTTATCATTTGCAAAATAGTGATGATAACAATAATAGAATCTAAGTCAAAGAGCTGTGCTGAAGTGAACTAATAAACACAAAGCACTGAGAATCCTGCTTGGAACAGAATATTATCTATAAATGGTAACCATTATCATTATTAATATTCTTTCCCTACTTTCTATCAACTTCCTTCTCCAGTGACTTCTTAGAACTGGAGCACCAAACATTTCTAGCTGCCTGCTAGTTTTGCCTATTGCCTTTTTACTTTATGTTCGCTTTATTCGAGTTGGCCCAAGGAATTCTGGTTTGCCTTCAACCTCATCTTCATTCTGCTCTCTAATCCCCTGTTGTTGTTATTTCCAATAAAATTATTTTTAAAATACCCATTTGGTTCTAGTGTCTTCTGTTATCTTATATGCCTGGTTTACCTTCTGCCCTTTTTGCACTAAGACATAGATTCATCCTTGGGTTTAAGATGCAATTAAATGTGGTGATTCTAGTCCAGGAGCACTTCCCTACCTAAGTGACCCATGAAGTTTCTGGTTCTGATTCATTCATTGACTCACTCAGTCAATTATTCAACACACTTCTGAGCCCCCGTGAGGAGCTGGGCCCTTGGCTAGACACCAGGGATACAGCAACGAACTAAACATGGTTTTGGCTGTGGAAAAATAGTTAACCAATTGTTCAAAATGAATCTGAACCAGGTAGTTCTGAAAACTCTCTGCACCTCACCACATATGATAATTCTGGGAGAGTGATTGAAGGGGAGGTGAATAGGTTCCTTTCCCCAAAGTATCCTCCATAATCCTGAAATTTCTCTTAATAAAGTACAGTCATGCACTGCATGATGACATTTTGATCAACAACGGACTGCATATACCACGGTGGTCCCATAAGATGATAATGAAGCTGAAAATTCCTATTTCCTAGTGACTTTGTAGATGACATAGTGTGGTAGTGCAATCATTTAATTTTTAAAAATATATTTAATATAACCTAAGTGTACAGTGTTGTAAAGTCTACGGAAGTGTACGGTAGTGTCTTAAACCTTCACATTCACTCACCACTCACTAACTGAACCACCCAGAGCAACTGCCAGTCCTGCAAGCTCCATTCATGGTAAGTGCCTATACAGGTGCACCATTTAAAAAATCTTTTATATCATATTTTATTGTACTTTTTCTATGTTTAGATACACAAATACTTAGCATTGTGTTACAATTTCCTACAATATTCAATACAGTAACATGCTGTCTAGGTTTGTAGCTGAGGAGCAATAGGCTCTATCATATAACCAAGGTGTGTAGTAGGCTATGCCATCTAAGTTTATGTAAGTACACTCAATGATGTTTGCATAAAGATTAAAAGGCCTAACGATGTGTTTCTCAGAATGTATCCTCATCATTAAGAGATGCATAACTATACTACCAAATAATAGTAGCTAGGGTCACTTCTTATTTTCCTCACAAGTCCTTTAAACACTTCTAGGCCAGGCGTGGTGTCTCATGCCTATAATCCCAACATTTTGGGAGGCCGAGGCAGGTAGATCACCGAAGATCAGGAGTTCGAGACCAGCCTGGCCAACAAGGTGAAACCCTGCCTCTACTAAAAAACAAATACAATAGATTAGTTGGATATGGTGGTGTGTGCCTGTAGTCCCAGCTACTCAGGAGGCTGAGGCAGGTGAATCACTTGAACCTGGAAGGCAGAGGTTGCAGTGAGCCAAGAATGCACACTGCACTCCAACCTGGGCAAGAGAGTGAGACCCTGTCTCAAAAACAAAAACAAAAACAAAAAACAACAACAAAAAAGCATTTCTAGAACATTCTAGAATCATTTAAAACTTTAGCAATGACTGCTTATTTTCACAAAAGTGTGTGTATCATATTAGAATAACCATTACCGAAGAATGGGTATTATAATAGTACCCACCTTACAGGACGTTAAAACATTAAATGTGTTAATATTAGTAAAATGTTTAAAACAGAGCGTGGATTTGTATTTGGTAAATAAATAAAAATAAAGTTGTTGAGAGATCATGATGGAATCAAAAGAGATTAAGACTCAGAGAAGATGAGCTTTGAGAGGGGTAAAGGGAGGAAAGCAGAAGCTGGGTCTTGACTCAATTACCAAATGAATAAGGAATCATTTGACGAAATTCTGGAGAGGTCAGAGAGGGAAAGTAAAGATTAACTCTGACTACTTTATAGTTTTTTAAAAATGACCTTCTTTATTTTCTTTATTCTGAGTTCTGGACTCTATAATCAGCCAACTCCAGAACAAGCATGTCAGCATGTTGTGTGTATTGGGAAAGAAACTTGTTGGGAGACAAGTTTCCGTGAGTTTCTGTAGTTTCTACACATCTTGTAAGCAGAGGCACTGAGTATCTTTGCTCTGAAATATCTTTTCGAGAATGTTTGTATAGTGAACAGCCTTGGAAAATGGAGATAGTCCCTCTCTCTCCAGGCAAAGGGCAGAATTTTTACTGCTATTACAAAAGATTCAGGTTCCCTAAGTTCAGGTTCCTCTTCTGTAACAAAACTCCCTGTGTGAATGGTGTCCACCTGGCCCTTTTCTCTTCACCCGGAGAGAATTGGGTACCAAGAAACTAACAACTGTTGATAGTGTAGCTGCTACTATTGGTGTAGGTACTAAGGGAGATTTCAGTATCATATAAAGGAATTACTGTTGTCTTCCCCATCCCTTCTTTCTCTTCCTCACTCAGGCTACTACCTAGAAATAATAACTTTTCTTCTCTCTTCTTAATCTCCTCCTTGCCCTCACCTCACCCCAGTTCCTGCATAATTTCAGTCCCATGCCCCATTTCAACAAGAACACAGACTGTACCTTTGACCGCCCAAACAACAAATGGGCCCATTTGTGATCCTGGACTGGGAAAAGGAACCTCACAAGGGAGTCCCTCCTTTTTGACTTTTTCTCTTCCTTTCTGGCTTTCCAAAGCATTCCTATTTAGTGACTTCCCAATGGCTATGGACTTAGAAGGTCTCCATTTGCTACCCTTTTGCTATCTTCCTTTTCTGCCCTAATCCATCTCTCTGTTGTCTTTGGTCTTTTCTAAGCCTTCCTGAGTCCTCTTTCATGAATGGGAAGTGTATCCCAGCACCTGGCCCAGACCCTGGCTCATGGCAGACACCCAGTCACTCTAAATTCCCAAACTCTTGTGCTCTACCCTTCTCCTTTCCTGGACCATCCTAACCTTTCTCTCCTACACTATCTGCATCTCTTTTCACTCTTAAAGTACTTCAAGGGAGAATCTAGAAGATAAAAATAAAAGCAAAAACTGAAACACATTAAACACAACACAACTTTATTTTCAAGATGAACAATAAAAATACAGAATGTGTGTATTTTTTGTAAATGGTTTTCTATGGATGATAGTGGTAATCTAATAAATGTTTATAGGACAAACAATTGTGGTTTCACAGCCTTCTACTCCTTGAGCATTTAAACATTTCTACAAAGCAATTTCTGTCACCTACATCCAGCACAAGGGTACTTTTTGGATGATTAAGTTTGGACCTGTTGTACTGCATTTGGGGACTGATATAAACGCATTGCTCTGGTAAAATGATCTTTTTCAGCTAGTGTGGTTGTTGAAGTATGAGTCAGTTGGGGGAGCTTGGGGGAAAAGACTGGGAAATACCTGGATGCCTGTGCATGTGGCAAGCTCTTGGGGGAAGGGAAGAGGGAGGATACAGACTCGGTATGCCCAGACAACTTTCTCAACATCAGATAGCAGGTTCATGGGGTCTCTGGACCCAGCCCACCTAGGGATCAGGAATTAGAAACAGGGAGCATCATTTTTTAAAAAAAACAAAATCTACATTGGGAAGTTTTGTAATTGTGTAAATTACGTGTGAACATTGTAAAGACATTAGAAGATATAACAAGGAAATTAATAAATAAAATTATGCATTTATTTTGCTACTCAGGTGTAATCACTGTTAACATTTGGACAATAGTTTTATTTTCAATGTGTATGTATATTTTACACACATATGTACACCACATAAGTGGGGGGCATATTATACATTCTCTCATAGATTCTTTTCTATTTTACTTACATTGTCCTATGGCCAAAATTACTTATCAGCAGCATAGTTTCCTTTATGTCACTGTCCCAACCACCTCACTAGATAGGTGTTATTATTTTCCCCTCTTTTTTTTTATTTTTTTTATTTTTGAGACAAGATCTTGTTCTATTGCCCAGGTTGGAATGAAGTGGCATGATCACAGCTCCCTGTAACCTCAAGCTCCTGACTCAAGTGATCTTCCTACCTTAGCCTCCCAAGTAGGGAGTACTACAGGTGCATGCCACCATGCCCCAGCTACTGCAGCATAGTTTTAAATGGCTACATGGTATTCCGTTGTGTCGATAGTTTTTAAGTTATAATACCTACTGCCTATTTTATCCATTTTGGTTGTTTTCAAGTTTTAATTTTTTACTGTCATAAACAATGCCATAAGAAAAGCAAATTTAAACTACAATGAGATATCATCATATACCAGTTAGAATGGCTATTACTAAAAAGAAAGAAAAAAAAAGAACAGATGTTGGCAAGGATATGGAGCAAAGGGAACGTTTATACACTGTTGGGAATATAAATTAGCACAATCCCTATGGAAAATAGTATGGAGATTTCTCAAAGAACTACAAATAGTAATACTATTTGTTCCAGCAATCTCTCTACTGGGTAGCTACACAAAGGAAAAGAAATCATTATATCAAAAAGATACATGCACTCATATGTTCATCGCAGCACTATTCACAATAACAAAGATATGGAATCAATCTAAGTGTTAATCAATGGATGGTTGGATAAAGAAAATGTGGTATATGTACACAATGAGATACAATTCAGCCATAAAGAGGAATGAAATCATATCTTTTGCAGCAGCATGGATGGAACTGAAGGCCATTATCTTAAGTGAAACAACTCAGACACAGAAAGATAAATATCATATGTTCTCACTTATAAGTGCAAGCTAAAAATGTGTACACATAAACATAAAATATAAAACGATAGACAGTGGAAACTCTGGAGGGTGAGGGGTTGAGGGGGAATGGACGATGGAAAAATTACTTAATGGATACAATGTACATTATTTGGGTTATGGATACACTAAATACCCAGACTTCACCACTACACAATATAGCCATGTAACAAAATTGCACTCATATCCCTTAAATTTATACAAGAATAATAATAATAACCCAAAGCTGTAATGCACATCCTTATCTTACTTCTTTGAACACTTGTCTGACTATATTCTTGACAAAAATTTCTAGAAAGGGAATTTTAAGCCAAACAGCATGCATATGCTTAGAGCTTAGATATGTATTACAACCATGCCCTCCAGAAAGTTTCAATCAATTTTTAGTCCCACCAGCAGTCAGATTGGGTTTTTGAACAAAGTTCAAGCTCCATTCTAAGGAGGAGTGTGAGAATTACTTTCTGCTGAAAATCACAAGATGGCTTGAAATATGGGCAGAATGAGAAATACTGTTGTTCATACAAGGCTCTTCTTTAATGCTGTGACCTGAGTCACTTCTACCATAAAGAAAAGAGTATCCTGGTGTAGGTGGATGTAATATACATTGATCATGAGAACAACAAAAGACCAAGAGTTTTCAAACTCTTGGAGAGATAAACTCAGTGCAAGAATACTATGTCAGAAAAGTAAGTTAGCAAAAGCAAGTGTATCACTTTTTTAAAAATTACTACTACATAACAAATTACCACAAACTTAGTGATTTAAAACAACACACATTTATTATGTCACAGTTTCCAGCACAGCTAATCTGGCTCCTCTAAAAGGCTGCAATAAAGGTGTCATACAGGGCTAGGTTCTCATCTGGAGGTTCAACTGGGGAATGGTGAGCTTCCAAGCTTATTTAGTTTATTTATTTAGTTGTTATTCATTTTCTTGCAGCTATACAATTCATGGGAACTTGATTCCTCAAACTTGTCAAGGAAAGCAAGACACTATAGCATGTTTGCTAACAAGACAGTCTTACGTAATGTAACGTGATTAGAGGAGTGATATCCCACCAGTTTTGCCATATTTTATTGGTTAGGAGCAAGTCACAGGGTCTAACTATGCTCAAAGAGAGGGAATTATACAATTATACAAGGATGTAAATTCCAGGAGACAAGGATCATGAGGCTACTTAAAGTCTGTTCATCATAGTAAACAACTCTGAAATCTCTCTCCTTAGAATGCTTTCCACGTGAGTAATCAAGGAAGTTGAAAACTTGGGAAAACGTAAAATCCAAAACTCATTGACTAAAAAATATTTATTCTAGGTCTCTCATTTCAAGTGGCGGTAGATAACACAGCATTCTATAAATAAAAAGTGGCCTATGATAAATGTGGTATTTTCAAAGGTGTACAGAGGAGCATGTGTTTTGTTTTTTGGGGAATTCACTTCCACATCCCTGTGACTAAGATATTTTCTCCCAACTTTGTCTTGTGGAATGAGGTGGCATATTCCCAAACCCATGTTGTGATGACCACAGTTGAGACATTTTCCATATGAGAAACTGTGCTAGCTATTCTTATGTCTCTAATTACTATGTCTCCCCAAGACCTACCCATACGTCTCCACGGCCTTTTAAAAAATACAAAGGGAGCCAGGCAGTTAAAAATATTCTTTTAAAAAAGTAATATGAATCATGTTATTCAAAAGGAACTCTAAAGGAAGTCCCTACTGATATCCACATTTTTCTCTTTTTAAACCTCTAAGGAAAGTTCATGGTCTGTATTTCATACATTCCTCTTCAATCCACTTAATTATGGCATGAGTTGTAAAGTGGCTGTAATATATTTTCTTAGAAGAACATTGTGCATTTGATGCACCTTCATATTACAGTTCGTAATTAACATTATTTGACATTGCATCACACACTTGGAGGGGAGAGAAGAGAAGGGAAGAAGATTCCTCTTTCAGTATTTAATCTTTAGTCCCCTTCTCATCTTCCAACTGATTTCCTTCCTAGACCTTCAGTTAGAGGAAAGCAAACTATGATGGTCCATGAATGAGTAATAGATGACCGAGAAGGAGTGTGAGCTTCTCATTCAATGAATACTGCAGAGGTTTCTGAAGACTTGAGCTCTATGTATCTGCTTCATCAATTACATTATTCCTTCAAAGGAAACAAAAAAGGTAATTTTTTAGTCACAGTGAAGATGGTGGTGGTTGGATAAAAATGTTTCCTGGGTGGTGGCCAGAGCTGGTCTTCTTCCCCTTCCTGCTTAACTTCCGCCCCTGCCCCAACCCTCGACCCACCCATTCTCTAAGGCAAGGAAGCTGCCTGGCAGTCAGATTAGCCTGAGAAACCCTGAAAGGAAGTAGAGAAATTACATTCTCCAGGGGGCTGTCAGTGCAGAGTGGACCTGGCCGGAAACAGTGTTTTGGGTGTTGTGCTCTTCTTGGACAGGAGAGATGAAAGAGGAACTAAGGAGGGGAAACAATGTGCTTGGATTAAAGGGTCTTGGACTGGGAATGGGGTATGAGAGCTGCAGAATAAGGCAGGGGCAGGTTGGACTTTCTAGTAACAATTGCTCGAGACTTTACACTTGGGCCCCTTTAGATGTTAGAGGGTGTTATTTTTGAAGACTGGTGTTCCCATTTAGCCTGGGCTTATTTAAGTGTTCTATCATTCTGACCCCTTATAAGCATGTGTTAGTTTCCCAGGGCTGCTGTACCAAGTTCCACAAACTAAGTGCCTTAAAACAACAGAAATTTATCGTCTCAAATTTCTGGGGACTAGAAATCTGCAATCATCCACCCTCTGAAACTAGGGAAATCCTTCTTTGCCTCTTCCTAGCTTCTGGAGGTGGCTGGCATTCCTTGGCTAGTAGATACATCACTGCATTCTCTGCCTTTATCATCACATGCATTCTGTGTGTATGTGTACTTTTGTGTGTGTCTATGTAGGTGCATGCATGTGTGTTTTCTCCTCTTTTTTTTTTTTTTTTTGGAGATGGAGTCTCGCTTTGTCACCCAGGCTGGAGTGCAGTGGTGCGATCTCAGCTCACTGCAAGCTCTGCCTCCCGGGTTCACATCATTCTCCTGCCTCAGCCTCCCAAGTAGCTGGGACTACAGGCACTCTCCACCACACCCAGCTAATTTTTTGTATTTTTAGTAGAGACAAGATTTCAGAGTGTTAGCCAGGATGGTCTCGATCTCCTGACCTTGTGATCCACCCACCTCGGCCTCCCAAAGTGCTGGGATTATAGGGATGAGCCACCACACCCAGCCCTTCTCTTATAACAAGGACACTAGTCATATGGAGTTTAGGGAGTACTAACCCAGTATGACCTCATCTTAACTAATGGAAACTGCAAAGACCCTATTTCCAAATAACATCACATTCTGAGATTCCTGGTGAACATAAATTTTGGAAGGGTACTCTTCAACCCAGTACAAAGCAGAACATATATACACACACAATTAAAACTGCTAGCCAATTAACTTGAGTTTTGATGCTCTAATGAGTTAGAGTTGGAAAGAAAGCCAGTAGTACTCCACTTGGGAAAGGAACTGAGCTGAAATTTTCAATGGCTCTAGGTTTTTCCAAGCCAGGAGACCTCACCTTGAGCAATGTGCTCTACTTTCTGCTGATTCTATTCTCCAACCACCTCTTTCCTACACATCCTACACACACTCACGCTCCACCGCTAACAAGGAGAAGCAAGACTTTGATGATCATCTACATCTTTATCTCCAGCACCCACAGACAAAGCATTTTGCTTGCCCTGTTTTGAAGCAGCAGGCCACTGGCCCCTTCAGTGTCCAGCATCACAGAGGTAAGGTTGGCCAGAAGCAATGTTGGGGGACTAGAAGACCAGGGGCTCCTGGGCTACCTTGCTGTAGGAGCCCAGGAAGGTGAAAAGAGTACAATGATGTTGGAATACAACTCCAGGAGTTGAAAACTCCCCACTCCCCTTAGTTAAGGAAGACTTACAAGAAACTAATTTACCAAGTGCCAGAAGATGTTTACGGCCATATTTTGCCCAGCCAAGTGGTCTGCATGATTCAGTACAGGTAGAGTTCAGTCTCAGACTTACTCACACTAGGCTCAGATGTGCAAAGAAAATGTAGCATCTTAACTCTCTATAATTTTATGGTCTTTAAATGTTTCCTAACCCCCACACCACTGACTAATGAGAGATTCTGGTAAACTGAATTTTAGACCAATCTGGTAGACTCAGGCTATTCCAGTAAGCAGTCTTTTCTGAGTGAGTCAGTTTTTCCAATTTGCAGTATTCTTCCTGGTTCTCTCTAAGATGGCATCTGGGAATGTGGAAGGAAGGTACTTTGGGCCAGTGGGGGAGAGGGAGGCCCCTCGAATTGTGCTAGTCCATAGCTGTGAGCTAGCTGGCATTTGTGGGGGTGATTGGACTGCTATTGACACAGGCTGCTTAGAGGAAGTGTCCTGCTGACGTATGCAGCTAGGGCAACTGTGGTCTGTTTTCTCCTGGCTTGGACAGGGTTCAAGATCCTCCCGGCTGACTCAGCCCCACCTCAGCCCTCTCTGGCACTCTGGACTCTCTGGGATTCCTTTTCAGGCCCCAGTTTGGTGGACAGATCCACAACATACCCTAGCATGGCCATTCTTCCCTGTAGGGCCGGGGCACAGGTATAGCAGGCCTCCTGAGAGCAGAGCCTGTGGCTCCATTTGTCCCAGTCTGAGTTTCTTCACCCTGTCTTTGATATTCTTAGTTACATCCTCCGGTCTGGACCAAGATAGGAGCCTGAGAAAGATGCAAAGGAGGTACAGCATTGCTGGACTGCCCTGGCTGGCTCTACTCCCAGCATCATGGGAGAGGTCAGAGACTGGAGATGGAGTAAAGGTTTAGATGAAAAAAGAAAGCAGCAAGAATCTTAAGAGAAAGTCACTTTGTCTCCACCCCATCCCTAGTATTACTGTTTGAATATGTACTCCGTAATATTGGGCATGGAGAAAAGACAAATTATGGCAGTAAAAAGACAAATCAGAAATTAAGCTCTGAACTCCAGAATATGATGGGCATATTCTGAATCTGTACTGCCCACCATGGCAGCCACTAGCCACATGTGGTTATTGAGCATTGGAAACTCCCCAGTCACATATATTGCGACTGGTGTTACTCAAGACTGAAATTTTGAATTTTATTTAATTTTAATTAATTTAAAGTTAAATTTAAATAACTGCATGCGGGCGGGGTATGGTGGTTCATGCCTATAATCCCAGTGCTTTGGGAAGCCAAGTTGGGAGGATCTCTTGAGACCAGAAGTTCAAGAGTAGCCTGGGCAACATGGCAAAACCTCATCTCTACAAAAAGTACAAAAAGCTAGCCTGGTGTGGTTGTGTGTGCCTGTGGTCCCAGCTAGGAGGCTGAGACAAGAGGATTGCTTGAGCCCAGGAGTTCAAGGCTGCAGTGAGCTATGATCATGCCACCTGCACTCCAACTTGGGTGATTGATTTATATTGATTATATGATTTATATTTATAATAAAGTCATGTAGTGAGACCTTGTCTTTAAAATAATAATAATAATAACTTTTTAAAGGACATGTGGATAGTGGCTACCATATTTGACAGTTCGGTTCTATACATTAACCTTTTACGTGCCCTGTTTTGGTGATCTAGTAAGGCCCACAGACACCTCCTCAGATTGTGAGATTTTAAATTATTATTATTATTATTTTGCGGGGAGGAGGTCTCACTCTGTCACCCAGGTTGGAGTGCAGTGGTGCAGTCACGGCTCACTGAAACCACTGCCTCCCAGGCTCATGCAATCCTCTCACCTCAGCCTCCTAGCTGGGACCACAGGCACATGCAATCACACCAGGCTAGCTTTTTGTATTTTTTGTAGAGATGAGGTTTTGCCATGTTGCCCAGGCTGCTCTTGAACTCCTGACCTTACGCAATCTACCTTGGCCTCCCAAAGTACTGGGATTACAAGCATGAGCCACTGCACCCAGCCAGATCAATGTTTTTAAGTGCATAAAATAAAATATATAGGATTACAATGGAAATCAATTAATTTAATATTTGTGTTATTCTTTAGTTTTTAATTAGATTTTTAAAATTAATTAGAAAGTTCATATGGTATAGTACTCTATGTTGTTCTTTATTAATGTATTAAATATCAATCTATCTGTGAACCTAATAACTATCACAGTTTTGAAGTAGCAATGAATATAAATGGTATCTTGACATATCTGATGCATATCATGATGTAATGTGAAAATGCCTATGATTGACATTGATAATAAAGTTATGTATACTGGTAATACTACTGTGTTTTAGGTTCAGTTAGGAATTAGTGAAATAAACTTGTGATTTTTTTTTTCCCCCATCTACGTTCACAAGGTCCCTGGATTCTCTTCACAGATTGGGGGTACATGGACCCAGGTTAAAAAGCCCCACTCTAGATTTTTGTAAATAAGACAGGTTGATGAATAAAGTTAATTCCTTCTAGAAATATGTATGGAATGCCTACTACATGCCAGGTACTGATCTAGACACTTGGGCTGCAGCATGAATAAGAGAGACAAAGTTGGAGTTTTCAAAAAGTTCGTATTTTAGTGGAGGAGGACAATAAATCAACATTCAGTAGTTTCAAATGGTAGTAAATACTGTGAAGAAAATATAATAGAGAGATCTAATAGAAAGTAACTGGAGAGAAAGTGGCAATTTTAAATTGGGTGATGAGCAAGGCCTCTCCAGGAGGCCATTTGAGTTGAGGCTTGATTGAAAGATGGAGCCAGCCTCGCACAATCTGGAGGCAGCACCTTCTGAGCACAGAAGGCCCTGTAGCTAAAGACCCTGTAGCTAAAAGGGGTGGGTGTGATTGGAACAGGATAATGGACAGAGGGAGCACTGTAGAAGATTGAGGTCAGAGAGGTGGGATGGGGTGGCAGGGGGAGGCCAGGTCAGGGCTGGAGCACTGAGTTTGTAAGTAGTCATCATAGACAGCTGAGAATTTAGATTCTATTCTAAATCCACTTAGAGTCAAAGGTGGATTACATGACGCTCTTGGTAAAGGATGGATTAAATGGGGAAGTGGAAGCAGGGAGTTCATGCAGAGCCTGATGTAGTAGTGCAAGTGTGATAGTGGCTGGTAACTCAGGAGGGCAAAATGCAGAAGGAGAAAAGTGAATGAATTTAGAGAATCTTTTCAAATAGGACTTATTAGCCACAGGCAGGGAGCATGAAGCCCCAACCTGACTCAGGGCAGTGTGAATTTTTCAAATGAAAGAGTGGTGGGGGAGGCAGATTTGGGGGCAGAGTGAAGATTTCTGTTTTGGTTTAATTAATGTCTTTTAGGTATTAAAGGGGAGAGGTTTGAATCTATAAATCTGAAGTTTAGCAGAGAGGTAAAGGCTGGTGCTATAAATGTTACATTCACCATCATCAAGATGGTATTGAAGCCAGGAGACTGAGAAACATCAACTAATAACAGTGTTGTACAGAAAAGAAAAGGGTGGGTCTGAACCCTAGGGAAACTGAGTATTTAGGATTCATTTTTTGATTATTTACTGTGCACCTATTATTGGTCCAGACTTTCTGCTTCCAAAGGAAGTGCACCATTCTCCAACTAAAAACAGCTCTTCTACTGATCTGGTAAATTGACTGTGGGTTAAGATTATGACCCCTACAAAGACCTCTAGTAAAGTATAATTGTACTTTTGCAAGGATCCATTACCAAATATTTCCATAACTAACATCACAATGAGCCCTCCCAGGCATTTGTCTTTTCTTTTGTTGTTGATTCCAGTATCTGAATCTCCTTCCTACATTTGAAGATTTCCCCCACTTTATGAGTCCCACCTTGCTCTGTAGATTTCCTGGGGAGCTATCTTAGGGAGTGATCTGAGGCTTTGTTTCTCAGAACACATTCTCCACGCCTGGCTTACTGGCCTTCCTAGAGATCGTATGAGCTACTTATTATCCTTTAATAAATTCCTTTTCTGCTAAACCAGTGTTGATGTTTGGGTTTCCCAGGAAACAGACTCCCAGACAGAAATTTGTGTGCAAGGAGGTTTTGCGGGGAGTGTCCTCTGGATCAGCATCTGTCCCCTGGATCACAGGGCAAGGGGTGCAGGAGAGGGCAGAGAGAGAACTTGAACTGTGATGACATTCCAGTAGAATCCTCATCTGATACCATGAGGAGCTCAAGAGCTGGAGGGCCCTTTAGGGGGCTGGGGTATTTGTATCCCTTCTCTTATCCCTAGTCATTGAATACAGGCTACCCCAAAAAGAGGGCATGCCCTTGGATGAGATGACTTTCTTAGGCTAAGAGCCACATCAGGCCAGGAATACAGCTGAGACCTATCATCCACTTGCACTCTCAGTCTCCACAACAAGCTTTACAGTTTACAAATCCATTCTTCCCCTGGATTCTAGCAATAATCCAATCACTTTCTTCATAGTTTGAATGAGAAACTGAGGCTCAGAAATAATAAATGAACACCTAGAACAAGCTTGTCCAACCCATGGCCCACAGGCCATATGCAGCCCAGGATGGCTTTGCATGCTGCCCAACACAAATTTGTAAATGTTCTTAAAACATTATGAGGTCTTTTTTGCTCATCAACTATCATTAATGTTACTGTATTTTATGTGTGGCCCAAGGCAATTCTTCTTCTTCCAGTGTGGCTCAGGAAAGCCAAAAGGTTGGACTCCCCAAAAGCAACCCAAGTGGCACACTAGATATTACTGACAGTAAACATCCACTCCTACCCTCCTAGCATCTGGAAGGAAGCCAGGGTTCTGAGTGAGATTTCAGTTCTGCCAGTGAAATGCCTTTGATCTAGAAAGAGGTAGAGGTGAAATGCAAACCCTCGTCTTATGATTCCAAATGCTGCTTCTTTGCCTGCACCATATTGAACATTGTTGTAGAGAACAAACAAACCTTTGAGATGGGCAAGCCATCCAAGAGCCTGAGTAGGGCCTGGGCAGTTCAAAAATCTTGAGCCATATTACTTTTGGATCTTTCTTCAGGGATTCTTAGAATTCGGGACAATGAATTCCAGTTGGAGCCACCATTTGTGAAGGAATTTCACCTCATCCTCCTATGGGAAAAAGAAAAAAAAAAAAAGCCACTAAACAGCAACCAAAGTGCCATAGTAGATATTATCTGTTGACAGTAGACATCTACTCCTACCCTCATTTGTGTTTCCTCCAAGGGTCTGGAAGGCAGCCTGGGTTCTGGGTGAGATTTAAATTCTGCCAGTGAAATGCACTTTCATGCTATTTGGAAGGCAGAGGAGAGGTGGAGACTGTTTTCCCACAGCTGTGACAGCAGACAAGAATGTGCCAACAAAAGCAAGTAGCAACAACTGGGCTCTGCACTCCACTCCCTGGTCACCAGTGTCTGGAGCAGAGGTGGCAGGAGCTCAGGTTTTCTGACGTCTAGCTTATAGCAACAGTGGTTGATCTTGAAACCAAAAGACCAGAAGCTGATTTTTACTACTCCTTCTCTTCTAAAATGTGGTGAGCACTGAATTTCCTAGATGACGCCAATCTCTTTCTGCTTGAAATATTATATTTGTAATGGTTTTCTTTTTTCTATGCTGAACCTGAGATAGCACCCCAAGCGTGAAGCCAGAGTCAGTGACTCCTCTTTCCACACCCAGACATGATATCACCAGAAGGAAAATGCTCTTTACCCAGAGAGCAACATGGAGAGGACCGTAAAACAAACTGGATCTCAAAGTGCTGAGATGACTCCTCCAGGGAAACTAGTGACTGTCGACCACGGGGGACTGCTTCTTAAAGTAGGTGGGATGAGAGCCTTGTCTTGCTGTGTGGATTGTAATACTCAACCTTTACCACCATGCACTTAGTCCCAGCACAGACCTATCTTCTACCTTTTTCATCCAGCATCCTAATGTCATAGAGAGGGAATGCATAAAATCTCACCAGGACACTTGCTGACCCACCATGTTGACAAGATGCCTCACTAATAGAGCAGAGGCACAAGAACCGATGACCATGGCATGGAGCCAAGTGTCAGCTAAAGTCGGAGACAGCAAAAGGAGTGTAAACAAAGGAAGAACACTTTACAGTCATCATGAATCCCACACCCAAAAATGCAGACAGGCAGTGGACTTTTGGAAATGGAGTCTCTCAGATTTGTAGCCATCAAAAACAAAAAGGCTTTTTAAACAAAGATGTCATTTTACAGAGGCGGAAAGAGCCAATACTGCAAAGAGTCTTTAGCCCTGCAAATTCAAGCATGAAATGGATATTCAAGGATAGCTTGCCCACAAATGCAGAAGCTGGGACACAGAAGATGCATAAAATACACAAAATGCATCTTGAATGAAATAAAGTGTAAGAAAGAATCCAGAGAATGTGCAACCACCTTCGTTTTTAACAAGAATCACTATAATCTCCAGTTTCTACTTCATAAGGCTGTTTCCATGTTCCAGGCAACAGCTGGTCCCACTTTATTGCTGTGGTACAATGAGTTCTAGTAAATCCTGTGTAATAGATGTATTCATATGCTCCGTCCTTTTAACAATATTCTTAATTAGGGTGCTATCCTTTTAAGCAAAGCATTTATATAGTTATTTTATTGCATTTGAATACAGTGTTAGCTTCAATAGACTTAATATAAGTTTATGGGTTTTTTAAAAATTGCTTTACAATGAGGGGAATTTATTTTATCCTCAGTGTGGGGTTATTCCCATGGACATTTAAGAGCCTTTGGTAGAGGTTTATGAATCACTATGGAGGAGGAAGGATCCTAAAGATGTGGTAGATGGTGGTGGTTCTACCACTTACCTTAACTTCCGAGAACCTCAACTTTCACATCCATAAAACAGAATCAGTATATTCCTTGCCTGCTTCATGGATAAATTGTGAACATCAAATAAGCTATTATAAATGAAAGGGCTTTACAAGGCATCGAGAGTTATGTGCATTTCAGGGGCTATTACTTCTCCCATGGAAGCTCCCCCGTCCTCAGTCCTACGAGGAGATGGTGCTGGTGCATGGGTTTTAGGGTAGACTTGAACTTTCAGGATGCATGGACAGAGGAGAGCAGAGAGAGCCTGGATTGTTTAAGATGCCGGGGGTACGCAGAAAGGAGAGCCTCAGGCATTGTGGAAGTAAGGGCAGAGGGCCAGGAACAACAGAGGACAGATGTGGAGTTAATTAGGTGTTAGCTATGGGTACCTGCTGACATTCTGGTACCTAAGACTGGGTCTCCTCTTCATGACCAACAACCACCAAGTTATTTTCCAGGCCTCCACCTAGTCAGTGTCACTCAAAACCTCGTTCTCTCTTTTATTAGAGTTCAGACAAACAATTCTTCACTTAAGCAACTGAATGCTCTGGATTATCCTCCATGTACCCTAGAGCACTAGGATTCCATTTACTGGGGTTAAATGTACTAATCCCCACTTAAATGTAGATAAAATGGAACATAGCCAATATCAGGTTTCAGCTACCCATGCACAACACAGTTAGACATATCCTCAACAGTATAATTTTCAAATGTGAATGACAAAGATTTATGAAGTAGGCCCTAATGTCTTTCAAATGATACTACATCACCTTTATTTTCTTTTTCTTTTTTTTTTTCTTTTGAGACAGAGTCTTACTCTGTCACCCAGGCTAGAGTGTAGTGGCACAATCTTGACTTACTGCAACCTCCACCTCCCGGGTTCAAGTGATTCTCCTGCCTCAGCCTCCCAAGTAGCTGAGACTACAGGTGCCCACCACCACTCCTGGCTAATTTTTTGTATTTTAATAGAGACAGGGTTTCAGCATGTTTGCCAGGTTGGTCTCCATCTCCTGGCCTCAGGTGATCCGCCTGCCTCGACCTGCCAAAGTATTGAGATTACAGGCATGAGCCTCCGCAACTGGCCTGCATTACTTTTTTTATCGTTGTGCATCACAGAACCAAAGGAGTGTTAATCACCTTTCAAATCATGTCATGAAATCCATTATGTTGTCCACCATACATTCAATAAGAAAATTCAATTATGACATGCCCAGCTGTTTTATCCAATTATTTTAAAATATATTAACGTTTTAGTTTATTATCAAGTATATAGGCTGAGAGGCAGTCGTAATAGAGTAAAAAGACCACTGTACTTCGAGGCAGAAAACACAGGTTTTGTAGGGGAGTGAAAAAATTCTCTCTTTTAGGTTCCTTGGCTGGGTTACAAATTAAATGGACATATGACAGATTAACAGAAGGAAAATCATGTTTAATTATGTGCATACCCACAGGAGTTCTACAGACTATGTCTCAAAGAAGGGTCAGATGATTGATGTTTACATAACATCCAAAACTATAGAAAAGAATAGAGGCTTGAGGCTTCTAGCGGGTAGTGGAGACACAAGGAATGAGGTTCCTTGGCTGGGCTACAAATTAAATTGACATATTGACAGAAGGAAAACCATAGTTAATTACATACATACACATGGGAGTTCTACAAAATATGAGTTTTAAAGAGGGATCAGATGATTGCAGCTTATATAGTATCCAGAGCTACAGAAAGGAATAGAGGCTTGGGGCTTCTAGTGGATGGTGGAGACACAAGGAATGGGAAGGTGAGGGGAGGAAATATAAGGTGAATAAAGCTTGTCTTGTTGTGCAGGTTACAAGACTCTGCACCCCTCAGAAGAATAGGCTATCGTCAGGGCATGGAGTTAATCTGTAGTCTGTTCTCTAGTGATCGAAATTCATCTTCCCTGGTTGATAAGATTCCCAAGGAGAGGAAATAACGATTGCATTCCTTTTGGAGGATCCGTCTTTAGGCGGATAAGGGGAGCTCAGAGAAGACCTCTGCCTGCACTACTGTTCTCCAAGTGCCCTCCAGTTCAAAGTAATCAGCATACCAAAATGTATTTTGTGGTGGCGTTTCCTGACCTCCTTCGGTTTGAATCTGATTTTAACATGCTGGAGAAATTTGAGCAAGTTACTCTATCCCACTGGGCCTCGGTTTGCCAAACTCTTAAAATGGGGATGATATTATCTACCTCACAGAGTAAGGATCAGATTTGATAATGTGGATGAAAAAGTTTGGGAAAAATTAATGTTAGGGCCTTACTTTATTGATTATGTGTTACGGTCACAGATACATGTCTTCATTTATTGGTATCTCATTGATACTGTAAACTCTCAACTATATTCTTCCACAAATACTGATTCACAAACTTCTTAGCTGCAGATCAAGGGAGCTAGAAGCTGACTTTCCCTTCTTGGCATCTCTCTCCTTCTCTTTAGTTTTAATATTTAATTTAATCGTGGCCATGCCCTTCTTGGCTGACCTCACAGTTAAAGATCAAAGCACGGAGGAGTCTCATTGCCAGTTTCAAGTCCGTCTAACTGCTATCCAGATAAAGAAGCTTTTATTTATTTTTTTCCACCTAATTTTAGAGATGGGGTCTCACTCTGTCGCCCTACTGGAGTACAGTGGCTATACACAGGCTCAATCACAGCACACTACAGCCTCCAACTCCTCAGCTCAAGTGATCCTCCCACCTCAGCCTCTGGAATAGCTGGGATTACAGGTGTTTGCCATTGTGCCAGGTTTAGACACTTTAATATTCTCCAATACAACCCTGAGAATGTACACCGCAGTAAGAGTAAAAGAAAATGTGGACAGTCTTGGACCTCTGAGTGAATGAAGAGGAGTGTGCAAGGCCTAAGGCAAAATGTCAAGGCCAAATGATGCCCCATTTCACAGTCATATGATTCTGCAGCCTCTTTGTCTACGTAAGTCCAAAGCTGAATACCAAGATGTTTCTTTAATCCAATGCAAGGTGAAGGAAATGCTAACATGAAAGATAAGTAGAAAACAATGTGAAAACATATTTTCTATCAGATGAAACCCTCTTCTGGCTGATCATCTGCTGAGGCTTGTGGGGGGCCTATATTAGTCTGCTTTCTGTTGCTTATAACAGAATATTTGAAGCTGAGTAATTTATAAAGAAAACAAATTTCTTTCTTACTATTATGGAGGTTGAGAAGTCTGAGGTGGAGGGGTCATATCTGGTGAGGGCCCTCTTGCTGGGGGGAGATCTCTGAAGAGTCCTGAGGTGGCTCAGGGCATCACATGGGGAGGAGACTGGGTGTGCTAACATCCTCGCTCAGGCCTCTCTTCTTACAAAGTCACCAGTTCCCCTCCCATGTTAACCCATGAATCCATTAACCCATTAGTTCATTAAACTATTAATGAATTCATTCATTCACAAGGACAGAGCTCTTATGATTCGATCACCTCTTAAAGGCCACATTTGTCAACACTGCCACACTGGGGATTGAATTTCAACATGAGTTTTGGAAGAGACAAATATTCTAATCATAGCAGGAACCACTAATTAACACCACTTTTCCTTGCCCATGTTTTTGTTTTGTTTTGTTTTGTTTTGTTTGGTTTGGTTTTGTTTTTCAGACACAGTCTGGCTATCTCACCCAGGCTGGATTGCAGTGGCACAATCTCAACTCACTGCAACTTCTGCCTCCTGGGTTCAAGCGATTCTCATACCTCAGACTCCCAAGTAGCTGGGACTACAGGTGCGCACCACCACGCCCGGCTACTTTTTGTATTTTTAGTTGAGACAGAATCTCACCATGTTGGCCAGGCTGGTCTGGAATTCCTGACCTCAGGTGATCCACCTGCCTCGGCCTCCATGGGATTACTGGCATGAGCCACTGCACCCAGCCCTTGCCTATGTTTTGAACCAATTGAGAAATAAAACAGAACCCAAACATCACCTCTATTATTGATGACGTTAATATTATGAGCATGGCTAATAGCTGCAAATAAGTGGCTTCCTAATGCTAATATTGTAGAACATGCCTTATAGGTACAGGCAAGTGGGCTTTCTACTGTAGACACACATCTAGTCATGGCCAGGTCTCCCCTGCAGGCTTCTCCCGTGTCTGAGAGCAATGGTTAATTTTCTCTCTGCAGGTGGGCTCACTCCCAAGAGAAATAGAAGAGGAAGGAGCTCAGGAATGCATGCTCAGGTCCTCCTTCCAAACCCACCCTGAGGAAGAATAAAGGATGGAAAGCAGAGAAAACCTAAGAATATTATGTTAGTAGAAGTCCTTCTACAGAGATGGAACTTCAATTCTGGGAGAGAAGCATTTCTGTATAGCAGAATAGTCTTCCTTTCAGCCTAAAAGTAGATTCCTGTAAGAGCAGTTAACTCTGAAAGTCCACAATATGTAGCACTTGTGTTTCTTAAAGATGACAACTGGGATAGAACATCCATATTTTAAGAATATTTGTGTATTGAAAACTATTTGGCTGCCACATCTTTCATCTCCCTTCTTACAATGGTTTCTCCTCTAGGCCATCTATCCTGCTAATTATAAGCCCATCTATCAACCCAAGACTAGGAAAAGATAATAGTTGATGAGCAGTTGGAAATAGAGGGATTGAGAGCAATGGCTGTTTTCCAGATCACAGAGTCAACGCTATGAAACACTTTGCAAGATGGCATGTTTTTCTTTTTCTTTTTTTTTTTTTTTCCTCCCTCAGCCTGGATTATTTCTTAGTGTTCCTGATTCTGCTGGCAGGAGTCCTGTTGAATTTAGGAAAACCATATGAAACCCATCCTGGGTGTTGCCAAAATAAATTGTTAATCATATCAGATATAGCACCAAAGAGTCTTCCATCATAGTCAATTTTCTGTTTTGCAACTGTTCCCCTTGGCTCCATTCAGGATCTGCCAAAAGGAAAGGAAGCTTCCATTGTGCACGCCACATCTTGTTATCTGCTGGAGGAGAGAGGCCAGTGGGGAAGGCTCACTGGGTCAGGATGAGGGTACCTCTAACATTAACAAGAGGTGTTTACTACAGCGCAGTTTCAGTGGTCCTTCTGGGCATACTAAGAGCATGTGATCCTCAACCGTATCCATTATAGCTTGGGAGCATGAGAATCTCACGAAGGTTCAATTTGCACAGAATGAGGATGGCCTGTAGGATTTGTACCTGAATGTTTCTAAATGGCATCTTTAGATGCAAAAGTTGTATAAAATGACTGCAATTGCCTCCACTATCTGGTTCAATTAAATGAAACCGACTTACCTGAGCACATAGTTATCTGGACTGTTGTCTAGAGGAGAAAGAAAGAAGCAAATGATAACTAGGGAAGCTATGATCCAGATTTTTTTTTTAAATGGAATGAAAGCCAATAGGTAAGCAATAACTAAAATCTGTCCTAGAGTAGGTCACATCAACACAGCGAGTCTAGTCATAATAGATCCTTGGGAAACATACTGAGTTCCTTTGAATTGAATCTGCACCCCCTCCACATTTACAGTATTCTCCAGGTATTGACGTGAACATGCTAGAGGGCCAAGCAGTTCTTGAATGTTAATCATGGCATAGGACCTTTACATGTACCAGGGCTAGAAAATAAACTGATATGCTTCAACCAAGAAGGAGACTTTTTCTAAACCTGAGATATTCAGATGAACAAATTCAGCATCCTCTTTGGCCTCCATTTAACTGAAGTTCAACTGCTTTGCAAGATAAACACAAAAGTTGTTCTGCTGTCATTCTCAAAGCATGCCAGTTCTAGTGGATCTCATCAAACCCACTTCTGGATAGAAATCTTAATTTCAGTCTTAATAAAGCAAGTTCTAGTCAACAAGCTTCATTTCCCGTGACTCATTTAAAGAGTGGTTTTTGCGTGCCAATTTGTTTTGATCTATATATCTCATTGTTCTTCTGAATTCAGAAAGCCATCTTACCTGAGCAAGGATCAAGCATCCAAGTCTAGAGAAGAACTGTAATATTAGAACATTTCTGACACTCCACAAAGTCAACCTAAGTGTATTAGCATACCAAAGCGTTGGAGATATGACACTTGAAGATGGTTAGCTGTTATGTGAGGAGACATTTATTTGTTAAAACATAAAGGAAAAATGAATCCCAGAAAGCAGTGTGGATACCACTTTGCTGTATTTTTAACTCGAAACTTCCAAATATGAAGTTTAATCCACCAGCTTAGGTTCTAGCAATGATGTTCTGTATATCTGGGTGTGTGTGTGTGTGTGGTGTGGGGAGTAAGTGTACATTTTCTGTGGATAATTTGAAAACAATAACAAAGCCAATGAAGAGATGGTTACTTTTTATTATCACCACATGGTGAACAGTCTTCAACCATGTCAGAGATAAAATGCCTTTCCTCAAAAAAACTTGTATTAGTGTAAGTTCTGCACAATTATAGCTGTTACTTTTGGGTTTAATAATATATAGATAAGCCTCAAATTAGCCAATTTTATTATTTATCCACTTCTCTTCTGGCTATTATTATTCATTTTATTTCACAATTATTCCTGAAATAATGTCATCAATATACTAAGTACACCACTGGGTTCTAGGTAAAAATACAGAGTGTTTCCACTTTGAAAAAGTACAAAAAGTGATCAAGGGGAAATAATGACTTTTTTGCAGATGAAGCAATGAATGAATGAATTCTGCCTTGTTATACAAATATTTGAGGTAGCTTTTAAGCAATGCAAAATAGCAAAATGCAAACAAAACATCAGATCTTTAGGAAATACGTCAGAATAAGGAGGTAGCCCAGGGTAAAGGAGAGAAACACACATGTGCATGTTGTAAAGTCTTCTATGGTGGCTAACATGAAGCCTCTATTTTGGCTCTGAGATTCCTCGTAGCCAAAGAAAACACGCAAGCAGAAACATACACACTATACCAGGGTATGATTGATGTAATATAAAGTGACACAGCACTGGCTGGAAGTATGCAGCAAGCAAGTATGTTCCTTGAGGTGCTATGATCAGTAAGCTGTGATCACATCGATGGTTCATTACAGGTTAATTAATGAATAGTTACAATGCAATGGATAAGTGTTGCCAGTAGTTCATATGGAATGGGCTGCTCTCCACAGGAGTTTGCTAACTTGATAACGGAGTAAGAAAAGATGGAGAAAAGCATGCAAACAAAACATGTAGACTATGCAGAGGTTCAAATAATTAAAAGAGCACATGAGTTTGAAAAGTATAAGAACTTTAGTGTGACTAGATGGAATATATAATTTAGGGTGCAGCAGCTTTTGAAGAACTGCAGGAGTATGGCCCTCAAGTCAAATCTGGCTCCCTACTTGTTTTTGTAAATAAAGCTTTATTGAAACACAGCTGTGTCCATTCTTTTACATATTGTTTATGGCTGCTTCCTCATTCTTTTTGTTGGTGGTGGTGTTCGTTTTTTGTTTTTTTTTTGTTTTTTTTTTTTTTGAGACAAAGTCTCACTCTGTCGCCCAGGCTAGAGTGCAGTGGTGCTATCTCAGCTCACTGCAACCTCCGCCTCCTGGGTTCATGCAATTCTCCTGCCTCAGCCTCCCAAGTAGCTGGGATTATAGGCGCCCGCCACCACAGCCAGCTAATTTTTTTGTATTTTTAGTGGAGACAGGATTTTGCCACATTAGCCAGGCTGGTCTTGAACTCCTGACCTCAGGCGATCCACTGGCCTTGGTGTCCCAAAGTGCTAGGATTACAGGCATGAGCCACCACACCCGGCCTGCTTCCTCATTCTTTACTACAAAGGTGAGCAGTGGACAGAAACCCTATGGCCAGCCTAAAATATATACTCTCTGATCCTTTACAGAAAAAGTTTACCAACCTCTGGTGTAAAACATACCAAGGAGTTTGAATTTTATCCAGTAGTTGAAAGGGAAGGAGTGAAGGATTTTTAAAAGTTAGGAAAGTTAGGAAAACCAGAAGGGTGGCCCCAGCAAGTTTACTTCACAAATACTCGTCTCCTTAAAGGTAAAAATGATTTGATGTGCCATCTAACCTATGTACCTTAAGGAAGACAATGTCATGGCAGAGTACATACAAGAGTCTCAAAAAAGGTTAACTGGACACCAAAACTTGAGTTGAGATCAAATGATGTACTAGGCTCATTTGAGATATGCTCTAGGCCACTGTGTAAGGATGTGAGGAGTGAAGGGAGTGGTTGGAATATTTTTATCTGCTTAAAAGAATCATTTTGTACAGCTTTTTGTATATCCAAAAAAAAAAAGAAAAAGAATGGTAATAAAAAAATAAATTCCTTTCCTATATCCTGTTTCCTTCTAAAAGTAGTATTGTTTTACATTTTACATTTGAATGCATAAATCTATGATTCGTTGTGAATTCATTTTTGTATGAGTTACAAAGTTTAGGTCAAGATTCTTTTTGGAGGGCTATGTGTGTGTAATGGCAGCAGCACCACAACACTGAAAAATAAAAAATACTGCTTTTTAAAAAATTAAGACATGATATACTTGTGCTGATTAATTTTCCTGTGGATAGTTTTCTATGCGTATGTCCCCGCTCTGCCGCTTTATGAATTGAGATTTTTTCCCAGGTCTTAACTTGCCTATATTATATTTCAGTAAACAGAAAGAACAGTTTTTTGTTGTTTTTTAAATAATCATTTTGCATGGCATTCCCATGTTTATGAGGCATATACATAACGTAGTGGTTAGGAGCACGGGCTCTGGAGTCAGTTTCTTGGTCAAACCCTGTCTTTGGCCATTTACCAGCCATGTGCCTTTGGAGGCAAGGCTCAGTGTCCTCATCTGTTAAATGGTAATAATAGGACCTGGGCTGAGCGCGGTGGCTCACGCCTGTAATCCTAGCACTTTGGGAGGCTGAGACAGGTGGATTGCCTGAGCTCAGGAGTTCAAGAACAGCCTGGGCAACACGGTGGAACCCTGTCTCTACTAAAATACAAAAAATTAGCTGGGTGTGGCGCATGCGCCTGTAGTCCCAGCTACTTGGGAGGCCGAGGCAGGAGAATTGCTTGAACCCAGGAGGCAGAGGTTGTGGTGAGCCAAGATCGCACCACTGTACTCCAGCCTGGGAGACAGAGCGAGACTCCATCTCCAAAAATAATAATAATAATAATAATAACAGCACCTACCCTATCATAAGGTTCTTGTGAAGATTAATGAGTTATACAGTTCTGTTCACACAGGAAGCACTCAATAAAGCTTCATCGTTCCCATTATTGGAAGCATTTAGGTGGAATTTAACCCTGACTTTAGGATATGACATTACGTTTTATCACATTACTTTACATTGCATCTCACGACATTTGAATGTAAAATGAAAGATTCTCTTCTGTTCTAGTCTCTTGGCAGCTACAGAAATAAGGAACTGGTTATAAAATTCCCTGAGAACAGAGGGGACAGGAATTGATATTTGAAAACAAATGATTAATCTTTTTTGATCCAAGACCCAGCTCCCAGGATTTTTTTATTTTAGCTATTGGATTAGTTTCCTAGAGTTGCCATGACAAATTACCACAAACTGTGTGCCTTTAAACAATAGAAATTTATTCTCCTGTAGTTCAGGAGGCTAGAATCTGAAGTTGAGGTGTTGGCCAGGCCCTACTCCCTCCAAAGCTTCTCATTTCAGCTTCTAGTGGCTTCCAGACATCTTTGATGTTCCTTGGCTTTTAGCTGCATCACTCCAATCTCTGCCTCCATCCTCATGTTCACTTCTTCCTTGTCTCTGTGTATCATAGGAACACCCGCCATGGGATTTAGAGCCCACCCTGATGCAGGAAGACTTAATCTTCTTTGATCCTGTCACCCATGTAGTGAGCATAGTATCTGATAGTTTTTCAACACTAGCCCTCTCCCACCCTCCTCCCGCTAGTAATCCCCAATGTGTATTGGTTTCATCTTTGTGTCCATGTATATTCAATGTTTAGCTCCCATATGTACGTAAGAAAATGTGGCATTTGGTTTTCTGCCTCTGTGTTAGTTCACTTATGATGTTAGTGTCCAGCTGGGGCATCTATGTTGCTGCAAAGGACATGATTTTTTCTTTTTCATGGTTGCATAGTATTCCATGGTGTGTGTGTATATATATATATATATATACACACACACACACACACACACACACACACACATATACTATTTTCTTTATCCAGTCTACCACTGATGGGCATCTAGGTTGATTCCATGTCTTTGCTAATGTGAATGGTACTGTGATGAACATGCAAGTGTATATGACTTTTTGGTAGAATGATTTGTTTTCATTTGGGTGTATACCTAGTAATGGGATTGCTGGGTGGAACGGTAGTTCTGTTTTTAGTTCTTTGAGAAGTCTCCAAAATGCTTTCCACAATGGCTGAATTAATTTACATTCCCACCAACAGGGTATAAGTGTTCACTTTCCTCTGCAGTCCTGGCAACATCTGTAATTTGACTTTTTAATAACAGCCATTCTGACTGGTGTAAGATAGTATCTCATTTTGGTTTTGATTTGCATTTCTCTAATGATTAGTGATGCTGACTATTTTTTCATGTTTGTTGCCTGATTGTATGTCTTCTTTTAAGAAGTGTCTGTTCATGTTTTTTGCCCATTTTTGAATAGGGTTATTTGTTTTTTGCTTGTTCAATTGTTTAAGTTCCTTATAGATTCTGGATTACACCTTTGTTGGATGCATAGTTTGAGAATATTTTCTACCATTTTGTAGGCTGTCAATTTACTCCATTGATAGTTTCCTTTGCTGTGAAGAAGGCCTTTCGTTTAATTAGGCCTACTTGTCAATTTTTATTTATGTTGCAAATGATTTTGCAGACTTAGTCATAAATTCTTTGCCAGGGTGGATGTCCAGAATGGTGTTTCCTAAGTTTTTTTCTAGAATTACTATAGTTTTAGGTCTTATATTTAAATCTCTAACCCATCTTGAGTTAATTTTCATATATGGTAAAAGGCAGGGGTCTAGCTTCTATCTTCTGCATATGGCTCTCCTGCTACCCCAGCACCATTTATTGAATAGGGAGGGAGTCCTTTCACCATTGCTTGTTATTGTTAACTTTGTCAGAGATTATATGGTGGTAGGTGTGCAGCCTTATTTCTGGGTTCTCTATCCTGTTCCTTTGGTCTATGTGTCTGTTTTATGCCATCACCATGCTGTTTTGGTTACCCTAGCCTTGTAGTATAGTTTGAAGTCAGATAGTATGATGCCTCTGTCTTTACTCTTTCTGCTTAGAATTACATTGGCTACTTGGGCTCTTTTTTTATTCCATATGAATTTTAGAATAGTTTTTTCTAATTCTGTGAAAAAATATATTGGTAGTTTGATAAGAATAGTATTGACTCCATAAATTCCTTTGGGCAATATGGCCATTTTAACAATATTGATTCTTCCTACTCATGAGCATGGAATGTTTTTTCATTGTTTGTGTTGTTGTCCGATTTCTCTTAGCAGTGTTTTGTAATTCTTGTTGTGGAGATCTTTTGCCTTCTTGGTTGGATATATTCCCAGGTATTTTTTTTTTTGTGGCTATTGTAAATGGAATTGCATTCTTGATTTGGCTCTCAGCTTTAATGCTATTGGTATATAGAAATGCACTGATTTTTGTACATTGATTTTGCATCCTGGAACTTTACTGAAGTTATTTATCAGTTCTAGAGGGCTTTTGGTGGCGTCTTCAGGGTTTTCTAGGTATAGGAATCATATTATCTGTGAAGAGACATAATTTGACTTCCTCTTTTCCTATTTGGATGTTTTATCTTTCTTTCTCTTGCCTGACTGCTCTGGCTAGGACTTTCAGTACTGTGTTAAATAGAAGTGGTAATAAGAGTTGATATTCTTGTCTTCTTCCAGTTCTAAAGGGGAATGCTTCCAGCATTCAGTATGATGTTCCACCATTCAGTATGATGTTGGTTATGGGTTTGTCATAGATGGCTCTTATTATTTTGAGGTATGTTCCTTCAATGCCTAATTTGTTGAGGATTTTTTAACATGAAGCAATGTCAAATTTTATCAAAAGACTTTTCTTCATTTATTACACTGATCATACGGTTTTTGTTTTTAATTATTGTATTTAGTAAATCAACTTTATTGATTTACATATGTTAAACCAATCTTGCATCCCAGGAATGAAGCCTACTTGATCATGGTGAATTAACTTTTTGATGTATTGTTGGATTCGGTTTGCTAGTATTTTGTTTAAGAATTTTTGCCTCTATGTTCATCAGGGATGTTGGCCTAAAATTTTCTTTGCTTTGTTGTGTCTTTTCCAGGTTTTCATATCAGAATGATTCTGGCATTATAGAATGAGTTAAGGAGGAGTCCCTCCTCAATATTTTGGAATAATTTCTGTAGGATTGACCCTAGCTCTTTTTTGTACATCTAGTAGAATTTGGCTGTGAATCCATCTGGTACAGAACTTTTTTATTGGTACTTTTTAAAATTACTGATTCAACTTTGGAACTCAATATTGGTCTGTTTAGGGTTTCAATTTCTTCCTGTTTCAATCTTGGGAGGTTGTTTTTTTGGGGTGGGGGAATTTATCCATTTCTTCCAGATTTTCTGGTTTGTGTGCACAAAGGTGTTTATAGTCTCTGAGGACTTATTGTATTTTTGTGGGATCAGTTGTGTTGTTAGCTGGTTTTTATGTAGACTTGACTGTGTAGTTGCTTTATAGTGTCAGTGGGCTACATACTAAAGTGTGTTTTTGTGGTGGAATGTATCTTTCTTTTTTTTCAATGTTTAGCACTCCCTTAAGGACCTCTTGTAAGGCAAGTCTTGTGGTAACAAACTCCCTTAGCATTTGCTTATCTGAAAGAGATTTTATTTCTTTTTCTCTTATGAAGCTTAGTTTGGCTGGATATGAAATTCTTGGTTGGGATTCCTTTTCTTTAAGGATGCTGAATATAGGTCCCTAATCTCTGCTGGTTTATATGATTTCTGTTGAAAGGTCTGCTGTTAGCCTGATGGGATTCCCTTTCTACATGACCTGACCCTTCTCTCTAGCTGTTTTTAATATTTTTTATTTCACATTGACCTAGGAGAGTCTGATGACTATGTGTCTTGGAGATGGTCATCTCATATAGTATCTTGCTAGGGTTCTCTGAGGTTCTTGGATTTGCATGTCCACTTCTCTAGCAATGCTAGGGAAATTTTCGTAGACTATATCCTCAAATATGTTTTCCAAGTTGCTTGCTCTCTCTCCCTCTCTTTCTGGGATGCCAGTGAGTCATAGGTTTGGTCTCCTTACACAATCCCATATTTCTCAGATGTTTTGTTCATTTTTAACAAGTCTGTTTTTTCTTTATTTTTGCATGCATTGATTCAAAGGAGCAGTCTTTGAGCTCTGAGATTCTTTACTCAACTCGGTCTATTCTGTTGTTAATACTTCCAATTGTATTATGAAATTCCTGTAATACATTCTTCAATTCCAAAAGTTCAGTTTGGTTCTTTCTTAAAATGGCTGTGTCATCTTTCAACTTCAGGATTGTTTTACTGTTTCCCTTGGGTTTCAACCAAGGGAACCTTCTGCTGTATCTCATTGAGCTTCCTTGTCATGCAGATTCTGCATCCTTCGTCTGTCATGTAAGTTATGTCATCTGTTTAAGACCCATTGCTGGGGAACTAGTGTGGTTGTTTGAAAGCAAGCAGGCTGGTGGATGGGGGTGGTGTGCAGATCAGACTTGCCCCAGTCCCATAGAAAAGATAGTCCTGCTCTCTCTAGATCTGGCAGTTAACAAAAGTTACAACCACCTGGAGGAGGATGAAGAGCCTTTGGGGATGGGTGCCCATGACCATGTTCCTTTGCACCTGTCCCTGTGCCAAACTCCCTGGGCTCCATAGAGAGTTGTGCTCTGTCTTTACCAACTCATCAGGTAATTCTCTCTGCCAACTCAAACGTCCATGAGGCCATGGGATCTCCCGCAACCAGATCCCAGAGGTCCATGGTGAGAGTGGGCTGCTCTGCAGTTACCTCACTCACCCCTTCCTCAGGAGACATTTAGGGCCAGAAATGAGTCTCAGTGCTTGGCAAACCTATGCAGAGTTCCTAGCTTCCTCCCACTTCAACCCTGGTGTCTGTGTAGTCTCTCCATCCATTCTCAATGCATTCTCTCAAAAGATCTGTTTGGAATATGCTGGCCAACTTGATATTCTGGTCTTTCTTTGGGGGAGAAGCTGTTCCTGGCTGTGTCTAGTTGGTCATCTTGTCCTGCCCCGAAACTTCATCATAATTTAAGGAATTACATATGCAAAAGCATTGTTTCCAGATAAGGTCACATTCTAAGGTTCTGGACGGATATGAATTCTGGACGGATATGAATTCTGGGATGATGGGGGGCTATCTAATCCAGTACAGTTATTTATAGACTTATTTTCCCTTTTGTAGCTTCTGGACATCACTATCATTTATTGTCTTCTGACATTGGCTCTCTCTGTCCCTCCTGCTCCTGATGCACCTTGAAGCATAGCCACCTCTGCCATGGAGAACTTCCAAAGCCCAAGCCCTCCTGTTTCACCCCTTCCTTGGCAAAGCAGAACATGAGTGGATAATTCTTTGCATTGTGGCTATGCTTTGCCATTTGGAACAGTATCTATTGGAAAATGCAATATTTTCTCTTAGAAAATATATGTCAAGTTGCAAACAGTCAATTTAAAAACTATTTTTAGGAATGTCGTCAGCTTGACGTTGGGGGATGCATGCATTGTTAATGAGATATCACACAGGGTTTTAGCTTGTGATTGGAGTCACAGTGGAGTTCCTGCTTTAGGATAACCCATACAAATAATGTCTGTTTGACGTTTAAGAGTTGAATATCATCATCAAATATCAAATTTTGTTTTTGAAAGACCCATCAAATTAAGTCAACTTAGTAGACAATATTCTAGCTTACATGAAAATGATTTAAATATTAGATTTCTTGGTGTGGGTTCTTCTAAAATCAGAGTCTGGAATAAGACCTTGGGTCCAGGTGGTTTACTTGGGAAGTGATCCCAGGAAGTAGGCATGAGGGAGCAGGGAGAGTGAGAGAGACACACTGAAGGAAAAGCCACAGTGAGGATGCAAAGTCAAGATCAAAGTCACTACTGTGGGCAATACAGACATGATTCCCCAAGACTCTGGAAAAATATAGAGAAAACCCTCCCCAAATCATCTTCCTGAAAGACTGGAGGCTGGAACATCCCCTTAGCTTCCTCTCTCCGTGAAATGAGGATTGCCTTTGGGGACGTTAATTCTCTCACACTTGCTAACCTGTGCCTGCCTGGGAGAAGAGGCTATAGCAGAATGTTAAGATGGGGTGCTGGCAACAGGTGATAAGATTGAACTCATGTCTTTTTAACTTTTTATTTTATTTTATTTTTGTAACAGGGTCTCACTCTGTTGCCCAGGTTGGTATGCAGTGGCACAATCACAGCTCACTGTAGCCTCAGCCTCCTGGGTTCAAGCAATCCTCCCACCTCAACCTCCCAAATAGCTGGGACCACAGGCATATGCCAACATGCCCAGCTAATTTTTTTTTTAGAGACAGGGTCTCACTATGTTGCCCAGACTGGTCTCAAACTCCTATACTCAAGTGATCCTCCTGCCTCATCCTCCCAAAGTTCTGGGATTACAGGTATGAGCCACCATGCCCGGCCCAAAACTCATATTTCAATGTCCACCACAGCTGCAGTTTCAGTCAGAGGTGGGCTGAGGAATGGTGGCACAGGCACCAGCAACATCTGCTCTATTAGATTCCTTCTTTTTATAGAGGATATGATCTTCATTGTACTCATCTCTAAAATTTAACTGCCCTATGAATTAGGAATGGCATACTATATGTTTCTTTTACAAGTAAAATATAATTAAGGCATTGTAACCTGAACATAATTTATGTACTGTTATACTAGCTAGTATGCTTTAGGCTGCAAGTACAAAAAGACTCACCTCAAGATGGTATAAAGAGAAGGCTACAGTCTGCTATGGTACCCTGTGCTGTGAGATCATGGTTTCTCATCATTGGGTATCCAGATAGAATCCTTGGGCAGCCAGTTAGAATCCTTGGGCAGGTTGTCTCCTACTACAAGCAGCCTTTTGGGGGCTTATCACAGGGTGGCCTGAGTGGGAATGGTTTCTAGACCTCCACCACGACATGTTGAGTGTAGTCAAGGAGGCGTTCTACTGAGATATGGACTTCTCCAGGGATGCTGCTGGGAATTTTCATGTTCTAGGTTCCCAAAGAATATGGCATGGAGTCCAAGCTTTGTGGAGTGGAGTAGAGGGTAATGCAGACACTGCTGGCAGGCACAACTCCAGATGGTGGTGCTAACATTTGCCTTTATGTGCATTAGACACTTATGTCATTTTATAGCTGATATTTCCATTTAGTGGCATCTCAGCTAGCTGCAGTGTCCCTATTTTAACAGTGAATCTATAAATTAGAATTTTAAATTGTTTTGACATATTTGATGTAAAAAATTACATTAGATTAGAAATTCATTTGCATTAATATAAGAAACTTTAGCATTAAATTAATGAGAGAAAAATTAGTTGTTGAACTTGTCAAATATATTTCAACAATTATATATTTTAATAGTTTTTAAATGTTTAACTTCTTACCTTTGCAGTTTCTTGTTGACAGTCATATTCAAGTATTTGAAGATATCATCATCAAAAATTTTCATCAGTAATTTCAGGTAGCCATTTCAAGCATAAATCTCTGATTTAGTTATGCTGCATTCACAGACGCAGGCAACTCCAGTTCCTCATAAAGCAAACTTGAAATTTTTGAAATTTTTTTTGGAAATTTTATATAAATTCTGTATTCTAAATATTCCCTAGTAATTTGCGTTTTATTTTTCCTATCTTAAGTGTATAGTAAAAACTCCCACAGTGCTCCTATGCCAGTGTGACATGCAAACATTATCATCATGCAAACATTATCTATGAGCAGTGATATGGTTTGCCTGTGTCCCCACCCAAATCTGGAATTGTAGCTCCCATAATTCCCACGTGTTGTGGGAGGGACCCAATGGGAGGTAACTGAATCATGAGGGCAAGTCTTTCTCATGCTGTTCTCATGAGAGTGAATAAGTCTCACAAGATCTGATGGTTTTATAAAGGGGAGTTCCTCTGCACATGCTCTCTCTCTTGCCTGCCACCATGTAAGATGTGACTTTGCTTCTCCTTTGCCTTCTACCATGATTGTGAGGCCTGCCCCACCAAGTGGAACTGCAAGTCCATTAAACCTCTTTTTCTTTGTAAATTACCCAGTCTTAGGTATGTCTTTACTAACAGCATGAGAACAGACTAATACAAGTGCCATGTCATGAAAACCAAGTGAGAATGTTTGAATAAATATTTAGCTCACATAAAAAGTTTGGGAGAAGTGCAGTTCCTGGATTAAGTTGGATGCCAAATGACATCTTCATGTACCCTCAGTTCTTCCCTCTTTGGCTCTGCCATCCTCTATGCTTTATCCTGTGTTCTCAGTGTGTCCCCTCATGGTTGCATGATGGCCATAGCAGCTGCAAATATCCTATCTTCATGCAACAATATCCAAAGTTTAGAAGAGAGAATTCCTCTCCTTGGGCACACTCTAAGGGCGAGGGAGACCTTTGTAAAAGTTTCCCAGCAAACTTTCCATCACATCTCAATGGCCAGAATGTACTCATGTACCTTTTCAGGAAGGGAATCACCACATAAATTAGTCAGATCTCTTCACTGTAGACCTCAGAAACTGATTCTAGCTGATAAAAACAGGTTTCTTTAAAAGATAGTGGCCAAAACCCACTAATCAGTGTTAGCAGCACTAAAAGAAAGACCCACCAGTGTTCATCTGGTGATATGAAGCAATACAAGTACCTAGCACTTCCTAGAAAGTATTCCTGCTGAAACATAAAATTGAACCTGAATTTTGTCAAGTCTTCAGATCCAATTACCAGTTTAAAGGAAATGCTGGGGGTAAAGGAACTAGATAAGCATCAGTGCAAGGGGAAAATTCTCTAACTCTGGGATATAGTACATTCTATAGAGCAAATCATCTGGTTTTTCTAACAAGTCAATGGTTTCAGAGAAAAAGGGAGGGCAACTATTAGAATAAGAGAGAATTAAGAGACATCACAATCAAATACAATAATGTGAACCTTTTTGGATCAAGCCAGACAACTATAAAAAGACATATTTAAGAAAACCAGTCTGGGCGTGGTGGCTCACGCCTGTAATCCCAGCACTTTGCGAGGCTGAGGCGGGTAGATTACCTGAGGTCAGGAGTTCGAGACCAGCCTGGCCAACATATAGTGAAACCCTGTCTTTACCAAAAAATACAAAAATTAGCTGGGTGTGGTGGCACACACCGGTAGTCTCAGCTACTTGGGAAACTGAGGCAGGAGAATAGCTTGAACCTAGGAGGCAGAGGTTGCAGTGAGCTAAGATTGCGCCACTCTACTCCAGCCTGGGTGACAGAGCAAGACTCCATGTCTCAAAAAAAAAAAAAAGACAATCAGGGAAAATAAAATATGGAATAGATATTAGATAATATCAAGAACACTGGATACTGTTAATTTTTGTGTTTAAAATGGCACGGTAAGATATTTATTGGTGAAATGGCATGATGCCTGGTATTTGCTTTAAAATAAGCAAAAAAGTAGTGAAAGGGACTAGATAAAGAATGAATGACAAAATTGTTGATAATTTTTCAAGATGGAAATGAGTATATGGGGGCTTATTTTATGACACTTTCTACTTTTAGCTTTTAAAGTTTCTACAGTACAGTATAAATATTAAACAAATACTAGATAACTCTCATTATTTGGGGGAGGGCCTTGTATTAGTCTGTTTTCATACTGCTATAAAAAACTGTTCAGGACTGCGTAATTTACAAAGGAAGGAGGTTTAATTGACTCACAGTTCAGCATGACTGGGAAGGCCTCAGGAAACTTACAATTGTGGCAGAAGAAGAAAGGGAAGCAAGGTACCATCTTTACAAGGTAGCAGCAAGGAGAAGTGCAAGCAGGGGCAATGCCAGATGCTTGTAAAACTATCAGATCTCATGAGAGCTCACTATCACAAGAACTGCTTGAGGGAAACCATCTCTATGATACAATTACCTCCACCTGGTCCCACCCTTGCCATGTGGGGATTATGGCGGTTACAATTCAAGATGAGATTTGGGTGGGCACACAAAGCCTAACCATATCAGGCCTGAACACTTGGCTGGAAGGTACACTTCCAACTACAAAGTCTCTAAACGATGCCTGAGAACCAGCCTAATGAGGAGGTAGCCCCAGTGATTCCACCCACTGAGCACCAGAGGAAACTGCTGCCCCCAGTCTGTGCCTCTTCTGCACTAGGAATTCATCTTTGACACCACAGAGAAACTGATGCTTCTGATGCAGCAGCCCCTGAAAGCCAGATGCCTTGATTACTCCTTTGAGCCAGTAAAAGATGGAAATGCCAAACAGAGCCTGTTTCCCCACACTGCTCCCTTCTGAACTGAAGACTTATACAGGTGCCTCTGAGAGGTGGAGTCTGTATTGTGTCTTCGCTGCAAGGGAGTCTGTGAATTTCTATTCTGGCTTATCCATGAACAAGCCAGAATTTATAATACCAGCATGTATGTAGCATGTCCCAATTTCCCCCAAATATAAAAAAGTTATCCAAAAGACGATGAGCAGCCATACCCATGACAGATATCTACAATCCACTACACCCTAATCTTAACCCCTGGGGCTTGGGAGGGACTCAACTTTCCCTGAAACACATGGATATCCCACACCTGATTAATACAGGGTACTGATGGCAAGGAAGAAAAGGAAAGGGGCATGGAGGGCAGGGCAGGGGTGCCTATTGTATAGGAGCCCAGAGCATGTGCCACAGATGGTAATGCATCTGCATAACACAACTGCAAGTGCCCTGGTCAGGAAACTGGAGATTTGTTAATCTTGAGTTAGTTATAGCCTTGGGTTAGTTACTTAACCTGTCTGCCCTCAGGTCCAATAGGAGAGCTGACTCAGATCAGTGGTTGTCTTTCTTTCTTCCTTCTTTCCTTCCTTCTTCCCTTCTTCGCTTTCTCCTTCCCCCCTTTCTCCCTTCCTGTCTTCCTTCCTTATTTCCTTCCTTCCTTTTTTCTTTTCTCTCTTCCTTCCTTCCATCCTTCCTTTTTCCTTTTCTCCCTTCCTCCCTTCCCTCCCTCCTTCCTTCCTTCCTCTTTCTTTGCTTCCTTCTTTCTATTCAACAGGACATGCTTTTTACATTAGCTAACCATAGACAAAAACACAATCTACAAACAGATCACCAGCAAACTGTCATAATGGAAGTTGAAGGGCAGAACAGGGGAAAAGGGGAAGGTCCCACAGCCCTGTTCTTTCTCCCTCTCTCCTTCACCTTGGAGAAACCCTTGGAAGCTACATCAACTTCTAAAAAACTTGCTATACTAGGTGACATTTTAGTTACTTTTCCTCCTGTTCTAGCATTTTATTACTCAGTGACTTCCCCTTGGATCAATTAATAGTGTATACTTTGCTTTATGTTAAAGACAATAGAGTAACAATGGAGTTAATTGTTCTATTAAAATAATATATAATAAACTAGGGGGTCACAGCAGTACAATTTTACACTGTCCTGATACTGTTTACTGTGAGGAGTCATTTGTCTGTTCTGTATCTCAGATTTTCAGGCAGTAAGGTATTCAGGCCCCCAAATTGTCAGAAAGTAGACTATACATATATCTGCTCTCCATCCATACTCTCAGTTTATAAACTCCTTGGGGAAGAGGCTCTGCCGTATGCAGAAGAAAGATAGAGCATCTTCTTATCTGTCAGTCCTCCATAATGCCTCATACACAGAATATGCTTAGAACATGCTGGCTCATCATTTGATAATGTATAAATATAATATTGATGTTCTGGGTAGTTAATATCCTCTTAAATTGTCACTAGTACCTGTACCTATGGAGACTGGCTTGGGAGAGAGTTCCTCCAGGCCACGGGAGCAGAGCCAGGAGCCCATTTGAAGCCACTGACACATAGAAGCATTTTCAACACTGGAGAGGTGGCAAGCAAAGCTGCATCTCTGACCATCTCCCTCATCTCCCACCCTACCCCTTGGAAAACTGATTTGTAAACTCTTTCGCCTATTTCCCCAGATCCTTTTCTTTTTAGTCCACACATCTTCCATGAACAGCACAGCATTTTTCCTAGTTAGAATCAGTGAAAAATTACATAGATGGGTGAAATTCAAGGAAAGATTCTCTTCATCACCAGGGTTGATATGGCTAGCATTTTTCTTACAAGAATCAGACATGTCAGGAGGCATTAAGATGCTATGATGTCTCTTTGATGGTCTTGCCCATCACAAAGAAGGGAGCAAAGGTTATAAAAAAACTACTTAGCATTCTGCAATAGGTAGTCCTTTCAAATACAATTAGTTTCACACAGTATTCATCTGTTCTTGCATTTGCTAAAAGACAAAGTGGCCTATTAGTCCATCGTGTCTCTCCTCTGCCTTTCAAATCACGTTGAATGTTTTAGCAGAAGAGCTGAGCTGCACTCTCCCCTATAAATTGTATAATTGGAAAGCAATAAATTTAAAGATCTAAAAGGAGCAGAATAAAGAAAGTGTCAAACAATGACTTACTCTAATTAATAACCATTTAGGTCTCCCATTTGGTAAAGTGCTTTGCAATTGTCATCACCTTTTACCTCAAAGCATATTCATTTTGTGAGTATAATATGATTTCATTTGTGAGAATGAGAGTTACATATGGCTTTTAAACAACCTGGAGCTATTTAGTATTTAAGAGCTCACTTCTGAAAATTATAGAGGCACAATGAACAGTTAATTTGCTACATAGTTATAAAAATCTAATCTCACCATGAAAATTAATGTTTTATGTATTTCTAAATTGATAAAAGAATTAAATACATATACACATCATACAATCGACCCTTGAACAATAAGGGGATTAGGGGAGCCAATCCACCAGACAGTTGAAAATCCACATACAGTTTTTGACTCCCAAAAATCCTAACTACTAATGGCCTGACTGATAACATAAACAGCTGACTAACACGTATTTTGTACATGCATTGTATACTGTATACATATAACATACATGTAGACTATATACATTGTATACTGTATTCTTATAATAAAGTGAGCCAAAAATATTATTAAGAAGCTCATAAGGAAGAGAACATATATTTACTATTTATTAACTGGAAGTGGATCATCATAAAGTGTTCATCCTCTGTAGGCTGAAGAGGAGGAGAAAGAGGAGGGGTTGGTCTTGCTGTCTCATGGGTGTTGGTTACTCTACAAGTTTTTTCAAATTGTCACAAATATCCATACAATTTTTTAATACATTTATTGAAAAAAATCCACGTGTACGTTGACCTGCACAGTTCAAACCAATTTTGTTCAAGGGTCAAGTGTATATTAAAACTGTTATAGTGCCTAAGATTCTCAAATGTTAGTGGTATTTTGGTAAGTCATATCTTTAGTCATGACTTGATTTTTGTGATTTATTGTTTTAAGTACTAAGCTGCTCTAATTAGAACCAGTCATACAATCATTGAGTTCCAACTAAGGAAAATTTCTAAAGATATTGCTAATATGAATAGTTTCACATTAACAGCATAAAACGTTGAATATCTGTCCTACCAGGGACAAAATATCATTTTTTGAGAAGGTTAGTGATGTTTTTTCTAACTTACAACTGGCTTGCAGAAATCTTTGTTTGAAGTGTATTTGTAAAAAGTACGGGCTCGGCGCAGTGGCTCATGCCTGTAATCCCAGCACTTTAGGAGGGTGAGGCAGGCAGATCACTTGAGGTCAGGAGTTCGAGGCACTATGATGGAGTTGGGAAGATGTGGCCACTTGAATGCTGGAACAGTGGCATATGGGAAGCGCTTTGTAAGCTTTACTAGATTCCCATAGCTAATGTGGTCCACGCAGAAGGAAGAAGAATTTCCCTTTTTCCTTTCAATGTTTTATTATTAAAATCTTTAGACATACAGAGAAAGAGTTTTACAGTAAATTCCTACACATCTATCTCTATATTCTACAATTAAGACTTTCTATATTTGCTTTTTCACATAACTATCCATCTACTCATCCCTCTCACCATTCATCAATCCAGTTTATTATTTTGGTAAAATTCTAAGTAAGTTGCAAATGCTAGTACACGTCATTTTAAATACTTCATCATATGTATAATTAGCTGAGGTTCTATATTTATTTACAGTTCTTTATGGCTGCTTTCTGTAAGATGTATATATGTTAAAATAAACATACATCTTAAGTATTCTGTTAGTACCTGTGTATCTGAATAAATTATCAAGATAAAGAACACCACCATCACTCCAGAAAATTACATCTTGTCCCTTTCCAGTCAATTCCTGCCCGTACTCCCCAATCCCAGGCAATCGTTGTTTGGATTTCTTTTCACCATAGTTTTGTTTTACCTACTCTATAGTAGAATCATATAAATAGAAGATTCATATATGTGATCATATAGTAGATTCATATATATGATTCATATAAATAGAATCATAGTGTACATATGTTTCTGTGTAAGGCTTTTTTACTCAGCATAATGCTTTTGAGATTCATCCATATTATTGCCTCTTTGTAGTTTGTTTCATCTTTATTACATTGTAGTATTTCTTTGTATGAATATACCAACTTTGTTTATCCGTTTTCCTATTGATCAACAGTTAGATTATTTCCAGTTTGGGACTATTGTGAATAAAGCTGCTGGTACAAGTTGGGTTTGTTGTTGTGTGTGTGGACATTCTTTCATTTCTCTTCATTCCCTAGAGCAGTGGTCCCCAACCTTTTTGGCACTAGGAATTGGTTTCTACATTATATAGAAATAAAGTGCACAAAAAATGTAATGCCCTTGAATCATTGTAATATGCAATGAAATAATTATACAACTCACCATATTGTAGAATCAGTGGGAACCTTGAGCTTGTTTTCCTGTAACTAGACAGTCCCATAAGTGGGAGTGATGGGAGACAGTGACAGATCATCATGCATTAGATTCTGCTAAGGAGCATGCAACCTAGATCCCTCACATGTGCAGTTCGTGATATGGTTCATGTTCCTATGAGAATCTAATGCCATCACGGATCTGACAGGAGGAGGAGTTCAAGAAGTAATGTTTGTCTTACTATTGAGTTGAAAAAGTCCTTTATGTATTTTGGATACACATGTATGTGGTGAATTGTTTTGTCATATGCATGTACGTGAATTTTTTCTTGGAATGTGTCATTTTTATTCATTTAAAAAATTCTTTAGTGAGCAGAAGTTTAAAAACTTTCTCATGCTTAATTTTGTAAACATAATTTATTGAAAATATTTTTCTTTCCTCATTGTATTGTTTTAGCATCTTTTTCAAAAATCGAATGACCACATAAGTGTTGGTCCATTTCTGAGATCTCTATTCTTTCTCACTAATTTATTTGTCCCAGTACCACCCTGTCTTGATTACCATAGTTTTAAAAAACATCTTAACATCAGGTGATTAAAGTTCTCTAAATTTGTTCTTTTCCAAAATTTCTTTTAATATTGTAGATCTTTGGAATTTCTATGTAAATTTTAGAAATAGCTTGCCAATGTTTGCAAAACTCCAAGAGCGATTATTATTTGAATTGAATTGTATCACTAGAGCAATTTAGGAAAAGTTGGTATCTTAACATTATTGAATCTTCTATTTCATCGACATGATATATTTCTCCATTTATTTAGATCTTTAATTATTCTCAGCAGTGCTCTAGTTTTTCAGTGCAGAGCATGTGTATCTTTTGCTAAGTTTATTCTTGAGTGTTTTTGAACTATTTTTTGAACATGTTTTTGAAACTATTGAAAATAGAATTTAAAAACTTTTATTTTCATTTATCTGCTTTTGATATATGAAACCACATTGATTTTTGCATCCTGGTACAAACTAAATCCATCCCTGTAACTAAATCCATTTGTTAGTTCTAGTAGTCGTTTTGTAGATTCCTGAGGATTTAATTGTGAACACATTCAAGTAATCTGCAAATATAATAATTTTTAATTCTTCCTTTCTTATTCATATGTACTTTATTTTTTTCATTGCCTAATTGTCCTGGCTTCAACCTCCAGTACTATGTTGATTCAGTTTTAAGACCAATCAGCTGGGCACAGTGGTTCATGCCTGTACTCCCAGCACTTTGGGAGACAGAGGCGGGAGGATCACTTGAGGCCAGGAGTTTGAGACCAGCCTGGCCAACATGGCAAACCCCATTTCTACTTAAAAAGAAAAGAAAAGAAAAGAAAAAAACAACTTAGCTGGGCGCAGTGGCTCACACTGTTGCAGGAAGTCAGGGACCCTGAATGGAGGGACCAGCTGGAGCTGAGGCAGAAGAATATGAATTGTGAAGATTTCATGGACATTTATCAGTTCCCAAAATTAATACTTTTGTAATTTCTTATGCCTATCTTTACTGCAATCTCTGAACATAAATTGTGAAAACTTCATGGACATTTATCACTTCCCTAATAATACTCTTATAATTTCTTATGTCTGTCTTTATTTTAACCTCTTAATCACATTATCGTCATAAGCTGAGAACATATGTCACCTCAGGACCACTATTGTACAAATTTATTGTAAAACATGTGTGTTTGAACAATATGAAATTAGTGCACCTTGGAAAGAACAGAATAACAGCGATTTTGAGGGAACAAGGGAAGATAACCATAAGGTCTGATTGCTTGTGGGGTCGGGCAGAATAAAAACATATTTTTCTTCTTGCAGAGAGCCTATAAACGGACATGTGAGTAGGAGAGATATCATTGAATTTTTTTCCAAGCAAGGACTATTAATAATTGATTCCCTGGGGAAGGAATGCATTCCTAGGGGGAGGTCTATAAATGGCCACTCTGGGAGTGTCTGTCTTATACAGTTGAGATAAGGACTGAAATACGCCCTGGCTTACTAGAATTGGGAAATTCCAGACTGGTAAATTCTAGTTGGACCGGTTCTCTGCTCTTGAACACTGTTTCCTGTTAAGATATTTATCAAGACAATAAGTGCACAGCGAGACATAGACCCTCATCAGTAATTCTAATTTTGCCTTTGCCATGTGATCTTTATTGCCCTGTGAAGCATGCAATCCTTGTGACCTACTCCCTGTTCATACACTCCCTCCCCTTTTAAAATCCCTAATCAAAACTTGCTGGTTTTGTGGCTCAGGGTCGTTATTATGGTCTTACAAATATGTGATATCATCCCCCGAGGCCCAGCTGTAAAATTCCTCTCTTTGTACTCTTTCTCTTTATTTCTCAGACTGGCCAACACTTAGGGAAAATAAAAAAGAACCTACATTGAAATATTGGGGGCTGGTTCCCCCAATATCACATGTCTATAATTCCAGCTAATTGGGAAGATGAGGCATGAGAATTGCTTGAAGCCAGGACATGGAGGTTGCAGTGAGCTGAGGCTGCATTATGCCATGCACCCATGCACCCCAGCCTGGGTGACAGAGTGAGGTGCAAAAAAAAAATATTGCATTTTTGCTGATCTGAGTGGGGAAGTTTTTAGTAGGCATGAAACTACCTATAGGTTGTTTTGTAGATGACTTTATCTGTTTGAGAAAGTTCCCTTCTATTACTAATTTTCTGAGAGGTTTTTCGTTTTGCTTTGTTTTTTAACGTAAATGGGTGTGACTTTTGTTAAATGGTTTTTCTGCATCTGTTGATGACTTTTTTCCTTTACTTTGTTAATATGATGGATTAAATTGATTTTAAAAAGGTAAACCAACCTTGCAGTCCTAGGACAAACCCAACTTGGTCTTAATGTATTATTCTTTTTATATGTTATGGAATTAACTTTGTCAATATGCTGTTAAGCATGTTTAAGAAGGATATTTGTCAGTAATTTAATTTTGTTTCTCATGGAGTTTTGGAAGGTTTTGTTTGTTTTGTTTTTGTTGTTGTTGTTGTTTGGGTTTTTTTTTTTTTGGAGACAGGGTCTTGCTCTGTTGCCCAGTCTGGAGTGAAGTGAAGTGGTGTGATAATGGCTCATTGTAGCCTAGACTTTCTGGGTCTTAAGCAATCCTCCCATCTCAGCCTCCCCAAGCGGCTGGGACTACAGATGCATGCCACCACACCCAGCTAATTTTTATATTTTTTTGTAGACATGGAATTTTATCATGTTGTTCGGGCTGCTCTCAAACTCCTGGGCTCAAGTGATCTTCCCACCTTGGCCTCCCAAAGTGTTGGAATACAGGCATGAGCCACCACACCCAGCCAGTTTCACATGTTTTTTAAATCAGGTTTTGGTATCAGGTTATGCTTGTCTCATAAAACAAATTTTTGAGAAGAGTTTATTTAAAATTGGTGTTATTTCTTCCTTAAATATTTGATCGAATTCACCAGCAAAACCACCTGGACCTGGGGTTTTCTTGTTGTAAGGATTTTAGATAAAAATTTAATTTCTTTAATTAACATAAAGCTATTCAGATTTTTCTATTACATCATTTGTCCGTTTGGGAAAGCTGTATTTCCAAAAAAAAGTTTTTGTTCTACATCGTAAAATTTATTGCAAAATTTTCTCTGAAATATTCCTTTTATTCTTTTCATGTCCATAGGCTCTCTACTGGTATTCCCTTTTTAGCTCCTGATGTTCACAGTATGTGTCCTTGCTCTTTTATTCTTGATCAATTTATCTATAGTTTTACCAATCGTAGGAAACTGTGAAGATAAAGATAATGCATAATTCAGAGAGCTTTAGCTTACTTGCAGGCTAAGTCCTGTCATGGACTGACATGGATTGCTTCCCAAAACTCTCTACTAGATGGTGATATAATGAGACGTTTGTTGTATGTAAAATCACACAACAATTTCATTATTTCACAGCATGTATTCATTTACTAATCCATAGATAATGATGCATGAACACATGAGTTATGTGATCAAAAAAAAAAAAATACAGGTTGACCAAAGTTTATCATTATAGCATCAAGGTTAAGTAGTATATCCTAGTAATTAAGTGCTCAGCCTCTGGAAATCAGACAAAATTGTGTTTAAATCCCGGATGTAGCTGAGGTGAGTGGATAGCTTGAGCTCAGGAGTTTGAGACCAGACTGGGCAACATGGAGAAACCCCATCTCTACAAAAAATACAAATATTAGCCAGGCGTGGTGGTTTGCAACTGTAACGCCAGCTACTTGGGGGCCTGAGGCAGGAGAATAGCTTGAGCTCAGGAGGCGGAGGTTGCAGTGAGCTGAGATCACATCACTGTACTCCAGCCTGGGTGACAGAGTGAGACTCTGTCTCAAAAAAAAAAAAAAGAAAAAAAAAAAAAGTCTGGATATAGTGCCTACCAGACAGGGATTTTAAACAATTTGCCTTATTTTTCCAAGCATCTAATATTGTTAGGATTAAATAAGATAATACATTTAAAGTATTATGCAATTATTGACTCAGTGTGTTCAAAAAAATTTTGGTTATTTCTATCAGTACTACCACTATTACTACCTGGTCAAATTTAATCTTAGATAACAGATTTTGGCATATTTGTGTGTATCTTAGTCTGTTTTCTGTGGCTTATTACAGAATACCTGAAACTGGATAATTTATAAATGAAAATAACTTATTTCTTATTGTTATGGAAGCTGAGAAGTCCAAGGTCAAGAGGCTGCATCTGGTGAGGGCCTTCTTGCTGGTGGGGACTCTCTGCAGAGTCCCAAGGCATTGCAGGGTAGCACATGGTGAGGGGGCTGAGTGTGCCTTCTTAGGTCTCTCTTCCTCTGTTTATAAAGCCACCAATCTCATTCCCATGATAATCTATGAACCCATGAATCCATGGATGAATTAATCCATTCGTGAAGGCTCTGCCCTCATGACTCAACCACTTCTTAAAGATCTCACCTCTCAACAGTGCCACATTGCAGATTAAATTTATTTCTTTTTTTTCTTTTCTTATTTTTTTTTTAATTTTTTTGAGACAGAGTCTCGCTCTGTTGCCCAGGCTGGAATGCAATGGCACGATCTCTGCTCACTGCAAGCTCCGCCTCCAAGGTTCACACCATTCTCCTGCCTCAGCCTCCCCAGTAGCTGGGACTACAGGCACCTGCCACCACACCCAGGTAATTTTGTTTTTGTATTTTTAGTAGAGACGGGATTTCACTGTGTTAGCCAGGACAGTCTCATCTCCTGACCTCATGAGCCGCCTGCCTTGGCCTCCCAAAGTGCTGGGATTACAGGTGTGAGCCACCACACCCAGCCTGTAGATTAAATTTCAAAATGAGTTTTGAAGGGGACAAATATTCAAACCATAGAAGTGTGTGTGCATGTTTGCATGGTGTATGTGTTTGCACATATGTTTGCACACATGTGCGCACTTTCTCCAGTTACATTATCTCAGGAGTCTTTATTTCCTGTCCTAAACTTTGCAAAATGCTACCCGGCATCCATTATGTTACCAGTATTGTGGTTGTAAATTACCTCCAGAGAAAGTTTTGACATCAAATGGAATGTAGTCTTTGTTGATTGAAACGATTTCTGCACCATTTTCATTTGCAGAGTTCTTTGCAATTCTTTGGGGATGATGGGGGTATTGCCAAGACTTTTTCCATATGTTCTCAACAACTATCCAACCAAGACCAAAAAAGACATTAAAATATAACCCCAAGCAAACAGGAAACTGACTTTTTCTTTTGGGAACTTAGTCAAAAGCCAACTCTTTGTGGTTTATGTGAAGGTTCCTCCCACAAAGTTCAGAAATTCATCTTACATTTTCAGTCTTTTATTTTCCTCTTTTTTCAGGCTACCTGCAAAGATATTATGTCTTCTTTTACCTTACAGAAGCCGACTCCAGAGATACTTGCACAGATTTTTTAAAAAATACTTTCTCTTCTTCTTACAAAACTTCTTTATTTCTTTTTCAGATGAAGACAATCCCATAGAAATACCAGACAGCCATACTGTCTTTACACAACTATAAATAATTTCTCCATCCAAAAACAAATACAGGTACCTGGCACATTGTTTATATAGCCTATTAGTCAAGGAAAAGTCAAGCAATGGACAAGCCCGAACAGATGATGTGTCTTTTGTGGAGAGAGTCTTTTGGCTTATTTATGACAACTCACATTTTGAAGCTATCATGTTTTAGTATAAGACTGTCAAGCTATGCATCAAACTCATGGGAATTTTTTGACTTTAAAAAAGTGGCACAGCTGGGCAATTTTATTTGGGGAAAGTGAGGACTTAATAAGCACACACATCTTGTTTTCCTCATTCTTTTCGCATCTTTAAAAATATGTATTCATATGTTTTCATATGGCTGTAATCTAGGCATGTGCATTGTTTTGTGTTCTATTTCTTGCGTGCCAGTACTTTCTATGCACATTTCCATATAATGACATAGACTACATATTTTCCATCGTTGCCTAAGTAGCATTCTATCACGTTAAGATAAATGTAACGTGCTTTTCCATTTCTATAGTTGAGAGTCTGGATTGTTTCAAATTAGCTACGTACACTAATAAACATTGAGCAAATCAAGATTTCACTACCTGGATTATCCTCTATCATTTTGGTGGTTATTTTCTTACTAAAAATTATGAACAGTTCTGTGCATCATATTAAAACTTTCTTTGGGAGAAAAGTTGGAAGGAAAGCTTTATTCTGAATTAATTCTTTGTGAGCAAATTTTAATTCAAATGTAGAAGCAGCAATTACTTTTCATAACCACTTTATTTTTCAACCTATGGGGTGTTTCAGAATCATAGAGTAAAAGCAAGAACTTTGGAAGTAACATATTGTACACTTATTACATACCAGATACCAAGTTAAAGAAAATGAGACCTGTAATAGGAACTCTGTGAGCGAAATACTAATACTTTGCACTCGTATTGCATATGACGTTTTGCATTTCAAATATTTTATCTTTAGTTATTATCTAGAATTATTCCTTTATATTGTCCCAGTGGTTTTGTAAAATAAAAGAGGACAAATCTGTTGTCTTTTGTTTCATATTACTCTGCCTTGTAGATGAGGCACTGAAAACATACGGAACTTATGCAAAATCACACAGTTAATTCTTGGTCAAGCCAGAATAAAAACTCATTTTAGTGGTCAAGCCAGAATAAAAACTCATTTTAGTGACTTCTTTTCACAATTTTGTGCTTGAGACTACATCAATCTCCTCAAATTAGGAAGGTAAACCAATTCACTCACGTGAAAGCTTAATTTGTATGCTACTTATCATCATCGGATTAATAAACTCTTAGTCTTCCCAGCATAGAATCCTATTATTTTCAAATACCTTATCATTAAAAACATTATTTCCCAATGGAAAAATGAGCAAAGGCCATAATTTAAAATTTCATTTTAGAAAATATTTATTGGGTGTCTCCTATGCATCAGGCACCATCAGGGATCAAGCAATAAGCAAAGTAGTCTCTGCTCCTGTGGCTAACATATATTTAATTAAAATGTTCAACCTTATTAATGATCGAACACACACATAAAGAAAACTTACAATCATATGCTTTTTTTTTTTTTAAAAAAAACATCAAGTCAGTTCTTTAAAATAAAAAGAGAAAATAGTCCAGGTCTGCAAGCATGTGTGAAACTGATACTTTTATACACTACAAGAGGAACTGTGATAATAGAACCCGCTTCTGGGAAAGAAATTTTGCAATATGGAGAGAGGGACTTAGAAATCTTTACATGTTTTGATTCAAAAGTCTCACTTCTGGGAACCTTTCCTAATAAAGAAACGGGGTATATTCACAGATGTTCACATCAGAGTTATTTATGATAGGTTTTTTTTTTTTAAAGGAAGAGTGATGATGAAAATAATGAAGAGAAATTCATGAGGCATCCAAACAATAGAATAAAGCATAGATTTTCAGATACGATGTTTGATAAGTTTCCTGCATCCATTATCCCACAATCACACCCATCCAGGGAGAGTGGAAATGAATTCTCGCAAAGGGCTCAAGAAAACCTTCTAGAAAAACAGAAATTTCCTCATTCAGTCTTGCCTTTACATGACTTTTCCATAAACTGTGTGTGGCTTACCTGGACAGAAGGTGCTGTGCTTGCAATGGCAAGGTTGACTCAAAGTTAATTTTGGCCAGGTCAGGAGAGTTCTGGGGAGGAACCTGAGTAACGGGGGCAGGGTGGTCAGGAGCAGGGAGGTTATGATGCTGACCAGCTGTTCTCAGGGCCTTGAGAGACTTCCGATGACCTTCCCCTCCTCTCTGCCAGTCACTTCTGCTTGTCTCAGTGCCAGAAGCAGTGTGGCTGTCAGGATTACTGATTTAAATGGATAGAATGAAACAGTGGAACAAATCTTGGCTACCGGTGGAAATACCACCAAGTATCAATCTGTTGCTGATCTGTGTTGAATAGAAAAGCGTTTAGTAAGCCACTTTATCTTTAATATTTCCCTATAGTTGGGAATATTAACTAGGAAACCCTAGTTCCAAGGGCTTTAGATTATATATGTTTATATATGTCTATTTCTTTTTTTATGAGTCCGTGTTTATATATGTATATGAATGCATCATTTAGCAACCATAATTAGAACAAAATGTTATTATACTATACTGCATAAAATCTTTAAGGTAAAACTAATCCAGAATGCCCCACTGTTTTCCAAATAAAATACTTAATTTAATTCAACTCAGGATTCTAACAACATGCAAAAGTTCTGTGCCTCACATCAAGTGTGTTCTACTGAAATGTTTGTATTCAGTTCAAAAAAGTGCAGCAGGCCTGGCACGGTGGCTCATGCCTGTAATCCTAGAACTTTGGGAGGCCAAAGTGGGCGGATCACCTGAGGTCAGGAGTTCAAGACCAGCGTGGCCAACATGGCAAAACCCTGTCTCTAATAAAAATACAAAAATAGCCAGGCATGGTGGCGCATGCTTGTAATCCTAGCTACTTGGGAGGCTAAGGCAGGAGAATCACTTGTACCCAGGAGGCAGAGGTTGCAGTGAGCCGAGACTGTGCCATGGCACTCCAGCCTGGGCTACAGAGTGAGACTCTGTTAAGAAAAAAAAAAAAAAAAAAAGTGCAACAAAGAGGGGCAGGGACCCATGGGACACTGTGCAAAATACTCTGGACTGGCTTACTAGCTGTAGAGTTTGAGAAAGGTGATTCCCAAACTGTAACTCTATACCTCTGAGTTACGGTTTCTGTACCTGTAAAATGAGGGTGTTGAATCAGTAGACTTCTAAGTCCCTTTCCAGTGTTCTAACAGAGCTGATAAGCTGGGCTCCTAGGAATCCATGCATCACCCATGGTAGTTACCAGGAGCTTAAGGGCACAAACTCTTGCTTCTTTCTCTATTCCAGATCTCTAAGCATGTGCTGTGATTATGGAAGTGTTTGTGTCCACAACTCCGGGCAAACACATATGTTCCAAGGCCTAATAATAGAGACACAAGGGAGGGACAGGAGCCAGAGAGAAAAAGGGTGGTTCTGGTATTGAAGGCAGAACCAAATATCATGCAATAGGCAAACAGCACCACAGGGAAGTAATCCTGAACACTTCCAGCCAGGGCTGGAACAGCCTCCCTTGGGACAGACTCTAATGCTGTCATCCCTTAGTGAGGACCACTTTAGTCTGCTCTCACTAAGAGTAACCAGTCCCTTTAATCCTCCATGCTTCTGAGTCAGGAGTAGGAGAGCCCCTAGGATTCAGAACTGGATCTCAAACTCCAGCAATAAAACATATATAGCCTTATAACAGCTTATAGCAGTAGAGTTATTCCTTTGTTTAACTGGCCCCGGCTGAGCATCTTTCTATTGCCAGGAAGGTTTTGGAGATAGAGGCATGAAGAGAATATAGTCCCTGACCCCAAGAATATCCAAGGCTCAGTAGAAAGGGCCTTACATACAACCACTAACTGGTTTCTCAATTTCAGAGTATTTACAATCTATATAGTCATCAGAGACATGATCATGCAGTACCTACAATGATGTTTTCTCTGATCTTGCCTCCAGGGCTAGTTAGCAAGTAGCTGTCATTGAGTTTGAAGTCTACCTTCTCGACTCTGTTTCATGATGTTAAAGCTGGGTCCCTGCAAACCATATTTCTGCTTTGCCAGCTGACACCATGTCAGGCTCTGCCAACAGAATGGCTACAGTTAGGCTGTGAGGCGGAAGAAGGAAGCACAGACTTACTCCTTCCTGTCTGCAACCTAGTCCCGTGAGTGTCACCCAGCCCCGCTTCTTCACCCTGGCAGTGGCAGTTCCTTCCTATTGCAGTGGAAGAATCCAGTTGGCAGTTTTCCCAAACACTTACAGAATCAGCTTGGTTGCACTGCCCTCCAAAATGTGGACACCAGGCTTCTCAGAGTCTGAGCCTCAGACTCCTTTGAGCTCAGAGACATCAGCACTAGCAAGCGGCATCCCCTCTTCAGAGGCCCAAGCTCCAGCTCCATAGGGCCCACCCTCTACATTCTAAGTTTTCATCATTGCAACTTCTTCCTTTTGCTTCCTCAACCTTAAGGGTAGTAGCTGCTTCCTGCAGTTGCTATCTTCTTGACACCTTAAGAGCTCTCTTTATACTCTTTCAGTTACCTAGTGAGCAGCTTAAAATAAGGGGTCTGGTTTCTGTCTCCTAATAAGACCCTGGCTGATAAACATCCCTGGCTAAATGGAGAGGTGGCATAGAGTAGTGGAAAACGGAATGAGCTTTGGAGTCATCCACACCCAGATTTGAATTCTGGCTCTTATAATCTGCTAGCTCTTTGACTTTGAAAGCTACCTAATTTATTTGAGTCTTAATTTGCTGGGAATAAAGATGGGTTTTCCAGCTGTTGTGAGGGTAGCTGAAGTGCTTGGCACACATGACCTGCTCAGTGAATAGTAACCATTTATAATTACCAGATTGCTATCTTCTAAGGCCCAGGCCTAGTTCTTGTGTATCTATCATTCCCAGCAGGGCATATCATAAATTAATTTATGCAATATATGCTTAATAAGGATGTGTTGAATAGAAAAAGTGCTTAAGAAACATTGTGGCACACCAGAGTAATTAACTTCTACTGTTCTAACACGAAACCCTCCATAATGGTCAGTTTTTTTCCTGTAAGTTATGGTTTAAAAATCTTTTTTAAGCCATTATTTTAAAATGAGGAGCAATGAGTTTACCTGGGTGATAAGAAAAGAAAATCTGTGTCATTCATTCTGCTTCCTGCCTGGCAAACCTTCTGGGAGACTGCATGATAATATGTGAGAATGCACCATCTTTCCAAAAAGAAGTGAAATCTGGCAGGTGCATGATATACTCGTGACTCTTTCCAGCTATAAAGTAGGCACTGGTTTGGTTTGGTTTTGTTTTTTTATGAAGCATTTCATAAAGAGAAAGGATTTCGCCTACTCTCAGACAATCAGTGACATCTCTTCTGAGTGCTGAATTCAGGGTTGTAATGTAAATCCTGAAAATGAACAAGGTCCCACAGGAGCGTCCTGGGCCTTCACAAGTCAATGTGTACAAAAGTTGTTCCAACTCGAAGTGTGAGAACAAAGCATCTATTCTTTCGAGTACAACAGACAGACACTCAAGCTGGATAACGGCTGTGTACACAGGAGGAGGAGGAGGAGGAGGAAGTCAGCAGTGCCTTCTTGTTGCACGTTTAGGGTTATGTGAGGCTGGGCCCGATAAAGGCATTTGTGTCTGAGGCTGGAAGGTGTACGGTCCAAGCCAAGACTTTTCTAGTCTGAAAGGTCTGAATGGAGATGTGGAGGAACTCAGTTCATTCTAGAGCATTTCCTTTGCACAAAAACCTAAAACTTCTCTAAAGAGAAAAACAGCTGCACGAGATCCTAAATCATTTATTTCTCTGGCAAACAAACCCTGAATCATGCAACTAATCAGGGAGGCACGTTCAAGAGAACCAGAGCTCACGATCATCTTCAGGTGGCTTTGTTAGCTTCAAAGTAGCTGTTCATTTCCTTGCAGAAGGGTGGTGGCTCCTAGACACAGGCAAAGAGACTGGTGGTTTGATAGAAGAGCCTGAGAACAAATCATTCTGTTTTCAAAGTTCTTGCCTCCATGCTTATTTGTTTTGGCGTCCCCGTGCCACATCTTCCGAGAAGGCTTTTCCGAATGCACTCTTTTTCTAGTTCAGGTGAAGACTTTTTTGCTGAGTATCACTTGAAACACTGACTCCCATTCCTGGCTGGGTGCAGGCACTGTGTCTGCCCTCTTATAGAAATACTCACACACATGGGTTCTCAGCCTTTGGGCTAAGATCAAGTATAGAAACACACACACACACCTTGCAAGAAAGCAAGAGAGAGAAGAGAAGAGAAACCAAGAGGGTGAAAGGAATGGGAGGAGGGAGGAAGGAAGAAGAGGGAGGAAAAAGAAGGATGGAGGAAAAGGAAGGAAGGAAGAAAGGATGGAAAGGAAGGAAGGAAGAAAGGAAGGAAGGAAGGAAGGAAGGAAGGAAGGAAGGAAGGAAGGAAGGAAGGAAGGAAGGAAGGAAGGAAAGGGAAGGGAAGGGAAGGGAGGGGGAAAAGAGGAAGGCCAGGATGGAGAAAAAGAGGGGGAGAGAGTGGGAGAGAGAAAATCACTCAGAAACAAAAATGTGACTAGTTATAAGAGAGCCGGCTTTCTGCAGAGACCACTGTACTATATGGACTAAGACTGATTTCTTTGGTTCATTATTCTCCTGGCTGAAGATGAAGTGCCAGAATTATCTGAGGAAAGCACCTGGGGAAATAAGAAGTCTTCTGTAACCTGAGAAGAAAAAAAGGCTTTGACATTCCTTAGGCTGGGGTGTGTCTTTCACCTTTGCTACGCTAATTAGCTTCATGATGGAGGTTTTCTATAGGCCTGGGTGCTGGACTGGCGCTGGTTCACTTAGGACATCAGATAGAGGCTGTAGCATGCAGTGAGCCAGCCCCAGGGTGGACCCACTGGCTGGCATGAGATGGCAGGGAGAGGAGGCCCAGGTACTAGCTTAGATCAAAGCCAAACATCACAAAAGCTGAGCTAGTGGAACCATCCGTTGATGAATACACCTCGCCTTGGGCAAGTTTAAGAACAACTGGATGAAGGCCAGGAGAGGCACCGAGGCCTGTGTGCCCTTTAAGGTGAGCCTGCGCATCCTCTACAGCCTTGGCTGGGCCTTCATGATTTCAGGACACTAAATCAGTGCTCTCTAAGCCCAGCCATTTTATTACACATTGTGGTTTCTGTTTCTCCTTGGTTTCCTAATCACACTTATTTTGGAAAATGTTAACACTTTCTCAGTTGAATTAAGGTATGAAGGGTATGCCTACATCTTAGACAGGAAAAATAAAAACACTCCCCTGCAACCAATAAAAAACCCATGAATATCAATTCAATGCCTGCACTCTGTGTCTAGCGTGTAGAGGTGAGGACCGAACATCTTTAGAGAGAGGAACACACTTCAGTCCCAGCTCCTCCATTAACAGTTTGTGTGAACTTTGACAAGGTAACCTCTCTGAGACTCAACTTCCTTATCTATAAAGTGAGGATACTTGTATCCAACTCATAGGATTGTATGATAATAAAGATCAAATAAGTTAATGGATTTGTGGCAGAAACTGCTCCATGTCTACCTAAATATGTATTCTCTCTTTTCTAGTAATGGATTTTGACCTGGGCACATGGCAGCCTGAAATAAAGACTATATTTCTAAGTATTCTTGCAGTTTGTCATTCTATTTAACTACATTCTGGCCAGTGACTTATAAATGGAAATGCTGTGATCAGCTTCTAGGGAAGGCCCTTAAATTGAGAAAGCAATGGTGTCTTATGTGCTTCCTTTGCCTGCTGGTTGGAGAATAGAAGTGATGGCTGGAGCTCAAGCAGCCATCTTGGTCCAGGAGGCAGCACAATAAAGATGGTAGAAGACTAAGAAGAAAGGAGGCAGGGCCTCTCTGAAGCTTCATGGAGCCATCATACAGCCCTTACACTGCTGACCTGTGGATTTCTTTTAAGAGAGGAGTGAACTAACCTTTACAAAAATCCATTTTGAGAGAGTTTCCTGCTATTCACCGTTGAACTTAAATCTCACATGAGCCGAATGACGTGTAGAGTATATAGAACAGTGCAAGTCAAATTCCATTATTATTTTCCTGCTTTTTAGAAAATACATATCAAAAATATCCAAAATACAGACATAAAGCAGAAGGACCAAGAAGGCCAAAGAAGTGATATTGGCCACCCCTTCCTGGCCTTGGCACCACACCCAGGGCCATGTGAGTGGGACAAGAAATATGGTCCTTGCCAGGCAGTGGCTACGGGCAGCTTGGGCAGGATGGAACACCTTGCCTCCTGGTCTCACTTTATTAGCTCTGCTAAGCCTCTGCTGCAAGGAGGAGTATGATCTGAAGTGAAGAAAAGGACAAAAAGAGCTCCCAAGAAACACACAAACTTGGATGTAGGAAGAACTGGGTTTGCCTTTTGGCTTTCCATCTATTTGCTGTGTGACTTTGGGCCACTTACCAAACCTCTCTGAGCTGCAGCCTCCTCCTGTTACAATGAAACACGAGACAATACTGACCCCTTAATGTTGTTGCTATACTTAAACAAGAAAATGTCAGTCAAGGGCTGAACAGAGGGCCTGACACATTGTAAGTATCTGAGAAATGTTTAGAAATGAAACCTGAACTTCATCTTTTACCATTTCCAACCCTCACCCAGGCTTCACTCTGATCCCTGTGCTAACTACCCCCAGCATTGGCGGTTTCCTTTCCCAGGGCTGTGCCTTTTGCTCACTACGTTTCTATCTAAAGAGCTCCATCACTCCTTTCGGTCTCTCCTTATCTTCTGCAAACTTTGAGGGCAGCTTTAGGCCCTCTTTGACTCCAAGCCTTGGGTGATCTCTCTCCTCCTCTGAATAGCACCAGCATTTGATGTCCAACCACTCATTAACATTTACTGCCTTGTATTGGTGTTTAATGTTGAGGTACATGTGTTGACTTGCTAGCCACACAGCATGCTCTGCGAGGGTGTGGATCATGCCTTTTCCACCTTTACATCTCCTCAGCCCTTAACTCAATGCTATGTTCAGACCTCAGTGAATACTTGCTGAACAAGTAAACCAAATCCAACTATTCAGAATCCCCTAGCTAATTCATTTTTCAGGATCCTTTTTGAACTTATGTGCCTATTGCCTTTTTATGTGCCTCAGAGTTTGAAGCACCTTGATGACGGCACCTTCCTGTAATATCATCAGGTGCTCAGTTAACTTGGCACAGCATCAAACCTAGTTCAGCCAGCACGGATTATTTTGCTGGCCTTGGTCAGTCACTGGGCACATGGGGAAAAGGTGAGGGAGGACCTAACTTAGAAGAAATCCATTCCTTCAACCAAAAAAACAATTAACAAAATATTTTGAGTGGTGAGTCGATAAAAGTATTTGAAATGTGGGAGCGCATTTTATTTGCCTTTTGAAAGAGGAACATTGTAATGGTGACCTAACACTATCATTTTGAGAATGAGAATGCATTTAATTTGCCTTTTTAAACAGCTATGTTGGACTTATTTTATGTGCATGTGCTTAATTTGTATGCTGCCCCCCACCCCATGCAATATCTCAAGGAAATGAACAGAATAGCAGTAAGCACTGATCTGGTAAACTCTACAGGGTTCTTCCTTAGGAAAGGAAGTACTAGCTTCCTCCAAGCAGGCTAGGAAGGCCTAGAACTGTCAAGTCACCGTAGCTGTGCAGTGGGTTGAGAAATACTACAAAAGGAAATTCTAGAACCTTCATTATCACTTTTCAGTAAGTAATTTAAGACTCACTTGGGAACGCTTATAAAAAAATATGCATCTGCCTGGTTTCTAATTTCACCCCACCCTCCATGATTCAGTGAGTCTGTGGTGGGGTTTAGGAATCTGCATTTTTACCAAAACCTCCAGCTATTTTGATGCAGGAGGTGGTGCACGGACTACATTTTGAGAAACACTGCTTTGGAGGAAGATGTGCCATTGTCAGAGGAGCCATCATCCCTTTCCCTCTTACAATCTTTTACTTTAGATGGGCAACAGTAAAGTCACAATGAATTCATAATCTGGGGTCCAGTGTAGATAGAGCAATAACTTCAGTGTCATTTTGGAGTAGAGATCCTGGAGAAGTGAGTGGCCGGTTCTGTTAAGAGAGCTTGCATTAAAGGGTAGGTCAAAATTTTGGGGTTTTTTTTTTTTTCAGGGAATGGGGACAGGCCCTGGAAGGGTTCCCAGACTGTGGAAGAGAGAAGTACATTGGCCACCAGCTGTTCTGGGAGAGTGACTCATCCGCCTATGTGGCAGCAATGGAGGGTGGTGGAATCACTCCCTTGACCATGGGGGGCGATGGGGAGGTGGAGGGTGTGGTTAGAGAGTGCAGTGCACTGTGAGGAGTGGTGCATTCCAGAGGAGAACCAGACCCCCTGCAAGGGTGCCAATCTGTGCCCTCAGTCTCCTTGGCAGCTGATGAAGGAGGGAGAGGGAGGGGGCAAAGGAACAGCCTCATCAAGACCACAGAGGCACTATTTAGTCATTGGTATTAAAAGTCTTGTGTCCACTATTCCTGGATTCACCCTTGCCTCCTTTTCCTCACCTCTAAACCCAATTGCTAAATCTGGTCAATTCTACCTCTTTGATGTCTAGTAGCTATTCCCTTTGTCTCTCTTCCCTTCCCTCCCCGCCCCCACCTTCCCCTATCTCCATATTCCCACCACCATGACTCGAGCTTAAGGCCTCATCATCTTTCACTTGGACTCAGTAGGCACTTCACTTTCATTGTTCTGCTGCTTATCTTCCTCTGTCCACTGCATCCTTCATCCGCCACCAATGTGTTCTCTCCAAAATTCAAATCTAAGCGATATGATTCTCTTAAAATCCACAGCTTGCCATGACTCTGTGGTTCTTAAACCCTAGTGTGCATCAGAATCACCTAGAGGGCTTGTTAAAACCCAGAATACCAGGCCTCATCTAGAATGTTCTCCCCTCTTCCACAGTTCCCTCTTTCTCCTGCTGAATTCTTCAGTGAAGGCTTCTCTATTTCCTCCACCTCCACCATCATCATCACCATTATCATCACCAACACATATTGAGTGCTGACTGGGACCATCCCACTGAATCAAAAAGGAAAAAAACAAAAACAAAAACAAAAACCCATGGCAATAGGGAACATGATTCTCCCCATATTATATAGACAATAAAACTGGGTCTCAGCTAGGTCTAGAAACTTGCCCAGAGTCACACAGCTAGTAAATGGTGGAGCCGGGATTCAATCCTGGCAGGCTGACTCCAGTATTGAGACTCCTGGCTCCTGAACCTACTGCCTCATCCAAGCAGAGTGAAGCCTCCTTCCTCAAAACACTCCTCCCTGTCACTTACATATGGAAACACACATACCCTAGAATGTGATATCTCCCTTACCAGAGTGAGTTATTCAAAGGTGGGCCTTTCTTTCCTTTTTCTTCTCTTCTCCTCTTCTCTTCTCTCTCTCTCTTTCTTTCTCTGGTTCTGTCACCCAGACTGGAGTGCAGTGGCATGATCTCAGCTCACTGCCACCTCCACCTCATGAGTTCAACCAATTCTCGTGCCTCAGCCTCTGGAGTAACTGAGATTACAAGTGTGCACCACCATACCAGGCTAGTTTTTGTATTTTTGTAGAGACAGGGTTTTGGCTTATCAGCCAGGCTGGTCTCAAACTCCTGATCTCAAGTGACGCTCCCCTACCCACCCGCCACGGCCTCCCAAAGTGCTGGGATTACAGACCTGAGGCACGGTGCCCAGCCTCAAGGGCAGATCTTAATCTTTGTTTCCTATGCCTAGCACCTAAAGGGTACTAAATCAATGTTAATTGTTAGTTACTTGAGCTAGAGTGTTTGCAAATAAAAGGTAAATTTTCTGATGGGTTCTTGGGCCATGAGAGGTGAGAACTGTACCAGAGGATTGTAAGTTCCTTATACAAGTATCACGTTATATTGCGGATACATAGGTATCTCTATGATAATACCTACCAACGACACACAGGTTTCATCTTATATTAGGGGAAATCCCGTGAGGGGTGGAGATCCAAAGATTATTGCCGTCTACTCTTAGTGGGTCCACATCTTGTCCATTTCTATCTCGGCTACTCTAAATACTTCTTTAACTTATTCAGAGTGAAGGGAGTTTTTACCCCAGAGCAGAATGAAAGCAGAGATACCTAAATGGTAGTTTTACAGGAAACTTTGGTTAACATCTTTTCTACTGGTCTAGAAAAATACCCTAGGAAGTCACCATTTTAAACCAAAAAAAAAAAAAAAAAATCACAGGAACAGGTGCATTAGAATACAAATCTCATGTATATTTGGAACCAAGACCAACGTTTTCTGTAAATAACTACCATCAAAAAAAGAGTATCGGTTGTCTCCTACATCCAAATCCAAAGTGCAGGCAAACATCAACTTTTGGTTCTTCTCTCTTTTCCTGGGAATGAAACTGTTGCCAGCCAGCCCTCCAGGTTCTCCACTGCTGCAGTTTTGAAATTTTTCTTTCCCAGGTTAAGAAACTAAAGTTGTAATAGTGAAAGGAGAAATGGGAGAAAGCTACATCCCAGAGTAGAGGTGACCTGCCAGCACTCAAAGTTATCCCAGACCTAGTATGAGCTCAAGCTTAGGACGTTCGTTTCTTTTCCACCTGACTTCAAGGCGCTTGTCAAAGCGCAGCCTAAGTTAACAGGCTCTGTCAATGTGAGTACCAGAAGCCAGGCCAGCCACCTGCACTGCTGCAGAAGCCAGGGATACAATGAAAAAACACAAACGTTTCTCCCCATTTGCCGTGTACATTCTCATTCTTTCGCTAGGGACTGTACAAAGAAATCCTGTCTTCTCTGACAGGTTTCGGGTGGAGGCCCTGGGATGCTTGGACCCAGGACGGCCCATAGTGCGGGCCTCTGCGTCCTCTCCCCCTCACATAGGGGCGGGAAGGCCAGGAGGCCTGGATCCTTCCCCAGAAGCCGTGTGGAGGTTTTCACTTCCTCTGATCCAGTGGACACATGTAATCTTTTTCTACAGCTCCCTGAGGCTGTTTTTTCCCACCCTACAAATCAGTAAGCATAAATTTTTGCAGAGAAGCCTGGAGCCATGGGTTCTAAGTATTCAGGCAGCAAAAAAAATTACATTTTCAACCGGAGCCGGGCAAGGACACATGGTCTCAGACGTTTCCTGCCCGAGTTGGAGCCGCTTTCCTCCTCTTGCACACATGCTCCCCCTACTGCCTGACGCTGGAAGTGCAGCCCTGGCTCCGGGGCAACAATGAACGCCCCAGCTTGGCCCTGCGTTAGCGGGTGAAAGATGGCAGAGCAGAGAGGTTGCCAAAAAAAAAAAAGCAATAGTACATCCTTCATAATTCTCCCACTGCTCTGGGGAAGGCACTAAGCTAAGTCTTTTCTTTACATATGAAGAATAAACTCTATAATAAAGACCGAATAAAAGTCCTCCCTGAAGAAAGCTTTGCCAAATAAGTTAAAGTTAGGTCTCCCTTAAGGGTTCAATAAATGAAAACAACTTCAGTTTTAGATTCAGACCCCGTGAAATCCCCAAGCTCCTTTGGATTTCAGACCCTTGGAACGCAGATCCAGGTTTTGCGCCTTTATGTGATGAGTGAACTTGGACATCTTATTTAATCTTTTTGAGCCTCAGTTTCTTTCTCTGTAATTTGGGCATATAAGACACTGTTGGTCTCATAGTGTTGCTGTAGAACGTAAATGAAAGAACGTGAATGCATGAGAAAAGCGTTTTACAACAGAAAAATAAATGTGAGCTGTTTCCCTTCCAATCCAACGCACACACACCCCTTTTCCATCCAAGTGGAAATGGCCGTCGAGGCAACCTAAACCCCTAAAAAAGGAAGTAGGGCAAGGAAAGCCCGGTCACAAACAGGAAGTAACAGAAATGCCACTGAGAAACATTCTTTCAGACAGAAGAAAGAAAGAAAAACAGTCCTGGGCTGTGTTTTTGAAGATCAAGTTAGATTTAGTTAATGATTTGGGGTGTTGCCAGCCCGACTTGACCCCCTAAATAGGGGGTTTTCAGAGATGGTTAGGAAATTCTTGACCTCGATTTGACCTCACAAATGGGAATTCTCACTCTGCAGTTCAGGAGCTCCGCAGCTGGTAGCTTCCTGCCTTTTTAAATGTAGGTCTCTCCTCCTTTTCCCCTGCGGCCATAGGAGGGGCCGAGCGCTCAGCCGGCTGGGAGGAGCTGGGGCTCCGCCTGCCCTCCCTCGCCCTGGGGAGCCGCCCTGCAGCGCCTCTCGGGTTACTGCCTCCCTTCCTGGCTTCACAAACTCGCCACATGGTAGGTTGGCTAGTTAAGGGAATGTAAGAAAAAGCACTAAAGTGACGGCATACAAAGAAGTTTTACAGCTCTGGAGATTATGTCAAATTTTCCTTCCAAATTTTTCCTTAGAGGAGACAAAATCCTAGATTTTTTTTTTTTTTTTTTTTTTGAAGGAAAGGGAAAAAAATGCAAAACGAAAGGGAAACATAACGTATCAGGACACATTGTGCTGTTTATTCTCTTGTTTTTCTTTTCTCATTTTTGAAAACTCTTTCAAGAATCTTACTGCCTTTCTTGTCTTTTCCTTAATCTTGTGTGTTTTTAAGGTAGGGAAGGGAGAGGATTAGAAGCCTGTGAATTTTGTCAGGACAAGACTTTCCTAAGCTTTTCATTTGTTTGTAGAACCAGAGTTCCTTCTCTGGTCCAGACCAAGAGGCTGGTTCCTGTCTCCTTCGCCTATACCTCTTATTAAAGGACCCCTCCCACCCTTGTCAAAATGCTTGGTAAGAGTTGGAAAGTCAAGAGATCCATCCTTTGAGCGACCCTAGTCTGCAGACAGTGCCAGAGAGACAAATACAAATATTCTTAAGATGGTATCATGTCCCATCTTAGACTTGGTTGTTTTTCAATGACCTCAAACTGTACACTTGTTACAGGAAAGGAGTCCCCATCTAGACCCCATCTAGATCTGGCACAAGAAATAATTCAGGGTGAGACCGTAGACTAAAATGAAAGCAAGTTTATTAAGAAAGTAAAGGAATATGCTTTGGGAGGCTGAGGCGGGCAGATCACCTGAGGTCAGGAGTTCGAGACCAGTCTGGCCAACATGGTGAAACCCAAATCTACTAAAAAAAAAATACAAAATAGTCAGGCGTGGTGGTACATGCCTGTAATCCCAGCTACTCGGTAGCTGAGGCAGGAGAATCGCTTGAACCCAGGAAGTGGAGGTTGCAGTGAGCTGAGATCGTGCCACTGCACTTCAGCCTGGGCGACAGAGCCAGACTCTGTCTCAAAAAAGAAAAGAAAAGAAAAGAATAAAAGAATGGCTACTCCACAGACAGAGCAGCCCTAAGGGCTGCTGGTTGCCCATTTTTATGGTTATTTCTTGATGATATGCTAAACAAGGGGTGGATTATTCATGCCTCCCCTTTCTAGACCATATAGGGTAACTTCCTGATGTTGCCATGGCATTTGTAAACTGTCATGGCGCTGGTGGGAGTGTAGCAGTGAGGATCCTACACTCTTATTGCCATCTTGGTTTTGGTGAGCTTTAACTGGCTTCTTTATTTACTGCAACCTGTTTTACCACCAAGGTCTTTATGACCTGTGTCTTGTGCTGACATCGTATCTTATCCTTTGACTTAGAATGTCTTATCTACCTGGGAACTCAGCCCCGTAGGTGTCAGCCTCATTTTACCCAGTCCCTATTCAAGATGGAGTTGCTCTGGTTCAAACGCTTCTGACACAATGGCTTCCAGTTGTACCTGCACAACTGAAAACTCCACCATGAGGATGATGATAATGGTGATTTCAAAGCGTTTTCACAGTTGAGCCAGATGACAGCCTATGGGCACACAGAACAGGTGAATTAAGCTGGTGTCACAGATGAGGAATTGAGGAGCAGAAAGGTACAGGGTTGAGTCCAAGGCCACTCAGCTGGTTCCCTAGGAAGACCAGACTAAGAGATTAAGGTCCTGTGAATGACACTACATCATTGAATGCCCATTATGGCACTATTACCAACAGGTTCTACAGGCCCTCATTCATGCTAAACAAATAGACTGTCACCATTATTAAAATAGGGTAACAGAGCATTTAAAGCAAGCTACCTTTTGACAAATTGCCTAGAATGTGTTTCCAATGCAAAAATGGGACTCTGAGTCCCTTTTCATGAATAGTACAGTTTTTAAGTTAAAATTTTATTTGAGTGGGTCATTCACTTACATGACTCAAAAGCCAAAATTCTAAAATATAGTATACCTGAGAAGTACACTCGCTGCCGCTTCTTTCCCTTAATCCAATCTCTCCTCTTCCTTTTCTCCCTTGTTGGTAAATCATTTTTATTACTTTTTTTTTTAATCCTACCTATGTTTCTTTATGAAAATACAAAGTACAAAAATGTGTATTCTTATTCTTATTTCTTTGTAGTCTTACAATAAAGAGAGTGTATCTAGTGCATTTTGAATTGGTTTTCTGGAAGTGGTGGTGGGCTTTGCTAAATCATCCCGCTCTTACCTGGGAACCGCAGGGATTGTGGAATTGATCTCCAGACAGCTCAACTGTGACAGAGAACCCGAGAGTTCAAGCCATGGAGGCTCCAGTTGGATCAGTTTGCCCCGTAAACCTAGGGCCCTCATGAAACTGGAACCAGACGTGGCTGGAGCCTCAAGGGAAGCCTGGGATTTTCTGCCAACCACTGACTGAGGCAGCCAATCGATTCACAGGGAAAAGCTATCTAGAAGCTGCTCTGGACTCGAAAAGATACAGATCAGACCAGCAGAGACTGTCTCCCTACCCACCTATTATGGGTTTACCACAGTGGCTCATGAGGAGGAACTGGAGACAGACCTGGGACCCTGCAGTCTCCATGCTGTTGACATGGCAGGTCCCAAGGAGAGGGCTGGCAGGTTGGGGGACCATGTGCATTGCAGAATCACTGTTGTCCCTGCTATTCATTTGCCAGGGCTGCCTTTAAACACAAACTGGGTGGCTTAAACAACAGACATGTATTGTCTCATTGTAATGGAGGCTAGAACTCTGAGATCCCAGTGTCTGCATGGTTAGTTTCTTCTGAGAGCTGTAAGGGGCACATCTATTCCAGCCTCTCTCCTTGGCTTGTAGATGGCCCCCTTCTCCCTGTTTCTCTTCACATTGTCTTTCCTCTGTGTGTGTCTGTCTGTGACCAAATTCTCCATTTTGACAAGGTCATCAGTCACATTGGGTTCGGGCCCACCCTAAGGATCTCATTTCAACTCCATTACTTCTGTAAAGACCTTATCTGCAAATAAAGTCCCATTCTGAGACGCTGGGGGTGAGGATCCCAACATATCTTTCTTTATCTTTTCTTTTCTTTCTTTCTTTTTGTTTTTTTGGATGGAGTTTCACTCTTGTCACCCAGGCTAGAGCACAGTGGCGCGATCTTAGCTCCCTGCAACTCCGCCTCCTGGGTTCAGGAGATTCTCCTGCCTCAGCCTCCCCAGTAACTGGGATTACAGGTATGCGCTACCATGCCTGGCTAATTTTGTATTTTTAGTAGAGATGGGGTTTCACCATGTTGGCCAGGCTAGACTCGAACTCCTGACCTCAGATGGTCCACCCACCTCCTCAGCCTCCCAAAGTGCTGGGATTACAAACAAGAAGACATAATCCAGCTCATATCATTCCTTTTCAGACCCACAGGCATCCTCTCCTGAAGCGCTGGCCTCACATCCCCATTCCACCGTTGAGAAAAAAACCATAGAGAGCCTGGGGAAGTGTCGTATTCCTCGAGTATATTGTGGAAGGAGGGAGGCAGTGTAAAACCCCTGCTTTAAAATGCATTGGGTATATTCTCTCTATACTAAATATAATATGGTTCTCATTATGGAGAGTAGACTCTGTCATTTTCAACAAATCCTTTCTTTGTCTTTATAAAGTCAAAGGCAGGAAAAAAATTCCCTCCAACTATTGGGCTGCAGACAAAGCTCTCCAAACCAATCTCCTCACGCACAGCCCTGACCATCGGAGCTGAGACCCCAATGCCCAGATCTTCAAAATCACATACGCCTTTTACTCTGAAGTAAGATTTTTCTTTATCTTCATTTTCGAATATTTACTAAGCTGAGAGATAGATCATTCCCTATAGCTGAACTTTTGGTGGTGTCGATCATTTTAGCTTTGTTTCTGTTAAATCCAGCCTGACGTCCTTGCTGAGATGCTGCGACAAACACTTTGGACCCATGACTTGGCACAACCGGGTGTGGCTTGGCCTGCCGCTCATCAGGCAGGTGAAAACAGCCCAGCTCAGTCCAAACATGCTCCAAGGATTCGGCACCTGGAAATCCCCACAAAGCTAATTCCATTCCAGATCTTTCTCAACACCCAGAGGAGGGAGCACAAGGCCCAATTGTCCTTACAACTTTCCCTGCCCATAATTCTATATTCTGGGTAGGTCATGGGGACAGGGGGTGAGGAAGACCCTATAGTAATGAGTGTGGTGTCTCAAGTCGGAAAGTAGATTTGATGCCTTAACAGAGCCAGATACCAAACATCTCCACCCCTGTAATTCTGAGGGAGGACACTGGGTGACCCTAGCCTACATCAAGCCCCTCCACCAGGTTTAGCTCAAGACAACTTTTTCACAGGGCTGTTGCCTTTGTGATTCAAATCCCTTGTTTCTCGTCCTTCTTGTTTTCTTGGGTTCCATTCTTATTTTCCACGTGTCTTTGGCTCCATCCAATGCTGAGTAATGAGTCAGATTCAGAAGCTTTAAGGAGTTAAACCGCCGCTCCAAAGAGGGGAGTAACTTACAGCTCCAGGCACCGTGTGGTGGGGCCCCTTCCTGACCCACAGTTTGTGGCCTCAAGGTGCCCATAGGAGCAGTTGTGTGTAGCCAGGGTGGGGTGATTCGTTCTATTTTTCCAGCCTCACCTCCCTCTCTGGTCTTCCTGGGGGAAGTCTCTTACTTCACACAAGACATGACAGCCCGTAGGGCGTGGCTGTCCTTCCTTCCCTCCTCCCAGTCCCATCCTACCCCACCCCAGGTTCATCTTTGGAAGAATTACAGTCCCAAGTGCCTTGGGGCAAAGGAAAAGTCTGAAACTGGGATGGGTGTGACAGTGTTTCTCCTTGCATGACCTTGGTCTGTGACACATTCACTGTACACCCTGCTGGCCCCAGCTTCTCGTGGGTGGATGCCTTGGCTGGTCTGGAAATAAAACAGGCCTGAAAGAAGGGCTTGAGTGAGGTGCCAGGCACTAGAGTGAGCTCCCAACATGCTTTGTGCAACAGGATGGCAAAGATGAAGACAGTGACAACCACCAACATTTGCTGAGTACCTTCCCTGTGCTAGGCACTACTCAATTTAAGCCTCACCATAATCCTATGTGGTAGATCCTGTTACTGTTCCCATTTTCCAATGAGGAAACTGTGTCACAGTGAAATCCAAAATCACACCATTAATAAAAGGTGGAGCCAGGATTCAAACCTGGCTCTGGAGTCTGGCTCTGGAGTTTACACTCCTAGCTTTGTATTAACAAAAACATGGGGATTATTGTCCCCACGTTACAAATGAGCAAAATCAAGTGGCTTGCCCAGTTCCACACTGCCAGCGAGAAACAGCTGGGCCAGGCAGCCAGGAGTCTGACTCTTGTCCACTGCCCAGCTGCAGGGTGGGGAAGCTGGGGAGGCATGCTAAAAGTCAGGATGTAATTGCATCCTGCGTGCCCTTCTCCACTCCAATTTCTACCTTCCTCCTGAAGCTTTGAGCTCTCCTTTCAGGTAACAGGAAGCTACTAGAAAAAGAGCCAGCTAGGGAGTGAACAGGTGAAGAAATCAGAAACCTGCACCTGCCAATCCAGGAATCAGTCCAACACGCCTTATGGAACTGACACCTGCCCTCCCAGGTGAAGAGTCCAGGTGCCTTGGGCAAAGGGAGGTGAACATTAGAGGAAGTTAGTTTCCAGAAACATGAATGTGGAGTAGAAGAGAAAATAAAGAGGGCCAAGACACGATGAAATAGATTGGAAATCAGAGACCCTTTTAGTTGAAAAGAACCACAGAAGATAATGAGTCTAAACCAAACCTCTTGTTTTATTAATAATGAGAGCTAACATTGACTGGTCACTTATCACATGCTAGGCATGGTGACAAGTGTTTTCCTTGTACCTAGAGCAATCCTATGAGGCAGATGGTTTTTTTTTTTTCCTTCATGAGGGAGCTGAATTAGAAGTTAATTGGGCCAATAAGAGTAGATCCAGGCAGTCTTCTTCACTCCAAAGCCCACATTCTTTCATACTCTTTAAGCTTTTATGATGGAACATTTTAAACATACACAAAATTAGAGAGAATATTATAATGAGAGAATATTATAATTAGAGAGAATATATCATAAGCCCATTGACCAGTTGCAAAACTTATTGACACAAGACAGATCTTATTATATTACATCATCACTCTCCCTATCTGTCTTCTATTACTAGATTATTTTAAAGTAAGTGGCACACATACTATTTCTGTATCATATCATTCTGGTATTATCCATACATACTTTAGTACATATCTCCAAGAAGAACTTTCACAATGGCACTACCAGTGTTACATCCAAAGAAAATAACAGTAATTTTTAAAGTCATCAAACATCCAAATCCTGTTCAAATGTCTCAGATTTCCCATAAATGTATTTCTACAGTTGCTTTGTTTGCATTGGAAGACAAAACAGTTCATGCATTGCATTTGATTAACTCTCTTAAATCTCTATCAGCTATATAGGGCGCCTTGTCTCCCTGACATTCTCTTGTTAAAGAAAGAGAGTGATTTGCCCTGTAAATTTCTCATCTTTTAGATTTTGCTGATTATATCACTGTGGTGTCATTTAACATGTTCCTCCATTCCCTGTATTTTCTATAAACTGGTAGTTAGATCTAGTGGTCTGATTAGATTCACATGGAATTATTTGGCAAAGATACTTCATAAATAAGACACAATCAAGGACCCTAAGCTTAAGCCTATTTGTTTCTAGAAGATGAAGTGTCTATTCCAAGCTCACAAAGCTAATAAAGGATAGAACAAGGCCTGGAATTCAATCTTCTGCCTCTAGGTTCCTGTCCTTCCTCCCAATCGCAGGACTTGAATCTAGACTCTCCTCCTTAGAACAGAAGGGTAGTTCATTTGTCATTAAATCTTCTACCTCCATTATGAGAGAAGAAGCAAGAGAGGAGTGGTGGGAAGGTTCAAACCTTCCTTTGACATACGGCAATATTTTTATTTTAAACAGATGCTGTGGGGAGAAGTCTCCTCAAGCCTGGGTGGTGCTACACTCAGTCTGCTTTTGCCAGAGGACTGGAAGCACTTAAGACAGAACTCTGGCACAGAGCATCATTCTTGTTCCCCCCTCTCCTTTTAAACACTGAGAACCAATTTACCTGAGTGAGTGCCGAAAGGAACATTTCATCCCTTTGGCTTATTCATTTTAGTTGGAGGAAATGAGGTGTGTGCTCTTGCTCGCTGGCAGTGCTAGATGCCTGAGGAGACGCATGGAATTCCTCTTGGGTGAATAGGAAATAGAAAAGGAATCGCTAATGAAGGTGGCAGCTATTCTGTGCCTTTCAGAAGTAAGTGCTTCCTCCTCCCTTCCTGCTACACTCAGTACGCAAACCCCAGAGCCAAGACCGTATAATACAGGTAAATGGAAATATTCCCATCGCAAGAGGAAGAAACCCACTCCCTACCCAAAACAAGGGGTAGGGGGCAAAGGTGGCTCAAATGCACAATAACAATGAGAGCCCACCTTTAAAGAATACTTAAAACACACCAAATACTTTATGCACAGTATCTGACTTAGTCCTCAAAACAACCCTGAAAAGTGGAAAGCAGGTGCTTCTGTTTCCTGAATCTGCAGGTAAGGAGGAACGTGAGATCACACAGATATTATTTTAGTGAAGGCAGAATTCTAATCCAGGCTTTTCTCATTTAGCTTCTGTAGCTTCACCATTAGGCTACAAAATTAGCTAAATTAAGATACTTATTTGGGAGGAGATAGCAATTTAGAAGGGAAATTTTGTTGGGTTTAGGAGTGGCTCAAGTAATACACCTTGGGATTCCTGGCCTTTGGGGACTGTCACCTTCCATCTCACCGTAGGTCTCCAAAATCCATTAAGCAAATTTCACAGGTGCAGGGACAGAAAGTTTCCACAAGGAATTGACTCTGGGGAAGCAACAGTTAAGCACTCTCTAGCTGTCTTCCTGTCAGGTCAAGGCTCCTCAGTCAAAGGAATGTCAGGAACTTATGTGGCACACACAGCCTTTGTGTGAATTTGAAAGTAGCACCTCTTCTGGGTAGATGAGTTGCAAAAATCTGCTCCTTCTGGGAGGATCCTTCTGGAAGGGTAATATCCATACTAGGCTTCACTGCTTGGCACGGGTTGGGCCAGATTTCAGCCCCTTTCATGCCCCTGCAGCGAGGTTCAAGAGTGCAGCAGAGCCCTGGTAAGCCAAGCTCTCTTTCCAAGCCAGGACTCTGCACCTGTTAAGCCCAAGTCACCCTTGCTGAGCTGTTACCATCTTTGGTGGTTGTTTCACGTGACTGTGGTCTCCTGTCAGCTCATGAGAGGGCAGAACCCAATTACTAGATTACTCAGAGTGCTGGTTTTCTTTCTTTTTTTTTTTTTTTCTCACCGCACTCAAGGCTGTGGCAGCCAAAATTTCCCCCCATCTCCCTGGTTTGACTCACGAAGCTAGGCTGACATTGCTGCACATAGACTGCTAGAAGACTGTGGCCATATTGCACTGTCTTTTTCAATAGGGCTGACCAATTTCAATGGCTTGATTTTGTCATTGGATTGTATAAAAGAGCATGAAAAATAATTGGCAGTGGATAAACGTTTTTCAGACCATGCTAAAAACTCAAGGTAAATGTGAATCGATTACAAACCATGGGGAAATAAATTTGGTCATAACTTAGTCATTTCACTTTTGGAAATTTGTAGTAAAGAAATAATGCTAAATGTAGAAGAAAAACCTCTATCCACAAAGATAGTCACTACTGCATTACTTGTATTAACACTAGGGAAAATTGGAAATTAGCTGTCTTTATAGGAGAGCTTGTAGGTAAGGTAAATAGTGGTATATACCACATAATAGAGTTTAACAGCGTTTTTGGAATTTGTGTTTCTGAAATGTTTGTTGGAACATATATAATGTGCATGTTGTTACAAGAAAAAATGTCAGGAAGCAAATAAATGTAAATTATAATCACAACTATGTCAATAATGCTTAGAAAAATTTAGAAAGAGGATTCACTAAAGCAGTTTTATTAAACCTAATGACAATAACTACTATTTGCTGAGTTTTTACTGTGTGTGAGGTACTGTGCTCAGCGTTTTTACATACATTAATTCAGTTTGTCCTTCTAACAACAACTTGTGGTAAGTACAATTATTATGATTCCCATTTTATAGATGAAGGAATTGTTGCAGAGTTAAGTTAAATAACTTGCCCAAGTCATGTAGCAGAAAATGTAAAAGCTGGAAGATGAATTCAGGAAGCCTTAACAACCACGCCTCCTAGCTGTTGATCAGCTAGTTGAAAGATAGAACAAAAGATAATATGAAGAGATATCATTAAAAATATTACATAGAACAGGTTGAGCCTAGAATATGATGGGGTAGTGTTAAAAGTACTCAATAATGAAATGGAGGAAGTTCCGTTTACCCAGGTAAAGATAATACATTTCGAGCATCAATAACTGCAGTAGACTGAAGCACATCAATGTTTGTGGAGTTACAGGTTTAAAATTACTCAGGAAAAAAACCCTCATCGGGCACCTTTAGAGAAGCTAAGAAATAGCTCATTTCTTTGAAAACTGGTAAATAGAAAATAACCAAGCATTTTTCCTGCTTTTACTGTGCAAAACTTAGGGTAACTAAAGAGTTGATGAGGACAAATTTCCTTTAATGGAAATATTCCACATAATGAATGAAGCAGGAATAATAAAATAGCATCCCCATAAAATAAAGGATCAGGCAAGGGATATTAACATTACAGAAACAGACATAACCAGATGGTATGTACTTCCTGATGGGATTATCACACCACTGCCTATGAAGTATTAATGGCAAAAAAATCAAAACCTGAGTCAGATTGTACCTCTATTTATGCCTCCCAATTTGTAAGAAATGCAGGAGAGAGACAGAGAAATGGTTTAAATGACATCAAAGGAGACAAAAATCAGCAAAATTCGGAGTATGGAACACTTGGTAGGACAAAGGACCTGTTTTCTCTTGAGTTTGAAAGGGGAAAAGGGAGGGAAGGGGGCATGTAGATGAAAACAGAGCTACAATGATCCTACTTGGATTCCATTTGGGGAGAAAATCCCTCAAAACATTTTTGAGACAGTCAAAGAAACTGAAATGCTGTCTGGATATGTGATTAAATTAAGGAATTTTTGCTGTTTTTTAAGGTGTGATGGTGATGTTGTAGCTATGGCTATGCTTTTAAAAAGCAATCCTTGTCATCGCTTCTTGGTCTTTTGACTAAGATCAAGTAAAAAGAAGTCCTTGTCTTTTAGAGATGCATTCTGGAATATTTATGGATGAGAATATATGATTTCTTAGATTGGTTTTAATATATTTCAAGAGCCAGGAGGAGGTGAATGAGGAGAGATACAATAAAAGACTGGCCATGAGTTGACGATTGCTGAGGTTGAGTAATGGGTAAGTGGGGTCTCATCACACTCTCCTCTCTACTGTTATACAGGGTTGAGGATTTCCAAAATACATTGTTTTTAAAGATACAAACATATATCAATTGAGTTTTTACTCAAAAATTTGAGAGATTGCTGTAGAATCAAGGGCCAGTATAAGGCAATGGCTGAAGGCATGGACTAAGGACCAGGTTGCCTGTGTTTAAATGTCTGCTGTATTACTTACCAGCTGGGTAATCCAGGGTAAGAAACTTCATGTTGCTGTACCTCAGTTTCCTCATTTGTAAAATGGGATAACAATACCACTTACTTTCTATTTCATAGAGTTATTATGACAATAAAATGAATAAAATTTCTCCAGGTCCTGGAACAGTCCACGGCACATATTGAACACTGCATGGATTTACTGTTTTATTGTTGTTGGGTTTTTATTTTTGTTTTTGGAGTGTCTTCGCTCATTTTGTATTTCAAACCTAACAATTCAGCCTCACATCCTTAATGCATCAACTACAATTTTCTAGTTTCTTTAGAATGGAGCAAGAACTTAAAGATACTCTTGAAGCAATCTGAGGACATATCTTCTAGATTTTAATTATTTGTTCTCAATCTTTTATAGTTGCATGTCCACACCTAATCTGACAGCATTTGGTGATGGTAGTGAGAATGTTCTTTCTGTGTTATATTTTCATCCATTTACATAATTCCTAATTACATATTTTTCATTGCAAACTTTATAAACAAATCTGGGAACAAACAAAACTGACTCCTGGTACGTAGACCATACAACTGATGGGAGATGTGTTTAGATGCACTATGAGAATGCCAGTATCACATCTTGAGCCTACTGAAGACTTTGCAGATAGAATAGAGGTTGTATCAATTAATCTAGTGGTTTCCTTAAGTGGAGATGAGTTAAGGGAGTCTATTGTATACAAGTCAACAATGATTGTGTTTGGGTTGTGTAGTCTTCCTTCTCATCTGTTTTTTTATTTTTAATTTTATTTATTTATTTTTTTGGCAGGGTCTTTCTCTGTCACCTAGGCTGGAGTGCAGTGACAAGATCATGGCTCATTGCAACCTCAGACTCCTGGGCTCAAGAGATCCTCCTGCCTCAGCCTCCCAAGCAACTGGGGCTACCGGTGCCTGCCACAACACCCACGTGATTTTTACATTTTTTGTAGAGACAGGGTCTCTCCATGTTGCCCAGGCCTCCCAAAGAGCTGAGATTTCAGGCATGAGCCATTGCACCTGGCCCTATTCCAATTTTTTTTAAATGATGAACATTTATTATGGCTCTTACCCAACAAAGAAAAAAAATCAACACTTGAGTTTTTGGAAAGTACTTTTTTAGTAAATCTATTTCCAGAAGACTATAATGCAAACACGAAGAAAATGTGCAGTGAAAAAAAAAAAAAAGAAAAAGAAAATGTGCAGTGAATGTTGTTAATTCATGCGCCCTTGTATCTGAACAATGGGTTGCTAGATTCTACAGAACACTAGGATCTGAGCATCAGCAGTCATTGTTGTTACTTGATAAAAGGACAATGTATATATTGATTGCTGCTATTATAAGGCACAATTTCCTAAATGCTACAGAAGTCAGAGGGGAATCCAGCTTCATACTAAGAAGGTTCACATACTCTATATTCACATTCTAGTTTCATTTTGACTCGAAAATTGCACAGAAATCAAATGATCAAATCTGCATTTCCTTCTAAATCTATATGCAAACGGCGAGGCAGGGATTCCCCTTGTAGTTGGCAAATTAGCAGAAAGGATTCTGGACAACCTCAAGCTCAAACTGCCTTAGCACCAATCCAATCTAGCTGAATTCGATACTTCCTGTGTTTTGCCAAATTTCACAGATCTCATCGCAAGCTCGCTCCTCTGTAACACATCATTGTTACTTTGCTTTCTGATCAACTTTTAATTCTCACAGTCTTCCTTGATCAGGAGAAAGGAAGTGAGAGAGGTGTGCAGCTATTGCTGCATACAGATGGAGAAGCCGAGGTTACAAGCTGGGTTTGTTTTTAATCACAATGAGGCATGCCATACCTCTCCTCTGTCTCAGAGATTTGATCATAAGACACTTCATGGGGTGTATTTTCTTTTCTTTTTTAAAATTTTTTGAGTTGGAGTCTCACTCTGTCACCCAGGCCGGAAAGTAGTGGCATGATCTTGGCTCACTGAAACCTCCACCTCCTGGGTTCCAGCGATTCTCCTGCCTCAGACTCCCAAGTAGCTGGGATTACAGGAATGTGCCACCCTGCCTGGCTAATTTTTGTGTTTTTAGTAGAGACAGGGTTTCACCATGTTGCACAGGCTGGTCTCAAACTCCTGACCTCAAAGTGATCCACCTGCCTTAGCCTCCCAAAGTGTTGGTATTACAGGCGTGAGCCACTGCACCTGGCCCATGAGGTGTATTTCCAAGCAAACTGTATGAATGAAGCTCATTTCATCACAGGGACAATGGCAGAAGAGTGTAAGAATGCGAGTACAAAGCCTTCGCTAGAACCCACCTTCTGGTCTTGTCCCTCAGCCCTTCACCAGGTGCTTTTAGAAGTCTCAGCCTGAAGTCCTTTCAAAAGAATTCCCCAGCTTAAAAAATTGTGCAGAACAGGCCGGGCCTGTGGCTCCTGCCTGTAATCCCAGCACTTTGGGAGGCTGAGGCGGGTGGATCATGAGTTCAGGAGATCAAGACCATCCTGGCTAACATGGTGAAACCCCGTGTCTACTAAAAGTACGAAAACAAAACTAGCTGAGCGCAGCGGCGGGCGCCTGTAGTCCCAGTTGCTCGGAAGGCTGAGGCAGGAGAATGGCGTGAACCCAGGAGGCAGAGTTTTCAGTGAGCCGAGATCGCACCACTGCACTCCAGCCTGGGCGACAGAGTGAGACTCCGTCTCAAAAATAAAATGTGCCGAACCACCAAACCGAAAGCCTGGGAATTCCCAGGCTCCTTCAATGTAATGATGTCCCTCATACTAGCACATTCACATCCCATCCCATTCACATTTAACCTGAGAAATGTGTTTCCTAGTTACATCAAAGTTCCACAGGACAGCAAGATCAAACAGAGAATAAAAAACAGAATGGAATAGACAGCAGCTCCATCTGAAGAATCTTCCTCAATTGACGCATCTCCTAAAACTTGCTCCCCTCATTCTTTTATTCTTTTGTCAGCAGATCACTTTTTTATGAACTGAAAACCCACTGGCATTATTCATACTAACCCTAAACCACAATTTTGGGGGATGGGTTCTCTATTGATGTATAATTCGCAAAATGAAAATTGTATATATTTAAGGTGGATAATGTAATGTCTTGATATACATATATATTGTGAAATGATTCCCACAAGCTAATTAACATATCCATCATCTCATGTAAGTTGCCATTTTTTTGTATGTGGTGTGGTGAGAACATTTAAGATCTATTCTCTTAGCAAATTGCAAGTATATTCTACAGTAATATTAAGTATAATATCATGCTGTATATTATATCTCTAGAACTTATTCATCCCGCATAACTGAAACCTTTTACCCGTTGACCAACATCTCCCCATTTCCCTCCCTCTCCATCCTCCAGAACTTGGAAATCACCATTCTAATCTCCATTTTATGAATCTGAGTTTTTAGAATCAATCCACATATAATTGAGATTGATGGCAACGGTGGGCCGTCTGGAGCAGCTGCTGCCATCACACTGGCTGCAGCAGGGAGGTGCAGCAGGGGATGTATGCTCCACAGAGCGGGCAGGAACCAGGGATAAGTGGGAGCCCCATCCCTTTCAAGTTGGGGCAGGAGCTCTCTGGGTGCCACTGCGGCCACCCAACACATGGCTGTGAACCCAGGCATCCCTGTGCTCTCATGGCCCAGGAGCAGGCGGGAGTCCCACTCTCTCAGGTGCAGCTGCAGCCAATCAAACTGCAGCTGCAGACCTGGGCCTCCTGCTCCATGGAGCAGGCAGGAGCCCTGCCCCTGGAATAGCTGCAGCTGCCCAAATTTCAGTTGTGGACCCAGGCATCCCTGTACTCTTGGGAGCCCAGGAAGGACCCCTACCCTGCCCTCACAGGCTCATAAATGCCTGCTCCTGCTGCCTGGCTCCTCCTTGCTGTCAGCGCCCACTCTAATCTTGGAACAAAGTCGAGACTGAGCCCAGGCACTGTCACAGCCCAGCCAGGGGTGCACTCAGGGCAGTGCTGACACAGCAGCCTCCTGCCACCTTGGCCCCCTCCAGGTTTGGGGGGCCTATGAGCATAGGAGGAAAACTATGGGGGGAGCTGAGGGCAGGGAGGGCCTGAAGGCTGGGGAAAGGCTGCCAGTCCCATGGACCAGAGTGGGAACTTGTGGTGGCTTTTTCAGGACTGCCCAAGGCCACCCATGGACCAACTGGCCTACACTTTCTCCCCTCTAAGGCCCATAAAAGCCCCAGGCTCAGCCAGAGCTGAGCAGACTTTAGGATGGCTGACTGCAGAAAGAAGCTACCCATACCAGGGCCTCCTCTCTGCTGAGACCAGCAAATGGAGGATAACTGGCTTCAAAGAGGAGCTACTCACTCCAGAACCTCCTCTCTGCTGAGAGCTACAGACGACAGGACAACCAGCTGCAGAGAGGAGCTACCCTTTCTGCGGAGAGCTGGAACAGACAATGGGACAACCAGCTGCAGAGAGGAGCTACCCTCTCTGCTGGGAGTGAACACTTGTTGAGACAACTTGCCTAGCAGAGAGGAGCTACCCCTGAAGTAAAACAAAAGTTTAAATAAATAAATAAAGCAGCTGATTTTTGTATCCTGCAACTTTATAAAGTTTATTAGTTCTAATAGATTTTTGGTGGAGTCTTTAGAGTTTACTACATACAAGATTATTCCATCTCTAGAGACAATTTTATTTCTTCCTTTCCTATTAATATTTGGATGGCTTTTGTTTCATTTTCGTGCCTGAATGTTCTGGCTAGGACTGACAGTACTACATTCAATACAAGTGGCAAGAGTGGGCATTGTTTTCATCTTCCCGATCTTACAGGAAAAGCTTTCAGCTTTTCATCATTGATTCTGATGTTAGTTTTGGGCTTGTCATATATATCCTTTTTATTATTATTATTATTATTATACTTTTAAGTTCTAGGTACATGCATAACTGCAGGTTCAAGCATATGTATACCTGTGTTGTTGTAAGCAGACCCATCAACTCATCAGCACCCAACAACTCGCTATTTACATTGTATAACTCCCACGCAATCCTCCTCCCCTCCCCCATGATAGGCCCCGTGTGATGTCCCCCTTCCTGAGTCCAAGTGGATGCATTGTTCAGTTCCCACCTATGAGTGAGAACATGCAGTGCCGGTTTTCTTGTTCTGTGGATAGTTTGGCATAAGAATGATGGTTTCCAGCTGCATCCATGTCCCTACAAAGGACACAAACTCATCCTTTATGGCTGCATAGTATTCCATGGTGTATATGGGCTACATTTTCTTAATCCAGTCTGTCACTGATGGCCATTTGGGTTGATTCCAAGTCTTTTTGCTATTGTGAATAGGTGCCACAATGAACATACGCGGTGCATGTGTCTTTATAGCAGCAAGATTTATAATCCTTGGTATATACCCAGTAATGGGATGGTTGGGTCAAATGGTACATCTAGTTCTAGATCCTTGAGGAACGCCATACTGTTTTCCATAATGGTTGAACTAGTTTACATAATCCCACCAACAGTGTAAAAGCTGCCCTATTTCTCCGCACATCCTCCACCTGTTGTTTCCCTTGACTTTTTAATGATTGCCATTCTAACTGGTGAGATGGTATCTCATTGTGGTTTTGATTTGCATTTCTCTGATGGCCAGTGATGATGAGCATTTTTCATGTGTCTGTTGGCTGTATGAATGTCTTCTTTTGAGAAATGTCTGTTCATATCCTTTGCATTCAATTTTTGATGGGTTGTTTGTTTTTTCTTGTAAATTTGTTTGAGTTCTTTGTAGGTTCTGGATATTAGCCCTTTGTCAGATGAGCAGATTGCAAAAAATTTTCTGCCATTCTGTAGGTTGCCTGTTCAATTCGGGATGGTAGTTTCTTTTGCTGTGCAGAAGCTTTTAGTTTAATTAGATCCCATTTGTCAATTTTGGCTTTTGCTGCCGCTTGCTTTTTGAGGTTTTAGGCATGAAGTCTTTGCCCATGCCTATGTCCCAGAATGGTACTACCTAGGTTTTCCTTCTAGGGTTTTTATGGTATTAGGTCTAACATTTTAAGCTTTTCTCTAATCCATCTTGAACACTTTTCAGATAAGGAGTAAGGAAAGGATCCAGTTTCAGCTTTCTACTTATTATGGCTAGCCAATTTTCCCAGCACCATTTATTAAATAGGAATCCTTTTCCCCATTTCTTGTTTCCTCTTGTGGTTTGTCAAAAAGATCAGATGGCTGTAGATGTGTGGCATTATTTCTGGAGGACTTTGTTCTGTTCCATTGGTCTATATCTCTGTTTTGGGTACCATGCACCATGCTGTTTTGGTTACTGTAGCCTTGTGGTATAGTTTAAAGTCAGGTAGCTTGGATGCCTCCAGCTTTGTTCTTTTGACTTAGGATTGTCTTGGAGATGCGGGCTCTTTTGGTTCCATATGAACTTTAAAGCAGTTTTTTCCAATTCTGTGAAGAAACTCTCATTGGTAGCTTGATGGGGATGGCATTGAATTCCATAAATAACCTTGGGCAGTATGGCCATTTTCACTGATACTGATTCTTCCTATCCATCAGCATGGTGTCTTCCATTTGTTTGTGTCCTCTTTTATTTCACTGAGCAGTGGTTTGGGGCCCTCTTGAAGAGGTCCTTTATATCCCTTGTCATGATTCCTAGGTATTTTATTCTCTTTGAAGGCTCAGGAATGGAAGTTCATTCATGATTTGGCCTCTAGGTTTGTTCGTTACTGGTGTATAAGAGAGTGCTTGTGGATTTTTGCACACATTAATTTTGTATCCTGAGATCTTGCTGCTGCTTATCAGCTAAGGAGATTTTGGGCTGAGACAATGGGATTTTCTAAATATACAAATCATGTCATCTGCAAAGAGGGACAATTTGACTTCTCTTTTTCCTAACTGAATACCCTTTGATTTCTTTCTCTCTCTCTTTGCCTTTGATTTCGTTCAGCCGCAGTCTCCAAAGGAATATGCAACCGTCTCGTTAGTTTTCAGCGGAATTTTTTCCAGTTTTTGCCTGTTCCAAAGAGTTTGGCCAGGGACAACAGCTCTGTCATCTTGAGGTATTGCAAGTCTCGAACAACACCAACTCACGAGTTCTGCCAGTCAGTAAAGGCTGCTGAATTTGCCTGTGCGTCTTTCACTCATGGATAACTCCATGTACCTTTACCTTTGAATTGCCGAAACATTGAAATGGCCGATTGCAAATGCCAGAACCAACTTTATCCTGGGCAGCGCCTACTGATCGAGTTGCTTTTGTTTGTAACCAGTCTGCCAGCATTTACGAGATTTTGGCATCCTGTTCATCAGGGATATTGGTCTGTAATCTCTTTTTGAGCCAGGTTCCCTGCCAGGCTTTGGTATCAGGATCTATGTTGGCCTCATGAAATGAGTTAGAGATTTCACCTCTTTTCTATTGATTGAATAGTTTCAGGCTGAATGGTACCAGCTCCTCCTTTGTAATTCCTCTGGTAGAATTCAGCTGTGAATCCATCTGGTCCTGAACTTTTATTGGTTGGTAGGCTATTAATTATTGCCCCCAATTTCAGAGCCTGCTATTGGTCTATTCAGGGATTCAACTTCTTCCTGGTTTAGTCTGAAGAGTTAAGTGTCCAGGAAATTATCCATTTCTTTCTAGATTTTCTAGTTTATTTGGCGTAGAGGTGTTTATAGTATTCTCTGATGGTAGTTTGTATTTCTGTGGGTCGGTGGTGATATCCCCTATCATTTTTTATTAAGGCCTATTTGATTCTTCTTTTCTTCTTTTATTAGTCTTAAGTAGCGGGTCTGTCAATTTTGTTGATCTTTTTTCCAAAAACCAACTCCTGGATTCATTGATTTTTGAGGGTTTTTGTGTCTCTATCTCCCTTCAGTTCTGCTCTGATCTTAGTTATTTCTGCCTTCTGCTAGCTTTTGGAATGTGTTTGCTCTTGCTTCTCTAGTTCTTTAATTGTGATGTTAGAGGTCAATTTTGTAGATCTTTTCCGATTTCTCTGGTGGGCATTTAGTGCTATAAATTTCACACACTGCTTTAAATGTGTCCCCAGAGATTCTGGTATGTTGTATCTTTGTTCTCATTGGTTTCCAAAGAACATCTATTTCTGCCTTCATTTCAAGGTACCCACAGTCATTCAGGAGCAGGCTGTTCAGTTTCATGTAGCTGCCGGAGTGAGCGCTCTTAGTCCTGAGTTCTAGCTTGATTGCACTGTGATCTGAGAGACAGTTTGTTATAATTTCTGTTCTTGTACATTTGCTGAGGAGTGCTTGACTTCCACCATGTGGTCAATTTTGGGAATAAGTACCTATGTGGTGCTGAGAAGAATGTATATTCTGTTGGATTGGGGTGGTGAGTTCTATAGATGTCTATTAGGGCTCGCTTGCTGCAGAGATGAGTTCAATCTCTGGATATCCTTATTCACTTTCTGTCTCGCTGATCTGTCAATGCTGATAGTGGAGGTTGAAGTCTCCACATATTGTATGGGAGTCTAAGTCTCTTTGTAAGTCTCTAAGGACTTGCTTTATGAATCTGGGTGCTCCTGTATTGGGTGCATATATATATTTAGATGCTTAGCCTCTGTTGAATTGGATCCCTACCATCTGATTCTGATATTATTCACACAGACTATTTGTTTTGCACCCATCCCTTTATTTCTTTTGAGCTCTGGTGTATGTCTCTTATGCGGTGAGATGGGTCTCCTGGAATACAGCAGAGACTTGATGGGTCTTGACTTTTATCCAGTTTGCCAGTCTATGTCTTTAATTGCCATTTAGTCCATTTACATTTAAGGTTAATATTGTTATGTGTGAACTTTGATCCTGCCATTATGATATTAACTGTTATTTGCCTCTAGTTGATGCAGTTTTTCCTACCCCATGGTCTCTACATTTTGGCATGTTTTGCAATGGCTGGTACCAGTTGTTCCTTTCCACGCTGAGTGCTTCCTTCAGGGTCTCTGTAAGGCAGGTACCTTAGTGGTGACAAAATCTCTAAGCATTTACTTATCTGTAAAGGATTTTATTTCTCCTTCTCAATTTAAGTGAAACTCAGTTTGGGCCGGATATGTTCTGGGTTTAAAATTTTTCAAGAATGTTGGAATATTGGCCCCCCACTCTCTTCAGCCAGTAGAGTTTCTGCCTAGAGATCTGCTGTTAGTCTGATGGGCTTCCCTTTAGGTAACCTGACCTTTCTCTCTGGCTGCCCTTAAGATTTCCTTCATTTCAACTTTGCGACCCGGCAATTATGTCTTGAGTTGCTCTTCTCGAGCATCTTGTGGCTTCCTCTGTATTTCCTGACGGAATCGTTGGCCTGCCCTACTAGGGGTTGGGGAAGTTCTCCTGATGATATCCTGAAGAGTGCTTTTCCAACTTGGTTCCATTTTCCCTCACTTTCAGGCACCCCAACGATGTAGATTTGGTCTTTTTACATAACCCATACCTCTTGCGGCTTTGTTCCATTTCTTTTTTCTTTCTTTTTTTCTTTTGTTTCTTTCTCTCGCTTCATTTCTACCATTTGATCCTCAACGCTGATACTCTTTCTTCCAGTTGATCGAGTCGGTTACTGTTTGTGCATTGAGCCACGATTTCTCGTGGTCATGGTTTTTCATCTCTTCATTTCGCTTATGACCTTCTCTGCATTAATTACTCCTAGCTATCAATTCTTCCACTTTTTTTCTCAAGATTTTTAGTTTCTTTGCACTGGCACGTAATTCTTCCCTTTAGCTCTGAGAAGTTTGATGGACTGAAGCCTTCTTCTCTCATCTCACAAAGTCATTCTCCGGCCAAGCTTTGATCCGCTGCTACGGCGAGCCAAGGCCCCTTGCCGGGGAGATGCACCCTATTTTGAATTTCCAGCTTTCTGCCCTGCTTTTCCCCATCTTTGTGGTTTTCCATCTGCCTCTGGTCTTGATGATGGTGACTCCATCGATGGGGTTTTGGTGTAGGTGTCCTTCCTGTTTGATAGTTTTCCTTCTAACAGTCAAGACCCTCAGCTGTAGGTCTGTTGGAGATTGCTTGAGGTCCACTCCAGACCCTGTTTGCCTGGGTGCTTCAGCAGAGGCTGCAGAAGATAGAATATTGCTGAACAGCGAGTGTACCTATCTGATTCTTGCTTTGAGGTTTCCTCAGGTGTACTCAATTCTGTGAGGTGTGGGGTGTCAGACTGCCCCTAGTGGGGATGTCTCCCAGTTAGGCTACTCAGGGTCAGGGACCCACTTGAGCAGGCAGTCTGTCCGTTCTCAGATCTCAACCTCCTGCGGTTGGGAGATCCACTGCCTTCAAAGCTGTCAGACAGAGTCGCTTATGCCTGCAGAGGTTTCTGCTGGTTTTGTTGTTATCTGTGCCCTCCTGTCCCCAGAGGTGGAGTCTACAGAGACAGGCAGATTTCCTTTGAGCTGCTGTGAGATCCACCCAGTTCGAAGCCCCAGCCGCTTTGTTTACCTAATACTAAGCCTCAGCAATGGCTTCCTCCCCAGCCTCACTGCTGCCTTGCAGTTAGATCACAGACTGCTGTGGGCATACGAGGAGGCTCCGGGCGTGGGACCTCCCGCCAGGTGTGGGATATAATCTCCTGGTGTGCCTGTTGCTTAAAGCAGGCATTGGGGTGGAGTTACCCAATTTTCCAGGTGTTGTGTGGCCCTAGTTCCCCTGGCTAGGAAAAGGGATTCCCTTTCCCCTGCGCCTCCCAGGTGAGGTGGGATGCCCTGCCCTCAGCTTCAGCTCACTGCCGCTGGGCAGCTGACCAGCACTGATTGTCCGGGCAGTCCCAGTGAGATGAACCCAGTACCTCAGTTGAAAAGGCAGAAATCACCGGTCTTCAGGCACGCTCACGCTGGGAGTTGGAGACTGGAGTTGTTCCTATTTGGCCATCTGGCTCCGCCCCTCCTATACCCTTTATTATGTTGAGTTAATTCCTACTATGCCTAATTTGTTGTGAGTTTTTATAATAGAAAGATGGTGAATCTTATCAAATGTTTTATCTGCATCTATCGAGATGATCATACAATTTTTATTCTTCATTCTGTTACTGCTGTGCACCACATTTCTTTATTTGTATATAAAGAACTATCTTTGTGATGGGGTTCAGGACATGCTACTCCAAAATATGGCACCTTGATATTTTGAATATTTTAAGCTGAAAGAATTTGAGAAACAGCATGTGTGGGAAGATGTCTCTGACTGTCCCCCATCCTTCTCCCCTGAAGCAAGCCATAAAACCCAGAAAAGATTTTCTGACTTTCCCCTGAAGTAAATAATAAGATCCTCATGCGAGAGATGCCCTCTCTTTATCCGGAGGAAAGAAATATTCTTATCTTCATGTGTCACAGAGAAGAATCTGAACAAGCAGGCCTTACTAAGTTTCCTCTAGTTTACTACCATTAGATCATACCTCTTTTGCCATATATTTCTCCATGACTATCCATTCTTCATCAAACATAGCAAAAATATACAAAGGTTTAACTCTTTCTTCAGATCTCCATTTCCTTATGAAGGCTCCCATATCAGATAAAACATACATTAGATAAATGTATGTGCTTTTCTCTTGTTAATCTTTCTCTTGCTGTGGGAAAGTAAGCAATGAAATTAGAGGAGAAAAAGGAAGAGATATTATTCTTCTCCTATACTTGCATCCTAGGGATAAAGGTATATGAACCTTTTAATGGGCTTGCTAGTATTTTGGTGGGGATTCACACATCTGTGTTCATTGTGGATACTGGCCTATAATTTTCTTTTCTTGTAGTGTCCTTGTCTGTCTTTGATATCAGGGTACTGCTGGCCTCATAAAATGGATTTGAAAGTGTTCCCTCCTCTCCAATTTTTTGGGAGGATTTGAGAAGGATTGGCATTAATTCTTTTTTTTGTTTGTTTGCCAGACTGTCTGAATATGTTTGTATGATGTTAATTCTTTTTCATATGTTTAGTAGAATTCACCAGTGAAGACAACAGGTCCTAGGCTTTTCTTTCTTGGGAGCTTTTGATTAGTGATATAATATCCTTACTCATCATTGTTCTGTTCATATTTTTTATTTCTATACAATTTAGTCTTGGTAAGTTATATGTTTCTAAGTATTCATTTCTTTTAGAGTATCCAAATTGTTGGCATATAGTTGTTGGTAATAGTTTTTCTTTTTATGATTCTCTGTGTTTCTATGGTATCAGTTGTAATGTCTTATTTTTCATCTATAATTTTTTTATTTGATTCTTCTCTTTTTTTCCTAGTAAGTCTAGCTGAATGTCTGTATATTTGGTCTATCTTTTAAAAAAACTCACAACTCCTAGTTTTATTGATCTATTTTATTGTTTTTCTGGTCTCTAGTTCATTTATTTTTTATCTGATCTTTATTCTTTCTTTTTTCTTAATGTAGACATTTATTACTATTAACTTCCCACTTGGAACTTCTTTTGCTGCATCTAATAACTTTTGATATGTTATATTTCTATTTTTGTTGGTCTCAAGATATTTTTTAATTTCCTTTTTGGTTACTTCTTTGATTCATTAGTTGTTCAAGAGTGTGTTGTTTAATTTTCAAATATTTGTGAATTTTCCAATTTTCCTCATGTTATTGATTTCTTGTTCATACCATTGTGGTTGAAAAAGATATTAAATATGATTTTAATCTTATTAAATTTGTTAAGATTTGTTTTGTGGGCCAGCATAGAATCTATCTTGGTAAATATTCCGTTGTTGTTGGATGGAATCTTCTGTGTATATCTGCTAGGTCCCTTTGATCTATAGTGTTGTTCAAGTCCACTGTTTGTTTATTGATTTTCTGTCTGGATAATCTATCCATTGTTGAAAGTGAAGTAGAAATCCCCTACAACTATGTACTACTGTCTCTCTCTTCCTAAGTTCTGTTAATATTTACTTTGTATATTTAGGTTCTCCAATGTTGAATGCATATATATTTACAATTATTATATCTTCTTGATGAATTGACCTCTTTGTCATGTTGTCTCTTGTGATGTATTTGACTTAAAGGCTATTTTGTCTGATGTTTAGTATAGCCACAGTACTCTCTTCTGGTTGCTGTTTGCATGAAATATTCTTTTCCATCCCATTACTTTCAGTCTATATGTGTTCTTAAAGCCAAAATGAGTTTCTTGTAGGCAGTATATAGTTGGAACCTGTTTTTTTGTTTGGTTTTTTTTTTTTTTTTTTTTGAGACGCAGTCTCGCCTGTCAGCCCAGGCTGGAGTGCAGGCTTGATCTCAGCTCACTCTGCAAGCCCGGGCCTCCAGGCTTGGCAACCACCTCCTGCCTCAGCTCCCCCAAGTAGCTGGGACTACACCTGCCACCACCGCTAGTTTTTTGTATTTTTAGTAGAGACGGGTTTCAAACGGTTAGCCAGGATGGTCTCAATCTCCTGACCTCGCGGATCCACCCGTCTCAGCCTCCCAAAGTGCTGGAGATTACAGGCTGTTCTCACTGCCCGGCCGAACCTGTTTTTCTTAATCCATTCAGCCACTGTATGTCTTTTGTTTGGAGAAGTTAGTTTATTTACATTTAAAGTAATTATTAATACGTAAGGACTTAGTACTGCCACTTTGTTAATTCTTTTATGATTGTTTTGTAGTTTCTTTGTTGCTTTCTTTCTGTCTTGCTGTCTTCTCTTGTGATTTGAGAAAATTTTGTAGTGATATGCTTTGATTCTTTTTCTTTATTTTTTTGCACATCTATTACAGATTTTTTCTTTATGGTTGTCATGATGCTTGCATACAATATCTTATAGTTACAACAGTCTTTTTTAAGCTGATATAACAACTTAACTTTTACTGCATACAAGAACTCTACACTTTAACTTCTCTCCCTACACTTTGTTTTTGATGTCACAATTTACATCTTTGGTATGTTATGTATTCATCAATAAATTATTGCAACCTTTTAAATTTCTAATACTTTGCTTTTTAACTTTTATACTAGAGTTAAAAGTGATTTACATACCACCTATATGATATGAGAATATTCTGGATTTGACTTTTTTTTTTTTTTTTTTACCTTTACAATGTTTTATTCTTTCATATTTTTCCTGGTGATAGTCTCCTTTTATTTTAACTTGAAGAATTCTCTGTAGCATTTCCCATAAAGCAGGTATAGTAATATAAACTCCTTCAGGTGTTTTTTGTTGTTGTTATTGTTGGTATAGGGAAGTCTTCATCTCTTTTTTATTTCTGAAGGTAGCTTTGCTGGATGTAGTAGTCTTGATTAACAGCTATTTTGTTCTTTTAGGACTTTGAATATATTATTCCCCTTTCTCCTGGCTTGCAAGGTTTCTGCTGATAGTTGTGTGTGGGTTCCCTTGTATGTAACAAGTTGCTTTTCTCTTGCTGCTTTCAAAATTCTCTCCTTGCCTTTGACTTTTGAAAATTTAATTATAACATGTCTTGGTGAAGATCTCTTTATGCTTAATTAACTTGGGGTTCTTTGGGATTCATGGATTTGTAGGTTCATTTTCTTCTATATATTTGAGAAGTTTTCTATCATTATTTCTCTAAATAAGCTTTCTTCCCCTTTCTCTTTCTCTGCTCCTTTTTTTGACTACTGTAATGTGTATATTGGTTTACTTGGCAGTGTCCCATGAGTCCTATAGACTTTCTTCACACGTCTTTATTCTTTTTCTTTTTCTTCTTTTGACTAGATAATATCTAATGAACTCCTTTACAGGTCACTAATTCTTTCTTCTGCTTAACTGAGACTGCTGTTGAAGCTGTCTATGAAATTTGTTAGTTCAGTCATTGATTCTTCAGTTCCAGGATTTTTGTTTGGTACTTTAAAAAATGATTTCTATCTCTTTGTTGAACTTTTCATTATGTTCATGTATTGTTTTTCTGATTTTGTTTACATATTTATTTGTGTTCCCTTATAGCTCATTAAGCTTTTAAAAAATAAATATTTTGCAATCTTTGTCAGGCAGTTTGTAGTTCTACATTTTTATGGCCTAGTTACTGGTGCTTTATTTTGTTCCTTTAGTGGTATCATGTTTCCCTGATTATTCATGATCCTTGTGGCCTTGTATTGGTGTCTATGTATTTGAAGAAGTAAGCGTCTCTTCCAATACTTACAGACTGACTGTGGCATAAAAAAACTCTTGGCCAGTTAACCTGTCCAGAAATTCTTGGTAGGCCAGCTGGTTGGGTCTATGGGAGTGCTTGCTGTTGAAGTCCTCAGGTGGGATGTCCTGGTGCCTGGGTCCACAGGAGCCAACCTGGCACTGGGATCCACTGGAGTGGGCCTAGTAACTAGACCCATGAGGGTGGCCCTGAGGGTCTGCAGAAGCCAACTTAGTGCTAAGGTAGGCGTAGTGCCTGGGTCCTTAGGGGTAAACCTGGTTTTGAGTCTGCAGGAACTGGCATGGTGCAAAGTCTACTACGGCAAGGCTGGGCTCTGGGTCTGCTGAAATCTTCATCTAGGGGCTGGCCTGATGCTGGGGTTGTCCTAGAGCCTGGGTCTTCAGGGTGAGCCTAGAGCCAGTGGTTGCAGGAGCTGACCTGGTATTAGAGTCCACTGAGACAGGCCTGGTGCTAGAGTCCATGGAAAAATTGGGTGCTCATTCATTCTTATTCCTCCACGTGGAGGGAATCTCTTTCTGCACTGTGCTGCATGGGCTTAGAGAAGGGGTGATGCAGTTTATGTGAAAATGTCCTTCCTACCCTCTTCACTGCATTTTTCTTATTTCTGTGTTTCAGCCATGTGCTGTAGTCTCTCAGCTGGGTTTCTCAGATCTTGTGAAGATATTTTCATGCATGATTGGTTGCTCAAATTGATGTTTATGTAAGGGAATGAGTGCTGGATATTTCTATTCCACAATCTTACACTAAACGACAAATATTTACCTAGCATTAGATTCAGTCACTTACTTAATGATTGTTTAAGGATCACCAATAACTTTGCAAAATGCATGAGAGCTATGCTTTGAAAAGAGAGATTATCATGGCAATGCTATTTTTGAAGTCAAAGAAAAATAGTATCTGATTTTGGCAATCAGACATTTCTGAAATTATTGTTATTCTCATTGGACTCTACATATATCAGCATAGTGAGTGTATGTATGTGTGTGAATTTCTGCAATACAGAATTCTAATTAAAGGCAAATGTGAAAATAATAGGAAATATATATACTGGCCTTTGCATCCACTTCCTGATGTAGAGCACTTAAAAGTCTTTTTAGATAGGAGTGCTAGGAGAATCTTTTGTGAAATATTTTGTCTTTGACCCTGACTCCTGACACAGAACTCCTAAGAACTTTGTAATTCTCTGAGTGATAGAAGCATGTAGTGCAGAGCTCCTAAATCCCTTTTAGGAGCATCTTTTGTTCTAATGAGAACACTCAGTGGGCTTCAGGATCACCTCAGGATCAGGGCTGATTGCCAGGGGAACAAACCATGTGATTGGAGGGTTGGAACTTTCAGCCCCGCCCCACCCTGATTTTCAGGGAGGGAAGAAGGGCTGAAGATTGACTTAATTACCAATGGCCGATGGTAATCAGTCATGCCTGCATAATGAAGCCTTCATAAAAAACAGAAGGACAGGCCGGGCGCAGTGACTTATGCCTGTAATTCCAGCACTTTGGGAAGCTGAGGCAGGTAGATCAGAAGGTCAGGAGATCAAGAGCATCCTGGCTAACACGGTGAAACCCCATCTCTACTAAAAAAAAAAAAAAAAAAAAAAAACCGAAAGAATTAGTCGGGCGTGGTGGCAGGCACCTGTAGTCCCAGCTACTTAGGAGGCTGAGGCAGGAGAATGGCGTGAATCTGGGAGGTGGAGCTTGCAAGCTTGCAGTGAGCCCAGATTGCACCACTGCACTCCAGCCTGGGCAACAGAGCAAGACTCCATCTCAAAAAAAAAAAAAAAAAAAAAGGACAGAATGTAGAGAATTTCTGGATTGTTAAACACATGGAGGTGCCTGGAGGGTGGTGCCCTTAGAGACGGTATGGAAACTCCTCACCCCTTCCCTCATACCTTGCTCTATATACCTCTTCATCTGGCTGTTCCTCTGTATTATTTGTAATATCTTTTATAATTAACCAGTAAGTGTAAGTATTTCTCTGAGTCCCATGAGTCATTCTAGCAAATTCTTCAAATACGAGAACAGGATATAGGAACCCTGATTTATAACTGGTCAGTCAGAAGTATATGTGACCTATTATGTGTGATTGATGTCTTTGGGGGTGAGGGGCACTCTTACGGGACCTGAGCCCTTTTACCTGTGGGTTCTGACCCTAACTCCAGATACATAGTGTCAGCATTGATTTAAATTATAGGAAACCCAGTTAGTGCTCATTGGAGAATTTCTTAGTGTGTGGGGAAAACTCCCCATGTATCTGGTGTCAGAAGTAAAGTACTGAGAGTAGTGAGTGATTTGAAAGGGGGAAAACAGTTTTTTTTATCTCTTACAGCAAGTAGCCTAAAGCTATAAGAGTATGGAGTATTACTATGGTGTCTTTCGGAACCAGGGAGCGAGAAAGAATCCAACAGAATCCCAACTATGTAAGTTGCTTTAAGCCAAAGCCGGAAAAAAAGTGGTATATTCATCATAAATGTATTCCTCAAAATGCTAAGTATTTCTTTAAAGTGATTTGGTTTTAATTTCATCATTTGTCTTAGTACAAAATGATGATTATGATGATGTGATAATCTACTAATTAAAAGGTGAGAATAGGGCAAATTCTACTTGTAGTAGATTATTTTCAAAGATGGCTACAAAAATTTCTCCCATATTCTGTGCATTGTGACTTCACTGCTTCTCCAGTGAACAGGTAGTTTGTTTTTCCCTCTTTTAATCTGGGCTGACTTAGTGAATTGTTTAGACCAATAGATGTGATAAAAGTGATGATGTGTAAGTCGGGTGCAATGACATATGCCTATAATCCCAGCACTTTGGAAGGCCAAGGCGGGCAGATCCTCTGAGGTTGGGAGTTCGAGACCAGCCTGGCCAACATGGTGAAGCCTCATCTCTACTAAAATTACAAAAATTAGCTGGGTGTGGTGGCACATGCCTGTAATCCCACCTACTTGGAAGGCTAAGGCAGGAGAATCGCTTGAACCCAGGAGGTGGAAGTTGCAGTGAGCCAAGATCACACCACTGCACTCCAGGATGGATGACAGAGTGAGACTCCATTAAAAAAAAAAAAAAAAAAAGTGATGCTGTGTGAGTGCCAGGCCCAGACCTCAAAAAGCCTCATAGCCTTCTTAGAACGCTCCTTTGAGCCTGCCATGTAAGAAAACCAACCTAGACTGTGGAACAATGGGAGGCCACACAGAGAAGTGCTTCTAGGCATGTGAGTGAGACTAACTTAGACCTTCCAGTACAGCTGACACTCCAGCTGTATGAAGATCCATGTGTGACACCAGATAAAATCAACAGAAGAAATACTCAGAAATGTTAATAAGTTATTATTGTCTTCAGCCACTAAGATTTTTCTTGTTGTTCTTTTCACATAATAAAATTACCACTTATACAATTTTAAAGTGTACAGTTCAGTGGTATTTGGTACTTTCACAGTGTTTTGCAACCATCACCACTATCTAGTTGGAACTATTTTTATTGCCTCAATAGGAAAACTTGTACTCATGAAATATTCACTCTTCATTCTCCCCTTTCTCCAGCCTCTGACAACTACTAATCTATTTTTTATCTCTAGGAATTTGCCGATTCCAGATATATCATATAGTTGGAATTATACAATATTTGGCCTTTTGCATCTGGCTTTGTTCACTTAGCATGAGGTTTTCAAGGTTTATACATGTTGTAGTATGCATCAGTATTTTATTACTTTTCATGGCCAAATAATATTCCACTGTATGGCTGTATCACATTTTGTTTATCTGTTCATCAGTTCATGGACATTTGGATTGTTTTCAACCATTGCCAAATCCAAGGTCATAAAGATTTACTCCTATGTTTTCTTCTAAGAGTTTTCCAATTTTAGCTCTTATATTAAAGTCTTTTATCTATTTTTAGTATATTTTTGGTATAGTGTGAGATAAAGGCCCAACATCATTCTTTTGCACGTGGATCTCCAGTTGTCCTATACTGTTTGTTAAAAAGATTATTCTTTCTTCATTGACTGATTTTGGCACACTTGACAACAATCAGTTGACTAAGCCATTAAGTTTTGAGGCCATTCTCATATAGTAACAATTAACTGATACACTTCTTGATCTGGAGAATTTATATTTATGGTGTACATCATCTCTCATTGAAACTACAAATAGAATATGCTTAAATTAATGAAAAATTAAATAACCCTTCCTTGACAACACACACAGTCATCTGATAGGCCATGAATGGACAGTCAGCCTGCATCACATATAAGGTTAACATTCCAGTGATGTCTTGAGATCTAAGTTTCCAAAGATATGGCTGAACTTATAGGATTTATGTGTATTAGTTGTCTATTCCTGCATACAAAATTGTCCCAAAACTTGGTTGCATAAGACAACAACACACATTTTTATCTCATATAGCTTTTGTGGATAAAATTTAAAGAGTGGCCAGGCACAGTGGCTCACAGCTGTAATCCCAGGACTTTGGGAGGCTGAGGTGGGTGGATCACCTGAGGTCAGTTTGAGACCAGCCTGACCAACATGGAGAAACCCTGTCTCTACTAAAAATACAAAATTAGCTGGACGTGATGGTGCATGCCTGTAATCCCAGCTATTTAGGAAGCTGAGGCAGGAGAATCACTTGAACCAAGGAGGCAGAGGTCGCAGTGAGCCGAGGTCACACCATTGCACTCCAGCCTGGGCAATAAGAGCAAAACTCTGCCAAAAAAAAGAAAAGAAAAGAAAAGAAAAGAAAAGAGAAAAGAAAAGGAAAGGAAAGGAAAGGAAAGGAAGAAAGAAAGCAAGAAAGCAAGCAAGCAAGCAAGAAAGAAAGAAAGAAAGAGAAAGAAAGAAAGAAATGAAAGAGCATAGGGTTGCTTGAGTATCCTCATATCATATCAGTTGGCTTCTCCCAAAGTGAGTGATCCAAGTGAGGAAGACAGAAGCTACACATTTAAAAAAAAATTTTTTATTATACTTTAAGTTCTAGGGTACATGTGCACAACTTGCAGATTTGTTACATATGTATACATGTGCCATGTTGGTGTGCTGCACCCATTAACTCGTCGTTTACATTTGATATATCTCCTAATGCTATCCCTCCCCCCTCCTCCCACCCCACAGCAGGCCCCGGTGTGTGATGGTCCCCTTCCTGTGTCCAAGTATTCTCATTATTCAGTTCCCAACTATAAGTGAGAACATGTGGTGTTTGGTTTTCTGTCCTTGCAATAGTTTGCTCAGAATGATGGTTTCCAGCTTCATGCAGGTACCTACAAAGGACAGGAACTCACCCTTTTTTATGGCTGCATAGTATTCCATGGTGTATATGTGCCACATTTTCTTAAACCAGTCTATCATTGATGGACATTTTGGTTGGTTCCAAGTCTTTGCTATTGTGAATAGTGCTACAATAAACATATGTGTGCATGTGTCTTTATAGCAGCATGACTTATAATCCTTTGGGTATATACCTAGTAATGGGATTGTTGGGTCAAATGGCATTTCTAGTTCTAGATCCTTGAGGAATCACCACACTGTCTTCCACAATGGTTGAAGTAGTTTACAGTCCCACCAACAGTGTAAAAGTCTTCCTGTTTCTCCACATCCTCTCCAGCACCTGTTGTTTCCTGACTTTTTAATGATCGCCATTCTAACTGGTGTGAGATGGTATCTCATTATCGTTTTGATTTGCATTTCTCTGATGGCCAGTGATGATGAGCATTTTTTCATGTGTCTGTTGGCTGCATAAATGTCTTCTTTTGAGAAGTGTCTGTTCATATCCTTCGCCCACTTTTTGATGGGTTTGTTTGATTTTTTCTTGTAAATTTGTTTAAGTTCTTTGTAGATTCTGGATATTAGCCCTTTGTCAGATGGGTAGATTGTAAAAATTTTCTCCCATTCTGTAGGTTGCCTGTTCACTCTGATGGTAGTTTCTTTTGCTGTGCAGAAGCTCTTTAGTTTAATTAGATCCCATTTGTCAATTTTGGCTTTTGTTGCCATCACTTTTGGTGTTTTAGTCATGAAGTCCTTGCCCATGCCTATGTCCTGAATGGCATTGCCTAGGTTTTCTTCTAGGGTTTTTATGGTTTTAGGTGTAACATTTAAGTCTTTAATCCATCTTGAATTAATTTTTGCATAAGGTGTAAGGAAGGGATCCAATTTCAGCTTTCTACATATGGCTGGCCAGTTTTCCCAGCACCATTTATTAAATAGGGAATCCTTTCCCCATTTCTTGTTTTTGTCAAGTTTGTTAAAGATCAAATGGTTGTAGATGTTTGATATTATTTCTGAGGGCTCTGCTCTGTTCCATTGGTCTATGTCTCTGTTTTGGTACCAGTACCATGCTGTTTTGGTTACTGTAGCCTTGTAGTATAGTTTGAAGTCAGGTAGCGTGATGCCTCCAGCTTTGCTCTTTTGGTTTAGGATTATCTTGGTAATGTGGATTACCAAGGATTATCTTGGTAATGTGGGCTCTTTTTTGGATCCATATGAACTTTAAAGTAGTTTTTTCCAATTCTGTGAAGAAAGTCATTGGTAGCTTAATGGGGATGGCATTGAATCTATAAATTACCTTGGGCTGTATGGCCATTTTCACAACATTGATTCTTCCTATCCATGAGCATGGAATGTTATTCTATTTGTTTGTGTCCTCTTTTATTTCATTGAGCAGTGGTTTGTAGTTCTCCTTGAAGAGGTCCTTCACACCCCTTGTAAGTTGGATTCCTAGGTATTTTATTCTCTTTGAAGTAATTGTGAATGGGAGTTCACCCATGATTTGACTTGTTTGTGTGTTATTGGTGTATAGGAATGCTTGGATATTTGCACATTGATTTTGTATCCTGAGACTTTGCTGAAACTGCTTTTCAGCTTAAGGAGATTTTGGGCTGAGATGATGGAATTTTCTAAATATACAATCATGTCACCTGCAAACAGGTACAATTTGACTTCCTCTTTTCCTAATCAAATACCCTTTATTTCTTTCTCCTGCCTGATTGCCCTGGCCAGAATTTCCAACACTATGTTGAATAGGAGTGGTGAGAGAGGTCAACCCTGTAGAAACTACAAATTTTTAACTTAGCCACTGAAGTCACATACCATCCTTTAAAAATATCCCATTACTTACATAAATAAGCCCCATTCATTTTGGAAGAAGGCTGACAACACAGAGCATAATTTCTAGAAAGAAAGAATCATTGATGGCCACCAGAGATTACCTATAACAGTTCACCTTCTGGCTGTCAGTGCCCACTAACATGCAAAATATACCCATCCCTTTCAAGCTCTCCAAAACTCTCATCTCATCAGAGCATCAGCTCAAAGTCCAGACTCTCATTATCCAAATCAGGTCCATGTGCAGATGAGGCTCTTCAAGTCCAATTATTCAAGCACAGTTCTTTTTGATCTGAAAGCCTGTGAACTAAAGAATTAAGTTATATGCTTCTCCAACAAACTCAATCTACAATGGTAGCCTAAGAATAAAATAACCATGTAGGAGAGAAAGAGAGTCACACAGGAGTCACTGGCACATAACAATTCTGAAATTTGTCAGAACATTTTCTGGTAGTTTCTTGATTGGGAGTGAAGGCCTGAGAATAATTCTCCATGGTTCCTGCCCCCACCTTCTGGGATCATGGTTTTGCCCTTTGAAGCATCCTTCATTTTCTATGAAAGATAGCCCATATTTATACTTCAGTAGTTTTTTCACACTTCTTCCTTCCCATAAAATTTGGGGTCAAATGTCTTCTTCATTTTTATTGTCTTTGTCTCTTTTTTTTTTTTTTTTTTTTTTGAGATGGAGTCTTGCTCTGTCGCCCAGGCTGGAGTGCAGTGGCCAGATCTCAGCTCACTGCAAGTTCCGCTTCCCAGGTTTACGCCATTCTCCTGCCTCAGCCTCCCAAGTAGGTGGGACTACAGGCGCCTGCCACCTCGCCTGGCTAGTTTTCTACATTTTTTTAGTAGAGACGGAGTTTCACTGTGTTAGCCAGGATGGTCTCGATCTCCTGACCTCGTGATCCACCCGTCTCGGCCTCCCAAAGTGCCGGGATTACAGGCTTGAGCCACCGCACCCGGCCATCCTTGTCTCTTTTAGTTCATGCTGGAGATAGTTTTGCTAATACTATTCTCTTAAAATTTTGTAGATCTCCTTTAAATATTATTGATGCTTACTACATTAGTCAAAGTCCACATTTACAAATCTTTTTGAGATAAGCATTTCTATGTCTTGGGCTTCTGCTGGGACTGCTCAGGAATATCACCCCTAAGCTTGTTAGAAGCCCTGTTGTTTGACCCAGCAATTCTTTAAGGAGACACTGCCTTGGATATTTCTGAGTCTTTAACAAAGTATTTTACAGTCACATTGTATGTTTCATCTTTATACCATGATTTCCTGAGAAAAGAAAGGGTTTCATCTTTGCCCAGAAGTCATTGCTAAATATTAGTATCAGTTGACTTCCAGAAAGGCTAGAAATTTTCAAATCCAGAAATTCCTGGGTTTTACTTTAAATTAAGACCTATTCTTTTAGCTTATTTGTCTCCACTCACATTTTAAAGCAAGACTTAACCAGGGGGCACTTTCAATACTCTGCCTGGAAATCTCCTTAGTTAGATTCACCAATTCAATAAGTGAATTTCCTTCTTTTAATATTATCACAGGTGACAGCACTGCTAAACTTTTTCCCACTACATAACAAGGATTCCCTTTCTTTCATATCCAACAACATCTTTCTTACTTTTCATTAAGCTCTTAATGGCAGCCTCCTCAAAGGACACTGGGTTTCTGCTATCAGTCTCTTCAAAGTCCTTTAGTTTTTCACCTAATGTTCTCCTTAAAATTCGTCTGGATCCTAAGAATTCCAAAGCTTCTCCCACATTTTTATTTTTGTTACAGCATTCCAGGTATAAAATTTAGGTACAAAAACCCATATTAATTACTATTTCTGTATAACAAATTAGTCAAGATTAGTGGCTTAGAGCAACAATAAACTTCTTTTTAATCTCATACAGTCTCTGTGTTAGGAATTTGGGAACAGCTTATCTTGGTGGTCCTGGCTTGGAGTCTCTCATTAAATTGTAGTTAAGATGTTGGTCAAATCTGTAACCATTTGAAGCCTTTACTGGGGCTGGCAAATCCATTTCCAGCATGACTCACTCACATGGCTGGCAAAATGTTATTGGTTGGATGCAAGTCTTAGTTACATGCCACATGACCCACTTCACAGGGCTGCTGAGTGTCCCCATTGTCACTGGCTTCCCTCAGAGTCAGTGATCCAAGAGAACAAAATAGAAACTTACTATTTTTTACAATCTAGTTTCAGAGGTCACACAACATTACATAATCTATTGGTTACACAAATTAACCCTGATACAATGGAGAGGAGGACTACACTAATTCTTTAGCAGTATGTAAAGATCACTGGAGAACATATTGGAGATGGATACCATTGTATTTATATTTGATTCATGTGCTTATGTATTTTTATCATGATACACTGTTACTTTTTTAAGCACGGATTTATTGAGTATCTGCCATATGCACTGTTCTTGTTGCTAAAGAAATACTAATTTCCAAAGCCTACAAAACCTCTACTCTCATGAACCCTAGTTCCTAATGTGAGGAGACAGAAAATGACAAAATATATTAGCAAACTCTATGTCAGTTGATAATGGCTTCAAAGGAAAACTAAAGCAGGACAGAGGCACTGAGATTGCAAGGGGTGGAGTAGAGCATTGTACTTTAAATAGCATGGTCAGAGAAAACTTTGGGAACAAGGTGACATTTGATCAAAAATCTGAAGGCAGAGAAAAAATGGTATTTGGGGAAAATCTTTCCAGGACAAGGAGGCAGAACATGCAAAGACCTTCAGGTGACAAAATCTTTGGGATGTTTGAGGAACAGCAGAGGAAATTGTAGGGCTGAAGCAGATGATTAAGTGTAAGAGTATTAGTGATGAGGTCAGGGATGGTAGATTGGGGGAGCGTTTTATAAGTAATTAGAGGGACTCTGGTTTTTGTGCTGAATGATTTGAGAAACCATTGGAGGGTTTTGTGCAAAAACATCACTTGTTTGGGCTTAAAATTTAAGAGGATCACTGTGGTGGTTGTGCTGAGAAAAGTCTAAGAGAGACAAGAGATAGAAAGTCCAGTAATTAGGCCATGGCAATAATATAGTAGAGAGATTACAGAGCCTTGGACCAGCAAGTGAAGGAGGTGGTGAGGTTGGCAGATTATATTTCAAAGGAAGAGCCAATGGGATTTGCTGGCAGATTGAATATGGAGTATGAGAAAAGAAGAACAGTCAAATATGACTTTGAGGATTTGGCCTAAGCAAGGAGAGCAAAGAAATTGCCTTTTATCATGATGGGAAAAACAACAGGAGTGGTGAGGTTGGGATGAGGGGTTATAAATAAAGAGTTCTGCCTTGGACACACTCAGCAGGAGATGTTTGTTAGACGTCCAAATGGAAAGTTAACTAGGTAACTGGATACACAAGTCTGAAATTTTAGAAAGTGAGTATAGCTCCATATAAGGTCCAAAGATTAAATCCTCATCACTCTGATGCTCAGAGGTTGGTCAAAAGAGAAGGAACAAGCAATGGTGACTAACAGATGGTGCAGTCCCAGAGGCAGAAGGAAAGCCAACTGCAAGTAATGTCTGACAGCAAAATGAAGGAAGGATTCATCAGTTGTATCTAGTGTTCTACTGATAAGTCAGGTGTGGTGATAACTGAGAATTGACCACTCCTTTTACCCCCAGAATTGGAACTTAAGTTAAAAATTTTTAAATGGTATAGTGGTTTTTGCATTACTATATGTATGAATATTTTTATATTTAATTTAAGTTCTATGTATGCTTAAAAATAAATGTAACTATATATACAAACACATCCAGACATATAATTATTTATAAATACTTCTCCAGCCTATTTCATGAATTGAAATTATATGCTTCCTATTATAAGCTAAAGTGGTGCTTCTCAACTGTAAACCCCAGCCCACCCCATCATCATTCAACTCTAAGCAAACTGCAATTTATAACATTCTTCGAAAGAATAAAACAATCAACTTGAGTGCACCATCAGGAAATGAATCAGCAGAGTGCCATCTGTAGGAAACCAAGCTAAAGATATGGCCAAGAAAGTTAAAGGCATCTTTTTGCTGGAGTATCGGGAGTATTAAATTTCCAACCTTATGCAGACTTTGGAAGTGAATGCGTGCAGCAGTAGACACACAACATGGAGATTTCAAGCCTATATAAGCTAATACGTGGAATAAATGTAGGACCAATATTAACCTGGCTTAAAGTAGATTTTCACTTAGAATGTGAGCCATATGACTTACGTCATTTGCAAAGATTGACTATTAGTTCACGAGATTAGATTTTTAAGAAACATTCTCAAATGAGATATTCACAGGAGTTTTGTCCTTCAGAAGAAAAATTATATATTAATTCCAGTAGTACAAGTATTTGACAACTGGCATAGCAGAGTACCAATGAATCAACGAGACAGTCAGTAAAAATGGCTGTCCAACCCATTAGAACAAGAGCAAGTTGTAAGCAACCTGTAAGTTCATTCAGGGCAGCCTGGCTGTGATATCCACCATCATTACAGAGAGTATTTTTGAAACGCTGCATCTGATGCCATGGATGCATTTATGACCCAAGCCAGAATGCCAGCTGTGATGTGTGTTATAGTTATATGTAGCTTGATCTTGAATAGTAATTCTCCCACTTGATCATAAACCAGAATCACCAGAACTGACCCCAAATGGCCTGAGTTTTTTCTAAAACTATTCTAAAAATATATTCACAGGTAATGCAGTGAGCCTAGAAGGAAGGTCCCACTGGTAGGCATTATTCTGCTGGGGGTCTGCCCTTCTCCAGGCTCCTTTTGTTCTCCCTGCCAGAGGCAAAGGGAGTGGAGGAAGGTCCTGGGAGTCAGGTTGAGTGAGGTGGGGCATCTACCCAGGGATCCCCGGAGTGAGTCACCCAAATAAACAGATAAAGCCTATAATTCAGAGGCTTCTTACCAGGTCCCTTGGATGGATACAAAAGCATGCATCCGTGTCAAGGGACCTACCAGTCAAGGGACTGGTAAGAAAATGTGGGCAGATCAGAGTTTCTCAAGGGTGCTTCTAAAATACCTAACACTGAAATGCAGTGTTTCTTAAAAATGCAGATTCCTTGGCCCTGCCCCACATCTAATGAATCAGAATCTCTGTGAGAGAGGCTGGGTTCTGCATTTTACACCAGTTTGCCAGGTGATCTCATGCAGGCTAAAGTTTGAGAACCATTGAGACTACACAGTGTAACTTGGGAGAAGAATGAGACAGAAGTCCTAGGTGCGTCAGGTAAGGCTGCACGCCTGGCACCACATAACAGGGCCAGTGTAAGGGACTGAAGGGTTTCCCAAGGAATAGAATCTTCAATTATCATAGATTGCATAGAACCTACATAGTTTCATTACAAAAGTGGCATCATCCCGCAATACTTTCCAAATCACTTCTGAAAGCAGAAAGCAGGAATGAAAAGACAACATTTTACAGCAACTCTTCAAGGGGGAATAAAAATGTTTTTAATAATATTCTTACTTTACCCCTACTCTGATTGTTTTACCTGCTATATTGCAGGTAAACTATATTAAATTAACTATATTAAACTATATTAAGTTAACTAAACTAAGTCAATTGCATTAAGTAACTATATTAAGTTAAAAGATGATTGTGCATAAGAATGAACTTGAAGGCATATTACAGAGCTACCCAAACAAATTGGCATGGCTAGTGTAGAGAATGAAAATATTAACTGCTCTTCCCTAAGAATTTACCGGGACTGGTGTCCAGGTTGTCTACACCTGACAGGAGATGGATAGCAAAGTTCTGGGTTCCTATGACAGCCTTCCAGATGTGCAACACAGAATCTCCTACTTAAAAAAAAGATAGTCACCCTTTATAAAAACCAAAAGTTGTAAGATAATGTTAGTGTAACATCATGAAAGCTACAACCTGACTGTGTCAACTTAAATCCCTTATGAAAGCGACATGCTACAATAAGAACACATAGAGCAGTGAACGAGAGCCCTGAGAGGTTCAAGAAGCCTGGGCTGCTTCTATTTTTGTAGATTTTAGAATATTTTTTAAAAAGTAAAGAGAAGATAGAAAAAATTTAAATTCCAAAACAAGATAAGAAAAACTATGGTATATTGTAGATATACACGTAAGAAATGAACTTTTCATAGAAAAAAAAAAGAATAAGTAAACGACACAATATAATTGTTCACACAATAATGGAATTTATTTTTAAAGTATTTATAAAGCTTCAAAGGTGGTGTGGTCTGGTTATACAGTCGTGGGATACAGGTTAAAAGTTACATGAAAGACAATCTAAATCTGTTGGTTTATTGCTTTGATCATGTATGTCGGTGTGTTGCTTTAACCGTATACATCATAGACCATACTTGTCATTTGAGGATAAAGAAAAAAACACTAGAATAGAACCCCTTTGTAATGGGAGGTCCAAATCAAATGCCCCACCACTCACCTTCAACTGGGCCTGGTAGTGATGAGTTCTCGGGGCTGCACTGATTCGCAGGACACCAACTAGGAGCGGAACCTTAGGCAATTCATCCATGCGCTGTTACCTGGGTTTCCCAATCTGTAAAATAAGGGAAGATGATTATAGAGGTTCCTTCTAGCTCTACATGTCTATTATGTTTTCATCCATTCTAGTTTGTTTGCTATGCATTTCTACAGTACCTCTCCTCTTGCACCAGAGGAGTAAGTGGCTAGAATTTCCTTGGTGCCAGTGAACTGTGTAAAAGCGTATTCGTTCCTTTTATTACCCTTCAATTCAATCTCTTGCTCTGGGTTCTTTTCTTTGCCACTTGGACCAGCTCTTTAACAAACATTTCACGAGTTGTCCCAATAATTAACAACTAATTAACAAGAAGGCCTTGCTGCTAGGGGTTAGTGCTTTCAAAAAGAAATGAGCAGGAAGGTTGCTTTGCTTTCTATATTCACAAGGCCCCGCCATTGTCATTGTAATCTGCTGGAGATGGTGGTGCCTGAATAGTGTGAACAATCTCATTAAAGATCTCTGCTGGAACAATCAATTCACTGTCACCAGACCATATCGATCCTGGAGAACTGTCATTGAGTTCCAGGGCATTTGTAAAAATTGACAACCAGAAGTGTGTTTCCATTTGGGCTCTTTATTTCTCTGAGAAACACATTATAATCAGATGGTATCTAAGTGGCTCTCGCCGTTGCTCCTGCACGCTGGAAATGCTGATGAGAAGTTTCATGACAAATGTTTTAGCAGGATGCCCTTTCCAGACACACAAGACCAGCATGCAAAGCACCTGCTGGTTACTCTGCCCCCTCCTGAGACGCCGCTGAATGCCCATCGTGGTCCCCTCTTTGAAATTCCTTAGGTTTCAAACCTTGTCTCACACGATCTTGCTCCTCTGGTCACAGCTGACTGGACCAGGGATGAGCACATGATCCAAAGGGACAATCTGTCCAGTGACCTAGGAGAGAAAGAATATAGTTTAGCAGAAACGGTAAAGGCAGCGGAAGCAGAAAGGAGGGCATGAAGTCTCCACGGTGGTGAATCAATAAACTGGGTAGCGACAAACCCGTGTCAAGACAGCTGGTTACCTGAGCTGTGCTGTGCCTGCAGCCACAAGCTTCTTCTCCACTGAGGCCCTGTACAGTGCAGAGAAGCAAGCATTTCATGTCTTCATCACGATGGTGGTAACTTGGGCATACTGCTGTCCTGCATGACCACCACTGACAGAACCCACTGCCATGACTCTGCCACCCACGAAAAGACCACTCTGCAGTTTTGAGGATGATGCACTGTGAGTTTCAACTTTATTCTCTGAAATAATGATACTAAAAATAGGTCCATACCAATAAACATTGATTAACACATTGAATTTGCCTTATTCTAGCTCTACTGTGGTACTTTTTGATTGAGAAAAACATAAGTTGATGGCTGGGTGCGGTGGCTCATCCTGTAATCCTAGCACTTTGGGAGGCTGAGGCAGGAGGATCACTTGAGTTCAGGAGTTCAAGACTATCCTGGGCAACATAGCAAGACCCCATCTCTAAAAAATAAAAATAAAAAATAAAAGAAATTTTTTTAAAGAAGAAAAATTTAAATTGAAAACTCTGCCATTTCAGGGGGGCTGATTGAGTGGTAAAAATGAAGAATAACGACCAAAATTAAAGCAGAAGCTCAGCTTCTGGCTATGGGGCTCCTGACAGCATTGCTTTTCATGTTTACAGGTGGTCAAAGGACAGATATGGAATGTCATCACTTTCCACATTAGGTTCTTATAAAGCAAACATGTCTGCAATGCTTGAGCTACTGTATGAGGAGATGTAAACAAGGGTGTCACCGTTTATAAAAGCCAAAAGTTGTAAGATAGTGTAAATGTAACATCATGAAAAATGGTTGACTAAATAATGGTCCATCCATACTATGGATTACCACGCATCAGTTTTTAAAAGTGAAGTTGACTGATACCTACTGATAGGGAATGAGTTACAAAACATATTGTTAAGTAAAAGAAGACTATGTGTCATTGTCACTTCACTAAAAATTGAAGCAAAACTATACCTTTGTTTAGTTTTCACATACATATGTATATAAACACATAGAAAATGGTCTGGAAGGGTATACCCTAAACTGTTAATAGCAGTTATATCTGGAGGGGAAAGTATGATGGTAGGATGGGGTGTAAGGCAAGACAGAATTTTTCTTTTTACTATATATGTTTGTGTTGTTGAATATTTGTAATAAGAACATATTCTTCTATTTCTATTTTAATTTTTTGTAATTTTAAAAAAATTCATTAATATACTGATTTACCTCAAAGTTCTGCCATAGACATCTATTTGTCTCAGGTTTATCAGCATGAATTCAAAGAAAAGAACATGCAGTTTTTGACATTCAAAAGACATTTAGTGGTCAAGACAGCACTCTTGAAGGCCAGTCTGAATTCCCTTAACTCCCAATACATATCAGATTCAAGCTTAGAAGACTCTGATCTAGTTTCTTTCCCAGTGCAGTGAAAATACCCCATTCACTTATGAGCCAAGACGGGGGGAAAAGGAGAGATGGTGGTAAAGAATGTAGGTCAGAGCCAGCAGCTCAGGGAAGAAAATTCAAGACGAGGGTGGGATGCTTCTGAAACATCCACTCTCGGGGGAAGATAAAAGATACTGGGAGGAGACAGTGGATGAGAATTTCTCCAGGACTCATGCAAGGAGGCTGTAAGCTTTAGTCTGAGGACATGTTTAACACCATTGAAGAATAATGATGTGGAGGTGATGGAAGGCAATGAATGGATGAGTCCAAGGCCATCTTTCCTGTTCCTCACAACTGAGGGAGCCCTCATGCCCCTGAGAGAGGACCCAGAGATTCTGAGGAAACAAGTGGACCAGCAAAGACTTGGGAGTGGCAAGAGAGGCCACAGTGAGCCAGGACAAATGATCAGGACTATGGGCTCCAGCAGTAGGGTCAGCACATGTGGCTTCTCGAGAAGCCAGACAGAACCAGGCCCACTCAGCAGTCACCAGTCCAAGGAGTTGGTCTGTCCAGACACCGTATGAGGGAAGAGACAGTCCCCCTCATCCCCCATGGTATATAGACACCATCCTGGGAAGGGAAAGAAAAAGGCATGCTCTGAAACATTATTTATCTCAAGAGACTTCTTACACCCCACCAGATGATACCCAGTAGAATAGACTGAATGGTTAAGTGGAAAGGAGACTTTAAATCAGAGGAAATCGGAATACTGTTTCTTGGCAATTCTAAGTTTTCCTGGATTCCCCAGGGAATGAGGCTTACACGAAACTCAGAGCAGTTTTGAAGAAAATAGAAGCTACTCTTTTTTTTTTCTTTTTTTTCATATCTTGGTTTTGGTGAGAGAATTTTGTGACTCACTGTATTTATATTTTTTAAAATCTGCTTTTACACTAAGTTACAGTCACTCTTTGAAGGATAGTCTAATAGGTAGCCTAACTTTTTATTTTATTTATTTTTTGGAGACCCTCTCCCATCTTTTTAAAGGAAGCCAACCTGCTTATAAGTCTTCTCTTTTCAGTTCATCTGTGCTTCCTGCCCTTCTCCCGCGGCGCCCCCCACCCCACGCCCATCCCCTTTCTATTTCCATTGTTCTTGGAAGAGGTCATTTATCTCTACTGGAAAACTGTGTCTCTTCTGAGAAGTAGCATGAGTCCCAAATAGCAAAGAAATTAAATTTCAACACAACCTCCCTCCCCGCCAAAATTGAGAAAGTTCATTTGGGATTTTAAATTGAATGCATTTATTTTTCTTTTCAATGGAATGTATTTCTGGACTATTGGATAGAGCTTTTGAAAGAAAAAGATATATATGCATGTGCATACACACATACATATATACGTATGTAGACATACCTGGGGATTTTTGGTAATCTTATTTGTTACCATAGAATTTGATCTATAGTAAAATAAATGAATATGACAGCATTGATCTTTAAAATACTTCTTGAAAGAAGTAGATATTCTGTAAGGAAGTGAAAACATGAGAGTGAAATTACATATAAGTTAAATATTCAGAAATAAGACAGAATCATTATTTTATGCCTGACTACATGAAGTGGCAAAAAGACTCTGGATCTAGAGTCAGGAGCTGTGTTCAACTCTTTCTCCATCCACGGATTAGCAGTGTGAATGTGGGCTAGTCATCTGACCTCCTTGAGTTTCTATTTCCTCACCAGATAACAACATGTAATCCACCATCCCACAGAGTTGCTATGGCTGAGAATGAAATGAGACAATGCATATGTAGGAACATGGTAAATGGTGATCGGATGGTGACCATCATCATCATCATCTGAGACGCTGACTTAAAATACCCCAGGGAGCTGGAGGGTGGGGCCAGGTCTGGCTGCCTTTGCAGCAAGTTTCCCATTTTTTTCCTTCAAAACTCTGGGACTCTTCTGTAACAATTAACCAATTCTGGAACACAGATAAGATGATGACAATATGGTCAGTGAATAAAAGACTTGGCTAAGTGAAGCCAGGTCACCAACTTCTACCCATATTTTTCTCCAAATTGGCCTGTCACCTTGTTTTCACAAATCAACTAGGAAAAGTCAGTAGAAATAAGTTAGCTTTTCTTTTTTCTTGTTTTCTGTTTGTTTGTTTTGAGACAGAGTCTTGTTCTATTGGCCAGGCTGGAGTGCAGTGGCATGATCTCGGCTTACTGCAGCCTCCCCGTCCTGGGTTCAAGCAATTCTCCTATCTCAGCCTCCCGAGTAGCTGGGATTACAGATGCACGCCACCATGTCCGGCTAATTTTTTTGTATTTTTAGTAGAGACAGGGTTTCACCATGTTGGCCAGGCTGGTCTCAAACTCATGATCTCAGGTGATCCACCTGCCTTGGCCTCCCAAAGTGCTGGGATTACAGGCATGAGCCACTGCGCCCAGTCGTAAGTTAGCTTTTCTTGAGTGCTTTCTATGTGCCAAGCATGTTACGTACACAATTTCATTTATCTAATAATAGTCACAATAAGATGGGTATTCTTTCCATTTTACAGATGAGGAAACTGAGGCTTAGAGAAGCCGGGTCAAGATCACTAGTGAGCAGAGGTGTCAGTATGCAAACCTGGAACTGACCAAAACAGCTGTACTTTTCTCCTCCTACAACATTGTCTGCCCAAATACCCAGCAGCTGACATAAAGGCAAATCTTAATTTTCCACAGAAACAGAAGACTGCGACAGCATGGCTGATTGAAATCACAGATGCATATTGGTCAGTACTTTCACTCTTTTCTTTCAACCTTAATTAATAACAAATAATAAATTTGATGGACTGATTCTCATTTTCCATCTTCTGATGTTCAAAATTCCCCCTGAATTTTGGTGGAAGATTTCCACTGCCTACTAATGTCCTGGTAGAGACCTCGAAGAAGCACCATGTCCTCTGGCTGAATGGGGATGGGCTGTAGAGCTGGAGAGTCCTAAGGAATCACACAGACCAATCAACTCCTTTTACAAGGAAGATGCTTGGAGGCCTAGTGAGGCAGGAGCATCTACTTAAGATTACTTAATTAAGTAGAGCCATAGCCCAAAGCGGAATACAAACGTCCTTCTCTAGGTCAAACACCTGAAGCTGACAATGATGACTTGTAATGAAACTGGCTTACTCAAAAACTTAAAAGGAGAGTGTTAAGAATATTGGTAAGGGCTGCATTAGGTCATAAATCTCAAAAATAAAATTCTTCTGCCTGGCCAGGCGTGGTGGCTCAAGCTTGTAATCTCAGCATTTTGGGAGGCTGAGGCAGGTGGATCACGTGAGGTCAGTAGTTCGAGACCAGCCTGGTCAAACTGGTGAAACCCCATCTTTACTAAAAATACAAAAATTAGCCAAGCATGGTGGCACATGCCTGTAATCCCAGCTACTTGGGAGGCTGAGGCAGGAGAACGGCTTGAACCTGAGAGGTGGAAGTTGCAGTGAGCCAAGATCACACTACTGTACTCCAGCCTGGGTGACAAAGCGAGACTTCATCTCAAAATAAATAAATAAATGAATAAACAAATAAAATAAAAAATTCCTCTGCCCTAAAATAAAAATACCAAATGCACAAGCGTTGCAGGTCTAAGGATAATCTCAAGATTCACTCCCCACCTTCATCCTCCAATTTTACAGAACACCAGCATGTGTAAGCATATGCTACATGGTAGAAATAATCATGAACAAGAGAGACAGGAGGAGAGAGGGAGAAAGGAAGTAGAAAGAGAAAGAAAGAGAAGGAGGAGGAGGAGGAAGAGGAGGAGGAGGAGGAGGAAGAGGAGGAGGAGAGGAGAGGAGGGAAGGCAACCAGGAGAGGAGAGAGAGGAAAGGGGAGGGAAGAGATAAAACTAATAGTCGTATAAACAATGAAGTGCTTTGAAGAGAAGATACAGGCTGCTAGGAGACCGTGTAACAGGCGGATTAAACTAGAGGACGAAGCAGTTTGCTTTTTGGCTTTTTTCCCATCCCCAGATGAATTCTCAAGGGTAGAACATTCTCTTACAATAATGTTTGTCACCATTGTGAATACCACACCCTAGAAACCAGAGACCTACTGAATCCTTGAGGTATTACCTCAAGGATAGACTCTAGAATCCTTAGGGAAAACTTTGACAACTTTTCAGAGACACAAGCCACATCTCCAGAGCAACCCACAGCTCACTTTCATAGGGAATGCAGTTTCTAAAGGCTAGGAAAATGTTACGTACTGGGAACACATTACTCTGTTCTTTTAACACAAATACAGGGACATATGGTGGAATGTAAGCCCCAAGAGGCTGCAGTTTTGTCTGTCTGTTTGAAGTTCTGTCCTTAGCACCTGGGATCTACCTGGTGCACAGTAGCCGCTAAAGCACTACTTTGTCCAGCGAATCATCTAGCATGAAGAATTCCCCTATTCTGACCAGATCATGTCAGGAAACCTACAGTCAGGAATGAAAGCACTCACTATGTGCCCAGGAACCAAAAGGAAGCAGGGGTCGTCCATTGAGACTTGGGCAATGGAGACTGATGTATAAAATAGCCACGTGGAGACTCCCCAGCAGCGCTTTCATCATTAACCCATACAGGTCAGGTCTTAAGCTCTGGCAAGTCAGGTCGGGCTGCCAGAGCCCTGCTGCCTGCGACTCCCTGCGCTTATGGAAGGAAACCATGGGTAGGACCTGGAGGTTTGCAAGCCAGAATGAAGTAGCACCTGAGCTGATGATGACGAGCCCAGAGAAGTGCCGCTACAACGTTGCAGGCACTGGCTGTCACCAAGGACGCAGGAGCAGAAACACAAAGTGGGTCTTGGGGAACTTAGTCTATGGGAGGGGGATGGAGGGAGAGATATTAAAGAATCCAAGAATGACAGTTGTGAGCAGTGCCAAAGGGGAAAAGCAGAGGATGCTATAGAGATGGGTGTCCCACGGAAGCACTAACCTTGTGTGCTTGTAAAGGAGTGGTAGGGGAGGCCTGGGAGCCTGCATTTCTAGCACATTTCCAGATGCTTCTGAAGTTTCCAGTCCAGGGACCACGCTTTGAGGCCAGAACAAACAGAATTATATGCATGAAAGTAATTCTGGCTGGGGGTGAGGGGAGGAAGGAGTTTTGGAAGAATCAAAGCCTGAGCAGAGTTTTGAGGGATGAGTGGGAGTTTATTCGATAAGGAAAAAAAAGAAAAAAAAGCTACTCCAGGTATGGGACAAAGCATGAAAAAAGAAGCCAGAGGTAGTGCGGTGGGTCCGAGGAGACCTCGGTGGAAGGATGGGGCTGGCAAATCCTAGAGTAAGCCCAGCAAACAAGATGACCTGGCAGGAGGCTGCCGCTGTCCCCAAGGGAAATAGCGCTAGTTATACCAGCTCTGTTGAGCGGGCGTCCATCCATGTGTAGGTCAGAGCATTTCCCTAATCCTAGCCACAAGCCAAGAGAGGGGCAGGCTGCAGGCGTGGCTGGGTCTCTCCCACTCTATTTCTTTGGGATTCTGCTCAGTATCACGTGGGATAAGCTGCAGCTGCACACTATTTTTTTTTTCCCCCCTCTCAGAATAAGGCTCAGGTCTTTTTTCCTCTGAGTGGCTTAGCTGAGGCCCTTGGAATTGGTTTCCGTACTGACTCCGGGCTCTTGACTCTGCCAGCCTGGGAGAAATCAGGTCAGTTTAATCACCGCTGATGTCATAAAACCAGCTTACTTAATGGGAGCCTTAATGGAGGGTGGGGTAGGGAAGGGAGCTGAGATCACCCTGGAGGAGAACTCCAAGGGTGGGCGGCTAACGAGGTTTGGAGAAAGGTGGACCCACGGGCAGTGGCTGCCCATGGCCTTTGAAGTTTCATTTGCAGTGTTTTATGAGCCCATGCTGCAGTAAATTGTACCTGCAGGCTGCTGCACTTTGCCCTCCCCAGCAAAAGGAGGTGGAATTCACACTAATAATGTCTGGCCGGAGGTGAGAGCTTGGGATCCAGAAAGCAAGAAGTCATAGAGTTTGGCTGGCCCTGACCCTGCAGTGGGAGCTCAGTGGCCCTCTGCTCAGCCTCTCAGGGGTCTCTGTGGGGCTCTCTCTGCAGCCAAGCCACCTTCTTTTGGGGGTTTCACTCAGGCTTTGAAGTGCTTGAGGTCCTACTGAGATGAGGAAGAAAGAGGAGTGGTCAGGGGATAAGCATTTCATATTTCAGATAATGGCACTGATTCTGTACAAAATCAGAATGGAGGTGCAGGTGATCTGCTGAGGAGTTGCTTGCTTTTATGATTTCAAGCAGTTGTGTTCAAACACCTGTGCATAAACCATTGGCCTCAGAATGGAGGCGCCCAGTAGACATGCAGATTCCTGGTTCTGTGGGCCCGAGGTGGAGTCCACCCTTTGCTGACAGGCACCCAGGTGAGGCTGATGACCCATCCGATTTTGAAAGCCCTCACCTAGACCCCTAAATGCAGAGGGACTCTGAGGAGGTGGTGGTCTCTGATGAGTAGGCATCCATGGCTTGCTATGCGCGTGCCCCTGCCAGCCAATGACATCACCAATGACATCACGGTGGGAGCTTGTTAGAAATGAAGAATGTCAGGCCTTCTGAAGCGCAACCCATATTCTTTCTTTCTTTTTTTTTTTTTTTTTTGAGATGGAGTGTCGCTCTGTCGCCCAGGCTGGAGTGCAGTGGCGCGATCTCTGCTCACTGCAACCTCCACTTCCCGGGTTCACACCATTCTCCTGCCTCAGCCTCCCAAGTAGCTGGGACTACAGGTGCCCGCCACCATGGCCGGCTAATTTTTTTGTACTTTTAGTACAGATGGGGTTTCACCATGTTAGCCAGGATGGTCTTGATCTCCTGACCTCGTGATCGACCCACCTCAGCCTTCCAAAGTGCTGGGATTACAAGCATGAGCCACCGTGCCCGGCCTTGGAACCTACATTCTAATCAGCTTTGCAGGTGATTTGTATGCACATCGCAGCTCGAGACCCACTGGTCTAGACTCCATGTCATTGAAACCGCTATTACCTGTTAGCTTCCTTGTTGGTGAAGGCCAAGTTGGCCTCCGTGGATGGTGGTTCTTTGAACTATTAATAGCTTACTGATTCAGCAGTGGAGAGGTCCGGTAGCCAGGAACAAGGCTGCTGTGGGCATTGGCTTTTGTAGCTTGAAGTTGGAGATTCGCCTGGATCAAAACACATTAACCAATCAGATACAGTGTATCTGTTTCCTGTTGCTGATGTAACAAATGAATACATTACCACACATAGTAGATTAAAATAACATATTTATTATCTTACAGTTCCAGAGGTCAGAAGTCCAAAATGGTTTTCACTGGGATAAAACCAAGGTGTTGGCAGCTCTCTCTCTGTAGGCTCTAGGGGAGAATTCATTTCCTTGCTTTTCCCAACTTCTAGAGGCTGTCTGCATTCTTGGGCTCGTGGCCCCTACTTCCATCTTCAAGGCCACCAGTGTAAGCATCCACACATTTTCTAACTGACTCTCCTCCCTACCTCTTGCCTTGATAAAGACCTTGAGATTTGTTGGCCCCGCTTAGAGAACCCAAGATAATATCCCCATCTCAAGATCTTTAATTTCATCACATCTGCAAAGACGCTTTTACCATGTAAGGAAACTCCTTCATGGTTCTGGGGATTAGGATTTGGACCTTTTGGGGATGCCATTTTCTGCCTACCACAATCACGTAAAACAGCCTAAATGAAGCCAATCAGCCATGTGCCTGGCACTTACGTACCTAATAAATGTCAACCTGCCTGCTCTCAGGCTTGGCCCAATTCATGGGTTCCAGAACTTTGGCCACAGTCCCCTTCTGCTACTGTAGCAGAGTGTTTGGTTCAGTATGTGTGAGGTAGGGCCTGAGGCTTTGCATTACTAACAAGTTACCAGGTGATCCTGGTATCACTGGTTCCAAGATAGTAGTTTGAGAACTACTGGCCTAGTGAACAGGGAGTGGGCTTCCAAACCAGGCAGACCAGGATTTGAAATCTGCTCTACTATCTGAGAAATTAAACACCCTGGGACTCATTTTCTCATTTGCAAAGGGTTCTCATAAAGTTTAAATGATTCAGAATAGAGCGTGGTAGCTTGTACAGAAGTTTAATCACTTATTGAGCCATATGTTATAGATTTTTTTTTCTTTATTGCAGTCATAAGATTTACATGTTATTGTGTGACACAGGCCTTGCAGTGACACAGAGCTCCTGCTCTGGGTTACATTGTGCCCCCCATCTCTAAAATTCATATGTTGAACTTCTAACCCCTAGTACCTCAGAATGTGAGCTTAATTGGAAACAGGATCATTGCAAGTATAATTCGTTAAGATAAAGTGTTTAGGGTAGGCTCTAATCCAATATGACTGTGTCCTTACAAAAAGGGGAAAATTTGGACACAGAGACAAACACAAAGAGAAGACAATGGAAACAAACAAAGACAACATCATCTGTAAACCAAGGAACGACCAGAGCCAGGAGAAAGGCCTGGAGCAGATCCTTCCCTAGCACTATCAGAGGAGTATGGCCGGCCCACATCTTGATTTTTGTGCTTTTGGCCTCCAGAACTGTGAGACGATAAATTTCTTTCTTTTTTTCTTTTTTTTTTTTTTTGAGTTGGAGTCTCGCTCTGTCACCCAGGTTGGAGTGCCTGCAACCTCTGCCTCCCAGGTTCAAGCAATTCTCCTGCCTCAGCCTCTGGAGTAGCTGGGAATTACAGGCAGGCGCCACCACACCTGGCTAATTTTTGTATTTTTAGTAGAGACAGGGTTTCACCATGTTGGCCAGGCTGGTCTCAAACTCCTGACCTCAGGGAATCTGCCTGCCTCAGTCTCCCAAAGTGCTGGGATTACAGGTGTAAGCCACCAAGCCCAGCTGAGATGATAAATTCCTTTTGTTTAGGTCACTCTGTTTGCAGTACTTTGCTACGGCAGCCCTAGACAATTTAAATAGCCCCGATCAAAGGAATTTCTTTGTTTCTTCATTACTTACTAGAACACCCTAGATGATGAATCCAGTGAGGGTCCACAGCAGAGAGGAGCTGCCCAGCGAAACCACCACACCCTCCGCCCATCTTCCTGAGCCTTCTGTGGAAGCACTGGTTTGCCAGCCTCTGAAGGGCCGTGGGCCCAGCACCAGGTGCTCTCAGCTCTGAGGCCAGGCCATTACTTGCATTCAGGATGGATGCTGGCTAGAGAAAGCGTGTCCACAGGGCTGGTCAGTAGGAAAGGGTTTGTGTTTCTGGAAGGGTGCATCTAACCCAGGGGTTGGCGAGCATTTTCCTAACCCAGGGCCAGGTAGCAAATATTTTTGGCTTTGCCTATCATGCAGTCTGTGTCACAGCCACTGCACTCTACTGCTTTAGCACAAAAGCAGCCATAGGCAATACATTTAAAAAGATGAGTATGACTGTGTTCCAATAACATTTTATTTATAAAAAACAGGCAGCAGGCTGGATTTGGCCTGTGTGCTGTAGTTTGCTAACCTTGCTGAGTAACATCCCCTGACCCTCACTGGTGGGGCCTGCGTTTTTGCTTTCACATTTATTTCACTTGGCATTCAGTGTAGCCACCATCCACCCCATGCAAATGACAATCCATATTGGTTCAGACTTAGTTCCAGATGAAATTCATTACCAGATAGTTCCCAGGCTCAGGGATGTCAAATGGGATCCAGCAGACAGCCACTTCCCACTGATAAGCAAGGATTCCGGGTCTGAGGGGCAAGTGACGAAAGGGAGCCTTCAGTCTGCAAATTCAGAATCTTTGGCTCCCAATCAGCAGGTCTTGCAGCATCTCAGCCCTTACACAAATCCCTGGGTCTCCATGGTTGGGTGAGTCACTAATGGGTTAACAGCTGAGCTCCATCCTGAAGTTCGGCTCCAGTGCACCTTTAGAATAACAACCTGGGTCTGGATTAACATTCAAGAAAACAACCCCTCAGGAAAGTGTTCTGTAATAAAAGGATCCTATTTCCTCTCTGCCAGCCCCCACCTTTTTCTTTCAAGTCAAGTCTGAAGCAAGCTCAGAAACCTGTCAAGCTATGAATGATGAGTCAGACATTTAACCAAACAAATTTGCTCTCCTGGTGCCACTTGACACCTGCATGAGCCTGCAGTGGTGAAGGTGGGGTTTATGAAGAGGCAGCAGCCTCCATGGATGAGGTCTTGCACAAATGCTCGTCTACATTAAGGAAGCAGCGTGGCCAGCCACAGCTTCAGCACTGGTCTGTGCACCGTGTTCTTTAAATCTTTGACCTGAACTACACCATTGCCAAAATTCCTTAAAGCAACTACTTACATCTGTAAAATGTTCATTGCCACCAGCCAGATGCTTAGACAAAGGGAAGCCCTGGTCCTTGTGTCTTGAAAGATCTGAGACACTTGAGGCGTAACGGAGGATTTACTCTACTTTTCCCACTCCTCTTGCTAGCTAGGAGTTGTCCTCAAATATTAAAGCAGGGAGTAAAAGGAAGGGGTTCTTTTACTGTATTATATTACACCATATTACATCAAATCATCACCTCGACTCCATGAGGTAGGGATTATTCTTTCAATTTTACAAATTAGGAAACAGGCTCAGAAAGATGATAATTCTCGAATGACACAAAGCTAGTCTATTAATCTGTTCTCGCACTCGTATAAAGCTATACCTGAGACTGAGTAATTTATGAAGAAAAGAGGTTTAGTTGACTCACAGTTCTGCGGGCTATATAGGAGGCATGGCTGGGGAGACCTCAGGAAACTTACAATCATGGTGGAAGGCAAAGGGGAAGTAGGCACAATCTTCACATGGTGGGGAAGGAGAGAGAAAGAGAGAGAGAGCAAAGCAGGGAAGTTCTATCACTTTCAAACAACCAGATCTCATGAGAACTCTGTCACAAGAACAGCAAGGGGGATGTCCACCCCCATAATTCAATCACCTTCCACCAGATCCCTCTCTCAACATTGGGGATTACAATTCAACATGAGATTTGGGTGGGGACACAGAGAAAAACCATATCAGCTAGTAAGTAGCAGAGACGGGGTAGAATCCACTCCCCTGTCTCCCAGGGCACTACAGCCTCTGCTCTGCCAGCTGGAGAGTTCTTCCACTCTGATCCAGATCACTCCATGAGGATCTAGAATATTCTACAGAAGGTGGAGAGGGTATGAATATTGGGGTATAACCTGGAGTAGCTCCAGAGTAATTGTAATTTGATTCAAATCAAATCCAAATCCTGATACCACCTTCCCAGAAATATGGTCTACCAGATTGGGCCATGAGCAAAATGGAATCCTTATATCCACATTAGGCAACCAGGTTGAATTTGTTGAGGTTGACTTTGTTGAGCTATGCACTGCATGGATTCACCTCATAGGCACTGCAGGCAAGTGAGGCTCCAAGTGCATACATCCCATAATTTTATTAATACTCATGATTGCCCCTGGGGATTTATGCCCAGATGGAAATGGAGGACAGCCTATTTACACTGAGTGAAATTCTGTCATATGGAAAAAAAGAGGATAAAAGAATGAAGGCCTGGTGCAGTGGCTCATGCCTGTAATCCCAATACTTTGGAAGGCTGAGGCAGGAGAATTGCTTGAGCCTAAGGAGTTCAAGATCAACCTGGGCAATGTAGTAAGGCCCTGTCTTTTTGAAAAATAAAAAAATTAGCCAGGCACGATGGCATACGCACTTGTAGTCCCAGCTACTCAGGAAGCAGAGGTGGGAAGATAACCTGAGCGCAGGAGGTCAGGGCCGCAGTAAGCCAAGATCACACAACTGCACTCCAGCCTGGGTGACAGACTGAGGCCCTGTCTCAAAAAAAATATAAATGAATAAATAATAAAAACGAGTGGAAACCTTCCAGTACATACTAGGAGCTTATAAAGGTTGGTTCATATTCTTTGACTTGAAGGTGTAGAATGATTTCAAAACTGGCCCCGCATCTCTGCCCCTCCCTGTGTCCATGTCCATTATGATGTCACTTTTATAGCTCTTCTTACCAGAGGATGGAGTCTGTTTCCCCACTCCTTGAATCTGGGCTGGTCTTGTGACTGACTTAGACAATAGAATACACCAGAAATGAGGATGTGCCCATTTTAAGCCTTGCACACTTCTGCTTGCTCTCTTGGAACCCTGTCCAACTCTAACGTGACAAGCCAGTGCCAGATTGCTGAAGGATGAGACCACATAAAGCAGAGACAAGCTGTCCTAGCTGCTTCCAGCTTAAACAAGCTAGCTTCTGCCCCATCTAGCCCCTAACTACAAATGCATGGTTCAGCCCTCTCTAGATTGTAAGAACCATCTAGATGAAGCCAACCTAAATTGCTGACCCCAGAAGTGTGAGGTAAACAAAGATGGTTATTTTAAGTCAGTAACTTTTGGCCTAGCTTGCTTTGCAATAGCTGTGTGATGTACTCAGTAACTTTTTAGATAGAAGCCCATTCTAGTGATATAGTCAGAAATTCAAGCAGAATGTGTATATATTCAAAAGTTCACCTCAGTGTTGATTATAAGAGCAAAAACAATTTTTGTAAAAATCTAAATAACCTATAATAAGGGATAGGCAAAATAGATCTTGTATCCGTAATAATGCAATTGTATAGTGTAGCCAATTAAATGCACAGAGATGGAGTAACCTATACTGCCACACATTGCATATGCTGCAGAGGACTCTAAGTATAAAAAGAAGTGGGGGAGGTCTCAGTAGCCTGCACTGTCCTCCAGGTTGTTGGGTTTTAAAAAAAAGGTGTAGAAAGTATGCATAGCTGAGTTAGGGAGAGAGAAGAATGAATAGTTGGAACACCGAGAGTTTTTAGGGTAGTAAAACTATTCTGTATCATACTATAGTGGTAGATACATGTCATTATACCTTTGCCCAGACCCATAGACTGTACAACACCAAGAGTGAACCCTAATGTAAACTCTAGACTTTGGATGATAATGATGTGTCAGTGTTGTTTCATCTGTTGTGGCAAATGGTCCACTCTGGTGGGGGATGTTCATCGTCAGAGATGTGCATGTGTGGGAGTAGAGGGCATGTGGGAACTCTCTCGTGAACCTAAAACTGCTCCAAAAAATAAAGTCTCTTTTAAAAAAAGTTCGCATAATTATCTGGAAAAGAGGAAAATAGCAAATATATATTTGCTTATGTTTTAAAATGGAAGGGAAGAACAAAACCATTTTTAAATGGAAGGGGAAAGAATAGGGTAAAAAAAAAAATACAGAAATAGAAGCTGGACTTTTCTAAATGCACTGTGGTTTATAGATTTGAGTTAGGGACTATGTAAATATTTTATACAACTTTGAAATTAAAATGTTTTAAATTCCTAAAGGTAAAAACCAAAATGAAATAGAAGAATTTGACACTGTATGGAATTGATGGCATAACCACACAGGAGCTATTTCTTTTTTTTTTTTTTAGATGAGTCTCACTCTGTTGCCCAGGCTGAAGTGCAGTGGTGCGATCTCAACTCGCTGCTACCTCTGCCTCTTGTGTTCAAGCGATTCTCCTGCCTCACCCTCCAGAGTAGCTAGGACCAGAGGCATGTGCCACCACACCTGGCTAATTTTTTTTTTTTTTTGTAGAAACGGGGTTTCACCATGTTGGTCAGGGGGATCTAGAACTCCTGACCTCAAGTAATGCGCCCGCCTCAGCCTCCCAAAGTGCTGGGATTACAGGCATGAGCCACTGAGCCCGGCCAAGAGCTATTTCAAATGACTTTAAAATACAGCACATGTGCTAGGCTGTTCTTGCATTGCTACAGAGAAATACCTGAGACTGGATAATTGATAAAGAAAAGAGGTTTCATTGGCTCATGATTCTGCAAACTGTACAATCATGGTACTGGCATCTGCTCGGCTTCTGGGGGAGGCATCAGGGAACTTTTACTCATCGCAGACGGCAAAGCAGGGGCAGGCACATCACGTGGGAAAGCAGAAGCAAGAGAGAGAGTGGGAGGCGCCACATGCTTTTCAACAACAGATCTCACAAGAGCTCACTCACTATTTTGAGGTCAGCACCGAGAGGAAGGTGCTACACCATTCATGAGAAACCCACCCCCACGATTCAGTCACCTCCTACCAGACCCCACCTCCAATAATGGGGATTGCAATTCAGTATGACATTTGGGCAGGGACAAATATACAAACTTTATCAGCAAGTTACTAGACACCCAAGCAAGGTATAAACTAAGACCAGAAAAGAAAAAAAAAAAAAGAGAAAGAGAGAGCTGCAAAACATATCAAATTGTTTATTAGTCAACATGTTGTTGACGGTAATGCTGGTGTAGGTATTTTGAGACTGGTTGTGTGTGTGTGTGTGTGTGTGTGTGTGTGAGAGATGGAATACAGCCTTGGAGTAAGATTGTTGGTATTGTTAAGATTTAGGACTTTTGGCCTAGAAAGAATGAAATACAGATGTAAAATCAATGAGGTTAGGTTAAACACTGTAGTCTTGGATTGAATTGCAAATATCAATATGAACTTCTGATGTATTTTTATCTTTATTTTTTAAAAGGATTTTCTTAGTGCTATTGAAAAGACCTAAATTTTAGTGACTAATCCAACAGCATTGAACACCATCAGTGACCACATTGTTGCCTCTAAATACTGTTTTGTACTAAAAGGACTCCTTGAAGAAATGGCTGACTCTAGGTCTAAGGCAAGAAATGTCAAATAAGTCTGAATATCTTACTAGAAAAACAAGGAAGCTACCAGATTACAAGGGTCATGTCAATGGACCCAGAAGCCAATCTGAACAGGATCTCACTTGTTTTCCCATCTTTTCCTAAAAGATGGGAAAATCTGAGCAATAATAAGCATTAATTTTACTGCAATGAACTAGATTCATGAGTTCCTAAAAATAATGATTTTTGAAAATTTATTGTTCCTGTTGACAAATACTAGGAAACTAGCTCATTTAAAAATAATTGGTAAATAAAGATACAGAATCGAGCATTTATCTTGCCTTTTCCTTTTCTTCCTTTTACCATTTTATCCTGTAAGGTAACATATTCACAGGTTCTGAGGATGAGGGCATGGACATCTCGGAGGAGGGCATTTTTCAGTTCCTGCAGGTAGATCATTCCATAATCCATTCCCTACTCACGTGTTGCAGGGCACTGTGTGTTCCTGGGTGATGTTTTCTAGATACAGTGGCTAAAACCTCTGAAACAAGGTCTTAACCAAATGGGAAAAGTGAATAGTGGAAAAAGTACACTTTGTAGAAGGGCAGAAGACAGAAGATTAACCAGCAATCATACCAGAGAAGTGTGGAGTCCTGGGAGGTCCCATCCAATGTACAGAGTAGGTGCTGCCTGGGAAGCAGTGAGAACAAGGCCATGGATAGGCACAGAATTCACAAGAGAAGGCCAACTTCTGTCAGGTGCTCGGTAGCCCTGCCCAGGTCAACTGAGGCTGAGCACTTTGTCAAACAAACAAACAAAAGCAGCCCTTCTGTAACTGCAAGTATCACAACATAAAGTGCCTTTGGAGTCAGGAGCGTGAAGCAGAAGCAAGGGTCTTCTCACTGATGGGAGCATGACGGGAGCCTCTTAGTGCTTGAGCTTGGAAAGTGGGTGTCTGGGAGCCAGGAATTCCTCTGGAATAATCATACCACTGTGATGGCCCAACTGAAAGACATGTAGCAATCACCCCAATGTTAAAGTATTTGGCTGTGTGGGGAGCCAAAGCAATTGTTTGGCTCCATCCCACGTGAGTGGCAGCACTTGTGCCTCTACATCTTCTAGGGGTTCTTGGGGTCAGGAGGGGGCCCTCTGGATCTTCTCTTCTTCCCCATCACTTCCATCTTGAAGCACGTGTTCCCTGAATTAGTCCGGTGAATGGGTTGCCTTACTATTCCACTCGGGCTGCACCCGCCAGCAGCATGCAGCTGCTTTCCATTGACTTCTTCCAAAACACCCCCTACGCAGGCTCAAATGAGGTTCTGAAAAGAATTGCAGAGGCCCAAACTCTAAACATTTCCGATCAGACGGTGGACTTTCCTTTTGTCACGTTCCCAGTGACCCCGCTGCCATGCCTTTGACACCTCCATCTTGACTAAGACCTTCTTATTCTTTGTTTTCTGCCTGCTTACCCTTGGTTGCTTTTCACTCATTGTTAACATTTGTTAACAACCAACAGAAATAGTTTCCAAACAAGAATATTTGAGGAAAGTCACTTTGCTGGACATTTCTACCTGCAGGTTCGTCTTCACCTGAATTCACACTGCGCTGTGCCCAGAGAGGCTGACTTGTATGGACTGCATCATGAATTACTTGCCCTCTGGCTTCTATGTGTCCAGTCAATAGAGTGGGGTCAAGGAATTTATTTCCCTTGCTCCTTCGTTTCAAGGTGAATTCCTGTTTCTACCCCAAGACCACAGTGCCCTCTGTGTGCAGTTACTTTCTCCAGGTTCCAGTAACCAATCCTTCTTTTTGCCCCTTCAGGCCAGGGTGGTACCTGCGCCCTGGTGCTGCTAACCCCAGGTTCCTGCTCTGTCCATGGTCAGTTTCCCTTAATTCTGCCCATTCCCTGGTAAATGACACTTTCAAAATCACTCATCTTGCTAGGCATGGTTGCACGCGCCTTTAGTCCCAGCCACATGGGAGGTGGAGGCAAAAGGATTGCTTAAGCCCAGGAATTCTGGGCTGTAGTGTGCTATGCCGATCAGGTGTCCGCACTAATGTTCTGATGGTCGGCATCAATATAGCAACCTCCTGGAAACAGGGAACCACAACACTGCCTAAAGATGGATGAACCAGCCCAGATTGGAAATGGAGCAAGTCAAAACTCCCTTGCTTATCAATGGTGGGACGGTCCCTGTGGAGAGCTACTATACTCCTCAGCAGCATCCCAGTCTCTAAAAAGAAATATATATATATATTTTTAATATTCTTCTTAATTAGTCCGTTAGCATGCACTCACATTTTCCCACCAGGATCCTGACTAACGCACTGCTTTAAATCCATGAGGGGATAGCAAAAAAGTCTAACATGGTAACATAAGGGAAATAGTTTCAAAATCTAGTTTATTACCACTTGCAGTTCGAATCCTGTAAGATATGCAAAACAGGGCATAGACTGTCTGTGTCATATTTAGATCCCTGCAATGGCTCAGCCTGATGTCACTGGGTCGTTAGTCCCTGTCCTGACTCATCATGCATTATCATCTCACAGCCTTGAAAAGGGCTTTGACAAGGCCAGAGCCACAAGAGCCCAGCCATATCCTCAGCTGTTAACAAAGATTTCCCAGTTCCTTTTAGGATATTCAGAATTCTAAGCTGGAACACTGGTCGGGAAACTTTATTTTTTAAAAAGCCGTTTTGATGCCAAATGCCAGTCTAATAAAGGCATCTGCAGTGGGTTCTCCTTTACAAATGGGAAACCCTCTCTTGGGCTTTCTTGCCAGGATTTTTGAAGATTGTGAAAAAGCAATTTCAATAGACAGGTCCCATGTCCTTGGTCAGTTTTGAAACATGTGCTGAATGGCTGCTGATGTGCTAGGGCCTGGGGACTGGTGAGAGGAGAAATAGAAATGAATGAAAATGTGGTCCCTTCCCTTGAGGAATTGACAATATCATTAAAAGAAAATATATAATCTCAATATTTGACCCCAACCATATACAGCACAAAAATAGTCATTATAAATAGTTTGGATATCTAATACAAATTTAAATAAAAGTCTTTATACATAGTTCAGTGTTGAGAACACCTTTTGTATGTCTGTCCACCTGTGCTTGTGTCTGTGTGTGCATCCAGGTGTATGCCAAAAAAATGGAGGTTTGTTTTGTTTTGAGATATAGTCTCATTCACTCTGTCGCCCAGGCTGGAGTGCAGTGGCACAATCTCGGCTCACTGCAACTTCTGCCTCCTGGGTTCAAGCGATTCTTCTGCCTCATCCTCCTGAGTATCTGGGATTACAGGCATATGCCACCACGCATGGATAATTTTTGTATTTTTAGTAGAGACGGAGTTTCACCATGTTGAGCAGGCTGGTCTCAAACTCCTGACCTCAAGTGATCCACCCGCCTCCGCCTCCCAAAGTGCTGCCATTACAGTTGTGAGCCACTGTGCCCAGCCTCAAAGAAATGGAGTTTAGAAACAGCATGGAAAAAGGAAAAGAGTATTGTCTATGTTTGCAGTTAATTAATAGCCACATGAGCAGAGGGTAAGTTACTTAATCTTTCTAAAATTTCCTCACCTGAAAAGATAGGCATAAATGAAAGATACCAAGTAAGTAGAAAACAAGCACCATTCTCATGAAAATTCATAAAATAAGATAAACAAAGGAAAGTAGACCAAGCTGGCACTTAGGAAGAACTCATAAATGTCAATTCTCCTCCCTTCCTTCACACAAAAAGGGGTTCTGAAATCTATTTCTAGTTTGTTTGTAAAGGCTTTGTAGAGAAGATGACTTTTAAAGGATATGATGAATAAAAGGGAAGGGCCAACAGAAATCATGGCCCTTTCAGGTCCTGTGCCAGGGAGTAGGGATCAGAGAATTGGGAAAAAAGAAAAATCAGTGTCCATATAAAGGTCATGCAATTCATTCTGTTGCCTCTAGAGAGAATTAAACTTAAGCCAGTCTAGAAAATACTTTCTTTTCTAATGGAATTTCTAGAAAAATAGTTCAACAACTCACATAGATAATGTCTCCCAGGTCCACTCCAATTTTATATCCAAACTTTTACATTCAAGCACTTCTCTCTACTTTTTAATAGCCTCTCATCTGCAATTTCAGCTCCACTGCCCAACCCTGATCCTATGCTCCCTAAGATAGCATAAATTTACCCAAACTTCATCTCCTAGCACTCCCTATGTTTTTAGGCTATCATTTGTACCCCCTTTTTCCAATCTTCAGGAAAGTGTTATGTAGGTACCAGCCTGACATGGGAAGGAGACTATAAATAAATTTAACTTAGGTCCTGAGATGCTTTAATCCCAGGTGAACTTTAAAAATCACCTGGAGAAGAACTGACACTTTGTGTTGAAGAGTTGGAAAGCTTCTGAAACCAATTCACACACCACCACCACTCTTCTTCTCCTTCTCCTTCTTCTTCTTTTCTTGGCGGAGTCTTGCTCCGTTACCCAGGCTGGAGTGCAGTGGTGCGATCTCAGCTCACTGCAAACTCCACCTCCCGGGTTCAAGGGATTCTCCTGCCTCAGACTCCTGAGCAGCTGAGACTACAGGTGAGCGCCACCACACCCAGCTAATTTATTTTGTATTTTTAGTAGAGACGGGGTTTCATCATATTGGCCAGGCTGGTCTCAAACTCCTGACCTCATGATCCACCCGCCTCGGCCTCTCAAAGTGCTGGGATTACAGGCAGGAGCCATTGTGCCCGGCCCAATTCACACATCTTCTGTGAACATTTATGTGTGTGCGTGTGTGTGTACAGTTTCTTTGCAAACTCCTTGCTTCCTCAAGGACTGTACCCCTCTAGCTCTATAACAGCCCATGAATGTCACCAACTGGCTAGGTGGCCTCTGATAATTGCAACTGCTGTTAAATGCAGAGCCTCAAAATATCATTTAAAAAGAGATGACAATTCATTTCCAAACCCAAACACAGTTTATTTTGGAATAAAAGACAGTGCCACTCCATAAAATGGCAGAAAACTGAGGAAGAGCTGGTGAGAAGGACTTCCTTGTTTGTTTCCTGGGCTTGTGCCCTGTGGACTGTGGTAATTAGGGGACTGGGTGGGGCCCGCTGGGCTGAAAATGATAGGAAAGGTAGCGCCGTAATTAATGGATTTTATTGGGATGATACTAGAGGTGTGGTCATTACCGTCTGTTGAAGTTCACCAACTAGATCTCATAAATGGCAGGCTATGGCTCTAAAGGGAAATGGGTATTTAGCAAATTGTGAGAAGCCTTTTAGTGGATGCCACTCAAAAACCAGGTATTGGCTGGGCACGGTGGCTCACACCTATAATCCCAGCACTTTGGGAGGCTGAGGAGGGTGGATCATGAGGTCAGGAGTTTGAGACCAGCCTGTCCAATATGATGAAACCCCATCTCTACTAAAAATACAAAAATTACCGGGATGTGGTGGTGTGCACCTGTAGTCCCAGCTACTCAGGAGGCTGAGACAGGAGAATCCCTTGAACTTGGGAGGTGGAGGCTGCAGTAAGCCAAGATCATGCCACTGCACTCCAGCCTGGGTGACAAAGTGAGACTCCATCTAAAAAAAAAAAAAGTGCAAAATAGTAATCTTCAGGACAGAAGTGTGCTTGGTGTTTTTCTCAGTGAAACTGTGTTTGGAAAGATGACACCATTGAATGCATGATCCTTTTTGGTCTGTCCAGTGAGCACTGAGCACCAGGGTGCAACATGTGTGATCCTGAGTAATTAATTGCCAGTTGAATGGTCTGCTCTGCGTGACAATAAAATGTGACACTTGGTGTAACTGGGAAGTGTGGGGTGCTCTGAAATCACAGGACAAGAACAACTACAGGAATTCTAAAGTCATAGGAAGCTTCCCTGAGAAGGTGACATCTCAGCCAAGACCCAAGGTGGTGGCAATCTCTCTGCACCGAAAGGTAAAGATCGCAATCCCACCTCCAGCATGGTTCACCGCATTAGTGCTTCTCAAACTTTCATGAGTATCCAAATCAGCTGGGGATCTTGTTTAAATGCAGATTTTGATTCAGCAGGTCTTGGGGTCCCAATGATTCTACATTTCTAAAAAGCTTCTGGTCTAAGGATTACTCTTTGAGTAGCAAGGTGATGACCTTCTGAAGTACTCAGTTGCTTCTATGCCTCAGTTTGTCAGTGTGTAAAATTGGCTCCCAAGGATTGGAGAAACATGAATATGAATTCACCTGTAGCATATTTTGACCTAATCACACTACTGATCAAATAATTGCTGATAAATTAATATATTTTGTGAGGAGGGTGGGGAGGAGGGAGGATCCCTGGAAGACTTACCAAACTACTTTTCCCTAAATCTTAGGTTTTTCTTTACCAATTGAAGATTTTTTTTAAACTCCTTTTCCTACTTTAGTTTTTGTACTATTATTAGTCAGATAACAGCTCCTAAAGCAGAGTATATTATACAAAAGAACTGCATTATTTAAAATATTAAAGTTCTTCAGCTAAAATTCAAAACCTGTTGGTATCTTGTAGTTCTGGTATTTAACTGATTCCCTAATACATGCAATAATATATCAACAAAGGCAGGGCCTGTGTATGCTGATTTTATAACTAAGAAAAGGTACTGCTGTAATTACTAGATTTTATTGGGATGACTACCTTTCTGGTTAAACAGCACAACATTAATCTCAAAAGTGCAATATTTGTATTTGCAATCAAACAGATATTAAAATCAGAGGCTTCGTGAGAAACCATTAAATTCACCGGTTGTATCATACCTTGACATCTTGGTTTTCCACAGCACCTCATCAAGAGACTAAGAGCGAGGGTATGGGGGAATTTTTGAGAAAGCACCCACGACTCAGGGAAACAAAAATACGAGCTGGGTTTATCTCACATATGTTAACAAAGCATAAGGTAAATTCAGGCCAAGCAGACTTAGTTATTTTTAAAAGGAAATTATATATTCTGTTGATTGGCTCATCAGATCTATTCTCTTTGAGAAGACCTTGTTAATATCATTCTTTTCTTACCTTCAGGACATTTGGGATCTTTTTGAAAAGTCCCTGTTCCTAACTTCCAGCTGATTGCTTCTTTGTCTAATTCATACTCAGAATAATTTCTTAAGCAATTAGTAGTATGAGAGTAAGGACATGTTTATGCTCTGCAGTGAGAAGATACCATCCCTCCTTATTGACCGAGCTTCTACTATGTGCTAGGAGTCCTGAATGCCCTAAGCAAGCAGTGATGAGTTAAACAGATGTATGCTCTGCCTTCTGAGACTTTTTGGTCTAGTTGGGGAAGCAGAAACTACGTAAGCAAACAAATAAATACGTACATCAACAGGGTTCAGTGCTCGAGAACAACATGACAGGAGAGAGGAGTTGGGTTCATTAGGATGGACAGGATGGATCTGGCTCAGGAGGTGGTAGCACTTAAACCCAAACCTGAAGAATGAAAGGACTCAATTGTGCAATGGCAGAGAAATGTTTTCAGCTAAGGGAATAGCATGTGCAAAGGCCTGGAGTGTTAAAGAAACTGAAATGGGTTAATATCTGCTTCTTAATGTCCAAAACTAGACCCTGGAGAGCTTAATGTTCCCTCTGTAGGAAAACAGGAAAAATATAGAATGTTTTGTGGTATGGAGGTTAAGAGCATAGACTCTGAAGACCCACTCATTCCTGCCTCTGCGATGCACTACCTGCATGCCCTTGTGCAAATCCTTAAACCTCTTCTTGCCTCAGTTTCCTCATCTGTAAAACAGAGAATAATAATCATCTCTAGCTCATAGGGCTGTTGTGAAAATAAAGTGACAAACAAGTTAATACTTGTTGGGCACATAATAAGCACTTTGAGTTAGCTCTTATTATGGACGAGTTATCAGGATCCAAGAGAAATGTCACAAGTGCTACAACAGTGGTGAGAAAAAGTGCTACAAAAGCACAGAGACAGGAAAAACAGAATTTCCATTGAGGGATATGGATTTTAAAAGACATGGTTGAGGTAGTTTTTGAACTGGATTTTGAAGGATGGAGAGAATTTCAGTGTCTAGAGGTGGTGAAAGCAAAACCAACCATCTCAGGGTCTTTTTTTCACTCCTCTTTCCCTCATGTTCCATGTCCAGTTGATGATTAAGTCCTTTCTCTAATCACACGCCTCAGCCTTTTTATTTATTTACTTACTTATTTATTTATTTATTTATTGAGACGGACTCTCACTCTGTCACCCAGGCTGGAGTGCAGTGGCACGATCTCAGCTAGCTGCAGCTTCCACCTCTTGGATTCAAGTGATTCTCCTGCCTCAGCCTCCCGAGTAGCTGGGATTACAGGCACGCACCACCATGCCCAGCTAATTTTTTGTATTTTTCGTAGAAACAGGGTTTCACCATGTTGGCCAGGCTGGTCTCAAACTCCTGACCTCAGGTGATCCGCCCATCTCTGCTACCAAAGTGCTAGGATTACAGGTGTGAGCCACTGCCCCCAGCCCCATCTCTGCCTTTGTTCGAGCTGTTAATATGATTTGTTGGGACCTTCGCAATCACAATGTCCCTGTCACTGGTCTCCTTTCATACACTTCTGTGGTGTACTTAGTATAACAGCACATGGACACGATCTACTTATGTGCTTGTAGCTCTCAGGAGGCTGTGCCTCTTCCCTAGCTTTTAATAAATTCGTTTGAACCCAACTGCTATCTGCTATGTTTCCCCTCTGTATCCATCGGAGTCCAATTAGGAAAACAGAAGCCACTCTAGGTGTTTCCAGAAAGAGGGAATTTAACACAGGGAAATGCTTTGCAGGGGATGGAAGAGCTGAGAGGCCAACAGGGGGCCTTAGGCAATCCAAAGATTAGCATCTGCAGGAAGTGCTGCCACCCCTAGGGCTGGGAGGAGCGGGGTTGCCAGAGATCAGAGGCTGGGGCTGTCTGACCAGGACTAGAAACACAGCCAGAGCCTCCTGGCAGGAAATGGGATGGTGGAGGGAGAGGCTCTAGAGCAGAGGAAATGAAGAAATGCAGCAGAAGATGCTGCCAAGGGCAGAGGCAATGAGAATACCCTGGCTTCTCCCTACCTCCCTCCCCTCTAGGCTTCTGCCAGTGCATTACAATGGCCCATCCATCTGGAAGCCAGTTGGTAAGGGAGCCTGGGAAACGTGGTTCCTGTGACATAGGACAGGGCCAGGAGAGGTGGGTAACAGGGCCGAAAGCAAACAGGTAAACTAGGGCGTCAGAGGCATGTGAACCAGAGCAACTCCATCTTGAATAGGGACTAGGTAAAATGAGGCTGAGACCTACTGGGCTGCACTCCCAGACAGCTCGGCATTCTAAGTCACAGAATGAGATGGGAGGTCAGCACAAGATACAGGTCATAAAGACCTTGCTGATAAAACAGTTTACAGTAAAGAAGCCAGCCAAAGCCCACCAAAACCATGATGGCCATGAGAGTGACCTCTGGTCATCCTCACTGCTACACTCCCACCGTCACCATGACAGTTTACAAATGCCATGGCAACATCAGGAAGTTACCCTATATGGTCTAAAAAGGGGAGGCATGAATAATCCACCCCTGTTTAGCATATCCTCAAGAAATAACCATAAAAATGCGCAATCAGCTGCCCTCGGGGTTGCTCTGTCTATGGAGTAGCCATTCTTTTATTCCTTTACTTTCTTAATAAACTTGCTTTCATTTTACTCTATGGACTCAGACTGAATTCTTTCTTGCACAAGAACCAAGAAACCTCTCTTGGGGTCTGAATCGGGACCCCTTTCTGGTAACATGGGCACCTCTCTGATTCTTCCCCATACTATCATCAGCGTTCTTTCTAAAATGTGGATCTGACCTTGGCACTCCCCCAATTTCCCTAAATGTGATCAGAACAACTTTTTGTTATCTCAAGGATAAAGACCAAACTCTGCAGAAATTTTAAAAATGGCAATCAAAGTACCATATCTTAGAGGCTGGTCAGAAAGGACCTCTCTGAGAATACTACCCCACAGCACCCAGGTACAACCTGATGCCCAGTGAGGGAAGGAATGACCTCGCTCACCTCTGCGTGGGGGTGGAATTGAGGATGTTCGAGCACCTGAAGCTAGTCCTGTCAAGAATGGTCCCCAGGGTCATCACAACAAGAATAAAACATAGTAAAGATACATTTGCATGTTCCGATCACCACTGATGCTCTTGAAGTGCGATTGGAAGCATCGTCTAATTTCATCCTCACAACAACAGTTAGGAGTGACAACTTTGTACTTCCCTAATTGTAATTAGCGAGCACATGAGGCCGCGGGAAGGAGAAATGACATGATCGAGGGCTCAGGACCAGCCAGCGAGGAGGTCATCTCTAGAACCTGGGGCCTTTCTCCCTGGTCAAAGGCAATTTGCATTAGATCCTTGAGCCCAAACCTGGGGTCCTAAGTCTCTAAAAAGTCCTCGAAATGAGGAATGGGTCTTGACAAAGGGTTTTTGATGCACAAAATGTTGATCAGAAATTACACATTAAGTTGGTACACTAAATTACATGTGAGGTTGATTTTTTTTTTCAGTGAATTTCAGTCCTCTTAGCTTGGTAACTGAACTGAAATTATTTGTGAAAATAATTAATTAATTAATTAAGTTTATTTCATGGGGAAAAAAATAAGCTCCAACACACGGGAAATGAGAAAGGTAGAGGGGCAGAAGGAAAAGGCTGGGATCTATTATATGATTCTGTATCCCTGCCTCTACATGTAGCCCTTCATAAAGTCCTCTATGCTTTGTTTCTTGGCCACAATTTTTCTATTAAGAAGGGTCCAGATGAATTTAGAAGGAAGGTTGTAAATTGTGGATAAAATAAAGAGAGCTTAAAAATGAACTTAGATAAATTGGTGCAAACTCTCAGTAGGGCAGTTTGATAATATCTATATAAATATCCCTTAAAATGTACCTTTCCTTTGAGCCAGCAATGGCATTCTTAGAAATTTATCCTAAAGAAAAACATCTTGGTTATTCATGGGTATGTATATAATAATGCATATTGAAATGCTAGCTATGAAAGTGACACATTATATATAAACTAAATGTCCAACAATAGAGAATTCTTTAAATAATCTGTGGTACATTCGCACAACAGAATTCCACAAGACCATGGAAAATATTGGTGTAGGAGAACATTTATGTAAGATGTTAGGAAGTCAAAGTGAGCTTTATATTTAAAAAATGTATTGCATCAAGCTGGGTGTGGTGATGCCTGCCTATAGTCTCAGCTAATTCTGGGCTGTAGCATGCTATGCCAGTCAGTGCCTGCATTAAGTTCGGCATCAGTATGGTGACCTCCCGGGAGCCAGGGACCACCAGGTTGCCTAAGAAAGGTGAACTGTGGCCAGCCAAGGTGGCTCACGCCTGTAATTCCAACACTTTGGGAGGCTGAGGCAGGTAGATCACAAGGTCAGGAGTTCGAGACCAGTCTGGCCAATATGGTAAAACCCTGTCTCTACTAAAAATACAAAAATTAGCCAGGCGTGGTGGCAGGTGCCTGTAGTCCCAGGTACTCAGGGGGCTGAGGCAGGAGAATCGCTTGAACCCGGGAGGCAGAGGTTGCAGTGAGCCGAGATTGCACCACTGCATTCCAGCCTGGGCAACAGAGCAAGGTTCCGTCTCAAAAAAAAAAGAAAGGTGAACTGTCCCACATCAGACACAGAGCAGGTCAAAACTCCTGTGCTGATTAGTAATGGGATTGCACCTGTGAATAGCCACTGCAATCCAGCCTGGGCAACATAAGAAGATGCTGTTGCAAAAATATATATATATTACATCAAGTTGTTAACACTGGCCATCTGTGGGTACTGTAATTATGAATGATTAAGATTTTCTCTTTTCATTTATTTCTTTTTTATTTTTAGAGATGAGGGTTTCACCATGTTTTTCAGACTGTCCTCAAACTCCTGGGCTCAAGCAATCTTCCTGCCTCAGCCTCCCAAGTAGCTGGGATAATAGGTCACCACACCTGGCTCTGTTATATATTTTCTAAACTCTCCAAACTGAACATAATTTGGTTATCTTGCTGTTTCAAATTGTAAATGCATCTGTTAATGTTCTGGTAATGCTAAATGATTATTTTTAAATCAGATTTATTAAGGTATACTCTGAATATAAAGAAAAATTGCTTTTTAGTATATAGCCCTATACATTTGACAAACATGAAACACAATTAATATATAGATAGCCCATCACCCTCAAAAAGTCCCCTTGAACCCCTGTGTAATCCACATCCTCTCCACTCTCAATCAAACCCCTGGTAATCACTGATCTCTTTTCTTTCCCTAATTTTGTCTTTTGCAGAATGTCATATAAATTACATCATATAGGGTGCAAACTTTTGAATCTGGTTTCTTAAACTTATCTAAATATTTTAAAAGTAACTCATATTCTTGTAGGAATTAGTAGTTCATGGTATGGATAGACTACAATTTGTATATCCATTTAAGAGCTAATGGACATTTGGGGTGTTTTCAGTTTTTTTATTATAATTATAAATAAAGCTGTCATAAATATTCTCAGAATTTGTTGTAGACATGTTTTCATTTCATATATGTTTCATAAATACTTAGAAGTGAGATTGCTAGATCATATTCTAAGTGCATGTCTGACTGTAAGAAATAGCCAAACTGTTTTCCAAAGTGGCTGCACCATTTTGCAGACAGTTGCTCTGAAGTCTCATCAGCGGTTGCTGTTGCCAGATTTTTCACCTACTTGCTGTTTTTAAAAAAAATTTTAAAGCCATTATGATAGGAACATAGTGGTATCTTGTGGTTTTAATGAAACTGGCCCAATTGTCTCATATAACTGATATTGATGAGTCTTTTTGTTTTTGTTTTGTTTTTTATAGAGACAGGGTCTTGCTACGTTGGCCAGGTTAGTCTTGAATTCCTGGCCTCAAGCGATCCTACCACCTTGGCTTCCCAAAGTGCTAGGATTACAGGCATGAGCCATCATACCTGGCCCAGGTTTTTTGAATAAACACAGAAACTGACCCTCCCAATCTTAAAACTTACATTTGTCTCATCTGAGTCTCTTTCTCAGGAAAATGACCCTCAAACAAGGGACTGAAACTCACCAGACTGCCATATCCAAATAATTAGAGGCCAGACCCCTCATTGAGATTGCTTCCTTACCCCTCCCTAATTCCTTCCCACACATAGCTACTTCCCTTGCCCATGATTTAAACCCTTCAATTTTAGTCAGTTGGGGAGACAGATTTGAAACTGATCTCCCATTCTCCTTGGCTGCCGCATCCGATTCTTCTTCCCTGGCAATACTCATTGTCTCAGTGATTGGCTTTCTATACAGCAAGCATTTGCATTTTCTTTAAAGATACATTTCATTTGCATCTTTTCATGTGGTTATTTGTATCTACATCTCTTCTTTGGTGAAAAGTTCATTCAAATCTTTCACCCATTTTTAGAGGGATTGTTTGTTTTCTTATTAGTGAGTTACAAAAGAGTTCTTTATTTGTTCTAGATAAAAATCTCTTATCAATGTGTAATTTGTAAATATTTTCTCCCAATCTGTGGCTCATTTCTTAACAGTATTTTTCCAAGAACAAAAGTTCTTTTTTTTGCAGAAGCCCAACTTGTTAGTGTCTTATGAGTTGTGCTTTTGTAATTAAGTATCTAAGAAATCTTTGCTTTCCCAAAGTCACAAAGATTTCTTTTATGTTTTCTTCTAGAGTTTATAGCTTTAGGTTTTACATTTAGGTTTTTAATCACATATGTGTTTGCAAATATTTCCTTCTAGCCTACATCCTGCTTTTCCATATTTATTATGTCTTTTGAAATTTTAATTTTGTTGAAGTTAAATTAACCAATTTTTATGGTTTGTGTGAATTTTCTTTTATTAGATAAAAAGCATTTTTCTTTTTCCCTCTTCCCTTCCTTTCCTCTATCCCTTCCTTTGTTCTTTCTTTTCTTTCCTCTTTCCTTCCTCTCTCCTTCCCTTCTTCCCTCCTTTCTTCCTTTCTTCTTCCCTCTCTCCCTCCCTCCATTTCTTCTTTCTGCCTTCCCTCTTTCTCCCTCCTTCTTTCCTCTTTCCTTTCTTCCTGCCTCCTTCCTTCCCTGCCTACTCCCTTCTTTAGCAAAGAAAGACCTGAGAGTAGCAGAGGGCAGTATAAGATAAAGTCAGTGAAGGCCCATCTCCTCTTGGGGATTTCTGTTCCTGGTGGTTTTCAGGATGCAAACCAGGGGCATAAGAGAAGTAGATGAGCAAACCTGGTAAATAAAAATCACAAAAGTATGCAAACGGCAGGATTGTGGATACAGGGATTACTAAACCCACACACTTCATATCCACTGTTTCAAAGTGAGATGAGTATACATGTTTCTTCTCAAGTCTCCACATTTAAATAAAATGAGAATTGCTCTGTAGACATAAGTGAATATAAATAAACTCATTATTACTTTGTTTCTAAGGGCATATTTCACTACTTCCAATCCAAAAATTTGACTATATAAATTAGTTGAAACATCAGTCAGTGTAGTCCATTTTCCAGGGTAAGGGAGTATTTGGACAGGTATCTTATTTTATGGATCAAATAAAGCCAGAGCCACTTTAGAAGTGTTTTATGACTTGCAAGGATCCTGAGGTCTTAGGCTAACCTCCATATTACATAGTGTTCCATATGGGTTAAGGACCAATAAAAAAAAAAGCAAGAAAAGTATAATGTGTTCGAACAAAAACATTTGAAATCAATAATGAACTGGCTGAGGGAAAATTCAAAATGAAAAAAAAAAAAAAAAAAAGGCTTTATCCTTCTAATGTTATTCAAGGAGAAATACCTGAGGCCAAATATAATTTTTCACAGTGCTCATGTTTCAGGAATCATAATATCCCTCTCTCTACCCAGCCTTGATTTAGACATGGAATTGGCAAAAATGCCAGGACTTTGAAAAGAAATTAACTTCCAAATTCTCTTGCCATTCCCTATGTGTGAACAGAAACCACCTTGGGACCCTTGGGAAACAAAGATATCAGGACACCAAACTCAAAGGGGACAGATGGTATTGTAGACACGGGTTTCACAGCTTTGACCAAGCATCTTCTACTTTTACTGGGCTGCGCTCTTTTTTGGTACCGCGAAATAGAGAATGGAAGATAGAGAAAGAGAAAGATCAGTTACATCAAATGAGTTCACCAAATCAATAACATGTAACATGGTTTGTTCCCTGTTTCTCTAGAAAACTTTTGGAGCCTTTTGGAAGTGATGCAATGTATGACGATTCACATTTCTTCTGAATGTCCAGAACAAAGAAACCTTCGGACAGGAAATAAGCCACATGATTAGGTACAGGGAGAAGCCCAGGGCTTAGTGGACGCTTCGATCACAGGACTTTTAATATTTTCTTAGGGCGAAGGCATGGGCTAGGCCTTCTTCCCCTGAAGGCCCATGGTTCTCACCACTGACATTTGGCACTTGCATTTATTTAGTGCCTTAAATTATTGTAAGTCATGCTTATGGAAATGCCTTTTCCTCCTCACTAATTCTTAAGTTCCCCAAGTGCAGGAAGCCCCACAGTAGAGCACAGAAATGCAATACAAATATACCGATTGATATTCTTTCATATAAATACCAAAGGCATATGTAACTTTTAGAAGATAAAAAATGATTGAAATATTCTCAGACAATTCCTGAAATAACAATACAAAATATTTGTACCCTCTCTGAAATGAGGGGTTCTGTAACATAAAGTTTTAAAATTTCAGTGCATTTTGCGTATTGTTGCATACATAACTTTCAGTTTCCTTTGTAACCCTAGAAATCTAAGCAAAAATCACTTTGAGATTTTATGTTTTCATCCATCCTTGAAGCCATCAAAGAAGGCATTATTAACCCTGAGCTCTTTGCACATATACAGTGATTAGAACAGTGCCTGGCACACAGATATGTATGTATTGTCACAATTATTATTGAAGGCATCTGTAATAGATTGAATTATTGTTCACAGCTATTTACTATCCCCTTGTGATGGGAATATAATGGGAATTATATAACCACACTCTTTACTGTGTGGGTTTGCTATGTCTCCTAGTGGAACAGACAGGGTACACAGCCTAATGTGGGGCTGTTTTCTTCTAGAGTTTATAGCTTTAAGTTTTACATTTAGGTTTTTGCTTGCTTTGGCTAGTGGAATGTTAGCAAATATGATGCAAGCAGAGGCTTTTCCTGTACCTTTACGGCTTGGTTCGGCCTCTTAAGTTTCTAAACCCACCATGAGAAGTATATGCCTCTGCTGATTCCATAATGAGAGACTCAGACAGCAGACCTGAACCCCAACTCCATAACTGAAATAGAGCTATGAATACAATCCACAGGTCCATGACCCACTGACTCTTGAGAAAACTAAATGCTTGATGTAAGCCACTAAGATTTTTAGAGTTGTTTGTTATACACTATTATCAGAGCAATAGCTGACTAACACATATCCTTCAAAGAAAAGGATATGGCCACAGTAACTGATGTATATAAGCCATGAAGTTGTGTCCAGAATTGGTGGATTCTTGGTCTCACTGACTTCAAGAATGAATCCGGGGACCCTCGTGGTGAGGGTTACAGTTCTTAAGGATGGTGTGTCCAGAGTTTGTTCCTTTTGATGTTCAAACGTATTTGAAGTTTCTTCCTTCTGGTGGGTTTGTGGTCTCGCTGGCCTCAGAAGTGAAGCCGCAGACCTTCGCAGTGAGTGTTACAGCTTTTAAAGGCAGTGCAGTCCCAAAAAGTGAGCAGCAGCAAGATTTATTGCAAGGGGACCAGAGCAGGTTGCCACTGCTGACTCAGGCAGCCTGCTTTTATTCCCTTTTCTGACCCCACCCACATCCTGCTGATTGGTCAGTTTTACAGAGAGCTGATTGGTCCATTTTGACAGGGCACTGATTGGTGCATTTACAATCCCTGAGCTAGACACAGAGTGCTGATTGGTGCATTTACAATCCTCTAGCTAGACATAAAAGTTCTCCAAGTCCCCACTAGATTAACTAGGCACAGAGCACTGATTGGTGCATTTACAAACCTTGAGCTAGACACAGAGTGCCGATTGGTGCATTTACAATCCTCTGGCTAGACATAAAAGTTCTCCAAGTCCCCACCCGACTCAGGAGCCCAATTGGCTTCCCCTAGTGGATCTCGTGCCAGGGCTGTGGGCAGAACTGCCCGGAACTGCCCGGAACTGCCCGCTGGTCCCACCACACACACTCCTCAGCCCTTGGGCGGTAGATGAGATGGGATGCAGGGGAGCAGGGGATGGCACCCGTCAGGGAGGCTGGGGCCATGTGGGAGCCCACCAGTGGGGGGATCGGGCCTGGTGGGCTGCAGGTCCAGAGCCCTGCTCTGCGGGGAGGCAGCTGAGGCCCCGTGAGAATCTGAGCAAGGCGCAGGTGGGCAGGCAGTACTGGGAAACCCAGCACACCCTCTGCAGCTGCTAAGCCCCTCACTGCCTGGGGCTGCGGCACCGGCTGGCCACTCTTGAGTGCAGGGCCCGCCCACCAAGCCCACACCCACCTGGAACTCACGCTGGCCCCTGAGCGCTGCATGCAGCCCCAGTTCCCACCCTCCCCTCCACATCTCCCTGCAAGCAGAGGGAGCCAGCTCCGGCCTCAGCCAGCCCAGGGAGGGGCTCCCACAGTGCAGCAGCAGGCTGAAGGGCTCCTCAAGAGTGACCAGAGTGGACGCCAAGGCCGAGGAGGCACTGAGAGTGAGTGAGGGCCGCCAGCACGTTGTCATCTCTCAATCCCCCCTCTAAAGAGGACACCCCAACTGCTGTTGGGAATTTGGCCAATGACCGCTCTAGCTACCTCCTGCTGGATAGGGGCAATGAAGGGGCCCTGCAGTTGCAGTGTGTCCTCCAGAGGGGAGCTGTCTAGGCCAGTGAAAGTGCCAGTGGCTCGGTCCAGGGGTCCTCAGTAGAAGTTGTTAGTTGAACTCATTTGGGGTTCCATTTGTAAGACCATCTGTAGCTTGATGGCCTCAATTCTAGAGGAAACAAATTTGACAAGAAGGTTAAAAATACAGGATCCAAAGGCGAGTAACAGCAAGATGGCTGCCACAGGACCTAGAAAGGGGAGAAGCCATGTTGCCCAACTCCAGAAGTTGGTATCAGAGTTTGAAAGGCACTGTCTGATTTCAGAAGCCTTTTCCTGTAAACGCTGGGTGGCATCTCGTACTGTCCCTGACTGGTTAGTGTAAAAACAACACTCTTCCCCTAACAAGGCGCAGAGTCCTCCTTTCTCAGTAGTGAGGAGGTCTAGGCCTCGGCGGTTTTGGAGAGTCACTGCTGCCAAAGAGTCTATTTGGGATTGTAAAGTAAGGATAGATTTCGTTATCTCTTGCAAACTGTCTGAGAAATCTTTTGAGAGTGTGTGGTAGTAGGATAATGCAGTAGATAAACTGACTATTCTGGTTCCTGTAGCAGCAGCCATTCCTAACCCTATAAGTAGGGGTATTAGTTGTATGGCCCTGTGCTGACTGACTTGAGCTTTGAAGGGTACCGATAGGGTCTGATTTCCTGGGGCAATATTAATGTTGGGACTTAGAAAGACTAAGGTGCAGATGCCAGTCCAGTTAGTGCGGAGGCAGATATAGGTCAACATTCCACATAAGAAGAATATACCTTGGCTAGGTAGGTAGAACTTTACCCTTGCTTTTAAAGGAATAGGGTACACTGTTTTTTCTTTACTACATCCATCTCTCTTTCTCTTTGACTTCTCCTTTGTCTCTCTCTTTCTCTCTGACTCCCTCTTTGTCTCTCTCTCTTTCCTTTCTGCTGGTCTTTCCCTGCTGCCAGCCACTTATGCTGCTGTTCTCTCCTCTCCCTCTCCTTTTTGATGGCTTCGGCAGTGTAAGACTGCCACCTCCTTGGGTTTTTGCACTGCGTGCAATAACTCCATGATTTCCTTGTGGTATTTAATGGGGGTTCCCCAAGAGATGAGGAACTCCCTTTCTTTCCATATTGCAGCATGGGCATGTGGATTAGATAAGCATACTTGCTCTCTGTATACACATTTATTCTTTTTCCCTTTCCCAGTTCTAAGGCTTGGGTAAGTGCCACTAGTTCTGCTAACTGGGCACTGGTCCCTGGGGGAAGAGGCTTACTTTCAAGTACAGTTACATCACTAACTATGGCATAACCTGCCCTTTGTATCCCATTTTCCACAAATGAACTTCCATCAGTATATAGGTTAAGGTCAGGATTCGCTAAGGGGACTTCTAAGAGATTATCTCGGGCGGCATAAGTCTGGACTATAATTTGGTGGCAGTCATGCTCAATTGGTTCCCCATCCTCTGGGAGAAAAGTGGCAGGGTTGAGGGCCACACACGTAAGTATTTGAAGCACCAGTCCCTCAAGGAGTAGCGCCTGGTATCTTAGCAGGCGGTTGTCTGATAGCCATAAACTTCCTCTGGCTCCTACTATGCCATTTACATCATGAGTAGTCCAAACAGTGAGATCCTTTGCTTGTATTATTTTGATAGCCTCTGACACTAAGATGGCCACCGCCGCAACTACCCGTAAACAGTGAGGCCAGCCTTTTGCTACTACATCAATTTCCTTACTTAGGTATGCCACTGGTTGCTGGGTTGTCCCACGAGTCTGAGTAAGGACTCCAAGAGCCATCCCTGCTCTCTCTGTGACATATAAAGAGAACTTTTGTCCTGTGGAAAAGCCTAAAGCTGGAGCTTGTATTAGGTCCTGCTTTAAGGTTTTGAAGGCTGTTTCTGCCTCTGGTTCCCATTCTACTAGATGAATATTTGCCCTCGGGTTTCCTTGATTAGAGTATAGAGGGGCCTGGCTATCTCACTGTATCTGGGGATCCATAGTCAGCAAAAGCCAGTAATTCCAAGGAATCCCCGCAACTGTTTTAATGTCTTAGGGTGAGGATAAGCCAGTATAGGCTGTATTCATTCCTTGCTGAGGGCCCTGGTCCCTCTGGCTAAGATTAGGGCTAGATATTTGACCTGCTGTAGGCAAAGCTGGGCCTTTGACCTAGACCCCTTGTACCCTTGATTAGCTGTAAAGTTCAAGAGATCTAGAGTAGCCTGCTGGCATGAGGCTTCTGAACTGGTAGCCAAAAGTAAATCACCCACATACTGAAGGACCAGAGTGACTGGACTTGAGAAGTGACCTAGATCTTGGGCCAGTGCCTGACCAAACAGATGAGGGCTATCCCTAAACCCTTGGGGCAAGACCGTCCAGATAAGATGGGACATGTGGTCTGTGGGATCCTCAAAGGCAAAGAGAAACTGGGAGTCAGAGTGCAGGGCAACACAGAAAAAGGCATCCCTGAGGTCCAGAACAGTGAACCATTCTGCTTCCTCTGATATTTGAAAGAGCAAGGTGTAGGGGTTGGGTACAACTGGATATAGAGGAATAACTGCCTCAATGGTGAGTCTAAGATCTTGTACTAGTCTCCACTGACCGTTTGGTTTTTGTACTCCTAGAATTGGGGTGTTGCAGGGACTGCTGCATTTCCTTACTAAGCCTTGAACTTTTAAATGTTTAACAATATCATGTAATCCTTTATGAGCTTCAGGCCTTAAGGGATATCACCTTTGATAAGGAATAGTGGTGGGGTCTTTTAACCTGATTTGGACTGGGTGAGCATTTTTTGCCCTTCCAAATTGTCCTTCCAATGCCCAGACTTCAGGGTTGATTCCCTCTTCAAGTAGGGAACAACAAATGGGTAACTTGTTCCCCATATTAATGTAGACAATAGCTCCAGCCTTGGCTAATATATCCCTCCCTAATAGGGGTGTGGGACTTTCAGGCATAACAAGAAAGGCATGTGAAAAGAGCAAAGTCTCTCAACTACAACTGAGGAGGTGGGAGAAATACCTGGTTACAGGCTGTCCCAGAATTCCTCGGATGGTAACAGACCTTGAGGATAGTCATCCAGGACAGGAGGTTGATACTGAGAAGGCCGCGCCAGTGTCCAGGAGGAAGTCAATTTCATAGCCCTCAATGGTTAAACGTACTGGGGCTCAGTGAGGGTGATGACATGAGCTGGCACTTGCCCCAGGCACCCTTAGTCCTGTTGTTGGATCATCTGGTTAGGGGCTTCTGACCCAGAGAACCTTCACCTCTGGGGCAGTGCACCTTCCAGTGATTGCCTCGGCATAGTGGACATGGACGAGGGAGCAGCTTGTTTCTCATTAGATGATCTTTCTTAAAGTGTCCTTGCAAACCACACTGATAACAAGCCCTACCGGGTGATTGGCCTGCTCCATTTTCTGTCCTCTCTGAACCACCAAGGTTTGTTTGTCTGAGAGCCATGACTAAGGCTGCAGCCTTTCTCTGATCTTGCTTTTCCTTTTGGGCCTGTTCCTCTTGGTCCCTATTATGGAACACCAAGGTTTCCAGGTATTTCCAAATTTTGTTCAGGGCCCAGGACTTGCTTTTGGAGCTTTCTGCTGATATCTGCGACTGATTGGGTAATAAACTTAACTTTTAGAATCAATTGACCCTCAAGTGATTCGGGTGACAGGGGAGTATATTTTCTTAAGGTCTCCCGTAGCTGCTCGAGGAAGGCAGCAGGATTTTCTTCCTTTCCCTGAGTTATGGTGGACAACATTGCATAATTCATGGGCTTTTTCCTAATTCTCCTTAGTCCTTCTAGAACACAGGTCAACAAATGTTTACAACTCCAGTCCCCATGATCTCAGTCAAGGTCCCAGTGGGGATCCATACTGGGGCTGGCTTGCTGACTGGTAGGGAATTTGTCCCTTTCTTCGGCTGTTATTCTATCATTTATTTGACTAAGATACCAAGTATCTCCAAACTCTCGGGCTGCAGCTAAAGCCACATTCTTTTCTTTAAAGGCCAGGGTTTGATTTAACAGTAGCATGACATCGCTCCAAGCAAGGTCGAAGGTTTGCCCTAGACCCTGTAGGACATCTGTGTACCTATCAGGATCATCTGAAAACTTCCCCAGGTCTGCCTTGATCTGTTTTAAATCAGAGCGGGAGAAGGGGACATGTACCTGGGTTGGGCCAAATTCTCCTCCCCCTACAGCTTGAAGGGGACATTTGACCTACTGTAGGCAAAGTTGGGCCTTTGACCTAGACACTTTGTACCGTTGATTAGCTAGAAAGTTCAAGAGATCTAGAGTAGCCTGCTGGCATGAGCTGGTCTGAGGAGGGATCCTAAAATTCCAGATAGTCCCCCCTACAACGGGGCATTGGGCAAAAATTATAATAACTGATAGCCTGGGGTGGGGGCGGGGTTGTGATCCTTTTGAGATTTCTTTGCTTATTTTCTTCTGGGCAGGGGAGATTAGAGGAGGATTATCATTAATAGGAAGGGGAGCTGAGAGGTCCTCCTGTGGGATATAAATTGCAAGCTTTGCATAGTTGCATATTCTCCTTCAATGAAAAGAAAGCTTGGACATAAGGTATTTCACTCCATTTGCCTTCCCTCTTACAGAAAAGGTCAAGCTGCAGGATAGTATTGTAATTTGTACTTTCCTCAGGTGGCCATTTTTCCACATTAGAGAGAGAATATTGGGGCCAAGCCACAGTGCAGAAAAAAATGAGCCGCCTCTTTTTCAGGGTTTGTGGGTTAAATTGGTCCCAATGGCTTAGGATGCATTTCAAAGGTGAGCCTGTTGATGCCTGAGTGTTTCCCATCTGAAAGACAAAACCGCCCATGGTTTTGGTTTGTTTGTTTCTACCCCTGCCCAAGAACCCACAACGGTCCCTGGACCCTGCTGATCGGAATAGCTGCACTCACCGATGCAGCAGCAGAAACAACCCCTGCCCAGGAACCTGCAGCAGTCCCTGGACCCTGCTGATCGGAATAGCTGCACTCACCGACGCAGCAGCAGAAACACTAGTTTTCCTCCCAGACCACAAGAAGGACCAAGGAAGGTCAGATTTAGTGGCCCTTACCAATGCATTCTTGAAAACCTGCACCCCTGCCTGTCCTCCTAGACCACAAGGAGGACCAAGAAAAAACGGATTTAGTGGCTCTTACCGACGCATTCTCGAAAACCTGTTAGAGTCCTAAGCTTCACCAGTTAGTATTGGGACCTTGCTTGTGTCCTATAAAGATGTTATGCCCCAAAAATGAGGTGGAGGGACATGCCCTGAGGGAGGGAAGGGATCTCCAGGATTGGAATAGTGATGCTTTTTGTCCACACTTATATGAATAGGAAGGATACAATTTCTGAGGCTCTGCATATCCTAGCTTCAGTAATAGCTTTTGTTAGGCCTGCTTGTCTGAGGAGTGATCCTAAAATTCCAGATAGTCCCCCCTACAATGGGGCTTTGGGCAAAAATTATGTCTTTCTGATTGGTGAGCCTGGGTGCCTAAAGAAGGAAATAGAGTCCTGGAGTATATACTAGAAATCATTCTTATAGGAGAAACTAGAAAAGCACCAGAGACGGGGAGTGATTTATAGAAGTGGGACTAGCCTTGGAGAAGAGAGGCGAGAGGAAGTTTGTCTGGCAAGCATTAGGACCCAGGGGGCAAGGGTCAGGATAGATAGGATAGATGGGCAAGTCTTGCTTGGGTGGCATGCCTTTGAGAGTTCTACTCATGACCACAGGGTCAACCAACTTGTTGTCGGGACCCTGGAGCTGAATGGCTTTCCTCTCTGTCGACCCTCGGCTCAGCCCAGAAGTACAGGAAAAGCGGAAGCTGGTTCCAGGCAAACCAATGCTCCCAACTCCGAAGAGTCAGGGGTTGTTAGAGAGCCCTTTCCCAGAAAGTCTGACACCCATGTCTTTAGTCCAGCAGCTGTACTAGTCGCTTTTAACTGGCCTACAGGTGCCCGGTATTTACCCCTGAATTCTAAGGAAAAATAGGACAGAATAGCAAGCAAAAGGGGTCTGATGGTACTCACCGCTTGGCGATAGGCAATTGTCTCACAGCTTGGTGATAGGTGATGGTCCCTTCATGGTTACCAAAATGTGTCTGGAATTGGTGAGTTCTTGGTCTCACTGACTTCAAGAATGAAGCCGCGGAACCTCGCGGTGAGTGTTACAGTCCTTAAAGATGGTGTGCCCAGAGTGTTTTCCTTCTGATGTTCGGACATGTTTGGAGCTTCTTCTTTCTGGTGGGTTTGTGGTCTCGCTGGCTTCAGGAGTGAAGCCACGGACCTTCGCAGTGAGTGTTACAGCTCTTAAGGTGGTGTGTCTGGAGTTGTTCATTCCTCCCAGTGGGTTCGTGGTCTCACTGGCTTCAGGAGTGAAGCTGCAGACCTTCGTGGTGAGTGTTACAGCTCATAAAGGCAGTGCAGACCCAAAGAGTGAGCAGCAGCAAGATTTACTGCAAAGAGCAAAAGAACAAAGCTTCCACAGTATGAAAGCAGGGAGCGGCGCCTGTTGGGGAGGCTTGGGCCACACAGGAGCCCACCAGTGGAGGGGCTCGGGCATGGTGGGCTGCAAGTCCAGAGCTCTGCCCGGCGGGGAGATGGCTGAGGCCTGGCGAGAATTTGAGCAAGGCGCAAGCAGGCCGGCAGTGCTGTGGGACCCCGCACACCCTCCGCAGCTGCTGGCCCAGGTGCTAAGCCCCTCACTGCCCAGGGCTGGTGGCACCAGCCCACCATTCTGAGTGCGGGGCCTGCCCGCCGAGCTTGCACCCACCCAGAACTCACACTGGCCCACAAGTGCTGCACGCAGCCCTGGTTCCCGCCCACACCTCTCCCTCCACATCTCCCTGCCAGCAGAGGGAGCTGGCTCCTGCCTCGGTCAGCCCAGAGAGGGGCTCCCACAGTGCAGTGGTGGGTTGAAGGGCTCCTCAAGTGTGGCCAGAGTGGACGGTGAGGCTGAGGAGGCGCTGAGAGCGAGTGAGGGCCACCAGCACGTTGTCACCTCTCAAAGTGAGAGTCCTAGGCTGGACAAAGTGGCTTATGCCTGTAATCCCAGCACTTTTGGAGGCCAAGGCAGGTGGATCACTTGAGGTCAGGAGTTCAAGACCAGCCTGGCCAACATGGTGAAACCCCTAAAATAAATAAAGTCTACTAAAAATACAAAAAATTAGACAGGCGTGGTGGCACGTGCCTGTAATCCCAGCTACATGGGAGGCTGATGCAGGAGAATCGCTTGGACCCAGGAGGTTGAGGTTGCAATGAGCCAAGATTGCACCACTGCACTCCAGCCTGGGTGACAGAGCAAGACCCCATCTCAAAAAAAAAAGCTGGGGGTGGGGGTCAGGGAGAGTCCTTTTGGCCTGTGACCATTACTTCTCAGGTTTAGGCATTTATTCATTCAGCAAATCCTTCATGAACACTTATTATGTTTTACACATGATAATAGAAATTCAAAGTTAATAATATTGAGAGAAAAGGGCAATTGAGAGCAATAGACGGCTTTGGCTTGATGTTCCTCCCATAGTGACCGGGTGTCCAAATCCTTCTCCCCCATCTCACTTGCCAAACATCTAAATCCCTATACACAGCCTTCCAAAATCCCTAAGGGCTACCTGTCACTTGTTACAGGCTGGAAGATTTCCAGTTGAGGGTGTAAACTGTACAGCCTCCTACATCTTCCTGAGTGTCTGCAGCTGACTGTGATATAAACCTACTTTGGGGAACTGCAGAACACTTGGGCGCTGTATGCCCAAGTACAACTTACTGCCCTGCCTGCCATAGATCTCAGCATCCCTGTCACCAGCTCTTACTCCAGGTAGCCAGGGCTATAACCCCACCGTTACTGAAATATCTCACCAGTTTAGCTCTAAGAGCCAAAGGGCATCTCTCAACATTAAGCTTCCTTTATTTAGCTCATCTGCCTCAGAGGACTTAGGGTGCCAGGAAATGCTTGAAGAGGCCACATCATAAAAATGGAGACAGAGAGAAAGATTTTGGAAGGTTGCTGTTAGTTCCCTTCACACTTGGATCTTAGAGCCCTGGGGTTGCCAAAACTCTATGAAGCACAGACTTCAGAGGAAGGATTATTAGCAGGGATAAACAGGACATTCACAGAATCATAAAGAGGATGAATTTACCAGGGAGACACAAAAATCCCAAGTGTGCATGCATCTAAAAACAGAGCTTCAAAATATATAAAGCAAAAATTAATAAAACAGAGTAGGGAAACAAATTTCAACATTCTTCACTGAATAATCAACAGAACAAGCAGACAGATCATCGGTAAAGCTATAGATCAGACCAACACTGTCAACTAACTGAACCTACTGACATTCATAGATGACTTCAAAATGGCAGAATACACATTCTTTTTTTTTGAGATGGAGTTTCACTCTTGTCTGCAACATCTGCCAACCTCTCAAGCGATTCTCCTGCCTCAGCCTCCCAAATAGCTGGGATTAAAGGGCACGTGCTACCATATCCAGCTAATTTTTGTATTTTTAATAGAGGCAGGCTTTCACCACGTTGGCCAGCCTGGTCTCAAACACCTGACCTCAGGCAATCCACCTGCCTTGGCCTCCCAAAATGCTAGTATTACAGGAATGAGCCACCACGCCTGGCCTACACATTCTTTTTAAGTACATGTGAAACATTCACCAAGGTAAACAATGTTCTGTCATAAAACACATTTCCACAAATACTTAAAAATCAAAATCATGCAAAGAACGTTTTCAAAACACAATAGAATTAAATTAGAAATCAATATCAAAAAATAAACCAGGAAAATCCTCAAATACTTAGAAATTAAACAGCACACTTATAAATAACTCATGGGTCAGGGAGGATTTCACAAGGGGAATTAGAAAATATTTTGAATTGAATAAAAATAAAAAGCACAACATAAAAAAAATTGTAGCATGCAGCCAAAGCAGAAATCAGAGGGAAAATTATAGGATTAAATACTTGTATTATAAATAAAGTCTTCAAATCAGTCGTCTAAGCTTTCACCTTAAGAAGCTAGAAAAAGAAGAGCAAATTAAACCCAAAGCAAGTAGAAAGAAGGAAACAATAAATATCAGCAATAAAATTGAAAACAGAAACAACAGAAAAATTAATAAAACCAAAGCTGGTTCTTTGTAAAAATCAATGAAATTAATAAACGTCTAGTCAGACCGATCAAGAAAAATAGAAAACACACAAATTACCAATACCAGGTAGAAGAGAGGAAGTATCACTACAGATCCTACAGACATTACAAGAAAAGTAAGAGAATGTTATGAACAACTTTATACCAGTGAATTTGATAACTTTGGTGAAATGGACGAATTCCTTAAAGGACACAAAATTCACGAAATGAAACATAGGTAACTTCAATGGTTCTGTGTCTATTTATGAAACTGAATTCATGGTTAAAAATCTTCCCACAAAGAAAATCCCAGTTCATATGGCTTCACTGGAATGCTACAAAACATTTAAGGAATAAATAATGCCAATTCTAGACAATCTCCTTCAGAAAACTGAAGTGGAGAAATACTTCCAAGCTCATTTTATGAGATCAGCATTACTCTGATACCAAGACCAGACAAATATATTTTAAGAAAAGAAAATTATAGACCAAATTCCTCATGAAGATGGATACAGAAATTTTACAAAAACTTTCAGCAAATAAAGTTCAACAATATAAAAACATCATAATCTTGTGGAGTTTATCCTGGGAAAGCAAGGTTGGCTTAACACTAGAATAAAATAAAAAAGAAAAAGCATGTGAGCATTTCAATAGATGAAGGAAAAGCATTTGATTTTCTCCAACACCCACTCCTGACAAAAACCCTCAGAAACAAGAAAACTTGATTTGACAAAAAGCAACCACAAAAATCCTGCAGCTAACATCATATGTAATGGCGAAAGATAGAGTGTTTTCTCCTTAAATTAGGAACAAAACGAAGATGTCCACTCACACTTCTATTCAACATTCTACTGAGGTGCAAGCCAGTGAAATAGGACAAGGAAAATAAAAAGCATCCAAATTAGAAAGGAGGAAGTGTAACTGTCTTTATTCATGAACAACATGATCATCTATGTAGAAAATCTGAAAGAAACCTAATAACTACTAAAATTAATAAGTGAGTTTAGCAAGGTTTCAAGATACAAGACCCAATATTCAGAAATCAATTACATTTTTATATATTAGCAATAAACAATGCAAGATTGAAATTTTTTAAATTATCATTTACAATAGTATCAAATATGTGAAATACTTAGAAATGACCCTGACAAAAGCTGTGCAAGACAAATGCTGAAAATTGCAAAATATTGTTGAAATAAATTAAAGAAGGCATAAATAAGTAGAAAGTAACACTGTGTTCATGGGTCAAAAGACTCAATATTGTTAAAATGCTAGTTCTGCCCAAATTGATCTTTAAATTCACCATAATCCCAATCAAAATGCCAGCAGGGTTTTCATAGAAATTGATAAGCTGATCTTAAAATTCATGTTGAATTGCAAAGAATCCAGAATAACCAAAACTTTTTTTTTTTTAATTTATTTATTTTTGAGACAGAGTCTCACTCTGTCACCAGGCTGGAGTGCAATGGCACCATCTTGGCTCACTGTAAGCTCCACTTCCCAGGTTCACGCCATTCTCCCGCCTCGGCCTCCTGAGTAGCTGGGACTATAGGCACCCGCCACCATGCCTGGCTAACTTTGTTTTTGTATTTTTAGTAGATACAGGGTTTCACCGTGTTAGCCAGGATGGTCTCGATCTTCTGACCTTGTGATCAGCCCGCCTTGGCCCCCCAAAGTGCTGGGATTACAGGTGTGAGCCACTGCACCCGGCCTATTTTTATTTTTTTGAGACAGGGTCTCACTCTGTTGCCCAGGCTGGAGTACAGTGGCGCAATCACGGCTCACTGCAGCCTTGACCTCCTGGGCCCAGGTGATCCTCCCACCTAAGCCTCCCAAGTAGATGGGACTACAGGTGCATATCACCATGCCCAGCTAACTTTTTGTAGAGATGAGGTTTCATCCTGTTGCTCAGGCTGGTCATGAACTTCTGGGATCAAGAAATCCACCCGTCTCAGCCTCTTAAAATGTTGGGATTACAAGCATGAGCCACTGTGCCCGGCCCAAAACAACTTTTAAAAAGACAAAACTGTAGGGCTAACATCACTTGATTTAATGGCTTATTATAAAACTACAGTAATCAAGGCAGTGTGGTATTGGCATCAAAGTAGATAAATAGATCATTATAACAGCAATAGGGAATCCAGAAGTGGACCCATCTATAGAATGATTGATTTTGATAGATATGCAAAAGTAATTCAGTTGAGGAAGGATGAGGTCTTTATCAAATGCAAATTTTATTTAGGCAAAAAAAATTCAATTCATATTTTGCATAATATACAAAAATGAACTCAAAATTGATCAGAAACCCAAATATAAAACCTAAAACTATGAAATTATAAAAGAAAAATCTTTGTGACTTTAGCTGATGCAAAGATTTCTTAGATAAAACACAAAAGCATAATCCGTAAAAAAAAATGATAAATTTGGCTTTATCTTACGTTTAAAACTTCAGCTCTTCCCAGGACATTGCTAAGAGAATGAAAAGACACATTACAAATTAGGACAAAAATATTTGCATAGTGTAATCTAATTAAAGATTTATATCCATAATATCTAAATAATTTTCAAACCTCAGTAATAAGAAAACAAAATCCAGTTTAGTAAGTGAACAGATGATTTGAACTGAATGTATGTCACTTTATCAAGAAAGACATACAAATGGCAAATAAGCACATGAAAAGATGTTTCATGTCATCATGAGGACATGCAAAATAAAACCACAATGAGATACTTCTTCATACCCGATAAAATGGAAAAAATAAAGTAACTGACAATACCAAGTGCTGGTGAGGATGCTGAACAAGTGGAACTTTGATACATTACTGTCAGAAATGCAAAACGGGACAGCGTTTTGGAAAACAGTTTGGCAGTTCCTTATAAAATTATTTTCTATATACTTGGCATAGGATCCAGGAATTTTACTCCTAGGTATTCGTCCCAGAGAAAACAAAGTACATGTATGTATGTGAATATTCATAGCAGCTTTACTTTTAATAGTTAAAAACTTGAAAGAGCCCAAAGGTTCATTAACTGGCGTATGGTTAAACAAATTGTGATATATTCATGCAATGGAAAAGTATACACCGATGAAAAGAAACCAACTACTGGTACATTCAACAACATGGTTAAATGCATTTCAAATGCGTTATGATAAGTGACTAACTCCAGACTCAAAAGGCACAGACTGTGTACCATTTATATTTCCATTTATATATCCATGTGTACCACTTACATGCTCCATTTATATGTCCATCTGAAAAGGCAAATGATACAGGGACAAAAGCAGATCAGTGGTTACCAGGGGTTTGGAGGAAGGGTTGATGGCAAATGGAACATGAGAGAATTTGGAGTAATGGAAATGTCTTTTATATCAATTGTGGTGGTTACCTGACTATACGCACTTGTCAAAACTAACAGAACTGTTTGTTCGTTTTGTTTGAGACAGGGTCTCACTCTGTCGTCCAGGCTGGAGTACGGTGGTGCAAGTTGGCTCACTGCAGCCTCAGCCTTCCGGGCTTAAGTGATCCTCCTGCCTCAGCCTCCTGAGTAGCTGGGATTACAGGCATGCACCACTATGCCCACCTAATTTTTGCATTTTGGGTAGAGACGGGGTTTCACCATGTTGGCCAGGCTGGTCTCAAACTCCTGGGCTCAAGCGATCTGTCCGCCTTGGCCTCCCAAAGTGCTGGGATTACAGGTATGAGCCTGGCCCTGTTTGTTTATTTTTAAAGCATACAGGCAGGGCTAGAAATCAAACCCTGCTTTCCACATTTGAAATATCTAAATGGGTTCCTTGAGAGCTGTGCACAGGAAATCTATCAGTGGGATTGTACAGATACTCCTAAACTTCCAAAGAGGTTACATCCCAGTGAACCTATCAGAAATTAAAAATATCATAAGGTGAAAATGCATTTAGCACACCTAACCTACTGAATAGCCTAGCCTACCTTAAAGGTGCTCAGAACACTTACATTAGCCTACAGTTGGGCAAAATCATCTAATACAAAGCCTATTTTATAATAAGGTATTAAATATTTCATGGAATTCATTTAATACTGTACTGAAAGTGAGAAACAGAATGGTTGTATGGGTACTCACAGTTTCTACTGAATGCATGTCATTTTCACACCACTGTAAAGTAGAAAAATTGTGAGTGGAAGCAGTTTAAGTCGGGGGCTTCCTGTACTGGGATCTCTTCTCCCTTTGTGCCCTTCTCTGTGCCATGGGTAAAGAAGCACACACTGGAACCCGGGTCCTGCCTCTCACTGAACAGCTGTGTGGCTGCAGGCAGGTCACCTCCTCTTTCCATCATGTTTTCTCATCTGTAAAGTGCCGGTCTTAGTCCATTCAGGCTGCTATAGCAAAAATACCATAGACTGGGTAGCTTATCAATAACAGAAATTTATTTCTCACAGTTCTGGGGACTGGGAAATGCAAGATCAAGGTGCTGGAAGATTTGGTGTCTGGTGGGAGAGAAATTTCTGGTTCATAGATGGTGCTTTCTGTGTTCTCACCTGGTGGAAGGGGTGAGGTTGCTCTCTGAGGCTTCTTTTATAAGGACACTAGCCCCATTCGTGACGGCTCTGCTCTTATGACCTCAATACCATCGCCTTGGGGGTTAGGATTTCAACACATGAATTTTGGGGGAACACATTCAGACCGTGGCAGTGCCTCACTCAGATCATAACCTCAAGATTAGTCCAGCTCTAAATGTCTATGATTTTCCCCAAAGCTCTTTCCTTGGGTTAAAGAGGGTAGTCTTAGCCAGTCAATCCCAACCTGTCTAGCTTTAGAGTTTTAAAGCTCTTTCACAGGCATCAGCTCACTGACCCTTACAAAATCCTGTGAAGCATTTAATTATCCCTATGCTATTGTTTAAGAAGCTGAGACCAAGAAAAATTAATGTGCCCATCACAAAGTTTTCACAGAAGCCAGATACAGTACTCTCATCTCCTTTTGAATTTCCTTGTCCCAAGTGTAGGTCCCAATCTTTCTAGGTGTCTCCTCTGTCTCCCATTAGGTAAATTATTCAACAGTTCTCGAGTAAGATAAGCCAAAAAAAGGACCAAACAGAAAATGGCATTTATATACTGTGATAAAGCCTGAGCTTTAGGGGTCTAGGGACCCAGGGATCAAAGCAGGACCCATACCTGCTTGCCTCCGGTGCCTTGCTAATGAGGAATCCTACACTTGTGTGAATGTTCAACCATACGGAGTCCTTAGGGAGTGCCAGACACTGTTCCATGCACCCAACACGTGCTATTTATTTAATCTTCCCAACAGCTTTCAATGGAGTACCATAGTCAACCCCACTTTATACATGAGAAACTGAGCTCTGAGAGGCTCAAATTCAGGCTCCGTGGCCTACGCTCTTCCTACTATCCATCAGCTAAACACGTGTTTTTTTAAGATCACAGAAAGATCTATCCTACTGAAAGAGGAAGCAAGGGAAGGGAATGAGGAGGGGGCTGGGTGCAGTGGCTCACACCTGTAATCCCAGCACTCTGGGGGGCCCAGGTGGGTGGATCACGAGGTCAGGAGTTCCAGACCAGCCTAACCAACATGGTGAAACCCCATCTCTACTAAAAATACAAAAATTAGCCGGGCGTGGAGGGGGCGCCAGTAATCCCAGCTACTCCAGAGGCTGAGGCAGGAGAATCGCTTGAACCAGGGAGTCAGAGGTTGCATTGAGCTGAGATCGCACCACTGCACTCCAGCCTGAGCGAGAGAGCAACTCTCTATCTCAAAATAAAAATAAACAAAAAGAAAAGGGAGCGGGGGGAAGGGAGGGCAGGAGGGCTGGAAGGCAGACACAAATGGAAATACAGCAGGACGAAGGTGAGCAACAGTGACCTACCAACGCATGTGATGGGTGCTTGAAAGACACAAGAAACAAAGAGGCCCCGGGAATAGAGCACAGGAGAGAGGGGCAAAGGGCTGGGGGGTGCAGGAGTCCCCACTATCCTTCCCCTCATGTTGGCAAATACACACACCACACACAAACACACCACACACACAAATACTCACACCACAAACACACCACACCCACAAACACACACCCCCCACACAAACACACCACAACAAACACACACACATACCACACACACACCATCCACACCACACACATAAACACACACCACACAAACACGCACACCACACACCACACACACACAAACACACACACCACACACACACCACACAAACACATGCACACACACCACGCACACCACAAACACAAACATACTCACACACACACCACACAAACACATGCACATGTGCTACACACTCACAAAACACAAATACACACTCCCCACACACACACCACACAAACACATGCACATGCACCACACACACCAGCTAAACATACAAACATTACACGCAATACACACTCCAGTATGTACATTATTAAACATATATATACTAAACACACTTCTACACACACACACACATACACATTACTCATACACACACATTATTAAACATTACTAACACACACACTTGCCCAAGTCCACTGAGCTTACTGGCTACATCTTTCATAGCCACAGCCCCGGCTTGTTTCACTTGTGTGTTTATTTAGCTTAAGGGTCTGCTTTAAAGGGCTCCCTAAGAAAGGCAGAGGGGGAGGAGGAGTGGTGGGAACCACTCTTTAGCAGAGGAGGTACTGATTAGAAAGGAGCTGGGAAGGGTACAGCTGCCTGAAAGCTGACAAGCCCTGAAGATGGTCTCCCTTTATTTCTCTTCCACAGCTGCTGGTGAGCCCTCCCCTCCCTCCTTCCCGTCCTCTTTCTGTCTCCCTCTCTCTGTCTGTCTCTCTCTCTCTGCAGTAGGAGGTGGCCGCCCCAGGCTTTTCCTGCCATAGTTGATTTTGTGTTGAGTGAGAGAGTCTATTTAAGATGGTATCTACAGCGACCTCAAAGCACAAGTCATTGTTTTTTTTTAAAAAAAGAGCCTCTGATGGCAGAGAGCATGGTGCACTGGGACTCCACCTGGGTGCAGAGATGATCAGGAAACTGGGTTCCAGCCTCAGCTCTGTCCTTGGCAAGCCCTGTGATCTCTTGCCACTCAGCCTCTCAGGTTCCTCCTGCCTGTAAGAGAGTGCCATCTGTCCTGCCCACCCAAGGCTAATAAAAAAGATCAGTCATGTGAAAGCACTTCCCACAACGCCAGGGAGTGATGGGTAACCCAGAAAGCTTTTGCTGATCGATTGACTGCCAGTGATTGATGATGCCTGGGGAGGACAAGGCCTTCCTGTTTATTTAAGACGTTTTTCACCAAAAGCTACTGGATGATGGATACAGTCTTCAGGGGCAAAGACATTATTGCAAACATAAAACTGGTTGAACATTGTGTCCTGGCCAAGGAGTTTTCTACTCATTCCCTCCTCTAATGGAATTCCTGTCCCATTTAACATGATGCGTCTGTTATGGAGTCCCTAATTAAGGACCTGCAAGAAAGATAAAAAGTCACTACGTCTCACCTCGGGAGACACTCATATGACTTAGGGTTTTCAGAGCAAAGCCCTAGGGAATGTCTGTCTTCCTAGACTTGGCAAACCTACCAGCCTTCCTAGACTTCTCTACACATGGTCACCAAGATCCAGACATTCTGAGGTTCTAAGAACTCCTTTCAGCAACTCTGCTGTTCACATTGAGTTTAATTCCAGGCCTCAGAAAGAGCTAAGAGAGGAAGATCAAGATCCATCAATCTAGTATTTGTGAGCAGGCATGTCACACCCTGGGAAGGTGACTCAAGACACGGCATTAAAATTAGGGTGTGGAGGGATTCAGCCAAGGAGACAAAGTAAGGCTGATGGGGGAAAAAGAGGAGGAGTCCTTGTGGCTATGTTTGACTTGTGTTTTAAAAGGATAATGTGGCTGCTGAATGGAGAATAGACTTGGGAGTAGAGCTAGGGTTGGGGGTGGAGTAGAGTAGGGAGAAGAGGTAGGAAGCTATAGGGAAGGTTTAGTGGAGAAATGATAATGGCCTGGTCCAAAGTCAACCATGAAGAAGGGAGACATGGTTGAGATTCTTGGAGCCCCATGTAACTCCCTTTTTTTGAGATGGAGTTTTGCTTTTGTTGCCCAGGCTGTAGTACAATGGCACAATCTCGGCTCACTGAGACTTCCTCCTCCTGGGTTCAAGCGATTCGCTCACCTCACCCTCCCAAGAAGCTGAGATTACAGGCGCCTGCCACTATGCCTGGCTAATTTTTGTATTTTAGTAGATACGGGGTTTCACCATGTTGGTCAGGGTCAGGCTGGTCTCGAACTCCTGACCTCAGGTGATCCGCCCACCTCAGCCTCCCAAAGTGCTGGGATTACAGATACAAGCCACCACACCTGGCATGTTAGACACTCTTTAAGTTGAAATGCTTTCCTTTTAAGATCAGGATCAGAGACTTACACTATAAGATTTCGAGACTTAAAATCAGTAATCAAGAGAACGTGGTATTGGTATAAGAATAGGCATGTGGATCAATGCAACAGGGTAGGGCTTCCATAAATAGACCCACACGGATACGGTTGATTTTAAACATTTGATTCTCTTTTTTTTTTTTTTTTTTTGAGATGGAGTCTTGCTCTGTCACCTAGGCTGGAGTGCAGTGGCGCACTTTGGGAGGTCAAGGCAGGCAGATCATCTGAGGTCAGGAGTTCGAGACCAGCCTGCCCAACATGGTGAAACCCCATCTGTACCAAAAATACAAAAATTAGCCAGGCTTGGTGGCAAGCACCTGTAATCCCAGCTACCTGGGAGGCTGAGACAGGAGAATCACTCGAACCCAGGAGGCGGAGTTTGCAGTGAGCTGAGATCACGCCACTGCACTCCAGCCTGGGTGACAAGAGTGAAACTCTGTCTTAAAAACCAACAACAGCAACAAAAAAATCTGGCAATTGAAGGAAAGTAATCAACTTACAATATCACCAAAAACATGATAAATTTTGAAGTAATTTTAATGAAATATGTGCAAGACTGGTACAATGAAAACTACAAACCTTTACTGAAAAAAGTCAAAGAGAAACTAGACAAATGTAAAACATACCATGCTCATGAATTGGAAAACTCAATAGTGTTGTCAGTTACCCAAACAGATCTACAGATTCAACAAAATGTCGACGTTCATTTTGTAGGAATTAACAAGCTAATTATGACACTTATATGAAAATAAAATACAAGAGCTCTAAGATGGCCAAGACAATTTTTTAAAAGAGCAACATCAGAGACTTACACTATAAGATTTCAAGACTTCAAATCAGTAATTAAGAGAACCTGGTATTAATATAAGAATAGGCATGTGGATCAATGCAACAGGATAGGGCTTCCATAAATAGACCCACAGAGATATGGTTGATTTTAAATATTTGATTTTCTTTTATTTATTTATTTATTTATTTATTTATTTTGAGATGGAGTCTCGCTCTGTCACCTACACTGGAGTGCAGTGGCACCGTCTCAGCTCACTGCAACCTCCACCTCCTGGGTTCAAGCGATTCTCCTGTCTCAGCCTCCAGAGTAGCTGGGATTATGGGTGTGCGCCACCATGCCTTGCTAATTTTTATATTTTTAGTAGAGATGGGGTTTCACCATATTGGTCAGGCTGGTCCCAAACTCCTGACCTCAGGTGATTCACCCACCTCGGCCTCCCAAAGTGCTGGGACCACAGGCATGAGCCACCGCACCTGGCCTGAGTATTTGATTTTCTATGGTGGAAAGGATGGTATTTTAAACACATAGTGCCAGAACAGCTGGACAGCCATATGGGAAAAAAATGAACCTGTACCCCATACTATATACCAAAATTAACTAGAGATGCTAATATATGCTAGAAATAAAAAACTTCTAGAAAAAGTAGGACAAAATCTGCAATCCTGATGTAGAGAAACATTTATCAGATAAGACACAAAAACTATGAACCACAGGGAAAGACATTTGTAAAATGGACTTTATCAAAATTAAAAACTTTGCACCTTTCATCATTAATGAAAAGGCAGACCAAAGTTGGGAAGAAAATTTTTGCAATACATGTGTCTGACAAAGGACTTGAATCCTTTGTATATCCTTTTAATCCTTTGAATATCAAAAGAATTCTAAATTGTAATAAAGTAAACAAGCCAATAAAAAGTAAGCAAAAGACTTGATGCTTTACCAAAGAAGATACGCAAAAAATTGTCATGCCTTGCTCAGTCCTAGCAAGAAGTGCATTGTCCTTCACACGTGTGCACACACACTCACACACACACATTCTTTTCCTTGACCACTAAAAGTTAGCTTGTCCTTCAAGGCTCCGTTTAAATATCCTTCTTCTTAAGTCATACTTTACCCTCAAGGTTCTTCTGTTCCTTTGTGTTACTTATTACTTTGTATGAGGCTTTATCATGAAACTTGTCTCATTCTATTATGATGATCTGTCTCGAGTCTGTTTCCTCCGCTTGAATGTGAAGACTGTCTTCTTCATCTTGTTCTTTTCACCACCAAGCACAATGCCTGGCATAGAATAGATGCTAAATAAATGTCTATAAACAGAGGGAAAAAAATATTTCTTCCTGAAATCTTGGAATGCAAATCATATCCCATTCCTACAATTTCTCTTCAATTAGGCTTACTAGGGGAATAAGGAATCCTAGATCCATGAAATCAAACCATTTGAGAACTCAGAAGATCTCAGTTGTTTACAAATTGTGTTCTGCAAACCTAAGAAGCCACTTGTTGCCTCCTGCAAAGGCTGAGAGCTGTTCCTCTATAACCTCACTTGGAGGTAATGCAGTAACAATGCCCAGGATTTCCTTTGTTGTGTCTTCTAAAAATCCTCTTTTATTAGAAATTTAGATTTTTACCAAGTTATAGATTCGTACCTGTTATTAGAGGGTCCTCTGGCATGTTGGACTAATGATTTTGATGATCCTTTTCAGTCCTAGGTACACCCCAACTCCATTCCCCCCAAATCGACTGTGGTATCATTTTTTGGTATTTTTTTTCTTTTTTCTTTTTTTCTTTTTTTTTTTTTTTTTTGAGATGGAGTTTTGCTCTTGTTGCTGAGGCTGGAGTGCAATGGCGCGATCTCGGCTCACTGCAACCTCCGCCTCCCGGGTTCAAGCAATCTCCTGCCTCAGCTTCATGAGTAGGTGAAATTACCAGCACCTGCCACCATGCCCGGCTAATTTTTGTATTTTTAGTAGAAATGGGGTTTCTCCATGTTGGCCAGGCTGGTCTCGAACTCCTGACCTCAGGTAATCTGCCCACCTCAGCCTCCCAAAGTGCTGGGATTACAGGCGTGAGCCACCGTGCCTGGCCAATTTCATTTTTAGTCAAAGCTAAAGCATTATGTTTGTGCAAAAGTAATCACGGTTTTTTCCCTTAAAAGTAATGGCAAAAACTGTGATTACTTTTGCACCAACCTAATAATAAATTGTGTATAAAACAGATGATTTTTCTCCTTGAGGTTCAGTAATTCACTACCTTCCATTGGTCTTCAGATGCACTCTTCTATGTTGCCACAGAATGCACCGTGACCTCTGTTGTGCTCCTTCATTCAGTCCAACCCCCACTAAGCACCTCTTCATGTCTGTCTCTATCTCACCTCACTGATTCGGGTATAAACATCAGAGAGCTAACATTCTGCAGGAGAGAGACAAGAAAGCACTCTCTGTGGGTTTAAAAAAAAAAAAAATTGTTTTCATACCATAAAGTAATACACCTCCACTGTAGAAATGTAGGGAATTTGGATAAGAAAAAAAATGAAATTACTTTTAGTGCTACATTACACAGTGGATCACTCTTAATGATTTCATAGCAATCTTGCCAGTCTTTCTGTATGTAAGTGTGTGTGTAACCAAAATGGGATCATGGTGTTGCAGAGTCTCTTTCTTCTGCCTTCAACCACATATTGGACATATTCCAATGATATTAAAATTCATCTCTAACATTTATGTTTTAGATTTAGCAAAATTTCTCTAACAATCCCTAACATTGAACAGAGAGGTTATTTCTAATGTGGAGCCATTATAACAAACTCTACAATGAACATCCTATTTCCTACAGCTCTAAGAATTGTCCTTATTATTTCTTTAGCATAAATTCCTTGAAGTAGAATTCTGCATCAAAGGATATGTTAAAAATTTGAAACAACTTTTATTTTTATTCCTCAACATTTAATATTTTTTATTATTTTATTATGATTATAATTTTTGAGACAGAGCCTGGCTCTGTCACCCAGGCTGGAGTGCAGTGGCGTGATCTCTGCTCACTGCAATCTCCACCTCCCGGGATCAAGCGATTCTCCTACCTCAACATCCCGAGTAGCTGGGATTACAGGCACACACTGCCACGCCTGACTAATATTTGTATTTTTAGTAGAGACGGGGTTTCGCCATGTTGGTCAGGCTAGTCTCGAACTCCTGACCTCAGGTGATCCACCTGCCTCGGCCTCCCAAAGTGCTGGGATTTCAGGCATGAGCCACCGCGCCCAGCCAACATATAATATTTTAATATCAGTTTTGCAAGAGGTTTCCACTAGCACATACAACTCTTCTTGGATTTAGCATTGTGCAAGTTTCTGGTTAATTAAATCATTTTGGTTGTTGAACTCATGGTTGCCAAATATGTATATGCTGTAAATGAATCATCCAGCGTGGATATTTCCTTCCACCAAAAGTCCCCAGCAAGTTGGCATTTCCTGTGGACTGTTTCACTCTAATTTAGCCAAGGTTGCTCACGTCTGGCCCTTCCTGTTTTCTGCCTCCTAGTGGATGTGTGTGCTTTGAATCATGCTGCCCTCAATTGCTAACTCTTGTTTGGCCAGATCCTGCCTTTAAATCCGGGAGCATTTGTCACTAGCAAGTCTTTCATTCGTTCTTCTTTGCCAGTTTGTAACACCTTGTTATTAGGTGACCTTGGTCAATTTCAACAAGGTGTTTATATCTTATAGGTCATTAATAAAGATTAAAGGGGCAACGCCCAAGCTGACTTCCCTAGCCCCACCCATGCCCCACCTTGTGTCAGTTTCATCCCTGCGTTTCATGACACTTCCATGCTTTCTCATTTTCAGCCCACGTGACCACACATTGACCCAAGAAGCTAGACTCCACTATCAGAACCCGCTGCAGTGCCTTAAGCAGTGAACACACCCAGGAAGACTCCACCTCCCATCTGATTTTCCCCAGGCTCATTTAAGAACCCCCACCCCACGTACTTTTTCATATCTATTCTCCACCTTCCCCAGCTTGCTCTGTACCCCAGGAGGCTGGCCGGGAAGGGTTGCCTCAATGGACTCCACAGCCCCTGCCTTCCAGTTAGTTTCAGCCCATAGGGAGCACTGCAGGAGGTGGGAGGGATGTTGGTGAGAGGTCAGGGTGTCCCTCACTCAGCTTCCTCCCCAGGATTGCTGTGGGATGGCTGAGTCCTTCTACTGAAGGCCCAAACTGTTTACTCTTTACATAGCTATCCCTCCAAAGTCTCTCACCCGCATGCTCTCCTTGCCCTTTCAGCCCTAGGGGTGTGTGATGGTTAATATTAGCTGTCAGCTGGGCTGTACTGAGGGATGTCTAGATAGCTGGTAAAGTCTTGCTCCTGGGTGTGTCTGTGAGGCTGTTGCCAGAAGAGATTGACACGTGAGTCAGTGGACTGGGAGAGGAAGACCCACAATTGATATGGGTGGGCACCATCCGACTGGCAGCCAGCGCGGCTGGAACAAAGCATGCAGAAGAAGCTGGAGGAGCTTTGCTTGCTGAGGCCTCTGGCTCTCTTTCTTCTTCCCACACTAGAAGCTTGCTTCTGCCCTTCCTGCTCTTGGATATCAGGCTCCAGGTTCTCTGGCCTTTGGAATCTGGGAGTTGCACCAGCTGCTTCACGATGGGGACTCTCGGGCCTTCAGCTGCAGACTGAAGGCTGCACTGTTGGCTTCCCTGGTATTAAGGCTTTTAGACTTGAACTGCGCCACTACTGACTTCTGTTTCCCCAGCTTGAAGGTGGCCTTTCGTGGGACTTTGCCTTGTAATCGTGTGAGCCAATGCTCCCTAATAAACTCCCTTTCATATATTCATATATCCCCTTGGTTCTGTCCATCTGGAGAACCTGACTAATACAGACTGGGAACAGCCCTGTAGTGCCACCTTCAGCCTTCCACCTCGTCTCCAGTGACTCCCCTACAACTCGCCCATCTCATGTGAATAGTCTATTAAACCCTCCTCCATCTACTCAGTCTGAGAGTGGCATCCGTTCTTTACTGGGATCCTGATACACCATATAATATGACCAGCTCTAGGATAATGCCACCACAGGGTGGGGCTGCACACAGTCCAAGCCCATCTCCTCTGCCTCCAGACAAACTGCAGTTACCCCCAGTCCCTCCTAGAACCCAGCCTCCCATCCCTCTCTCAGATTCACAAATGTTTAGTTCTTTTGGAGCTCTCACATTTGTTAATATAAAAGAACTTAGAAATTATTTTAACAAGAGTTATTTCAGATGTTCCAGAATTTTCCATTTATTCATTTAACAAATATTTATCAAGCGCCTCCTATGCGTCAGACACTGAGCTAGACACGGAGCACACATCTACAAGCAAAGCAGACATACTCCGTGCTGTGAGAATGTGCAGCATTCTCACAGAATGTGAAACTAGTGACCCAGAATGTTCTGAAGAGGCGCAGTTTTTTTCCAAAAAGTGCCTTTCATTATATGCATTTCAAGTGGGTGAAAGTGTCTATCTTTTCTGGGGGCTTATAGTAATATTCCATGATATCCTGTTTTTGCAGAAATACAAGAAAATAGGAAGGCAGTTGTTCCTAACAAAAGGAACATTTTGAAAGGGAGGAGAACCTTCGTGTCCTTGTAATCAAAGGCTTGCCCCCAGCACCCAACAGTCCCTTCAGTCTTGGCATGGCTGAAGCAGTGTTGTCACCTTCATGCCATCTGCCCTGCCTCTGCTCCTCCCAAGGCTGTTGTCTTCACACACCTGACCCACCCCGGCCTGTTAGGCAAGCTGTGCATGTCCCAAGATGCTCACACACACCACCCAGGACCCCTTTTCCTCCCTGATGTGGTCTTACTCCCAGCCAATTTCTTCTAGAGTTTAAACCTTGGACAAGGCTACCTTTACTACTACCACCTCTGGACCCATGAAATTGGTGCTTCTTCTAAACTTTCCAGGCCTTCAATTCTTGTTTATTCCCAGTGAGTATGTTTAAGCTTATCCTCTGGTTTTCTGTATCCCACAAAGGAGCCCCTCTCTTGGTTCTGGTCCCTTGAATCCCAATTCCTAACATGAGCTCTCGACCTTGTCCTCTCCACCCACTTTCAAAACTCAAGAGTTCTTTTCCAGTCAATTCCTGTTAACTTTTCTTCAGATGCCTCAAGATCAGTCCCCTTCCTTTTCTTTCTTCTGTACTCTCCCTTTGTGCTTCTCTTTGTAACATTTTTGCAGCTCACTCTTTCTAAGAAGAGCTAAAGGAGTTCCTTGCCTTGAAAAACAGATGTTTCCCTGGGGATTTGTGTCATGAAGGTTTTATAATATTTGAAATTCAGTCAATATCTTTAAGATAATGACTTTGAAAATAGTAATAATAGTTTCCATTACTATGTTCCTCACATGCTGGGCAGTGTATTGAGAATTTTGTATGCATCAGCTCACTGAATTCCTATAGGAGCCCTTGAAGTAAATACTCTCATTCTGCCCAGTTTACAGTCAAGGAAACTGAGGCTGAGAGAGGTGTAGGTGCAGTGGCCTACCCAAGGTTGCACAGCAAGTGGTAGAGCTGGGACTCCAAGGCAGGCCTGCTCAATTCCAAAGTCCAACTTCTTCTTCTTTTTTTTTTTTTAAGACGAAGTCTCGCTCTTGTCACCCAGGCTGGAGTGCAATGGCACGATCTCGGCTCATTGCAACCTCTGCCTCCCGGGTTCAAGCGATTCTCCTGCTTCAGCCTCCCAGTCCAACTTTCTTGACTTCACCGGTATACTAGCTGGAGGAATCCTGTTTTAATTCCTCTTAAAAGGAGCTTGTTCCTGGCATAGAAATACCCCCTCTTCAGCTACCCACTTTGTTAAGGTTAAACTTATATAACAAGCTTCCCTCTGAAGGGCACACCCATCCTACTTTACCAGGTGGTGGAAGTCTTGCCAGATGAAACCTCCTATTTACTCTCCATCCACTGCCGGGCCTGTGCTGGGTGTGGCAGTGGGTGGGGAGCCACCCAACCGCCTCTTCACATTTGTTCACCCACAGGTTTTCCCGAGGATGACTCTGGCTGCAGAGGCTGCTCCTCTGACAGCCCCACCACAGGGGACAACAGCATTTATTTGACTTGACTAGGATTGGAACTTCCAGTGATCTACAATCTCCATATGGTTTCTGTTTCTACAAGGAAGGACTTTCTCCATGAATATTACGCACTTAGTTAAACTGAGCCATGGCAGGCCAATCATTCATTCAGCAAATACGTACAGCGTGTCAATAATGTACCAGGCAAGAAACAAGGAGTTGCGCTCTTTCTTCAAGGAATCCATAGTTCTATCAGTAGAAGGAATAAAATATTCTAAGTGTTTTTGTAGTAGATTGAATTATCATTTCACAAATATTTCTGTTCCCCTCTCACTCCCCTCTTCCCTGCCCCGTTGATTTAGGATCTGCCTATGTAAAATACTTTGGCCCATAAAATGTGGGCAGAAATGACAACATGCCAGTTTCAAGTGAAGCCTTGAAGGGGTGTTGCAAATATCTGCCAGCTCTCTTGAACTCCTTCTCTCTAACATGAGAACATTGTTTGCTGATAGAGGTGTTCCTGAAGCCTGGATCCCAAAATAAGAAGACAGACGGAGGCAGCCCTGAGCCACTACACCTAACCCATAGCCACTGATGAACACATGAACAAACAATGCACATTTGTTATTGAAGGCTACTGGGACTTTGAGGTTGTTTGTTACACAGCATCATCACAATAATAACTGACTAGTCCAGTCTCATACAGAGTTAGGTTTCCAACCTACCCTGTGATGTTTTCCTTGGACTTTGAATAGAATTATTGTTCTTCTAGGTGATGAGTTTCACCAATTCATCCAAGATATCTGTAGGGCCACCAGTTGGGTGGGGGGAGCTGTCTGAACAAAACTTAACATCTATGTGTCATATAAAGTGCCTGCAAAAACCCCAGATACCCAGCACCTGTCCTTCAACATAGAATATTACTAATCACGGCTACCCATAGACACCTTATTGTCTATTGCTCATTATCCATTTCTAATGTTAATTTAGCCACATCACTCTGAAGGCTCAAAATGAGTTTAATGTTTGCAACCTAAGACCAAAGCAAGTCTGGAAGACTTATGAAAGCTAGGACTGGTGCTTTAGATTCCCTTCCCTTCCAGTCACCATCTGGTGCACTGTGCGTGTTTAACCACGTTCTGTTAATATCCTCAGTTCAATAAGTATATTTATTGAGCACACTCGATGTGTAAGACACAGGGAATACAACTGGAAGTGAGGAATGGTCCGCACCGTCAGCTCACTAGCTGGTCATCTTGCGGAAGACAGGAGATGAGTGCTCACATAACTATAAGCAAAGACAATAAATGTATTTTGAAAGAGGTGATCAAAATTTGCCAAAAGACTGCATCCCATCAGCGCGGATAGAGAGCATTTCAGACAGAAAGAACAAAGGCACCGTGGCTGAATAGAATAGGATATGAAACCTGGAGAGATATAAGGGAATTTTGGTAGGGGATACACTGTGGGCAGCTTCCAGGGCCAGGCTGGTGAGTTTATTGCTGAGCCCAAGAATGGCTGAAGACTTGATGAGATGCATCACATCCATGTTGGCCACCCATTTCACTGGGCCCAGAGTTTGAGGTTTGCTGAGAGGTTAAAGTCACTAACCACTTGAACATCCTCAACAACTAGAGGTAAAAGATGCCCATGAAAAGTGGCTATGACTGCAAGATGGTTTCTATGACTACCACCAAAAAGAGGCACTACAAGGAGCCTGAGTGCATGGGGAAAGAGGAGGAAGAGCTGTTCAGCAACTGGTGCAATTGCAGGCATCTCGCATTGCAGACTACCCTGTCAGCCCTAGCTAGATAAAGAGAGATTAAGTAGTGTCATGGCCCGTCTTGGCCGATGTTGATGATGAGGTTTTGCCTCTCCAGGAAGTAGCATCCCTGTAGGCTGCTTACGGTAGGGCAGGGACCTGTACACCACACCCTACCTGACCCCCACACCTCTTCCCCAGGCTGCACCTGGCCTTTGGCCTCATCTGCCCCACCTAGTTACACCCATGACTCCAACTGTGGCCAGAAAACACGTTACTATCAGGTAATTACAAACAAAACAAAGAAATTCAAGTAGTACCAGATTTCAGCTGGACTCACATGAGCTCCTCTAGCACCATCTGTGTGCCTCTGGGTTTCTGCTCCCCAAACCCTCATGACATGTGAAATGATCTGTTCATGGGTCTGACTTCCCCAGGGGGCCATAAACTGTGTTGTGCCTTTTCCTCGGTGTCCCCCAGTGCCTAGTTAGTCCACTGATAGCACACATTAAATAGAAGTTACAGCTTTTCCAAGTATTGAAATGCTTCTCTTCACCCACACTTGACATACTATCTCATTTAATTCTTCCAACAACCCAACCCTACAGGATAGGTGCTATTAGCCCACTTAATAAGTAAGGAAATTGGAACTCAGAAAGTTTAAGTGATTCCTCCAAGGTCACATAGCTAGGAAGTAGCAAAGAGAAACTATTATCTGTCTGATGCAGGCCTTTCTTGTAGGAGCAGGTTTATATGCATTGCATGGAACTGACAGCCAGGTTTCCAGAATAGATAAGGCTTCTGCCTCGAGAAAGGTTCCTTCCGGGGTAAAGTCTTGGGAAATCCACCTGGGCTGGTGTGTGGCAGAGACATACCAGACCTTTGTTGATTGTCTTAGAACTCTGTTTGAAACTGAATTTTAATATCTAGGCCGGGGTTACTGGGAATTTGTGGGAGCTGCTCTGTAATTCTTTCGCCAGGGTCACACATGCCTGGCCAGGTGAGAGCTTCTCTGAAAGCCAAGGCCAGGGGCCTGGACAAGTGGGAGGGACTTGCAGACCAGCAGACAGGCCTCCCATACCTGTTGGCCCCCAGGAGTGCCCTCAGCCACATGCATGATTGCAGAGCACAGCAGCACTGGAAGAAGGATAGAGCTAGCTTGGAGGTTAATGAGAGTTTGAGAGTAAGAATATCGGCCTAGGAAAATTCACATGAGTACGGGGTCACCTGTCACAGGGCAGTCTTTTTTTAACTCACCAGGGATAGAATCCCACAGACCCTTCAGATTTTTCCAAGAAAGAAAATTGAGCCTCGGTCACTGCCGGATGATGACCAACATCTGCTTTTTCCAGGACCACATCCCACAGTCCAGCGCCCAGACACATCATGAGGCATGTCTGAAACAGCCTAGTTTATTGGCTGTCTGACCTCAGGTCAGGAGCCAGAGATAAAGAGTGTGACTCCAGGCTCTTACCTTGGGCTTGAGTAAGAGCAAGCAGGGACCCGCCCTGCTGACACCAGTCCCAACTATCTGGTCCATCAGGATGAAATTGTTTTTGTTTGCGGCCGCACCCACTACTCCACCTAAAAAAACAGCAGGTAGCAGCAGCAAACCTGGTTTGAACCCGGCCCAAAAGCATGCACTCAGAGCACAAGAGACCCAAGAGGGGCCCAAGAGAGCAAAACTTCTATGGAAATCCAGGTGGTCGCAAAGGACAGAAATGAGAGGCCACCAACCTCAAAGCATTTCCTTCTGTGCCTCCAAGAAGACCAGTTAGGGAACTAGTGAATGATTTACAGCTACACTGTTTATAGAAATGAGCACATTAACTTTCTGGACCGCTCAGTGGCAATAAATTAAGAAGACACAATTGCAATGCAAGATTCCAGGAGACTTGAAAGTTCTATCAGGCGGTAGGTTACTAACTGTGACTTCTTTTAACCTTTGCCTAAATTCAGACTTCAGCTAAATAAATCAGCCCCGTTAATTAAAGGCTGGCATTTTCTCAGACAAGCCTGATGCTCATTAACATCAGGTGAGCAGTTCACAGTGTGCACTCAGGTAATTAGGAAGGGAAGAACTAGACGCCTTTTTATGTGAGAATTCTAGGTCCACCCCTCTCTCTTCTTCCTCCCCCGATCCTGTCAAGCAATGGAAAGTTGCACGTTAGATCACTCATGTGCAAACGATCTTGCTTTTAAGAACCTAGGATAAATGTTAGAATAATTAATTTAGCAAACACTTTAGAAAAAAATTTGTGTTTGTGAGTTTTGCTGAGTTAAACTGTTTTCAATTAACATCGATTTTCTACTACACTGATTTGGAGACGGGCTTGGAATATTTATCTTTCTTTCCTCACCAGGAACTGCTTCTTGTGCTTATTTCGTTAACAATTATGAGTCCAAAATCAATTGACTAATATGAAATGTCGGGGGAAAAAATAGACTAGCAGGGTGATCATGCTCTGGGGCCTGTGTTCCCAATCTTGGAATAACCGATCACTAAAGACATAATCCTAAGAATATCCTAGGCCTTACCTGTAAGAAATCCAAGTCAAATTAGAAGTAAAGACAGATGACCTAAGCCTAGAACTAATATTCAGCATATATACTCTGATTTGGCCAGGACAGCTGCCTATAGTTGTGCAGTGCACAACCTGCACAACCACACAATGCAGGTCTGGGTACGGCCTTGACGATTGTTTATATCTGGCATCTTTCTGATTTGTTAGTGCCCTTACTGATTGAAGACATTGTGAATATCACCTTGTCAAGACCCAAGCCCCTGCTGGTTACAGAGGCTCATTCACTGGGGTCTAATTTTGCTTATTTTTCCTTTATCATTTGGGCCTTGCTTAAAGCATCTCCTGCCAATTGGGGGGGGGGCGGAATCTGTACCACCAGTGTCCAATTTGAATGCAGTCAATCGCCCTATGTTGGACAGGGCACTCATCTACCTGGTGTCTCTCCCAAACAGAGATCCCCTGTTTTCCAGAGAAGAACCCTCCAGGAGTGATCACTCTGTGGTTCGCCCCAAGTACACCTTGATGAGTTTGTATGCCTTTTCTCTTAAAATAATAACAATAATAAACCTCAAAATGTCTTTCAGCCATTTGAGAAATAAACCCTCAGAGGCGTGGACTGGGGGAAGGTGATCTAGAGATCTAATGATTTCTCAAGCAATGTTCATTTCGGTTGCTTCTTACATTAGCTCCCCCTCCGCCCACTGTTCCAGAAGTACCCATGCCTTCTGGGCAGGCAAGTTAGCCTCTGTCCTCACTGGCACCTTAAGCTATGGCTTCTTCTGATCCACTGAGGCAATTATTATGTGTCCATCTCTCGTCCGGCTTTCAAAATTACGTTGCTGCTATCTCCTCTCCTGTTCTCCCTGTCCTTATGAGATTATGCTTTTTAAAAAAAGTTTTTGCAGTCAGGCATAGTGGCTCACGCCTGTAATCCCAGCACTTTGGGAGGCCAAGGTGGGCAGATCACCAGAGGCTGGGAGTTCGAGATCAGCCTGGCTAACATGGTGAAATCCCATCTCTACTAAATATACAAAGTTAGCTGGGCACTGTGGTACGTGCCTGTAATCCCAGCTACTTGGGAGGCTGAGGCAGGAGAACCACTTGAACCCGGGAGGTAGAGGTTGCAGTGAGCTGGGATTGCGCCACTGCACTCAAGCCAAAAGAAAAAAAAAGTTTTTGCTATAATTTTAGTTGAGTTTGGGAAGAAAGCTAACTTAGATAAGTATATTAAATTCACCATCTTCAGTTTTTAGGTGTAAATACATATAAGATTTCCATACATCCAAGATCCCTAATAAGATATTTAATCGTTGGTTTTCTGAAATAATCTTCAGGGGTTTTAAAAATTGTTACTGCTGTGATTGTTGTAAAGAACATGAGAATCCCCAACAAACATGAAATGCAAATTAGAGATCCTGAACCAAAGTTCCAAAACAGTGTTTGGAACTTCGTGAGAATATTGGCTCTTCTTTGTGGTGTCCAGAACAGATTGTCAGCCTCTTGATTAGAGAGTGTAGGTCACATTAGGATTGTAGCCAGCAGTAAGCTTGACTGTATGTCTAACCAAGCTAAAATATGAAACAGTTGTTCACTGGGACACAGTTGGGAACTGGGAAAGCTTGTTAGGATTTTACACACACAGCGATAGGTAAGAGGCATGAGTTATTGAGCTACTATAAGAAAACACTAACTTGATGAGCATTGAAGTTAACTCATTCTCTCTCTTTTTTTTTTTTTTTTTTTTAAGATCGAGTCTTGTGCTATCATCCGGGATGAAGTAGTGACACCATCTTGGCTCACTGCAACCTCTGCCTCCCAGGTTCGAGTGATTCTCCTGCCTCAGCCTCCCCAGTAGCTGGGATTACAGGTGCCTGCCACCACGCCCAGCTAATTTTTGTATTTTTAGTAGAGACGGGGTTTCACCATGTTGACTAGGCTGGTCTCAAACTCCTGACCTCGGGTGATCCATTCGCCTCAGCCTCCTAAAGTGCTGGGATTACAAGCATCAGCCACCATGCCTGGCCAACTCATTCTCTTGAGAAAATAAAACAAAACTACTGAACTATTCACTGAAGAGAAGTACTTAATTTACATCTGGGTTCACTCTATGCATGTGTTCCTTGATCTTTTCACTCATTTCTTAGACTCTGACAGCTGCCTCGGGAGTCATCAGCCTGTAATGCCAGTCCAGATATTTCTCTGTGGACCTCATGGAGTCCATTCAACCAGTATTTGATGAAGACCTGCTATGTGCTAGGCATCGTTCTAGGTAAAGTAAAATTTTTAAAAGTGCCTGCTTTCATAGAGCTTTTATTCAAATGGGTGGTGAAATAATATAGCAGGCCCACATAGATGTAGTAAATGTGAAAGATCAAGAAGGAATTTAAGAAGAGTAGGGGACAGAGAGTGACAGAGAGCCACTGTTTTGGATAGCGTGTTCAGGGAAATCCTCTCTTATTAAGGTGACTTTGAATCACTGGAGAAAGGGTATTCCAGGAAGACGAACACAAAGTATAAAGTGAGACTTGAGGCAGGCACACAGCCAACATATTTAAGAAACAGCAAAGAGGCCGGGTGCAGTGGCTCACACCTGTAATTTCAGCACCTTGGGAGGTCCAGGTGGGTGGATCACTTGAGGTCAAAAGCTTGAGACCAGCCCGGTCAACATGGTGAAACCCTCACCTCTACTAAAAATGCAAAAATTAGCCAGGAGTGGTAGTGCACACCTATAATCCCAGCTACTTGGGAGGCTGAGGCATGAGAATCGCTTGAACCCGGGAGGCAGAGGTTGCAGTGAGCTAAGATGGCTCTACTGCACTGCATCCTGGGCGACAAAGTGGGACTCTGTCTCAAAAAAAGCAAACAAACAAAAAACAGCAAAAAGGTCAGAGTGGAGGGGAGAATAGGAGATGAGATCAAGAAGGCAAGTGGGTAAATCAGGTACAGTTTGCAAGGCAATAGAAAGAGCTTCTGATTGTATTCAAAGAGATTTTGGAAGCCACTGGAGGGTTTTGAGCAGGGGATGGCATGATTTGGCTGACCTTTTAAAACCTCTGGCTATTCAGAAGAGACCATGGGGAGCAGGCCAAGGACACAGCAGGGAGAGCAGGCAGATGCTATTGCAATAGTCCAGGTAAAGATGGCAGGGGCTCAAGGCAGGGAAGTAGGACAGAGATGGGAAGAGATGAAGAATCGGATCCAGAATATATATAAAGGTAGAGCTGATGGATTGTATGTGGGGTTTGAAAGAAAAAGAGGCATCAAGATGATGCTAAGGTAATTGGCCTGAACAACTGGAAGCTGGATCTGCCATTTAGTGAAATAGGACAAATAGGAGAGAATCCAGTTTGCTCTGGGCAAGGTCATGAGTTTGGTTTGGATACATTAAGTTTAAGACGCCTACCAGACATCCAGGGGAAGATGGCAAATAGGCAATTGGATATAAGAATCTGGCATTCCAGGGCTGGGCATGGTGGCTCACACTTGTAATCCCAGTTTGGGAGGGCAAGGTGGGAAGATTACTTGAAGTCAGGAGTTTGAGACCAGCCTGGCTAACATGGTGAAACCCTATCTCTACTAAAAATATGCAACTTCGCCAGGAGTGGTGGTGCATGGCTGTAATCCCAGCTACTCAGGAGGCTAAGGTACGAGACTTGCTTGAACCTGGGAGGCAGAGGTTGCAGTGAGCCAAGATGGCACCACTGCACTCCAGCCTGGGGGACAGAGCAAGACTCTGTCTCAAAAAAAAAAAAAAAAAAAAAAAAAAGAATCTGGCATTCCAGGAATACATACAAGATGGACATATAAAAGCCTCCCTCTTTGGGAGAGCCACAGACATGGGACTCCAACCTGTGAGAAGTACAGAGGCAGGACCCCAGCCCCAGGGGACCTGGAAGGCAGAAGGCTGTTCTCGAGCCTTAGAGTTTAATGTCATTTATTCCACTGGGCTTTTGACTTGTCTGGGATCTTTCACTCCCTTCTTCTTTCCTGTTTCTCCCTTTTGCAGTGTGAATGTCTATCCCGCGCCTGTCCCACCACTGTGTTTTGAAAGCATATGACTTGTTTGGGTTCACAGGTCACAGCTGGAGAGGAATTCACCCCAGGATGAGTCTTACCCATATCTGATTTAAGTGATATTTAGACGAGACTTTGGACTTTAGATTTTTAAGGTAATACTGGAGTAAGACTTTGGGGGCTGTTGGAATGAGATGAATGTGTTTTGCATGAGAGAACATGAATTTTGAGGGGTCAGAGGCAGAATGCTATAAACTGAATATTTGTGTTCCCCCAAAAGTCATATGTTGAAACCTGTTCCTTTCATGGTTGTATCTGAAGGTGGGTCCTTTGAAAGGTGATGACATCATGAGGGTGGGGCCTTCATGAATGAGATGAGTGCCCATATAAAAGACCCCAGAGAGCTCCATTACCCTTCCCTCAAGTGAGGACAACCATCTGTGAACCAGGAAGCAGAACCTCACCAGACGTGGAACCTGCCAGAAACATGATCTTTGACTTCTCAGCCTCAGGAGAGCTGTCAGAAATAAGTTTCTATTGTTCATAAGCTACCTAGTTTACAGCACTCGTTAGTAGCCTGAATGGATTAAGGCAGGCTCCTTAAAAAGCCTGCATTTAAAAAGCCACATCCTCATTTAATGTTATGTAAATCTCAAAAGAAACTAAATAACAACCCAGAGCAAATTGAAGCAGTGAAATAAAACAGTCTTTAAACTAACTCCTTTCCCACACAAATACACACTCCCACACACACCCCACAGGATCATAGTTCCCCACCCAATTTTCATTAAGAGATTCTTTCCCAACCGAGACAATCATGAACTACGCAGGCCACCAAACCACCCTCCTTCTCCTCTAATGCATCCTTTCACTGGCATTAGAAACAGTTAAAAAAAAAAGTACCATTTCAGGCAATACAACGAAAGCAGCTGAGAGAGAGAGGGGGCCAGGCTCAACATTGTTTCTGGCAGGAAGAGAAGTTCCAGAGAATCTGATAATCAGAGGCTTTCATTTTCTTGCTCAAACCCGAGATGACTTTATCTAAAACTAATAACTTGGCAAGAGTACTTCTACAAACTGCCCCGCCTCCACCTCCATTAAGTACAGAAAGAGTTCAAAGAGTAAAGACATACATAATATTTGCTGTAAGAAAAGTAGATCTTTAACATGAAAAAGATGCCTGAATTCATGAGAAGGGTGAAGCCGCCTCTGCTGGATCTAGATTTGGTTGGCGATGCGTCTGCAAGCCACCCAGACCCGCAGCCAGACCCTGTGGCCACCACACAATCAAAGGGACTTTTATATTAGACACTGAAAGGCTTCGCTGTGGGCAGCCTGAGTAAGGGAGCAAAGAGAGGCCAGCAGAGCTGCTTCCTCACACCAGAGGACGGAAGGCAGGACCCCTGTTTCTCTTCCTGGAAAAGTCCTACGGATTGCACAGTTCCCTCACTATAAAGTAAACAACAGGCATTAGAACTCTGCCACCCAAATAAATACAGGGCTCATTTGTGTGTCTAATGGTTAACACGAGGTGCAAATGCCACGGGTCACATGTGTTAATTCAGAAAGAAAACAAATGCAATCGCGCCATTAATAATTGACTTGGGCTTTTAACTCCCACGATGGGATGAATACTTCAACTTTCTTCAGAAGAACAGTAATAAAGAACAGTGGCCCCAAATTGGGCTCCCAGTGGCTTTTTAATCAGAGAAGATTGCCAGGGCCATAGATTTAACATTGGCAATTAAACTTCATGGGTCAAATAAACGCACTGGCCTGGTGTATTTCCCGAAAACCCTGTCTTCGATAATGCCGTAAATTGGAATTGCATTGCACAAAAGAAGCTGATTCTAACTCCTGCAAAGAAAGTTCACAAAAGTTCACATTTAACTTGGCAGGCCAAGGCAGGGCACTTTGGCAACTGCAGAGATTCTGATTTCAATTCCCTAAGTCTGCCCTCAGGATTTCGTTCTCCAGAGGATGGATTGGCAGCAGGAAGGTCCCTCTGTGATTGATTTATTAGTTCCAATGCTTTATTTACAATTTTACAGGATATTGTAGAAGGGCAGCAAAACCAGTTCCATGGAAGTGAATCAAGTCTCATGCGGTTTGATGTTTTCTTCTGACCTTGTAAACCTCTCCCCTAACCCCATTACTTTTTTGGAGTTTGTGTGAGCAAACCTAGGAAAGCTGGTTTGGAGTATGTAACTGGGTGAGAAATCTTTTTTGTTTAATTTTGTTTTAAAGCTCACATCACCTTTGTTCTCCAGGCCTCAAAACATGTAGAAAAGACTGCCCTTAAAAAAGGGAGGTGGGGGTGGGGTTCGGGGACAACTTAAGGGAGTGGCACTGAATAGAGGTATCATAAGCACTTGAGTCTACAAGCACAGGGTCTGGTCATGTTTTCCAGCACCTGAGGGGACTTTCTAATCATCAGATCCACAACCATTATTGGCTCCCATTTCCAACAAAGTTAAATCTAAGAGTTTTCACTACTGGATTCTTATGTAGCTTTCCAGTCATATGTCCCATTACATCTTCTTCCCCCCATTTTGTCAACACCACCCACCTATACACACAGTCAGCCACAGCCCTCCCCACCTCTGCTCCCTGAATTCCTGCCTACCAACAGATACTCTCCTAACACACAAGAGCACCCACACACATGCACACGTGCACACACATGCGCACATACACCCATGCATACATACATGCACACACGCATACATACACGTGCACATACACACACACACACTTCACTTGGAGCATATACTGAGAACCTTCAATGTGCCAGACACAGACCTAAAATCTTCCCAACAAACCTATCAGTTGAGATTAACTTCTTAATCACCCCACATTTTACAAGTGAAGAAAGAGTCTCAGAGAGATTCGGTCACTTGCCTAAAGTCACACAGCTGGTAAGGATTATAGAGACAAGGCTAGCACCCAGTTTCATGACTCCTGAATAGAACTGTTATTTTAATGACAAAAACCACAATTACTTTTACATCAGCCTAATACTATCCTCTATACCCTCTCCCACCAACTCCTTCAAACCTGCCTGTTCAAACATGATGTTTTATATTTTCTATTAACGCATCACACTAAGATGGCTTTCCAGGTGCCTGCCATTGAAATTCACTTTTCTGTCTCCTACATTCCCTTTGTATTTTGATTTAACCTCTTAACAAAATCGACTTTGTGTCAAAGTTAATATGTATCTGTCTCCCTAAGGATACTGAGTACAGGCTATGGCTAATGCGGTTATGAGTCCCCAACAATACTTAGCATCATGCGTTGCACATAATAAACATTTTAAAATATTTGTTGACTCAGAAAAACACTCCTGAACCTTTTCAATAATGTGAGCATGCCAACAGAGAATGGGAAAACGGAAAACCTTACTTGGCATTGGTTTTTGTTGTCATTGGGTTTAAGACTTTATTTTTTAGAGCAGTTTTAGGTTCACAGCAAAATTGAGCGGAAGGTACAGAGATTTCCCATATAACCCCAGTTCCCACACATGCAGGTAAGCCTCTCCCATATGAACATACCCTACCAGAGAGGTATATTTGTTACAACTGACAGATACACTCACACGTCATAATCACCTAAAGTCCATAGTTTACATGAGGGTTCACTCTTGGTATAGCACACTCTGTGAGTTTGGGTTAATGATAATGACATGTATCCCCCATTATGGTATTATACAGAATCACACTGTTTTGTTTTAGATCTTTCCCCTTACTCTTGAGTGAAAGCCAGCACAATGAATGCTCAGTACCCTGACCAATTCTATTTAATCTGGAATAAACCAGAAGGGTCTGGGAGAAATTCCAGGTGCCCTGCATTTCTATGTGAACGTTGAGGGCCGATTCCATGGAGTCTCAGTTTTTACAGCTGGTCCCTCCTCTCCAACTCTTCCTTTGTATCTGGTTGGTTTTGTGACCCAGAATATCCACAAATACACTTCATGAGGTCAATTTTTCTGTCAATAACTAAGGCCTGGCCTAGGGACAATTTCCCACCCAACTAACTTTATTCAACCAAACTCACCGTAGTGACAGAAAAACAACCCTAAAAACAGCACACTGGAGAAAAAACAGCAAACATAATAAATATACACACAAATAAAATATGTCTTGCAAAGGGTAGAAAGCAAAATAGAGGAAGACAGGCAGAGATCTTATGTCAAAAGTCTGTGTAGTGTAAGGTAAGTAGTATAGATTTTTGGACCTAGACTAAGTTTGAATCCAAGCTGTACCACTTTTAACATATGACCTTGGATGAGGTATTAAATTTATCTATGCCTCAGTTCCCTCCTGGAAAAAACACAAAAAATAATAGGTCTACTTTAATAGACTTTTTGTGAGGTTAGATATGCTGTTACATGCTAAGTGTTTAGAAGCATGCCTGGCACATAGTAAGCTTTCAAGGACACTATTATGGTTATGACCAAAATTCTTAAGAGTCATGTTTATGGAATCCTGGGAAAAGCACAGATCTTTGAGTTAGCAGACCTGAGATAAATTCTAGCTCTGCCATTAAATAAGCTGTGTGATCTTGAGCCAGTTCTACCATCTCTCTGAGCTTTAGTTTCCTCATCTGCACTTGGACTCAGACTGTCATGAATCTCTCAAGTCCTTTCCTGTTTCTGGAGATGGGAAAGGCACTTTGATATGGTTTGGCTCTGTGTCCCCACCAAATCTCATCCTGAATTGTAATCCCCACGTGTCGAGGGAGGGTCCTGGTCGGAGACAATTGGATCCCGGGGTCAATTTCCTCCATGCTGTTCTCATGATATTGAGGGAGCTCTCACGAGATCTGATGGTTTTTAAAGTGGCAGTTTTTCCTGCGCTTCCACTTCACTCCCTCCTGCCGCCCTGTGAGGAAGGTTCCTGCCTCCGTTTCACCTTCCGCCATGATTGTAAGTTTCCTGAGGCCTCCCCAGCCATGCAGAACTGTGAGTGGATGAAACCTCTTTCCTTTATAAATTACCCAGGCTCAGATAGTATCTTCAAAGCAACATGAAAATAGACGAATACACCCTTTTTTTGTCAGTTTCCCTTCTCTCCCTCGAATTCTCCCGTGGACTCTAGGTTATTCTGAAGTGGTATCAGTTGTCCACCCAAGATACGGTGCAGGTCCCAGGTATAGTATTATCACGCCTTAGTCAGTTCTCACTGGATGCGTCCATCCATCAGAAGCAGATTCACCAGCCACTGTCAGAACTGAGTCTACCCAGTCAGAAAGCTTCGTTCCATCCCTTCCTTATCCAGTATTTTAATCGGGGATACTAGCATTAAGTACCCCTCACCAGTGGCTCTGGCGTCTCTTTGCTGACTTTAGCCTAAACATATGGCTACAAACAGCAGTCTCCCACTGCCAGAAGCAGCATTCTTAGCCATCATGGTCTCAAACCCTGCAGTAGCTCCTTGAGTGCCCAGCATACTCTGGCTTCTGGTTTGAGGAGCTCCTTCCAGAACTTGGCAAACCGTGAACCTTTTCAAGCTCAAATTGTCAGCTCTAAATATCTTCCTCAATTGTCCTGAATGATTCCTCTCTCAGTGTATTAGTCCGTTTTCATGCTGCTGATAAAGACATACCCAAGACTGGGTAATTTATAAAGAAAAAGAGGTTTCATGGACTCACAGTTCCACATAGCTAGGGAGGCCCCACAGTCATGGCGGAAGGTGAAAGGCATGTCTTACATGGCTGCTGGCAAAGAGAGAATGAGAGCCAAGCGAAAGGGGTTTCCCCTTGTAAAACCACCTGCTCTGCTGAGACTTATTCACTATTATGACAACAGTATGAGGGAAACTGCCCCTATAATTTAATTACCTTCCATCGGGTCCCTCCCACAACATGGGAGAATTATGTGAGCTACAATTCAAGATGAGCTTTGGGTGGGGCACAGCCAAACCATATCACTCCGGGAGCCCCATATATTATTTTAGAATCCCATCATTACACTATTATGCACAAATAAATTTAATGTCTCAACACATTAATCATCAAAAAAGAATGGCTGAGAGGAGAAAAGAGATCTCTGGCATGAAAACTTGCCAAATAAAAAGGTAAAGGACCATGCTCTTCCCTCATTTGGATCTTAATTTGGAGTTTAGGCATGTCAGTGCTTAAAAAGAAAGTCATACCACTAGTGATAGCATAGCCAGGATTCAACCCTGGGGTCTGAGCTCCAGTGTCCATGCTCTTATTCATGTTCTACATTTTGGAGTGAAAATTTTATATCACAAAATTTTAATTCTTCAATAATTAGTATACATATAAATGTAGTTTTGAATCAAATTTCCAAATAATTTTTCTCAAAATTGTATATGACAATCTTAACATACATATGGAAGAAGAGATATGGCAGAAAAAACAAGAAATATGAAAAAAAGGAATAATAAAGTGAACTTGCCTTATCAGATAATAGCACATACTATAGATCCACTATTATCCTTATCAGGATATCCATACTATTATTCCCATCAGATAATAGCACATACTGTAGATTTCATTATAGATTATATTAAAATACTATTATACCTCCATCTTAAAATGCATAATTAAATTCCAAATTGACTAGACTTAAATATAAAAAACAAAATAATAGAAATATTACAAGATAGAATACTACACATAATCCTAAAATTGACAAATACTTTCAAAACTGAGATCAAGAGCCAGAAGCTTGAAAATAAAAGATAAACATATTTATTTTGTGGGAAAAAAACATTGTCATACACAAAATTAGTAAAAAAAAATTATTATTTAGTTGAAAAATAGTAAAGAATTGTAGATTAGTAAAAAAAGTGAAAAATAACAGATTTGAAATGAATTTACAACACCTATAATATAAAAAGAGCATTTACTAATTGGGAAGAAAAAGCTCAGAAAACTATGCAAAAGACAAATAGCAAAATTATTTAAATTAATTATGATCAGGGAAATGCAAATTTATGCAACAATGAGGTATCACTTTACTCTCATTATATGCCAAAAGGTTTTTATATTGAAAATACCAAGTGACTACTGGATTCGGCGAAGAGGGTACTTTCTCATATAGTGCTGACAGAAATGTAAATTGTCACGGCCTTTTTGGAAAGCAATCTAACAATGTCTATTACAATTTAATAAATATCATATACCGTACTACCCTTCAATTCCACCCCTGGGAATCTATCCCATAAACATAAAACCACTAGTAGGAAGAACATGTTTACAAGGATTTTATTGTAGCCTTGTTTGTAGCGGCAAGCTTGAAACAATATTCATCCAGTAGGAGAATGGTCCAATAAATTATGCATATTCACACAAATGGAGACTTTTATAACCTTTAAAAGAATGAATTAGAGCTGTATCAGTTGGCTTAGAAGGCGTTCCACGAGGCATAACTGAATGTAAAACAGGTCCAGGCAGGGTGGCTCACACCTGTAATCCCAGCACTTTGGGAGGCCAAGGCAGGAGGATCACGAGGTCAGGAGTTCGAGACCAGCCTGACCGACATGGTGAAACCTGTCTCTGTTAAAAATGCTTAAAAATTAGCCAGGCGTGGTGATGCGTGCCTGTAATCCCAGCTACTCAGGAGGCTGGCACAGGAGAATCGCTTGAACCCAGGAGGCAGAGGTTGCACTGAGCAGAAATCATGCCACCACACTCCAGCCTGGGCAGCAGAGCAAGACTGCATCTCAAAACAAATAAATAAATAAATCACAAATATGTATAACATGAACCAATTCTTGTAGAATAATGACAAGTCTGCATTTGTATGACTGCAGGTGAATGCAGGAAAATTGGGAAGAAAACATCCTGGGCTGCAACATGGTTACTTGGTGGAGGCTGAGACCTACGGACAATGAAGGAGAAGAGAGGAGGAGGAACTCAGGAGAGGAGAATCAAGCACAAAATGACAAGGAAGATAAAAGACTGGAGGATATACGCTCACATTTTTGAAATATTATATGTGTGTGCATATATAAAGAAACTAATTTTTTATTATTTACAATCTAATCAGAAAAAAAAGAGAGGATCTTTGACCATTTTATTCTCATCATCAGGGAGAAGTTTGCCCTGTAAAGCAAATGTGATGGGTCCCTCCTGTGTGTGTGGAGTAGCCCTAGGACATCTCAGCTCTGGGACCTTGTGGTGAGGCAAGGTTTTGTTTTATACCCGCCTTTCTTATTCCTTCTCTATCCTGAAAATCCACTCCACCTGCCTTTCCAGAGGAAAAGAACAGGGACAAGGTGAGCATAATAATCTCTCTAAGTCAGATAATGAGGGACCATCATCAGTCTTAGCAAAAAAAGAATAATTCATTGTGTAGAGATACATTCTGAAGTATGTGAAGCCACCTTAGAAGATACACAGGACCCAGGGATCGCATGCAGACTCTGGAATTTGAAGCCAGAAAACTGGGAACAAAACACATCTGTGACATAGGGAGGAAAAGAGAGAAAGAGAAAACTGGAACAACTTCTATTTCCTGAAGTATAGCTAATCAGATACTCAGAGCAACCCTCCTGCTGAAAACAGCTAATATGGTTAATAAAACGTTTAAAAACTCACCTTTCTAAATGTATCACTGAGCTGCTAATATAAGAAAGACTCCTCAGAGACCAGAGATAAAAGTAAAAATTTAAGTAATCCACTTTGTTCCTGGGTGCTTGAGCCAAACTGACATCATTGAACTTTTGTTTTGACAGAGAGAATGTATAAGCTGCGTGTCATCTAAGATAAGAAATATAAGGAGATCTGGTCCTCTGAAGATCTGGATCCTCCCACATCAAAACTGTGAGTATTAGGGTTAACTAGAAATAAACCCACCCCACAGAAGAGGAAATAATGTTAAGAGCAGAAATGAATAGATTTAAATATAAACATACAATAGAGAGGATCAATAAATCCAAAGTTGGTTCTTTGAAAAAGTCTTATAAAAAGCTGGGCATGGTAGTATGTGCCTGTTAGTCTCAGCTACTCAGGAGGCTTCGTCAGGAGGATCAGTTGAACCCAGGAGTTCAAGGCTGTATTGAGCCATGATCATGCTACTGCACTCCAGCCTGGGCAACATGCATAGTAAAAACCTGACTCTGAAATTTAAAAAATAAACACATTTAAAAATATGGAAAGCCTCATTAAGTTAACCAACTTCTGGCAATACTGATCAAAAAAGAAAAAGAGCAATCATTTTTTAAAACTATATCATGAATGAAAAAGGTTGCTGCAGACATTACAAAGATAAAATGTTATAAATATGCACCCCCAAGTGAAAACAGGTGAAAAGGGAAAATTCTTAGAAAATATGAAATATTAAAATGTTTTCATGTATAAAATACTAAAATGTAGGAGAAAAAATAATTGTTTTAGGAATATTTTTTAAAATGAACCCGTAGTTTAAAATCTTCCCTCAAAGTAAACATATCATTGCAATCTTAGGTAAATTATTCCATGAAATAGAAAAATAGATAGCTGTTTCCATTTTATAAGGCTATAGAATAAACAACTAATACCAAAAACCAAGGACAGTTTGAAAAAGGAAAATTACAAAGTGATTTCACTCATGAACATTGATACAAAATGCTAAACAAAACATTAGCAAACTGAATCTATCGATAAATAAGGAAAGAAGATAGGCTGGGTATGGTGGCTCATGCCTGTAATCCCAGCACTTTGGGAGGCTGAGGCGGGTGGATCACCTGAGGTCAGGAGTTCGAGACCAGCGTGGCCAACATGGCGAAAGCCCATCTCTACTAAAAATACAAAAATTAGCTGGGCATAGTGGCAGGAGCCTGTAATCCCAGCTACTTGGGAGGCTGAGGCAGGAGAATCGCTTGAACCTGGGACACAGAGGTTGCAGTGAGCTGAGATCATAACCCTGCACTCCAACCTGGGCAACAGAACAAGACTCTATCTCAAAAAAACAAAACAAAACAAAAAACAGAAGAAGATAATACAACATAATGAACTGACTGCATTAACAGATCAAAAAAAAAATCACATGATTATTGTAAGAGATGCAGAAAAGCAGTCAATAAAAATTGACATCTATTTGAAATGGTCCCATAGACGATTGTTTTTTTGTTTTTGTTTTTTTTGAGGCGGAGTCTCGCTCTGTCGCCCAGGCTGGAGTGCAGTGGCAGGATCTCAGCTCACTGCAAGCTCCGCCTCCCAGGTTTATGCCATTCTCCCGCCTCAGCCTCCCGAGTAGCTGGGACTACAGGCACCCGCCACCACGCCCGGCTAGTTTTATGTATTTTTTAGTAGAGACGGGGTTTCACCGTGTTAGCCAGGATGGTCTCAATCTCCTGACCTCATGATCTGCCCGTCTCAGCCTCCCAAAGTGCTGGGATTACAGGCTTGAGCCACTGAGCCCGGCCGAGGATTGTTTTTAGACAAACATAGAAATCGATGCTTCTGCTGTTAAAGCTTGAAACATGTATTTGTTTTGTCTGAGTTTCTTCCTCAGGAAAGGACCTTTAGGCCTCTCAAAAAAAAGTATCAAAGAACTGGAACTCATCAGATCACTTTACCAGATGCCTCCTTGCCCCTCCTTAGTTTCTGTTTTCTTACACATTGTTTGTTACATTTTTTTCCCCTGCTATATAAACCCCTAGTTTTAGTCAGTCAGGCAGATGGATTCACTGAACTCCTGTCTCTGCCGCTGCAGCACTCAGTTAAAGCCTTCTTCCTTGGCAATACTTGTTGTCTCAGTAATTGGCCCTCTGTGCAGTGAGCAGCAGGACCTAGTCCAAATCCCTAGTTTTTGGGTAACATATTCATGATTTTAAAAATTTTTCATAGTTTAGGACAATTTAAAAGTGCTATTTTAGAAACCTACCACAAACATAATAGTAAATGGCTAATGCACAAAACTTGTTGGTCAAGAGCATTTCCTTCAAAACTTGGAACATAACAACAATCTTCACTATCACCATTTCTCTTCAGCGTCACCCTGGAGATCCAGACCAGCACAATAAGATGAGGAAGGAGGCACAAAACAGAAAGACCCAACCAAGGCTCCTGAGGACCCATCCAAGGCTGACTTTGTGTAAAAACAGGTGACTGGAGGGAAAATACTTTTAAAACTTTACCTGTGTGCTATGTAAATTCAAGTCCTGCTGATTGTAAGGCATTTGCACATAGCATAACATTTTTAGAGAGACATATATGGAAGGCCCACATGTCCTACACTAAAGAGTAACAATGGAAGAAGACAAGTCTCCCAGAAACTGTTGAAATTTCATGCAATACCCAGCCATAGTGAATCACAACCTACATAGGGCCAAGTAAGGAACCACATGGCTTATTCTCACTATACTCTCAGCATCCAGCAGACTGCCGTGCATGTAGTTTAGAGCTCAGTAAAGATCTGTTTAAGTGGCTGGGTGCAGTGGCTCATGCCTATAATCCCAGCACTTTGGGAGGCCAAGGCGGGCAGATCACCTGAGGTCAGGAGTTCGAGACCATCCTAGCCAAAATGGTGAAACACATCTCTATTAAAAATACAAAAACTAATGGGGCGAGGTGGCAAGTGGCTGTAATCCCAGCTACTCAGGAGGCTGAGGCAGGAGAATCGTTTGAACCTGAGAGGTGAAGGTTGCAGTGAGCCAAGATTACACCATTGCACTCCAGTCTGGGTAACAGAATGAGACTCTGTCTCCAAAAACAAAACAAAACAAAACAAAAGATCTGTTTAATTTACTAGTCAAAGTGGAAGACTCTTCTCCTGACCATGCACACATGACCTGTGCTCTAATTTCTGCAAACACTTGCTAGAAACAAAAGAAACACACTATGCAAAATAAAACCCTTTTTCAAGCAACAGATCTGGTCTCATGGGCCTGAGATATTTCCAGCATCCCACTGGAGTTTAAATTTCTCTGTCTAAGATGACAGGAGTCCAGCAGGGGAGCAAAAGTTTGGAGGATAGACTCCTTTGGCCATAAAACAGTTATGAGTGTTAGGTGATATATGAGATAATGCAAATAGAATTGCTTTTTAAGCTTCAAAGCAGTATGCTCTCTCATTTCTATAACTGTATTTGCTCCATCTTGGTATCTACTTCAAAAATGGAACTTCCCCTTGCCCCTACCAAATTAAAGTTTTTATCCTCCAGCTGAAAAAAAAAATTTTTTTTTTGCAATTTCTAACATTTAAATGTGAGTCCACAGTTTCTCAATTTTGACAGTCCCCAGGCTCTAGAATAAGCAAGGTTTTCTGTAATAATTGGGTTCCCAGTTCAGGGGAATTTTGGCACTTCTGCCTGCTTAAATACTGGGGCAGCTTGGATTTCCTTCCCCTTTCCCTTCCACATTTTGCTTTCTTGATCTTTGTGTTGGGGGGATTTTTTTTCCTCTCTCTGTCCTAAGTCACAGTCTCTCACTGTTAAAAACAAAAAAATCTCACCCTTCCTACGTCTGTCATCGCCTTTACTTTCCCTTTCCAATTTGTATTTCTAACCATCCTTGCTGCATCCTAGCATCCAGGGATAATAATGAACACACTCAACTAGAGGCAGGAAATAGTGGTTTCACAGTCTCTCTTCTAGGTGTGGAGTGAAGAGGTTGGGTTGGATATGAAAGAAACTGGGTTAAAGTCTCAGCTCTGACAATTCCCAATGTATTTCATCTGGAGCAAGTTATATCTTCTCACTAGGAGGCAATAGCAGGCAGTGGGGACTGTGGAGACAGGACAGATAGAAGCACCTCTGGAAGTGAGTAGCTTCTTTTTTTTTTTTTTTTTTTTTTTTTTTTTTGAGATGGAGTCTTGCTCTCCCATCCAGGCTGGAGTGCAGTGGCGCAATCTCGGCTCACTGCAACCTCCACCTCCCGGGTTCAAGCAATTCTCTGCCTCAGCCTCCTGAGTAGCTGGGATTACAGGCATCCACCACCACGCCTAGCTAATTTTTCTGTATTTTTAGCAGAGACAGGGTTTTACCATCGTGACCAGGCTGGTCTTGAACTCCTGATCTCGTGATCCACCCACCGGGGCCTCCCAAAGTGCTGGGATTACCGGCGTGAGCCACTGCACCCAGCTGACTAGTTTCTATGTAATTGCAGCCACCCAAGTCACCTCATATACCATGGGAATGTGAGCTCTGTATTGCCAGGTCTTCTGAATTTTCAAGAAAGCCCTCAAATACGGATTTTCATTTTTACTCTCTTGATTTATTATTATTAGCTCAAAATTTTATAAAGCAGTGTAGGTGTTTTTTGTGTGTGTTTTTTTGTTTTTGTTTTGAGGTGGAGTCTCCCCCTGTCACCCAAGCTGGAGTGCAGTGGTGTGATCACAGCTTGCTACAACCTCCACCTCCTGAGTTCAAGTGATTCTCGTGCCTCAGACTCCCAAGTAGCTGGGATAACAGGTGCGTGCCACCACGGATGGCTAATTTTTGTATTTTTAGTAGACACAGGGTTTTGCCATGTTGGCTAGGCTGGTCTTGAACTCCTGACCTCAAGTGATTCGCCTGCCTCAGCCTCCCAAAGTGCTGGGATTACAAGCATGAGCCAGCGCGCTCAGCCAGGTCTTTTTTGTGTAGATTCCTGGGGCCTCTTTCGCCTCTAATGTTACATGATCCTAAGAGCATGCCTGCTTGTTCTGCTGCCCTGGAACATTCTGAGACGCTTCCACAATCCTCCCTTCAGTTCTCCTGAATGCTCTTGGAGCTTTGTTTTCTGGGACCTTAGCCTTAGGCTTTGCTGCAGTTCTGGGAAGTGATCACCTCATCTTGAGGGGATAAATTTTTTGAAGCTGGGATTTCCCTCACAGAGATAGGGTTCCCCTAACTCTGATTTCTTGGGCTTAGAGTAAGTAAAAGGGTGAACTGGATATTAAAAGTCCGGCTGGCAGATCAGTCTCACCTCTTGGAATGTCCTATTGGCCGGGTCTCTAAGCAAGTCTCCTCCCACCCAAAACACAGTTTTTGGGTCTAGAGTGTACCTCTTATTCCTTATCTGAAATGGGAGGATTTCTGGGGTGTAAGCCTCTTTGCCATCCCATCCATCCACCTTCTTAGATGTCGGGGTTCTTGGCCTTTTTCTACTTCATTTCTCACAAGTCACTACTCCTGCCCAAAATACTGGCCTCTGGTTCTCAAAACCATCTGGCTCACCGCTGGAAACTAGTCAGCCAATGTCTGGCACATCAGAGCAGCCTCACTTCCTCAGATTCCTCTCCTGCTTGGTTCCTGAGGCACTCAAAGGCCCTCCTCTGGCCAACTCCTCTTGGCCATTTACCCCTGTTTATCTTATGGTCAGATTGGCAAGAATCTTAAGTCCCTCCCCTGCCTACTCGTGCAGTCTCATTAGGCCTAGGGGACCTAGATAAGCCTGTTAAGGACCACCAGGAGTTAGATCCACTGCAGAAATGGAACACTAAACAAGAGGACCAAATCCTATACCCTGTCCACATATTCAGACTCCCTGACCAAGCTTCCATCAGGCCAAAAGTAAAAGCTGTCACAGTATGTGCTAAATCAACAGAACATAAGAGGAAGCAAAGGAAATAGAAACATATTTTCTTTGTTTTTCTCCAAGACAAGGTTTCACTCTGTCACCCAGGCTGGAGTGCAATGGCGCAATCTCGGCTCACTGCAACCTCTGCCACCCAGGTTCAAGTGATTCTCCTGCCTCAGCCCCCTGAGTAGCTGGGATTTCAGGCACGCGCCACCACGCCCAGCTAATTTTTGTATTTTTAGTAGAAACAGGGGTTTCACCATGTTAGCCAGGCTGGTCTCAAAATCCTGACCTCGTGATCCTCCCACCTAGGCCTCCCAAAGTGCTGGGATTACAGGTGTGAGCCACCACACCCAGCCTAGAAACATACATTCTAGGCTAAGCCCTTGCACATTCTAACAGCCTCTGTCAGCATCCACTCCTGTTTAGTTAGAGTCAGCAAATGTGGCCCTGTGGGGGATTCGGCCAGCCAAACAGTCTCTGTCTTCTCAATAGCTGTCCTCTCTCTGGCGTGGGCCTTGCTTGAGTGGAAGAGTCTTTCCAAACGTTCTGCACTTCTCTCCTGGGGCGCTGCGGACGGAGAGTGGCTGCGATGGGTTTCTGCCCAACTGTTTTTTGCTTGAACAACCTATGCTTTTACAAACACACGCTGACCTCTCTGAAGTCGTTTCTGTCCTGGATCTCTATCCCAAGCCACTGTATTGTTTTCATTTCCTGTGCTGCTTAACTTCCTTGTCATAATATTATCTTACATTCATGGCGCCACTAGTCCGCAGGCAGGGTGATATACCATCATTTGGCATCAGTAGAAATCGTTTCATCCAACTTCAATCATGGTCACTCTGAGGCACCCTGCAGTGGCTATTTAGCAAGTCAGGAGTGACTTTCACAGGAATGCAAGGCATGACTTTAGGAATGGTGTGTATTTTTCAGATGGGCTGCTCCCTAATGAAACTGGTTTATGAAGAATCCTGTGTGCCCAGCAAGGATTTAGAAAGAGAGATGTATACCAGGCTGTGGTGTAGACAGTGTATATGGAGTCCTGAACCTCTCTTTCACCTGGCTTTCAAAAGTCAGGTAAGGCCGGCTGGATGCAGTGGCTCGCATCTGTAATTCCAGTGTTCTGGGAGGCTGAAGTGGAGGGACGGCTTGGGGCCAGGTGTTCTGGACCACCCCTGGGCAACATGGGGAGACTTCGTCTCTACAAAAAATTTAAAAGCCACACGAAGTGGTGTGTGTATGTAGTCCCAGCTACTCAGGAGGCTGAGGTGGGAGGATCACTTGAGCCCAGGAGTGCGAGGCTGCACTGAGCTGTGATTGTGCCACTGCACTCCAGCCTGTGCAACAGAGTGAGACCCTGTCTATTAAAAAAAAAAAAAAAAAAAGGCCGGGCGCGGTGGCTCACGCCTATAATCGCAACACTTTGAGAGGCCGAGGCGGGCAGATCACGAGGTCAGGAGATCAAGACCATCCTGGCTAACACGGTGAAACCCTGTCTCTACTAAAAATACAAAAAATTAGCCGGACATGGTGGCGGGCGCCTGTAGTCCCAGCTACTCGGGAGGCTGAGGCAGGAGAATGGCGTGAACCTGGGAGGCAGAGCTTGCAGTGAGCCGAGATCGCGCCACTGCACTCCAGCCTGGGTGACAGAGCGAGACTCCATCTCAGAAGAAGAAGAAAAAAAAAATCAGGTAAGCTATCAAAACCCCAAGAGCACGTTGCCATAGGGCTTAGCCCACCCAAGACTCCTCCCACCTCGCACAGATAAGCTGCCCACTCAGCTTCTTCCACTCAATGACGAGGAAACCCTAATCCCAATTGTTGGGACAGACTCACAGCCTGCCTGTGGCACTCAATCCACAGACTCTAGCAGAGGTGAAATCCACAGTCCACACAGTTCATATTTTATCTAAGACCTCCCCAATTATAAGATTTCAGAGCTGTTAAAAAGGGGGGAAATAGCTAATAGCGATTTTACAATGTCATTCATTGAAAGATACATTCTTATATTAGAAATGTTAAAATATACGGCGGGGCGCAGTGGCTCACGCCTGTAATCCTAGCACTTTGGGAGGCCGAGGTGGGCGAATCTCTTGAGGTGAGGAGTTTGAGACCAGCCTGGCCAACATGGTGAAACCCTGTCTCTACTAAAAATACAAAAATTAGCCAGGCGTGGTAGCGGGCACCTATAATCCCAGCTATGTGGGAGGCTGAGGCAGGAGAGTTGCTGGAACCAGGGAGGTGGAGGTTGCAGTGACCCGAGATTGTACCAGTGCACCCCAGCCTGGGCAACAGAGTGAGACTCCGTCTCCAAAAAAAAAGAAAGTGTTAAAATATGGATGGGAATATGTCTAAATGGATAAAATGCAATATTATGGACTTGTTAGTATTTTGGTAGCTAAATTATTTGTCTGGGGCACAAGGCATACCTATTCTTTCACCTTATATTATTAATAATGTCGACAACTGTGATAATAACACTAATAACTTTTATTTCCATTGTATCTTATACTTTATAATGTATGTGAAAATATTTAATATTCAGATTTCATCCTTCATCCATCCAAGAGAAATCCTGAAGCTGCCAACCTGGTTTCTCTCCTCTATCAGGGAAAAATTCTTTCTTCCTCGGCAGGAAGCTAGGTTAATTCACATAACGAACAACTGAGGAAGAAAAGAGAGTATAAAGAGGAGGAGAAAAATCAGCAGCACAGGCAGAGAGACGAGAAGGATTTGGGGGGGGGGTGTGAATTGAGGAAGTGAGGGTGTGACGCACACATGTGAGGAAAGGGGACTTTCTATTAATGTGGACCACGTGATCAGATCCTCTTCACTGTCCTTCAGGAGACATTAGAAAAAAATTGAATTACTTTTTCATTACTTTTGCTTATTGAAGTGTACTTCTTAAGTCTGATACCATTTTGAGACTGAACTCTTGGTTCCAGGTTTTTAAAGGTTACAAGAAACTTGATGTTGTAATGTAGCAGGATAAACACCATTATCATTCATTATATTCTAAAGACAGAGTCTTGTTCTGTTGCCTAGACTGGAGTGCTGTGAATCACAGCTCACTGCAGCCTCCACCTCCCAGGCTCAAGTGATCCTCTCACCTCTGCCTCCCAAGTAGCTGGGATTTAGAGCCACATGCCACCACGCCTGGCTCATTTTTTTGTATTTTTTTGTAGAGATGGGTATTTCCTATGTTGCCCAGGCTGGTCTTGAACTCCTGGGCTCAAGCAACCTGCCTGCCTCGGCTTCCCAAAGTGCTGGGATTATAAGCATGACCCACCGCACCTGGTCAACCCCTCAGTATTAAGGAGAGAATCTCAGAAACATTAAATGATTTTGTTCAAAGGCTTACATGGATAGGAAGCAAAAGAGATGTGAATCAAAGCCATTTTTTTTTTTTTACTCCAAATTCAGTGGTCTTTCCCCATGCTCCTGAAATAAAGTATTTCAACTTTTTAAATGCTAATATTAATTAATTTTTACTGAGTAAATACGTAATTCTTGATATGTTCCAAGTGGAAGAAGAAATAGTGTCAGTTCAGAGATGTAATGAAACGTCTTACTACAATGAAGATCTTACAGCTAAATTGGACAAGTGTTCATACGTTTGTATCAAATGGCCAACTGACTGTAAATTGTTCAGAAACCTTCGTATACCTGCATATTGTCAATCGTGAAACTATTAAAAGTGCAATTTTTGAAAGTTGTGCCCATCAATTCCCCTAAGGATGTATCCAAGAAAAATGAAAACATACCCACACAAAGACATGTAGGCCAATGTTTACTGTAGTCAAAGGTGGAAATAATCCAAAAGTCCATCAACTGGTGGTGTATAAGCGAAAGGTGGTATATATCCAGATAGGGGGATACTATTCAACAGTAAGAAGGAACAAAGAACAGATATGTTCTACACATCGAGCTAAGTGAAAGAATCCAGATAGATACAAAAGATGCATGTTCTGTAATTCCAGTTATGTGAAATATCCAGAAAAGGTGAATCTATACACACAGAAAGTAGATTAGTAGTTGCCTGGGGTTGGGGTTGGGAAAAGAGATTGTTGCAAAAGGGAATGGGGTGATAGACATGTTCTTAAACTGGATTATAGTGGTAGTTGCTCAACTCCACTCATTGGCTAAAAATAATTGAATTGCAGACTTAAAATGGTGAATTTTATGTCATGTAAATTACACCTCGGTAAAGCTGTTAAAAGAAGAAAAAGGAAAAAGAAGAAGAAGAAATGTGCCATTATGGTGAAACCCAAAGAGATTAATTAGATGTAAGAAATGGATGAAACTGGCTTGCATGTATGAAAGGGTTTGTTGACTGTAGAAACAGTTTTGAAGAACAAACAGTGAATGCTGAAATATGTGAGGAGTGCTACCATTATGCAATTGATGATAATCAATAAAAGAGGAGGAGAAGTGAATGACAGAAAGTTGTTTTCTGTACTAGGCCAGATGACCAACATCAAGTTTTAATGCCCATTAATCTGAATTTAAGAGGGTGGGAGTTTACAGAATCCACTGTCAGGACCTGACCTGCAGATAAGATGAAGATGCATTGGTTCTGACCATCATGCTTTGCTGACCTCACCACACTATTGTGAGGGAAATCCCTACCATAGCAAGCATTGGGTAAATTATTATCTACTCTTGCACAAAATAAATCAATCAGCTCTACAATCTGTTGCTCCAGAAGAGTTCATTTCTTGCCCTAGGTGAGTGTTTGTTATTTGGATATAATTTAAAACACATTGCTTTCAAAAGTACTTAATTTGTTTTTACTTTTATGACGCATAAAATTGTGTATCTTGTTTAAAGTAGGGTTTTATGGTACCAAATAAGTAAACTCCTATTGATGAAAACTTCAAAAACCAAAAGAACACCTGGTCCTGGTAGGGATTAAAACAAACAGAAAAGAGTATTACATTCTAGGCAAACAGTAGCTTCCTTGTATCACCCAGAAGAAAGAGGAACTCAGAAGGAAAACAAAATGCAACAGTGAGAAAGAGGTTCACAAAGGTACTTGCTCCCCACAAATTCTGCACCTTCCTCCATGCTTCCTGTTCCCTCTACCAAACCTCCCAAGAAGTGAGGGAAAAGAGATGAGTTGCTCGATCCATTCGCCTACCTGACTGTGGAGTCTAAATGGTAAGTTCTCATGATGTTCCAAACTTCTGAAATATTAGAAGGTTCTATTATCATTATATTTTCTGCACAATGAAAAGGCACAGCAGAACAAGCATGGCTGGCCGTGTGTTGGGCATTCTCTTACCTCTTGAATAGGGAGGGCCTCCTACCAGAAGAATAAAAAGCTACCCATATTTGAATTACTGAAGCCAGGACTTAGATCCAGAAAGGGCGAGAGTACCATGATGGTGCAGAGAGTACGACAATCCTGGTTCAATCCATGCCGCGACTCATGACTTCCCAACTCTGAAGGTGAACTGCAAGTTACTAAGATTTTCTATCTGCCAGGCCCTGTGCCAAGATTTTTACATGCATCATCTCTTGCAGTCCTCACTACTGTCCACTAAGATTTGTATCATTAGCCTCCCCTTTTACAGAAAAGAAACTGAGGCTTGGCCAAGTTTAGTTTACTTGCCCAAGCCAAGTAAATTTAAAATTTAATTTATTTTTAAAAGTAAATTAATTCACAGGACTTGTAAACTCATGTCCTTTCCACCATGCCACAGGGGCCCCCGAATCAGACCAGCAGTTGTAGCTTTATGAGACTAGGGGGCCAAGTCCACATTTCTGTTCTTCTCCTCCAGCTGGATGGGTTACTAATTGCCTGGAAGAGGCCAGGTTGGGGAGGAGAATGCCAACTCTGTCTCAGTGAGGCAGTGGGCAGCTGTCACAGAGCTAGGGAATGTGGGAGAGATGCTGAGGGTCATTCCCATGGCAGTTGGTACATTAGGTTCTCCCAACCTGTGCTTGTATATTGTAAAAAATGTTTCCATTAATTTCCTCTTGTTTATTTTGGCCTATTTTAAAGGGTATAAAATTTGGAATCAGAAAAACGAGTGTTTAAACCTGGGCTCTGCAGTACAATGTTGCATGATCCTGGGAATTTACTTAAGCCCTGAATCCAATCCGAAATGAGGCTCATTGGTCACCCCTACTACACAGAATTGTTTAGAGACTTAGATAACATCAGTCTCTAGAGAAAGGCTTTGTAAGGTGTTATAGATATTATTATTATTATTATTATTATAATCTTGACCTTCTCATCTTTATACTAGCTACTCCTCCTTTGTTTATGTCCGCCATCAGTGTTATAAAGCAGCCTCTTGTTCAAAGAGAGATGGGGTGGCTGTAGAGAAAGCAAGAGTGAGAACCCCTGACAGGACCTGGCTGAGGACAGAGTTCTATTGTTCAACACCAGCTGCCTCCCTCTGGCTGTCATTAATCAGCACATCTGATTAATGACAGTATAATTTTTTAACCAGCCAGCACTAATCTATTTGTCCTAAATCAGCCAATATTTCTCAGTCTTCTTCGAAAAGAGATCATGAAAGGATCTGTCAAATCCCTTGATGAAATCTGAAATTCTAACCTCATGACCATCCCTTGATCTGGCAGTCCAGTTTTCTAACAAGTGAAACCAGGTTTGCAGAGCCATGCTCACCCTCACTGAGCTCATGCTACCCCCCAGATCACCATTAGCACTGCCCATGAGTCACTTCTTCTAAATGTGTTCTAGAATGTTCCTGGGGGAGTATCTCTCCTCTGGGTGATAGGACTCAGGAGTCCTGATGGTGTGCCAGCTTGGTGAGGAGAGCAGGGAGTCGGGTGCCAGGCTTTGTCTGAGAATCGTGTACAGGACAGTATGGGTGAGCAGCAGAAATCTACAGACATTCATTCAGGGACACCCCAAGCTATCTGTGAGGGGACTCAAATCAAAGGCCCAGGGTATAGGCAAGTTGAGAATTAAGGCAGTAGAATTAACATATAGGCAAGTTGAAAATAAGGCATTAAAGAATAGCACCACCACAAGGATATGGAACCAAGACTGGGAGTAGGTGGGGTGGCTGAATATATCCATCCAAGCTGAGGGATTAACATGAAGTTCAGATGAGTTCCACTAGTCTACTACAGTACTAGTGTCCAGCCTGATTCATTAGCCCAGCCACAGAGATGGTGGCTTTTTCTCTAGAGTTTGGTTTTGTTTTTGTTTGTTTGTTTGTTTGTTTTTGATAAAGCAACCATCCTTGACACACAAAATTCAAGCTTATCTCATTTCAGACGTTCACTTTCTCCTACCCCTTGAAAAATGCATCCATTTGTGTGTATCTGCTCTTCTGATGCCTTCCCTACCACCCACAGCTTTTGAAAAATTACTGGCAGCTCTTCTTCCATCACAGCCAGTTCTTTCAGCAGAGTTGAGTCAGGGTTAAGAACATGGGTGTTCCTGCCAGACAGACCTGGGCACATGCCCCTGATAGTCCATTTACTTCAGTGGGACCTTCAGTCATGAACTGCTTTGAGCCTAAATTCTCTCATTAAATAATAGGAATAATAATAATCTACTTCATAGGATTGCTGTAAGGCTTCAATGAGATGGTGCATGTAAAGCATATGGCCCAGTCCCTGCACACCATGCATGCTCCACATATATTCCTTGGGTCAAGTGCATCACTATTCCCAATTGTTCACTCCTGCCAGGGTCAATACCCTTTGCCATGGGACTTTGCAGTTCTCCTTGCTAGAGATGGAGTATACCGCCCACCCCACTGGTTTTGGGCTTGAGTGGCTTGTGACTTGATTCAGCCAATGAAATGTGGGCAGAAGAAATAATGTGCCCATAATACACATAGGCCTTATGTGCTGTGTATTTCCATTCATCTCATATGTGCTTCTGGCATTGCCAAGAGAAGAACGTGCCCCAGAAAGCCCACTGGTACTAGGATAATAAAAGACGCCTGGAGCAGACCTGGACCCAATCCACAGCCTAGAGCCATGCCTGGCAGAGCTCAGCCAAGATCAGCCAAACCCCAGCCAGCCCACAAACATGTGAACAAGAAATAAGTGTTTATTGTTGCGCACCACAGATTTTTGGAAGGGTTTTAAGTGGCATCCTTGTGATAAGAATTTATACTTACCTTGTCCAGTGCTTGGAGATTTAAGTTTATTTAAAGCAATTAATCGGCTCATTTCCCTTTTACTTCAGTTTCCACCAAGTCTCAATTTAAGGCAAAGAGCATGAGTTTTGGAACCAAAGATTTAATTCACATATGTGTCCCATGTGTTACTAGCTGAGTAGCTCAAGGCAAGTCAGTTAACTTCTCTGAGCCTCAGTTCCTCATCTGTGAAATGGGAGTGAGCTACCAGGCCCTGTTAGTGTAAAAACTAAAAGGCATAATGTAGCGTTTACATGTGTAGACACCACAAGGGCTCCCAAGAAAGATGAGCTGCTCTTTCCTTTTCTTGATAAGCTTATTATTCTTTGTTCAATTTGGAGAGCCTCATCTCCAGATCTTTACAGAACAGACAGAGTGAATAGAGGTCATAGGGGTTGAGGCATTTGGCTTTGTCTCAGACTTCTATTCATTCGTTCACATTTATGTGGCACCTGGCACACACCAGGCCATTCTAGGCCCCAAGAATCCGGTGGTTAATAAGGCAGGTGAAGTCACCCCTCTCATGGAGCTTACATTCTAGAAGAGTTCAAAGTAGGTAATGAGACAATAGTAAAGTAGATAATTTCACATCGCAATGAACGCTGTGAAATACATTCAAAAGGGTGATATGGGTCGAGAATGAGAGTATAAAGTGCGATCCAGGCTGGTGGTCAGGGAAGGTCTCATGGAGGCAATGACACCTCCCATTTTCCAAACAGGAGAAATGTTCCTCTCTAATCCTCCTTGCTCCACACTTACGCAGAGTAGCTCTTCTTGTTTTTAACACTGTAACAAGTTAGGATTTCTTTACAGTACATAACCACCTGCCACTCTTGGTAGAGATCCAAGCAAGTCTTTTGATCTTGTGTTCTTCCTTCCTCCTTCTGTACACTGGACTCTGTAAGTTACCCTGGGCAGCCACACCTAACTTTTCAGACACCTCCTCCTTTTCTTCCTCTTGGGAACCATTTTTAGTGTCATACATGGTAGCAGTTGCATTTTTAAGGGCTCCCAGTTTGTCACTGCCATCTTCTGATAAAGACCCTTGCATCTTTCCATCCCTACACATTTTGAAATCTGCCTCTCTGAAGCCTGCAATATTTGACTATGCCCTAACTTTCCATCTCAGCTCTTAAGAACTTAAATGAGAAGATTATCTTATTTATCCCAGCCCATGTCAATGTCAGCCTTCTTTGCGGGCCAGAGTAGAGCTCACACAAGAAGTTTCCTTAATTCCCAGGCTGGGCGCAGTGGCTCACACCTGTAATCCCTTTGGGAGGCCAAGATGGGCAGATCACAAGGTCAGGAGTTCGAGATCAGCCTGAGCAACATGGTGAAACCCCGTCTGTACTAAAAACACAAAAATTAGCCGGGCGTAGTGGTGCACGCCTGTAATCCCAGCTACTCAGGAGGCTGAGGCAGGAGAATCATTTGAACCCAGGAAGCAGAGGTTGCAGTGAGCTGAGATCGTGCCACTGCACTCCAGCCTGGGTGACAGAGTGACAGTTGATGAAGTCATAGGAACACATGCCCATAATTTATCAAAGGATTCCTCTGCTGTTAGCAACGTGAATTGTCAGGCAGTTTCTGGAATACACTAGTGATTCTCAAATTCTACCGGCTGTATAAATGACCTGAATGGCCTGTCAAAAATACGATTCTGATTGCATTAGGCCCAGGGCCAGGCCCAAAATTCTGCATTTCAAACATGCACCCAGGTACAGCAGGTGCTGCTGATCTGCAGAGCACCTTTTTCATAGGCAGCTTCAACTATCCATAATAACTATGACATACCTTGTGGCTAGATGTGTAATTGGTGTGAAGACAACATCATCTTTTTGCCTCTAGGTACCTCTATCTTGAAGGTAGTATGCAGCACATGCCCATGGCAGTACTTCTTCTCTTTTATACTCAGCCTCAGTTTCAGGTCTCCCAACCCCTAGTTTCTTCCCTTCTACATGTTTCTCTCTGTAACGTCAATTTTCCTAGTTTCATCTGAACATTTTATTCCAATATGGTAATCCAGGACACAGAACGCCAAATCTTGTTTTTGAGCTCCAAGATGATGGCTGACAAGGGGTGGGATATGACTTTCTAGGGCAGGGAAGAATAAAACAGAAGATCTCAATTGTGGTTCAAAGAGCATAGAGTGATTCCTGACTCTTAAAGAAGAAAAACGCACAAATAAACCCCAAAACCACATTCAAAAGGAAATGATGTAAACAACAGGTACAGAAGAATAGCAGTGAGAGAGTGACAAGTAATTTTCAAGAATAGAAAAAGGAGGGGAAAAGTGGCTCACGCCTGTAATCCCAATACTTTGGGAGGCCTAGGCGGGCAGATCACCTGAGGTCAGGAATTCGAGACCAGCCTGCCCAACATGGTGAAAGCCCATCTCTACCAAAAATACAAAAAATTAGCTGGGTGTGGTGGTGCACACCTGTAATCCCAGCTACTCAAGAGGCTGAGGCAGGAGAATTGCTTGAACCCGGGAGACAAAGGTTGCGGTGAGCAGAGATCGCACCACTGCACTCTAGCCTAGGCAACAGAGCGAGACTCGGTCTCAAGAAAAAAAAAAAGAAAAGAAAAGAACTCATTCAATTGTTCATTCAGTCAGTCATCCACTCAATTCAACTAAGAATTGTTGAGCATCTACTCCGTGCCAGGTGCTGGGTATATGGGGTGAAAACAATAGAATCATCTGTTTCCTTGCGGAGCTGACATCCTGGGGAGAAAGACAGACATGGAACAAGACAACAGACAAATGGATACATAATGGCAAGCAGTGATTGGCTATGAAGGAAACAAGGTGTAGTTTCAAAGAATGAAGGGGGCAAAGGACCCTGTGGAGACAACATGGTGAGAAAGGGCCCCCTGAAGAGGTGGTGTTCAAGCTGAGAGCTGAAAGACGAGAAGGAACTAGACCTGTGAAGAGCCAGGCTGGAGACGCACGGAGGAAAGGTCACTTCAAGGAGAAGGAATTAGTATCTGCAAGGGCCCTGAGCTGGGAAAGAATCTAGAGGGTTTGAGGAACTAAAATGTATCTGCTTAATGGCAGCAGAGTGTGATAAGTGGGGAGAGTGGCATGAGAGGGACTTGGAAAGTTAGGCTTAGAGTCTTGGATATTCTTACACCCATGGGTGAACTATGGCAAGTAAACAAAATGAACGTGAAATCTTCATGGAAGAGCTAAATCCACAATTCGGTGGAATTGGATTTGTACTTTCAACAGATATTCCCAAAGTGCCTAATTGTTTCAGGATTGGTATATGGAAAGAAGGGATAGTAAACAGAGGAAAAAGATCTGACCGATGGGAAGGCCCATCAGTCACTGTCCAGAAAGCTGTTTGTTTGCTTGGGTAGCCATGAACCCAAGAAAGGAATATGGTGGAGAGTGTCTGGTGGAGAAGTTCAGACATCAGTGTAGTCCTGCAATGGGCTGGTTTTGGATCTTGGAAGCAGGAAGGGGAGAAACATACCGCACACACACACACACGTCCCTGTGTGTGGCACGGACAGGGGTGGCCAGGGGTGGGAGAGAGAGCAAGAGCAGTGCAAAATCAAACACAAGCCCCCAGGAAAAGCAGGAGCAAGGAAAATAAAGACACTCTCACACCCACTCCACAAGCAATGCTATGACTCTTGGCAGTACAGGTAGATGAGGGTTCAGGTGCAAGGATGGCGGTCACAGGAAGGGAGCAAAATGTATGGTGTGGCGCTCAATCTGTGTAGCTCACTGGGCAGAAGACATCCCTATGACCTCACATGACAAACACAAGAGCTGCTAAGTCACCCATTAGATTTAAGGGAATCAAGTCCGCTGTGGCCTGGACAAGACTCCATGCTTTAAAAGTCTCTTCAATGCCAAAATCACAGCACAAAGCTCTCTGAACTCCCTGAGGTCAGACAGTTCCACGAAGGAGCCCAAACATCCCAGCTCCTGCAGCTGCCCACCCTGGCATCAGTTCCCTTCTCTGGGAGCCTCCACAAGAGAGCAGAGAGAAAACACGCTCAACCCTCCCATTGCAGGGCTCCTTAGAGACTCTTCGCGAGACCCAAGAAAGCGAGAGATTTGGTGAATGTGGCCGTAACTCATCCACACAAGCCCCCTGCCTCCATACAGAGCACAGTGAGTTGACAAACCATTTACCAACTCAATTTAAATAAACCCTAAGCTAAAATAAGACATTTTCTATGCCCTTTAGGAAGAAGTTCCAGCGTCTCTGACAAGTTCTAATTAGAAATATGTATCAACAATATTAAAGAAAATTTCGGAAGGAAAGCCTCTCCTCCATAATCTTACCAACCTCACGCCACTCCCACTCCCCCACCCAACCTTTTTCATTTTCCCACAGCTTTGTAGAACTTGTTCGCATGAGTAAGTGGCTTCCCCTGCTGCAGCCATCTCTGGGTAGCCTTTAACCTCCTCTTCCTTGTCATTGTTGCACACATTGCTACACAGTGCAACTCCTCCTATACTCCTGTGCTTTACAATATCCATTGTTACTGTCTTGAAGAAGACAGTAACATTTGTTTTTTTCTCTAAATAATTATCTGCTCCTTTAAGGATTATGAGGCCAAGTTTTAGAGTCAGACAGGCAGGCCTGGAGTCAAACCTTCACTTTGCCATTTGCCATCTGGGCAACTTTGGGAGACCTGGCTTCTCAGTGTCAGTTTTCTTGTCGGTGAAAAGGGGACAGTGACCACTGCCTCCTAGAATGGCCGAATATAAACCAAGCATGGAGACTGGCACATGGGAAGGGTTTAACAAATGGAAGCTATTTTGTTAATAACATCTTTTTTTCTTATTTATTCTCCTTTGGAAATTCAAAACAGAATATAGCGTAGCACAGGGTAACCTGGGAGTGTAAGTTTCTTCTAAGTTTCTCAGCAATAGATAAAGGCCGATGGTCCCCCTCACTGGGAAGAAGGGCCAGAAGGTTGTGGTGAAGGTGTCCTCTTCCAGTCAGGCCCAGACAGTGTCCAGGCATCAAACCACACTCTTCTGCTCCCCATCCCATCTTCCAAACAGAGAATGACCCACCCGAAGCCCATCACTTTTCCCTTGGGTTGATAAATAACTCCCTTTTGTAAAACCAAGTTAAAACATTTTAGGGACACCAAAGCATTCATCAGTCCCCTGAAGCAAAAGCATTTACCAAAGCATCTCTGGCCAGGCTAAAAGAATTAATGCAGCTTAGAAAAAGCAGCTTTTTAGGCCAGGCGGGGTGGCTCACGCCTGTAATCCCAGCACTTTGGGAGGCCAAGGCAGGCAGATCACTTGAGGTCAGGAATTTGAGACCAGCTTGGCCAACATGGCGAAACCCCGTCTCTACTAAAAATACAGAAAAATTAGCTGAGCATGGTGGTACATGCCTGTAGTCCCAGCTACTCCAGAGGCTGAAGCAGGAGAATCGCTTGAACCTGGGAGGTGGAGATTGCAGCGAGTCGAGATCGCACCACTGCCCTCCAGCCTGGGTGACAGAGCAAGATTCCATCTCAAAAAAAAAGAAAAACAAAAAGCAGCTTTTTTACAGACAGGAAGTACTACGCTGGTAGGTGTGTTTCATGTTTAAGGATACTGTGTTCCTAAAGGCCACTGATGCACATGAACCCTTAACCCTAATTTAAGGGTAAATGTTCTTCTTAATGGACTCAAAAGTATTTGCTACCCAAAAAGAGCAAGTTGTATATGTGGAAAAAAAAAAAAAAAGCCAATATGGCAGTTACTATTTCTGACCCACTTATTCCCCCCAGCAAATCAATTACTAGTTATTTGACCCGTTTTAGTGAACATCTATCATGTGTTAGATGCTGAGGGGATATAAATACCGTCATGCATAGAAGTGCTTCTGCATGCTGACAGCCTAGTGGGAGAGCCAACAGCGAAACAGATAAATGTGATTTATGGGTGTGTGCGTGTAAGTACAATGAATAAGACAGGTTCAATATGGTGGTTCACACCTATAATCCCAACACTTTGGGAGGCCAAAGTGAGAGGATCACTTTAGCCCAGAAGTTCGAGATCAGCCTAGGCAACATAGTAGGACTCTGTCTCTACCAAAAACAAAAAACAAAAAAATGTTTTAAATTAGCCAGGCATGGTGGTACGTGCCTGTAGTCCTTACTACTTGGGAAGTTGAGGTGGGAGGATCACTTAAGCACAGGAGGTCGAGGCTGCAGTAAGCTATGGTTGTACCACTGCACTCCAGCCTGGGCAACAGAGCAAGACCCTATCTCAAAAAAAAATGTCGTTTTAAAGAATAAAACAATATTGCCAGAGGAAAGGTTCAGGCAAAGTATTTAAGGTGATCAGAGAAGGGATCCATTTACTCCAGCAGAGGCATGTCCTAACCACCTTTTTTTTTTTTTTTAAATTTGAGATGGAGTCTCGCTCTGTCACCCAGGCTGGAGTATAGTGGCGCAATCTCGGTTTACTGCAACCTCTGCCTCCCGGGTTCAAGTAATTCTCCTGCCTCAGACTCCAGAGTAACTGGGACTACAGGCATATGCCACCATGCCCAGATAATTTTTTGTATTTTAATAGAGACAGGGTTTCACCATGTTGGTCAGGATGGTCTCAATCTCCTGACCTCGTGATCCACTTGCTTCAGCCTCCCAAAGTGCTGGAATTACAGGTGTGAGCCACCACGCTGGGCCCTGACCATCTATTTAATACCACAACCTGCCCCAGCCCCCACCCTCCAACTCCCCCTTCTCCTGCTGGATTTTTTCCCAGGCACTTATATGTAGCATATTATGTAATTTATTTATTTTTTGTTGGTCTGTCACCCTTGCTAGAATGTAATCTCTGTCCATAAAGAGATTTTTCCAACTTTGATGTATCTCAAGCACCTAGAATAGAGCCTGCCTATAGTAGGCATCAGTAAATTTCCCTAAATGCAGGCAGGACACATGTGGCAAGAGGCACATCCATCCCTCTCTCCATTCACTTAATATACCTTTATCAGGCATCTTCTCTATGTCAAGCATTATCCTAAAGATGTAAAGAACATAAACTTCCTGTCCTCTCCAGGGTCTGGCAACCTGGGCAGAGGGCAAGAACTTCCTGCTTACAGCAACAGTGTGAGCAGAACCAGGAACGAGGTCCACGCTCTAGGGCACGCACAGAACTGGGTGTGACTCCCACTGCCCCAGGACTGAGGCTGGAGAGACACTGTGGGCGCCAAGTCTGGAGAGCCCAGATCCTGGCTGAGCAGATCATGGCTTACAGCTGAACCCTTGCAATACCAAGACACAAGCTTCATTTGCAAATAACTGTCGTTACATACAAAGTTAAGACTCCATCAAAGCCAAATAAGTCAGACTTAACCCAAGAGGTGGAAATCCAGACAGGAGGAATGCTCTGTCAGAGCTCGCTCCTCCTTATGGCCCGATATTCTTCATGCTTCATGCTTTGCCTGTTTTCAAGTCACAGAGGAACAGGCTTACACGTGCAGACATAAACCGAACACACGCAGGCTGTTTCCAATTTTGCACAGATTATTTCAGTCCAAAGATAAGGAGACCGGGGGGGTGGACACACCGGCTTTGTTCTTTGATTCCCTGCCACCTTGAGAGAAAGAAGAATTGTTTGTTTAAGCAGCATATTCCTGGGAAGATCTGGTATGGGCTGCAGCTCCAAGACACCCACACCTACACTCCCCCTAGGGAGTACAACTAGCAGTCAGTTGTACCCTTGTTGGGCCTTGCTGAGTACCAAGCCCAGTGCCAGGCACTGGAGAAAGTCACAAAAGAAGAAGAGTCTGGAAGAGCTCATGTCTGACCCAAGGAAGGAGAGAGATGCTATAAAAATCAATGCACATTGGCATAATTAGATTGGATGATTCTCTGAGCTCTGGGGAAAAAATAGCACATAAAAATAATTATGTTATAAACTGACTCTTTCCTATATATAGCAAAGACGAATAATCACCCACTTCCCCAGTGGATCTGTTTTGTGAGTTCCTGTTTTTAAATATTAAGTTTTCTGAAAAGTTCACCTCACAAGCAGAAGTTCTAACGGCAGCCATCAAAGACTATCCAGCCACAGGAGTGACCTGGAGGTCCCTGCAGGGAGAGGTGAGGTAGGGGAAGGGCTATTGCAGGAAGTGGGTGATTCCGCCACAGGGGAAATCTGGCCACTTGGGCAAAATCAGAAGCACAAATTCCAGATTTCTGCTGCTGCTGCTCTTCCAGCCCTGTGCCTTTCATGGCTGGAGGGTTTTGTAGGAGAGGAAATCTCAAAGCTGTCTGCAAATCTTCCTGCTCTGCACTTTTGCACCTGCTTTGGAGTTCTTTAACAGTCTCACTGCAAAATGCCTGGGATCAACAGTGGGGCAGAAACCACCTAGATTATATGGGTATAAAGGTAAATGAAAAATAGAGATCTCCAGATTAATTAGATGGTCCCAGGTCTGATGTGTTGATGTCAAGGGTGCTTTCTATGAGTACAGGTATAAGTGAAAAAAAAAAAAAAAATCTCTCTTCCTCCAAGCAGCTCAACCAAAGACATAAACCCCTACCAGATATCAGCTCTGATGAAGTTAGACCCCAACAATGAGCTTCGACATTCTCTTTCAGGAGCTCACTGCCAGCAATGCACGGAGGGAGGGCAGATGGATTTCTCTCAGGGACCACGCTTCCAATTTGCTAAGAGACTGCTCCAAGCCGAGTCATGTCAGGAAATGCTACCTGGTGGCAACCCTTGTCCTTCTACCCAAGAAACCTCACTTTCCATTTCTTTTTAATTGCTTCCTCCTTCTGTCCATGAGAGCAATTTAAGTCACTCTGATTCCCCACTAACAGCTTACTGGATGACAACACACCAGAATGGAGAAGACGTCCCAGAAATAAGAAACCACTGTGAAAAATACCTGCTAGAGTTCCATTAAGCCTTGGGAATCAGGACCACTCCCTGGTAATTTAATTGTTCAGGATGGAAGGGGATCCAGAATAGCAGTAGAATACATTTTTGATGGTCTTCTAGCAGCTTCAGGCAGGGACTGTGAATCCATCATTCACTCAGCAAGCATGTATTAAATTGAATGTCTGTACCATGTTAGGCACAGACAGTGGCTAATAGCTGATATTTAATGAACATTTACAGGCCAGGCGCTGGGTTAGTGCTTACTTGGGATGCATTGTCTAATGTAATCCTCGCAAATGCCTGTGAGTGTCTTGCTGTTATAATTCCCAGTTTATGATCAAGAACATGGAGGCACTGCTGCAGGATGCCATGGCTCATGTCTATAATCCACGGCTCGTGTCTATAATCACAGCTACTTGGGAGGCTGAGGCAGGATGCTGAAGTGAGAATCACTTGAGGCCAGGAATTCGAGACCAGCCTGCGCCACATAGCCAGACTCTTATTTCTTAAAAAAAATAAAAAATTAAAGACCATGAAGGCACTGAGAGGTTAAGTCATTTTCTCAAGATCACAGAGCTAAATCATGGAAAGGCCAGGACTGCACTCAATTGAGGCACTAGCCTTAACCACTAAGCCCTGCAGGCCCCGAAAGAGATGTCCAGAAAAGATTGTGCAACCTGCTCTGTTCCAGGCTTTGCCCTCAGAAAGTCCCGTATAGTAAATTTGAATTTCCCTACTTCTGTTACAGTCCATTTCCTCTTGCGCGGCTCCAAGCTGGAGAAGAATTTGGCGTAGCAGCTTCCGAGAAGTTGAAGGAGGGGCCAGGCGGAAACTGTCCTAGAGCAAGCACTGAAGGGAGCAATGCACTTGGTATACTCAGAGTTGAAACACTTCCAGTGGAGGTCACCTGCAGCCATTGGCAGCCTTATTTGCATTTTCTGAAGCCTCCTCTTTTCCCTATCCTTGGAGTCAAGGTACATTTACCTGCTGAGAAGTGAGAAGTCTCCCTCCGAAGCAACACATGTGGCATTTTTTCAAGCTGACAGTGTTCATGGAAAAGGGCAAAGAATGCTTTTATGTGCATTCAGAGAATTCCCTTACATAAACAGTGTTTTCTGTGCCTTGGAACCTGCAAACCCAGGGACCCAGTCCTACTCATGACAGGCTCATTCTCCGGCGTTACACAGCCTTCTAGCTCAATAGAGCATGTCCAAAATTTGAGCATGTCAGAGGCTTGTTAAAACACGGATTGCTGGGTTCCACCCCACGGGTTCCATAGGTCTGAGATAGGGCCCCCAAAACATGCATTTCTAACAAGCTCCCAGGTAATTCTGATGCTGCTGGTATGGGAACCACGCACAAAGCTCTAGAGAGAGCTTTGTAGAATTCTTGCTGCTCTGTTACACACGTAACACCATTCCTATACACCAGAGCTTCAGACATCCCAGAACATCATATTATTTAAAGTCTCAGATGCACAAGTAAGTGTTCGAAGTAAGAGGTAGTGGGAGTGAAGAAATAAGGACAGGTTGAGCCCAGACTGAACAGTAACTTAAGAATAAACCTCTTGAGGACTGGTGGATCCAATAAAGAGGAAGCTAAGAGAGTTTGTTTATAGTCAGGCTTTCTACCTCCTTTCTAAGAGTACCAAAGTTGGTCTGGGCAAAGCCAGTGCTACCCTGCCCCACCCTGCCCCACCCTGCCCTGCCCTGCCCTGCCCAGACCTGCCCAAGTTGTTTTCTCCTTCCTCAGGAGGGAAGAGATTTCTATCCCAGGCACAGGACAGTGGCTGTATTTACATTCTCTTCCCTGGAAAATACAGGAACATCTCTCCTGCTTGCCCTATGGGTCTGTTAATATCTCCTCCACCAACTTCCTGTTTGGACCCTATGAGATCAATATTAACAGTAGAAAGGAAGGGACCCTGAACCTCATATGCAGTCACAGTTCTGGAAAGCCTGGAGGTCAGGAGCTACAAAGTGGATGAGGGACCTGACTCTTGTCTCACCCAAATGACTTGACCCATGTCATTCCCTCTGTCGGAACCTTTCTCCTGGTCTCGGTGAACCTCCTAGCCTTCTCTTCACATCTCCACTCAGGCACTTTGTCTTTGGGAAGCAACTGGCATTCCTGCAGACTCCACAGACCTCCACGCGGCTTTAAGTTCTAGAGGACATCCACATCACTTCCGGGTACTGTGAGTCCAAGTGAGACAGGACCAAAATTCTTTTTTTTTTTTTTTTTGAGACACAGTTTCTCTGTCGCCCAGGCTGGAGGGCAGTGGCCGGATCTCAGCTCACTGCAAGCCTGGCCCTGGCTTCACGCCATTCTCCTGCCTCAGCCTCCCCGAGTAGCCGGGGACTACAGGCGCCTACCACTCCCCACCCGGGCTGGTTTTTGTATTTTAGTAGAGACGGGTTTCACTGTTAGCTGTGGGATGGTCTCGATCTCCTGACTTGATCCACCCGCTTCAGCCTCCCAAAGTGCTGGGATTGCAGCCTGAGCCACCGCCTGGGTCATTCTGTGACCAAAATTCTTAACTTGTGAGTATCCCCAGCCTGTCTCCTCTCTCCTCACCATCGAAAGAGGCCTCTTCCCATTGGCCTCTGCCACTCTCTCACTCCCTGGGGATAGAGCTTTCCCTTGCAGAATTATTCTTTTCTGTAATGTAGCATCAAAGGTTAGGGAGAGAAAAATGAAGAGACAGAAGGAAAGGAGGATATTTAGTAGAGATGAAAGGCATGTGGACTCGGGCTAGAAAGATTTTTTTTTTCTCTACAAGGGGAAAGTGAAAAGTGCACAGGCCAGGGCAGTTTTCTGAAGTTTTGAGGAAAGACTGCCAGAGACTCAGGGTGTGAGGAAGTGGATAGAAAAGGAAGGAGGCTGGATTAAGGATAGCCCTGGACTGCCTGTGTGGATTCTATTTACAGAGTTTGAAAATACAAGAAAATACACGAAGGTTGGGCGCTTTGGCTCACCCTTGTAATCCCAGCACTTCGGGAGCCCAAGGCAGGCGGATCATGAGGTCAGGAGATAGAGAGCATTCTGGCCAACATGGTGAAACCCCGTTTCTACTAAAATTAAAAAAAAAAAATTAGCCAGGCATGGTGGCGCACACCTGTAGTCCCAGCTACTCAGGAGGCTGACACAGGAGAATGGCATGAACCCGGGAGGCGGAGGTGGCAGTGAGCCGAGATCACGCCACTGCACTCCGGCAGCCTGGCAACAGAGCAAGACTCCGTCTCAAAAAGAAAAAGAATAATAATAAAATAAAAAGAAGAAGAAGAAAGAAAAGAACTTACATTTTTCTGAAATATCTTTCATTCCCCTTTCATTCGCTCTCTCTTTGACTGCTCTGGGACTGTATGTTTTTGTTGGGTTACATTTTAGTTCTTCTCTAACCTTTGACTTCGCCCTTCTCAGTGTTGGGCACAGAGGCTGGCCCATGGCGTTATATAAGGTTGATGCAAAAGTAAATGCAAAATCAAGTAATGTCAAAAACCACAATTACATTTGCACCAACCTAATAGCTGTGCGGACTGGGTTCGCCTCTTTCCTCCCTTCTTTCCTCTGTCAGTCTTGAGAAGACCATCATGCTGAAAGGGCGGCAGCATGGATGGGGAGCTGACAGGACAACTGGAGGGAAAGAGGCCAATCAAACATCCCCCAAGCCTCCCTGGACTGAATACCAGCCACATAGTGCTGATCTTGGCTGGGAGCCCACCATTTACCAACCCCCTACGGGCCTCTGGGGTATGGCTAATTAAAGACATGGTTACTCATTTCATTCCCAAGTCACTATTTAAGGAAGCAGAATCATGCCATTCCTACAAGCCCTCTGACCCTACACTAGAGGCAAACAATGCTAAGGCTTGTCCAAGTGGCTGTAAGTACAGGGCTGTCCAAAGAGCACAGGAGGGGGCAGAGGAGGGGAGATCACAGGCCCCACAGCTGGGCCAGCTGCTGGACTGTCCCTTCTTCAATGTCCTCCTCGCTCCCTTTCCCCAGGGGGCCAGGATCTAGTAACAACCCCTCTGTAACCAACCCCTCGCCAGGGCAACTCCTTTGTTTTCTGGGCATACTCAGAGTCACACAGCTGACTCAGAAAAAAGCACCAAAATAATCTCCTTCTGGATTTCGGCTAGCAGCAATTAGGAGCATTCGGGATTTTTCAGTTATTCTTTAAGAAGTAAAGAAAAACATGGCTTTTAATCAACAAACTCTTGTTGAGATCTGCTCTATGCCAGGCCTAGTGCCAAGATGGGGAAGAACAATGTATGAAATATAATTCCTGTCCTCAAAGAGTATCTAGTCTTGTAGACGAAATAGACACACACAAATAAATTATACCAGTGCAGAATAAGCATAAACGCAGATATGTGCTGAGCACAGTACAGAGTAGGTGGTGACAACCTCTCACTGACAGGGGAGGAAAGGTATGCTAGCAATCTAAAGTGGGCTTTGGGGGGCAAATAGGAGTTCATCAGATAACCAAGTGAGGGAAGAACATCCCGAGCAGAGAAAAAGCCTATTCAAATTCATTTAGATCACAGAGAAATAGGTTGAACCTACTAGTCCCAGTGGATCTCAAGCTTTTTTAACAAGCAACTCCTAATACAAGATAAATGTGAATGGAGATGCCTGTTCTGAAACATCCAGTGCAAGCATACAATGTCTTAGACTGGCCAGGTGCATTGGCTCATGATTATAATCCCAGGACTTTGGGAGGCCGAGGCAAGAGGATTACTTGAGGCCAGGAATTTGCGGCTGCAGTGAGCTGTGGATTGCACCACTGCACTTCAGCCTGGGTGATGGAGCAAGAACCTGTATCTAAAAATAAAAAACATAGACATGGATTTTAATTTTTTTTTTTTTTTTTTTTTTTTTTGAGACAGAGTCTCGCTCTGTCTCCCAGGCTGTAGTGCAGTGGCGCAATCTCAGTTCACTGCAAGCTCTGCCTCCCGGGTTCATGCCATTCTCCTGCCTCAGCCTCCCGAGTAGCTGGGACTACAGGCGCCCGCCACCTGATTTTCATTTTTAATTATGCAAATTATGCATCATGGTTTACAATATTCTCATTATGATATTAAAACAAGGTTTTGCATTTCTAGTCAGTAAGTTTACTTGACTTTCCAAACGTACATTGTCAAATAAAATTGATCCTCCACGGAAGAAGCAGCTCCATGTTGACCCCTTGGCTTCACATTTGCCTGACCCATCCCTGGGGTCAGAGAAAGTCAGTTTATACTCCAGCCTGAGAACTAAAAAGCCTCTAAAAGGGGTTGGAGAGCCAGGCTCAGTGACTCACGCCTATAGTTCCTCCAGTGACTCAGGAGGCTGAGGTAGGAGGATTGCTTTTGAGCCCAGGAGGTCGAGGCTGCAGTGAGCAGTATCTTGCCACTGCACTCCAGCCTGGGTGTCAGAGCAAGACTCTGGCTCAAAAAAAAAAAAAAAAAAAAAAGAAAAGAAAAGAAAAATAAAAAGAGGGGTGGCAACCAGAGACCAGAGCTTTGTCTCTGAATGTTCAAGTGACTTTTCGCACTCATATTTAGGACTGTCGATCAGGTGTGACCACAGTCCCAGTATTTCCACTCTTTTGGAAGTTGAAAGTTTGTCCCCATTCCTGTTAGCCCTCTCTGACTACCACGCTGGTTGACTTAAGGAAGATGCCACCTATGAGGCCAGGGAAGCCAATCAGGCAACGAAAGAGTGGGCAAGGGGAATCTCTCCCACAAAACTGGCATCCAGGGGCCTTCCAAGCTAAGTGTGCAACTGATAGCCAATCAGATGTAGGGCACTATTGGAGGTTTTAGAAAAACACCTCAAATGAGAGGTCATTGATTTCCCAATCCCAATGCTAGGTGACACCCCAGATCAATTAAGTCAGAACTCAGGGAGTGGCATCCAGGCTTAGAATTTATTAAACCTCCCAGGTGATTCCAATGTGCCAACAAATTTGTGAGTCAGTGAGCGAGATCACTGTGGTTCTCAACCTGGCGGCACAGGACAGTCACCTGAGGAGGTTTTCACACCTACGGTGGGGGAGCCACGCCCCAGACCCATAGATCAGAATCTCCTGGGTTTGAGGCTGGGCATCAGAATGGTCCTTAGACCCGGGAAGGGAGACAGCCTATCCTGGCCTGTGCCCTGGGGCACCTTCCTTGAAATTTTCCAGGTTGCACATCCATGCCTACACCTGCAGCAACTGTCAGAATCGTCCCTGGGGGCACCCTGAGCGAGGATCAAGATGCAGGTACCCGCAGAGCTTGGTGACTCGTGCTTTTGCAATCATCACAACTAGGAGGGCGGCCTGGGCCACTCCCACTGCCCAGAGCAATGTTTCTTGCATGAGAGATGAGGCCACCAGTGGTGCTGATTTGGGGCAATTCACTCACATGGCATATAGGGCATGTTCAGGGCCCTGGCTACAGACCATCCACTGCAGACCCCACTTGAGTCACATGCATGGATTGTGCATGGCTCTCAAGCTCCATGCTGGGACCCTCCTAAGGCCCTCCACGCTGAGCAGTAGGGGCTGCGACATTAGCTGTGCATGCCTGATCGCGGCCACCCAGGCCAGCCACCCTTGCCTGCTGCAGGCTCCACAGTCTTCCCAGGGTGGCCGTCCAGTCCATCGCTCCTAAAGGCAAACAAACCCTGTGGGTCAGTGTACTCTCATCTCCCGCAGATGTGGTGATGTCCCACAGTCGCTGTCAGTCTCAGGCCATGCCTGAGGAGGGTAGACAGTTGCAGGAAGAGGCCTGCTCTTCTCACTCTTTCCATAAGCCACTACCCTGCAGGCTGGTGGCACTGCCTGGCAGGCAGGAATGCAGTCCCTATGGAAAGATACCACATTTCAGGAAGGTAGTAATTACTGCCTGATGGGTTCAGAACATGGTTGAAAGTTATATTAGTCTGTTCTATGCTGCTAATAAAGACATACCTGAGACTGGGTAGTTTATAAAGGAAAGAGGTTTAATGGACTCACAGTTGCACACGACTGGGGAGGCCTCACAATCATGGTGGAAGGCAAGGAGGAGCAAGTCAAGTCTTATATGGATGGCGGCAGGCAAAGAGAGCTTGTGCAGGGAAACTCCCCTTTATAAAACCATCAGATCTCATGAGACTTTTTCACTATCATAAGAATAGCATGGGAAAGACCCGCCCCCATGATTCAATTATCTCCCACAGGGTCCCTCCCACAACACGTGGGAGTTACAGTTGCTACAATTCAAGATGAGATTTGGGTGGGGACACAGCCAAACCATAACAGTATCCTACATTTGTGCTAGAAAACTTTACAGAGTAAGTTTCACATCACCAGAAAAGAATTATCCTTCACACTTTCTTGCATACTGGGAAACACTTGCATTTTATGTTCACCAAGGGGAAAGCACCTTTAAGAGACCATTGAGAGCTGATATTCACCACGAGCACACCAGATGAGACAGTTCACCCTTAACAATGAAACAACCCTCACACTAACAGTATTGAGGCAAAGCAGAAACAAAATCTATTCTTTCAATACAAACCGTTCTGAAGAGCCCTGGCATTGTAAAAACAGTGTTGCTACTTTTCTCTTACAGTAGGAGATACAAAATTAATCAGGAGTGGTGCATTTGATGATAAAGAACAGGAGGAGATTCTGTCTGGATCCCACAAAGAACCTCTATGTACACTAACTGGACAATACATAAACACATAAGTAATTCTCTTCTACCCATTCTAATTTTTCTTCAGTGCATCACTATACCTTATATGGGCCCATAAATTTTGTCATGCATTTTCTAATCAACTTATTTTTATAGATAAGGGTCCCAGCAAGCAATGTGTACCCACGGCCCTGCACATGCTAGGGGAAATCCCACTGGGCATCTTGGGTATTGCTTTCAAAATCTTCCAGGTGATTTCCATTTTGTACCCAGGGTTGTCAGTCAGTCCCTATGCCAGAAGTGAGAAGGTGGATGTCCATATGTCAACCAGCTGGTTTCAGCCAGCAATAGAGAAGGGAGTGTTATAGGTGGGACTGTATCCCCCTGACATTCATATGTTGAAGTCCTAACTCCCAGTAGCTCAGACGGTGACCTCATTTGGAAATAGAGTCATTGCAGATGTACAGATGCTCCTCGACTTACAATGAGGTTATAGCCTGATAATCCCATCGTAGGTTTAAAATATTGTTAAGTCAAAAATGCATTTAATATACCTAATCTACTGGATGCCATAGTTTAGTCTACCTTAAACACTCTCAGAACACTTACATTAGTCTACACTGGAGCAAAATCACCTAACACAAAGCCTATTTTATAATAATGTGTTAAATATCTCACATGATTTATTGAATATTGAACTGAATGCATGTCACTTCCATATAATCGTAAAGCAGAAATATTGTAAGTGGAACCGTCGTTAGGTGGGGGACTATCTGTAATTCGTTTCAAGATGGGATCATACTGGAGTAGGGTGACTTCTAATCCAATATGACTGGTGGTGTTCTTACAAAACGGAGGAAATACGCACATGCAGACACGCACACGGGGAGACTGCCAGGTGGACATGGAGGCAGAGGTCAGGGGGATGTGTCTACAAGCCAAGGACCACCAAATGTGGCAGCAAATCATCAGAAGCTAGGAAAGAGGCCTCGAACAGGTCCTTCCTTCACTGCGCTCAGAAGGAACCAACCCCTCTGCCACCTTGGTCTCCAGACTCCTGGCCTCCAGAATGGAGACAATACATTTCTCTTGTTAAGTCACCCAGTTTGCTGTACTTCGTTTCATCAGCCCTAGCAAACTAATGCAAGAGAGGCTCCACAAAGGCGCCCAATGGAAGTTCAATACACAAAGGATAAAAATGAGTTTTAAAAATAAATGAACAGAAACTTTCCCGGTGGCAAAAGCAGTGGAAAGCATTGGAAATTATTTCCCTGAGTGGCTCTTTTTTAATGCACTTAACACTGCTGCAGGAAGCATCATCCGTCTCCCCGATGAACATCTTCCATCTGCTGATTGCTAGTGAGAAAATAACTGGCTCGATTTATGTAAGTTCCTAGAATCCTTTTCACTCCTTTGTTCATTTCAACCTGTCAGGCCAATGAGAGATAATTGCATTAAATCACCTGGCAATTTAAATGTTCCTCTTTGTAGTGTCAAAGGAGTCTTTCTCTTTAATCAATGAAAAACCTGAGGTCTCCCTGGCAAATAGTAAAGCCTTACCATTAAAATCCCACAGGGAGCTGGATTTAACAGGAGAGATTCTGGGTGCAAAGAGAAGCTTCTCATGGATCCTAATCAGGCTCCCTGCTGGAGGAACCCGGAGATGCCCCATGGGTCCCGGACAACAGTGGCCTGTGTGTCTCCCACTGGACACTAAGTCCCTTGAGGGGGAGGACTCTGCCCCTCCCATCTTACCACAGGGCCCTGTTTTCATGATTGTTTAACTGAATCCTCTTCCCTAACCCCGCCTTGGGCCCAGAGATTGTGCTTCTTTGCCTGATTACTGTACAAGAGGCGGAAACAAGCATCTTAATCAGACAGTCATGGCACACAAGCCAGTTAAAAAGGGTCACACAAACCAGTTAAAAAGATGACAAATAGAAATTTAGTTAAGGTCAGAAAAGGGAAATGGGGGTTGGACCTAGAAATAAATTTTTCTTTTTTCTTTCCTTCTTTCTCTTTTATTTTCATGTTTATATTTTTGAGACGGGATATTGCTGTCGCCCAGGCTGGAGTGCAGTGGTGTGATCATAACTCACTGTGACTTTGACCACCCGGGCTCAAGTGTTCCTCCCACCTCAGTCTCCCAAATAGCTGGGACTACAGGACACACCACCACACTTGCCTAATTTTTTATTTTATTTTTGTGTGTGTGTGGAGATGAGGTTTCACTATGTTGCCTAGGCAGGTCTTGAATTCCTGCCCTCAAGTGACACTCCCACCTTGGCCTCCCAAACTGCTGGGATTACAAACATGAGCCACCATGCTTAGCCTAAATTTTTCTTTTTGAGAATGTAAATAGAGCTGAGAAATTCTTCGACTCTTTTGACCAATGGAAATAATTTTCTGATTGAAGAGCTTGAGACTCACCCATCTTCCTGTGTAAGACTTTAGTGGATCTAGAGAGCTTTAGATAAGTCCCTTTTAAAATAAATGCAAAAAAAAAAAAAAGAATTAGTATCGTCCATCCTGACAGTTCTTTTCGAGTCCCTTCCTACTCCAAGGACTTTTCAGTGGATGGATTTGGAGGGGAAAAAACATACTGCAACCTGAAATTGATTGATCGATCCCAGGCCAGTTGTATTTTCTAGCTCTCTGGCGGGCTGCCTGCCAGATCAACCGCTTGTCCACTAGTTCGCTAAAAATGCCTTCGTTCAAAAGGTGGCAAACACCTAGTGCCATTTTAAGGTGAGCCCTAGCTCCCCTACTGGCTGCCTGAATCTCTGCTGTTGAGAGGAAGTTTGATGTCATTCTTCCATTCTGAAGTCCCAGATTTGAATCCCAGCTTCTTCTGTTGTGCAAGTTATTGACTAAGACTTGGTTTCCCCGTCCCTAAATGGGGATGATAGAAGTGATGTCGGTGTTTTCACAACCTCTTGCAAGGATTAAATGGGAGAGTGACCGCAAAGATCCTGATCTACTACAGCAGGCGATCCATAAAAGAGCGTCCACCCTCTTGTCTGACCTGCAGCTCAGCTGAGGCTATGAACCTCCTCCCTCGTCCATATGAAAAGGAGAAGGGGAGAGAATCTGTGTCTTCAGTTCCCTCTGCCCTGGCCCCTTTGTAGTGGCGCTGAGCTTAGGCTCGTGTGCTATAATTTCTGACTGGGGAGCTAGTGCTGATAGTGAATGAAAAGGTCAGAAGACTGGCCCTTTTCATCTCAAGGAATCAATAATAAAGGAGAATCCGTGTGCTGGATTTTAATTCCAATCAGTAAACATCTGTTGATCAAAGACCCACGTCAGTCCTATGCTGGAGACTGAGAATAAAGAAATGAGGAAGATTTGGCCCCTTGCTCCCAGCCTGTCTACATCTCAATGTGCAGTCATTCTAGCGAAGTCAGTTCTAGATACAAGAACTAACTCAGCAATGTCCCGGTGCTAATTTAACTGAAATTCACAAGTGTTGTTCAAACACAAGTTTGGGACTTTGAGGGGATGTATTTATTGGCTCCAAAGAAAGCTCATGGTAAATGTCTTTCCATACATCCATTTTCCAAGGAAATTGTAATGATTCTATGTTATTATATTATTTTGGGTCATTTTAATTTTAATAAAAATACTTATGTATGAAGAAAAAACACATTATTGTTTCTTGACTCCTTTTTTTTTTTTTTTTTTTTTTTTTTGAGACAGAGTCTTGCTCTGTTACCCAGGCTGGAATACAGCGGCACAATCTCAGCTCACTGCAAGCTTCGTCTCCTGGGTTCAAGTGATTGTCCTGCCTCAGCCTCCTGAGTAGCTGGGATTATAGTCGTGTGCCACCACGCCTGGCTAATTTTTTGTATTTTAGTAGAGACGGAGTTTCACCATGTTGGTCAGGCTGGTTTCGAATTCCTGACTTGATGATCCGCCCACCTCAGCCTCCCAAAGTGCTGGGATTACAGGTGTGAGCCACCGTACCTGGCCTGTTTCTTGTCTCTTAATTCATAAACCTCATTGGCCTTCATTTGTAACAATATAAACTAGAAGTGACTTTTTTTAGTTACTAAACAAAGCCAACTATATTTTCATTGAAATAATTTGACAAAATAGTTTTTAAGTCCTGGAGAAGAATCTGTTCTCTATTTGGCTAATTAAAACACACTTAATCTAATAAAGTAGATCCTCTATGGACCTTCTGTACTAGAGAAAACTTTATTAGTCTGACTTGAGCTACAGGATAAACTTAGAGAATAAACTGCATTGGGGGAAAGAAATCGAACATGCTGTAAGCGGGAACTTCCACTTATCTACACTGATCCCTCAGTTGACGCCAGCAACTGTATTCACGAAGAAGCCTCCAAACTTTTGACCTGTAGCTATCATCACCAGTTGGGAAAACCAGATTTCCTCCCTGGATGGCTAGTGATGTTTTTCATTTGGGAGGATAGCATTTGCCTTCTGCTCCTTCTTGCAGCCAAGGTCAAACTGATCTTGTCTGATGCCTCCTCTCTTGTCCAGCTGCATCCCACTGAAAACTGAGACCATTTTGGCCAGCTAGCGTTTCCTAGGCCAGTAAAGGGAGCTCAGTGCAGAACAGAGAATGACACCGTCTGACCATCTTCCCAAGTGAGCTCTCCCTGGGGAATCCCGGAAGTGCAGCGGACACAAGAGTGGATCATGATCTTGGTCCTGGTGCCCACAAGTAAGAACATGCTACTTAGAGAGTCACATATATGTGCTATGTGTGTATGGATCTGCAAAGGTGCAGCCATGAATATCTCCCTATATTTTCAAGAAAGAAACCTCAATTGAGGCCAAAAAAGATTTCCTTAGACCCTAGAGGTCTCTACGGAACTTTGCTTTAATTAGATCAGAATAGTTTGTATTTAACCTGTCAAATGGATAGATGATAGGCAAATGATATATTTGATTGATTGATTGATTGATTGATTTAGAAGTCAGACAGATCTAAGTTTATACCAATTCCTGGCTGAAGGAGCCCTGTTAAGGTACTAAGTTTCCTTAAATCTTAGTTTACTTGTCTGTAAAATGGGTTTGCTTACTTCTCCAGGTGGTTTTGAGACATGAATGAACCTGTGTCTGTAAAGTGCCTATTAAGTGACTGACATAAAGTAAGCCTCAACAAACAGGAACTATTATCAACTCACTGTTACTGAAGGATAGTTAATTTGGGTCATCTTTGTGAGTTCAGGAGTTCAGAACAGTAAGGAGATAGACTGGACTCATGGAAAGGTTCCGATACACATCGTTGTAAACTGATACTTTCCACAACAGTGCACAGTTTAAGTGGGATCAGTCACCTGGTGGTCAGATGTGTACAAGTCATGGAGGGTGAGACAGTTCTGCTCAGGAACCCAGGAACCCAGCCAGATTTCCTGGTTCAAAAATCACATCTGTGAAACTCTATCCAGGTGGGAAACTCTTCTGGTCGAGTCTCCTCGAGCCACGGTTCATTATCAAGTTATTTCTCTGGGTCACACTGAGGTCATCTCCTTAATTAATGCAACAGCCAAGGGACGCCAGGCCCAGGAATTTAGCTGCACAGCCTTTGCCTGAAAGTCTATAATAGCACCTCATCTTTGTTGAACACTTACTATGTGCCAGGCACCATGCAAACAGCCTTATGTGCATTCATTTATTTAATCCTCTAATGGCCGTCTGGAGGAGCAGCTACAATAATCCCCATTTAAAGATGCAGAATCTTAGGCTTGTCAAAGCCCAGTCATTCATCCAAGATCACAGCTAGGAAGTGGTGGAGCCAACATTCCAGGTCTTTCTAACTCAAGTGCCTGAGCTGTTACCACCAGGATATACTTCGCAGAAAACCATTAATCCCACATTTTTCTCCCATGTCACATGTGTTTATATTGCATCTGAGAACAAAAGGCAGTTTAAAATTCTCCCTTTTCTCACCTGCTGAAGAACAGCACAGCCTGTGGCCGGCCACTACATAGGCCCTACCTTGCTCCAAGTTTTCCAGAATACTCCTTAAATACTCTTTATATCCCATCATTGTTTACCCCAATTCCTGCTCAGGATTTTTTCTGGCCTTTCCAAAAAGAACCGCAATTTAGCAATTAGTTTAAATCACTCTTAGCTAAGAATCCTCTTTTCAGGGGCACCTGGTTGGAGCAAGAGTGCCACCTGGTGGAAGATTTGGGTCACTGCCAACACACATTTCTTGGGCAAGGGTGGGCAGGCTGGACCTGAGCAGTGCTCCCACTGCCTGGAAATACTCCTGGACAGCTACAAGAACTCACTCAGCAATGCCTGGGTACCAGTTTTACTGCAATTCACAAGTGTTGTTCAAATACAAGTTTGGGACTTTGAGGGGATGCATTTCTTGGCTCCAAAGAAAGCCCAGGATGGAGATTAGGATAAAGTAAGTGAGGCAGAGTCTTGTAAGTACAGGAGTGCATCCTGTCTTTACTTAAAATTTTAACGTTTTATTTAGTATGGTTCTTTTTTTTTTTTGCATTTTGATTTTTTTTAAACTGCATTAAAATGTTATTTTTCTTGATTATTGAGTTTCAGGTACCCTCTTGCATTTCATACCCACAAATGTCTCACTTGCCTCCCCCTAGGACTAGCCCTGCCAAAGCCTCTGAAAAAGGATTTCGCTTCCTTTCAAAGCTCTGGCGATAAGGAAGTGACCCCTGGCTCCTGTCACATTCCCACACATCTGTCTCCACTCTTCCCCCATCTGAGAATGGTCTTGGTCCTCTTCTATCATCACCGCGCCCCCTCCTTCTCTACTTAATACACCAACCCCAGTCGAAAGAAAGTACACAAACCGGCATATACACTCGAGTCTAACAAGTGAATAAATGGCAAAAAAAAAAAAAAAGGCCAGTGTGCCAAACAAACCTCACCGCAGGTTACTGCTCCTTTGGCAGGCAACTAACAAGCCAAGCTACAAAGCTGCTTCTGCTTTTCCCAGGTCCAGGACCACCAAGCCACAAGAAGTCAGGGCAAAGGGCACTTGTCAACACTCTGCTCTCACCCAGCCTTGGCCACAGCCCACGAAAGGTCAGCCTAATATTTCTTCCTCAACAGTGTCCAAACTTAACGCCAACATCAGGCCAGGTCACCATAAAGCTCTGTATCTGGGCTGTGTTATTCCAGTCCCCTGGTTCACAGCCTGAGACTGGTGAGAGGTCTTTACCTGCAATGCACGAGTGGGCATGGAGGGTTGCGAGCATGTTTCTGGAAACCTCAGAAATTTTATGCAAATTATGTGCATTTTCCGGGGAGATGGTTTATTGTTTTCCTCCCATTTTCCAAGGAGACTTTGACTCTATAAAAGGTAAGAATCACAACAGTGTTAATGAAGTCTTCAGCCTTTATCAAAGGTCTATGTGAGAAATAGCAACAAGAAATACCTTCCTCTGCATGGCCTGGTAAAAGCAAGCATCAGTGGCCTGCTCTGTGGTATATAAACGGTGTTGGGCCACCCCAATGCAAAGACCCAAGCATTTCTTAGTGTAAAGACAAAGGGAGACTTTTTCTCTCTTGATAAACTGGAATCTCACCTGGATATAGAACAGGATAATCGATGTTTCCTTCTCTGCCTTTTGCTGCCTCCTTAAACTCTTTTTCAGCCTCACCATGGCTCTCAGACAAAGTTCTTTTCTGCAAGCTCTAGACTTTCCTCTGAAATACGCTTTCACCATTTGGGCATCCTTACTCATCCTGCAAGACCTGGCCCTTGTGTCAGTCTTCTCCACACTTCCAGACAGGGCTGAGCACAGTACACACACTTCTGTTATTAAGCAGATCGTTTTTCTAGAATGATCTGCATATGTATCTGTCTTCCTCACAAGACTGTGAGCCCAGGAGCGCAGGAAATCCAGTCTTATTGGTGTTGGTACCCTCAGCACCTAGCACAGAGTCAGTGTGTAAAAACAAAGTTTCAGCGAGAGGATAAATCAATCCATGAATGAATGAACAAATACCTACAATATGTGTGTTCTAAAACATTCTTGGACTTTTTCAACAATGTGTGAGCCTCAGTAATAACGATTGACGGGCAGAGCAGACAGACTCCCCCACTGCCCCCGATGCCTTCATTTCCCAGATAAGGAAAGTGAGGTTGCAACAGACACCAGCGGCACCGAGCCCAGCAGCTCCCCCAGGAGCCACACCCAGACCAGCTGCTGGCCACGCCGCAGCTGTGTTCTGAAAGCATGTAGCACTCCCACGTCACTTGGCAGGTACTGCCACAGGCGTGCCCCCTCACCTTGCTTTTGCCTCTTTTCCCTCCTTTTGCTGCTCCCTGGTTTAGGGTCCCCCCGCCACCTGTGCTCAGAGCACACAGTAGGGACACAACTGATCTGGGGGATTCACAGGAGAGAAAGTATGGCGGCTGGCAGATCTCCACTGTATCCCTAACAGGGTCTGGAAACCTCAATCTTCATGATCCTCTGTCGTTAACCACAGTAAGGGCTCCCATTACTAATGGGAAACCTGTTGACTCTTTCAACTTATTTCAACATGAGGATGCAGAGAGTTGAAGTTCATGACCAGAAATGCATCACCCATGAACCTAAACAGCTAGTTTTACTCTGCCTCCTCTCACCGGAATTAGTCTGATAAAAATCTCAGGGCGGCTGCTCCCAGCTCCGCTTGTCCTAAACGCATTTCAGAAACTGGAACGTGAGCCGGGCAGAGGGAAGGACTAACTCACTGCTCTTGTTCCGGCTTTGGAGAAAAGACCTACAAGGAAACCCTTGGCCGAATGCAGCTGTGGTGGTTGCTGAATCGTCAGACTTGCCACGAGCAAGATAAAAACTTTAAACAACAAAGGACTTTTCCGTGTTCTGCTGCACGGGGTTTCTCGTTCTGTTTTGGTTTCTCCTGGTGGTGTGGCCTGGCCTGCAGGGTTTCCTGACACTCCGCCCACCGCAGTCAGGAAGCTGCAGAAGCTGCTTCTCAGCGGCTCTCCCCAACAGGCAAAGTAAACATCTTTTTTAATACGGGTAAATCCAGAAAGGACCTAAGGTTTTGATTCATTGGGGTTTGGTTTTGTTTTGTTTTTATTTTTCTTTATTTTAGAGACAGGGTCTTACTCTGTCATCCAGGCTGAAGTGGAGGGACACCATTGTAGCTCACTGTAGCCTCCAACTCCTGGCCTCAAGGGATCCTCCCGCCTCGACCTTCCAAAGAGCTGAGATTACAGGAGCAAGCCACTGCACCCAGCCTGAGTCATTGTTTTGTAAGCAGCGACGTGACCTACTCTTGTCCACTCCTCAGAATTTAGGTCTCTCCTCTGAGGACCACAAAAGTCCACATAGGAAGAGAGAGGAATATTTCAAATTTAGAGCTGGGAAAAGCAAAGTCCCTTTACTCTTCATCCTCAAATGTTCACCCAGTTCATGTGTCTCCCCTCTTCCAGATATCTAGTAGAAATGGGCCACTTGGCCCTGATCACGTGGTTTTCTGTTCTATGTATCTTTTTTCTGTCACCCCGGATTTTAGGTATTTCTGTTGCCTTTTGTACCTATTAAGTACAAAATAGATATTGATTAATTGATAATAGCCACTGAAGTCTAAAGCCAAATTAAAACCATTTGCATTATATAAAAATATAAACCACTTCTAGGCTGAACGTGGTGGCTCACGCCTATAATCCCAGCACTTCAGGAGGCTGAGGTGGATCATTTGAGCCCAGCCTGGGCAACAAGGTGAAACCCTATGTCTACAAAAAAGTATCCAGGCATGATAGTGCGCACTTGTAGTTCCAGCTACCCAGGAGGCTGAGGTGGGAGGATCAGCTGAGCCCAGGAGCTTGAGGCACCAGTAAGCCATGGTTACGCCACTGCACTCTAGCCTGAGCAACAGAATGAGACCCTGTCTCAAAAAAAGAAAGAAACTATAAAACATTACCACAAGCCAGGCCCTTTACTTTACATTTAATCCTCACCCCAATCCTATAAGGAAAGTGTTTTATTCTGTTTTACACATGAAAAAACCTGAGGCTTGGAGGGGTGCGTTTTTTTCTGATAGAGCTGCAGATACAGCCCAGGCCAAAGTCTCATTCCTAAAATCTTACCATTGCCTCCTAAACCAGGCCAGCTCTTCTCACTCTTATCTACCTTGGGTGGGCATCAGGTTAAACCTTCCTTCATCTCCTCCATTTAACCATTCCTGGGCAGGGAACTGGCACAGTGCGGTATTTCTGAACATGAGAGTGACTGCTGGCACTCCCTACCATCTTGTCTGTAGCTGAATCCCTGATCAGTTCTACTCCTTGCTGTAAAAAACAAACTAGACCTCAGAATCCTTCTCAACACAGCACCCCAGGCAGCCACTAGCAATCAATCAGCATTGATCTTCGATGACATAGCCAGTGACTAATAGAATTTAATTTCTATTTCTTTCCCGTCCTTCCTGCCTGATTTCCCCAGTTGTTTCTGGGGCGGATGGATGGATGGATGGATGGATGGATGGATGGATGGAAAGGAAAAGGAATGCTCCTCATACAGGAGAACTCTGCTTGGCACCACTCCTAATTATGCTGACTTCAGTCAATGCCAGAGCTTCCTTACAAAACTTGCTCTTCGCATGAGGCATCTGTGGCGTTTGTTACAGGAACTGGTGAGACTCACAGGTCATTCTGAGGCCAAGGAGGACCCTCTGCATCAGCACTTTCCTTCTCCCTCAGTCTCATTTCCTCCCTCCAACATATGCCTGAGCTGAAAAACATCCATTCACCGCGTACTTCCTTCTTCTTTTTAAAGCTCAAGCTGACAAGAGGAATTTCTTTCTCCCACTTACCTTTTTTTTTTTTTTTTCTATAAAGGGCAAAAGATTTACAGCTCCGCTGTGGGGTACGCAGGGATGAACAGTGATTACAAACTCTTTGGTGTCTTTGGGGTCGTAAGTCCCTTAACCTGAGCCATGAGGTACTTAGAGCTTCTGAATCAGCCCGTAATTTAGATTTGGTTGGGGAAGCATGCTTTTCCAAGCCCCCTTAAGTCCCAGTGTCAGTTTTAAAACAATCTGGTTTTGACGCTATCTGGATATTCTTTCCCTCAGCAAAACACTGTTCAGTGTTGGAGAGGAAGGAAATGTTAAAAATTCATATTCAAGAGAGTTTGAAGAGGAATAAAATAGCTCTTATGAAGCGACATTTTGGTGACTTGAGTACGAGGAAATCAAAAGCATATGGATTGTATGCTGTTAAAACATACTTTTGTTTCCTCCAAAAGGAAAAAAAAAATACTAGGGAAAATATATTTTATAATGTGACATACATTGGAAGATAGCTGGAGATTTTTTAAAAACCCAAAATGTGACAAGGATGGCCTGGCCCCAGTTATTAATATCTTGGGACCAGCTGGAGAGTAAAATTAGGTTGTAAAATGGTTGTACCATTTGTTACTCCAAGCTGGAAATGACACATTTCTCATGTCTTTCTAAAGGAGAAAAAATGCCATATTGAGGTACATGAGATGAGGTTTTGTTTCATTGTCTCTGTTTTGACATTAGTCACAATAATAATCCCTTTCACTGAACTCACACCTGGGCAAGGTCAAAGTGTACAGATGAGACCAGGTCCTGCAGCCAGACTCTTACTGGCTTTGCCTCTAACAGTGATGGGATCTTGGACAAGCTCATTCACCTCTCTGTACCGTAGTTTCCTCATCTGGAAAGTAAGAGTCATCATCATCATCGTAGCTGCTCTACTGAAACATCCAGGTGAAGCCTCTGTAATAAATGCCAGCACACAGGAAGTTCTCCGTAAATGTTAGCTGGGATGATCTGTCGTCCTGCCAGGAATGCCCTGCCACTAGATATCTCCATGCTCAGCCACTCTCTTCAAAAAACGGACCAACATTTAGCTACACTGACCAAAAAAAAGAGAAGACACAAATAACTAAACTCAGAAAATGAAAGTGAGGACATTACTACCGACCTTATAGAAATAAAAAGGACTACAGGAGACTACTCTTATGAACAATTGTACACCAACATATTAGATAGCCTAGATGTAATAGTAGTTTCCAGAATTTCCACACAAATTACTTCAATTAACTCAAGAAGGAATCAAAAATCACAATAGACCTATAACAAATATAAATATTGAACTAGTAATCAAAAGCCTCCCAATGAAGAAAAGTCCAGGACTGGATGGCTTTACTAGTGAAATCTACTAAACATTTAAAGAATCCTTGTCAAACACTTCCAAAAAATAGCAGAGGTGAAAATGCTTCCTAAATCACTCTATGAGGCCAACATTACCTTGTTAACAAAATCAATCACTTCTTTTAGGACTCTGACCCTTAAATATAACATCACCTTTCCTCTTATTCTCTCACCCTGATTTATTTTTGCCTCACAGCACTTAGCACCGCCTGATATATTATATACTTATTTGCTTATTTATTTATTCCCTGTCTTCTCCCACTAGAATAAAAGCACCGTCAGAGCAGGGAATTTGTTGGGGTTTTCTTTGCACTGTTAAATTATCAGTGCCCAGGAAAGTGCCTATCACATAATAGGTGCTCAATAAAAATTTATTGAATGAGTAAACAAATAGTCTAATCATTCTTTCACTAAGAGGCGGTAAAGTGAAAATAGAAGAGGACCTAAGTATTGAAGAACTCCAAGAAATAGCCGGCTAGAAGACCAATGCAACTTCAAAGGCAGATAACCAAGAAAGCGTTTTGTCGGAAAACACATGAAAAGCAGGGAATGGTCGACAGTGCCAATTATTGCTGAGAAATGAAGTACAGCGAGAATGGAAGTGTCCACTGGATTGAGCTACATGAAGATCATTGGCCACCTTGGTGGGAGTTATCTGGGAAGAAGCCAGGTTGTGCTGCTAATGGGCTGAATGAGCACAGGCAATACATTCAGACAACATTTTAAAGGAGTCTCTCTATAAAAAAGAAGGTACAGAGATAGGGAAATTGCTGGCAAGGATGAGGGACAAGTGAGGATATTGTTTTTAAGTGGGAACGACTTGTGTGAGCCTAAAAGCCTATGGAAAAAATGCAGCTGAGAAGAAAAGATGTCAAATATTCAAGAGAAGGCAAGGTTCCCAGAGTGGGTGGAGGGGACCCAAACCACAAGACTGGCTTTAGCACGGGGTAGCAACCTCTCCTACACCCTCCGAGGACATACGGGGAACACAAGACTTACGACGCTGATCTGACTTGCCCACCAGCCTCGACTGGGTCCCAGTCTCCCAAAACCCAGTCCGGCACTCTTTTCACTATGTAGTCTTTTCTCTGGATCAGTTGAGAATGTCAAGGGACAGTGAGGGGGCAAGAGGGATAGAAACCAAAGCCCATGAGTGGAAAATGCCTACAACAGACTTTGCCATTTAAGCCAAAGGTACTTCACAACCACTCACCACTCCGGGTGTTCCCTTCCCTGTGGTGTGTGAGTCCACTGGCATAATAAGCTCCCTGCAGTCCTCTCTGCCCCGACCCAGGAGAGGGGAGAGACTTAGATGATTGGTGATGGGCATGCATAGCCTAGCCCCTTGCCATCCCTTTGTCTGCAGATATCTTCCACTTTCTCTAGTGTCAGCTTTATCAGTAGGAAAGGTGATATTTTGGTCTCCATCTGCCTTTCTCCTTTGCCTTTTTTTTTTTTTTTTGAGGGAGTCTTGCTGTCACCCAGGCTGGAGTGCAGTGGTGCAGTCTCGGCTCACTGCAATCTCTGCCTCCTGGGTTCAAGCGATTCTCCTGCCTCAGCCTCCTGAGTAGCTGGGATTACAGGCGCACGCCACCACGCCCAGCTAATTTTTGTATTTTAGGAGAGACGGATTTCACCATGTTGGTCAGGCTGGTCTCGAACTCCTGACCTTGTGATCCACCTTTCTCGGCCTCCCAAAATGCTGGGATTACAGGCATGAGCCTCCGAGCCCGACCTGTCTTTTTTTTTAAGTAGGTTCAGAAAGAGATGGGGAAGAAGGGAGCCAATTACTCCAATGGGAATTATACTATCAAAGGTGGCATATGAAACTTGATTCTCAAATTGTTCTTTTTGAAGTACAAAGGCAAAAAAATAAATAAAGCACAATATGAATATTTTCGGATGTAATTGGTAATGAAAGTACATTCTTCCTAGAGGAGAACAATCACAGTGTAGAATGAGCCCCTGGTTCCTTTTATAGATGTGTAAAATGCAAAGGATCTGCTTTCAGAATTCACTTGGACCAAAGTGCAAAATTCGAGTTGATAGTTTCTTCAGCTCTTTCCAGGATTCCACTGTTTTCTCTCTGGAAATAGCCATTGCCACATCCACAGTTTCAAACTTGAGAAAAATGACCCAGAATCCTCACAATATGTGAAAAGACAGCACAGCAATAACCACTCTGCAAAGGGAGTGAGAAACCTGCCAGCGTACATTCTTTGTTGATGAGAAAAATGCATCAGCAATTGTAAAAGCAGGTGTTGGCACCATATTTAGCCATGGATCCAGCCTTCAACTTGCTTCCCTCCAATTTTTTCAGTGCCAGATTTTTTTATCCTGATAATCATTTTAGGATCAGAACTGGTCACTATCACCTTCTCCAATCACTTCAGTCTCCATATTTCAGATTGAATCATATTGGCCTTGACACTGCAACTTCTCTCTCCTGCTCCTAAGTTACTATTTGGAAATTTACCAGACAATCTTTAAGCCTGTTGGTGAAAACAAAGACTATCTGTGAAATCTCTCTAACAATTTAGCTTGCATGCTTTCTTATGAAACTAAGGGATAGGAGGACTATTCCAAGTATTTGTAGGACATCAGAATCTCTGGAGGGTTAGAAGTCCAGGGCTGGAAAGTGGGCAGGGCCTGAGAGTGCTGGTAAGGAAGAGGCTGAAGTTAGCATTGCCAAACTCAGAGCAGATGCATGTGATCCACTTGCTACTCCAGCCCTGCAGTGAATAGCCTCCAACCAATCCACATTCTTGCAGCAGTTGTTCAAAGTTCCCAGAAAGAGCATCTGGCCTCTTTGGTTTCTAAGTGGCAAGCACTCCCCGCTCCCACCCCCAGAAAACAACCCACAGCGAAAACTCCCTAAAGGGAAGATGAGGTGCTTTAGGATAGTGAATTGCATGCTGGGGGGCAAAGCTGGGCAAATGCCCACTATAACTGGGCTCGGTGGGGAAGTGATTAGCATCAACTTGATGGCTTATGCTATGACTGTTTATTGCATGGTGTGATCCTGAAAGCGTCCATTCATTCAAAGTTCATTCAATACATATTGATGGAGCCCTTCTGGGGTAAGGGGTAGGGGTACATCAGTGAATGAAACAGACACAGGCCCTGCCTTCATGGAGCTCACAGCCTTGTTCAGTCTTCTTCTTTGACTTAAGGGCCACTGGTATCGCTCTATCTGTTATAAGCCCATGGTTGATGTAAAACAATTCACCTCAGCCCTGATCTGTAGAAAGCCTGGGTGGGAAGGACACCATTGGCACAGATTTGTAGCATTAGAGACTATCTCTGAGCTCGACTCATCTGAAAATTTAAAAGTGAACTCAATAGAAATGAAGGAAATGGAGAATGTGATTGTGTGACAGCGGATTGCGTCATCAGCCAGCAATCTCGAGGGTTCAGGGAACAACAGCAACGCCTACTGGAAACTTTGTACCAGGTAATATCGGTGCGTATTAGTTCAAATAATAAACATTTCTATTTCAGCAGATTCGTTTGTAAGATATAATAATTTTATAGTCAAAGAATGAGTCACATACAAAGTGCATGTGCGTGTGTGTCTGGGGTGTGTGTGTTTGTGTGTGTGTGTCTGGGCGTGTTAACTAGCAAGCTTACAAAAGAGCTAAATTTTATGTTCTTGTTTTTCATGATGACATCTGGGCATCCATTGTGGTCAATGTCACAGAAAATCACAAGCTTTGGGGACTTCCAGGTCTGACTCTCAATCACTTATCTGTGTGGGCTTGGAGGAAATTTTTTTTTTTTTTGAGACAGAGTCTCGCTCTGTCGCCCAGGCTGGAGTGCAGTGGCACGATTTCGGCTCACTGCAAGCTCCGCCTCCCAGGTTCACGCCATTCTCCTGCCTCAGCCTCCCGAGTAGCTGGGACTACAGGTGCCCACCACCATGCCTGGGTAATTTTTTCTATTTTTACTAGAGATGGGGTTTCACCGTGTTAGTCAGGATGGTCTTGATCCACTGACCTCGTGATCTGCCCGCCTCGGCCTCCCAAAGTGCTGGGATTACAGGCGTGAGCCACCGCGCCTGGCCCCGGAAGAAATTTTTTAACCTATCTGAGGCTTGTTTCCTCTTACAAGACAACATCTACCTTGTCTCATGCATTTACCATGTGCCAAGTTCTATGCTGAACATTTTAGATATATCATATATACCTAAACTTGTCACAAAATTCAATGAGGTTTTACTTCCACTAATTATACACATAAAGAATCTGATACAGGGTGGTTAAGTTACTTGCCTAAGGTCACAAAGCTGGTAAGTGCAGAAGAAGAATTTAAACCCTGGTGCCTCAGACCCCAAAGTCCATGCTCTCCAATACCTCATTCTATTACCTTCTTGCAGAGTGTTTCTGGTAAGGTAAGTTCAGCTGCAGCTGCAAAAAAACCCAAAATTCTCCCTCACAGTCATCAGGGCCTGAAGCTCCTTCTTGTTGCTTTACCGTCTTCAACAAGTGGCTTCCATCTCATGGTCTGAGACGGCTGCTCATGTCCAACTATTATGTCCACATTCCAGCCAGTGAACAAAAGGGCATGTTTTGTGGATTTGGGTATATGCAAGGGTCCTTGACCCAATCTCCTGTGTACGCTGAGGGACAACTGTCCTCATACATTTTTAATATATGTGTTTTAGTCCCCTCTATTTCTAGCATTGTCACATCAGAATAGATGGTTCCTTTATCTATGCATTAGGTAACCATTGTCATATAGAAAATCTCCATACCAAATCTTAATTTTTATATAAAGGATGTGTGCATTGAAAAGGCAGAAGGAGGGCGGCATGTTCCCTCCTGTTGAGGAGGTGTCTTGAAAATTGCACACAAAACTCTTACATCCCAGTGGCCACATGGTCACACATAGCTGCAAGGGCGGCTGGTGTGATACATGGTTTGATTGCAGGAAACCGTGTGCTTAGCTGAAAAACATGGGATTATATTATCAAAGGAAGAAGGAAAGGATGGATACTGGAGGACAATCTCTGGCCCACCAGGCTGTTCTAACTATGTGGAATACTGTATACAAAGCACTTAACTCATGGCCTGCCATATAGCTACTTGGAAAATAAGTTTGTAATTTATTCTTATTGATGATATCTGGCATCTGAAACACATGCAGAAAGTCATAAATTCAAATCAAGCAAGGAAAGGTCATAGAAAAATGGGAGAAGGAATCATGTTTAAAATCACCATGATATTATGAAATGGCTCCTCCTTTTTCATGCGCACAAAAGCACTGCCTTTGCTCACAGGCAGCATCCCCAGGGCTTCAAGGAGGGGGATAATGAACAGAGGCTTCGGTAGCCATCCCTAGCAGAGTCAGTCCACACCACATAACCTACGGGACAATTATATCACAGGTGGCCATTGGTAAATAATTTCTACTGCAGCAGTGAATGGAAATGCAGTTTTCATTATAGTAAGGAAATTGAAATCTCAGCCAGCCTCTGTGGGTTCCATCCAACCTATCCTTCACTGCTCATAAGATTGTGTGTTGTTTTCATTCCCCTCATGATTAACCTTTGTCAGGAAGGGTAGGGGGAACTGGGTGATTGAAATCCCCAGGAAATCTCCACGTCGTGCTGCCATTTTAACAATCTTCCGCAACCATCCTAACACCAGGGCTCTGAACAAGTAGGAAGGAGACGGCTTTTAATTTAAGGTGGAGATATTATCTAGTGGGGAAGGTTCTGGATGGCCAGCCTGAATTGAAGGGGTAATAGACACGCAGCCAATATGGAGAGAAAAATGAGAGAAGGTGGTGGCATCAGAGGACCCATGTCATTGAAATTTTCTCAGAGGTGTTGGACAACTTTCTTTGGGTGAGAGATTTGGGCCATCAATACTGTGAATGCCTCTTGCTATGGTTTAAGTGCCTGTGTTCCCCCCAGATTCATATGTTGGAATCCTAACCCCCAAGGTGATGGTCTTAGAAGGTGGGGCCTTTGGGAGGTGATTAGATCATGAGAGTAGAGTCCTCATGAATGGGGTTAGTGTTCTTATGAAAGAGACCCCAGAGAGGTCCTCACCCTTTCTATCATGTGAGGACACAGAAAGAAGAGGCCATCTATGAACCAGGAAGCCAGACCTCAAATCCGCCAGCCTTGATCTTGGACTCCCCAGCCTCCAGAAGTGTAAGAAATAAATTTCTGTTGTTCGTGAGCCACCCAGTCTATGAGATTTTGTTATGGCAGCCTCAATGTAAGACACCTCCCTACATAAAGTATGTTTTCAACTCAATACTTGGCTCTCTGAATTGCAATAATTTGTGGCTGTGTAAATTTTCTCTCTTGTTAGAGAAAAGTTCATTGAACAGGAACCGTGAAGACTTGTTCCTTCAGATTCTCCTTTTCTTTTATTTCTGGGTCGTGTCTCAGCTCCTAATCTCTGAGGCCCCTCGCTTCCTTCCCTGTCATTGCCAGCTTCTTCCTTGCAGATTTTATTTTTGCACCCCACCCACTCAACGGAGGAGGCAAGGAGCTAATAGATTTGTGGCAGTGAGAACATCTGCTGAGCCACATAAATCAAGGCATTCAGTCTTATAATTTTGTTGAGAAAGCAGAAGAGCAATAAACATCTTTATTTGGCAGAGGCCCGCCCTGCTTACAGCTTAAGGTTTTATCTCTTCCCTGTTTTTTTCTGTCACTGCTCATCTTATGACTGAATGGTTTCTGGCTGCCATTTTGTTAGCCCAGAACTGAAACTGTATCAGCCATGTGCAAGTAATTTACAGAAGGAAGACTACGGTAAAATCAGGAAGGAGGGAAAGTTTGAGTTTAGCAGACAGCCAGGATCAAAGGCTTCCCAAAGACCCCTGTACCCCGGCATGTTTCAGCCACCATCAGTTCAACAAGGAGTGGTGCTGGGGAGACCCGTCTAAGCCATCCTGGAGAGCTGAGTATCTTTTCTGTCTGAGTGCCCAAGGCATTCACAGAAAAAGAATTGCCATAGCCTTCATTTATTCATTCATGCATCCTCAAATTCTTCTTGTTCAGTCACTCTTTTGGAGGCTACTTCTTTTTGCCATGAATGACAGAAGTTCATGGGCACTGGAGCTCAATTCATCTAGGTCTCTCAAAGGACAAGCTACCAACTCGCAAGTCAACTAGGATTCGAGGTCAACAACCACTTCCCTGGTGAGTCAGTTGGGTTTAAGTTCCTCTTTAAGCCTAGAAGCTGCTGTGCTCCCATGCTTACCCTTTCACCTTGCTTCATTTCCATCTGCATTTCAGGGAGACATTTGAGCCTGCGGATGGCAGCACCAACTAGGAGACCAGAGAGCCTGACTTTCCTCACCTTCTCCTTTTGCCTCTCGAAATCATTTATGCTCCTCTCGGACTCCAGAAAGGGAACTGATTCCCGCCCCTGGGCTTCCTGGGGAAAGGCAGGCCAGCAGCGCCAAAGGACAGATACTGGGCTGAGGAAGGAAAGAATTATATCACAGACTTTAAGGCTATGAGGAATCCTAGAGGTCATCCATCCCTGCACTGATGAATGGGAGTACCATGATCAAGGACACACGCACACCTGTGGCAGAGCCAGGACTGGAAACTAGACGACTGGCTCCCAGTCCAGGGCTCTCTCCAGTGTGCCCAGTGTTCCCAAAAAGATGCCGGACTGATTGGTATCAAAGGACATTCCTCAAATGCCGGAGTCCTTAATATCCCATGAAGATACCAAATAGACATAAATGTGGAACAACTGAGAGAGAGAGGAAGGAACCTCTTTTTATTTATAACCATTGGGTGCTCCTATTGGCCTATTCATGATGGAGGGGAATTGAAGGGATCTGCAGGAGAGGAAGGGAGCAGATGTAGCAAGACAAGAACAGAGCATGGTGGCCGGGAAAGTCAGTTATGGGACCAGCCTTCCCATGTCCACTTCCCAGCCCTCACACTTACTTAGGTGGGTTGCTTACACTTTCCATGCCTCGATTCGTTCATCGTAAAGTGGAGATAATACAACTATCTACTCGAAAGGTAAGGACCGAGTAAATTATTTCATGGAAAGCACTTAGCACAGTACCAGACTCCTAGCCATTGTTCATATTACCAGGGAAAAGAAGCATCGGGAACAGCCAGGAGAAAGTCACACAGCACCGCTCAGACCTGACAGTAAATAACTCACCCGCCCAATTTCTAGCAGTGTTGCTAGAAGGCAGTAGAATGCACTGAAAAAGGCCCAAGTAGAAAAACTGTATTCATTATCATTTGTCAATTTAAAATAAATAAATAAGTAAAAATAAGTAGACTAACGTGAAATAAATACAACTTTTAATTTGGGAAAAAGAAACTGTAGACTGGGCGCGGTGGCTCACGTCTGTAATTCCAGCACTTTGGGAGGCCAAGGAGGGTTAATCACTTGAGACCAGGAGTTTGAGACCAGCCTGGCCAACATGGCAAAACCCATCTGTACCAAAAATACAAAAATTACCCCAGGCGTGGTGGCACATGCCTGTCATCCCAGCTACTCGTGAGGCTGAGGCAGAATCGCTTGAACCCATAAGGCGGAGGTCGCAGTGAGCCGAGATCGCACCACTGCACTCCAGCCTGGGCAATAGAGTGAGGCTCTGTCAAAAAAAAAAAAAAATGTTTTTCTTAAAACAGGCCTCAGATTTTTATGTGGTTCGGGTCACACAAAACTTGGATCTTCTCCTACTGCTCTCATGGGGCTGACATCCTAGTTGTAAGAAAGAAAGCAAACACCTTAACAAATAAATATATACTTAATCACATGGTGATTGTGTTATGACATAACAAATAAAGGCACGGTAAGAAGAGAGGGGCCACTTGATTTGCCCAGGTCAAGACCCTCTCTAAGGAGGTGTTATGTGAGCAGAGATGGAACAAAGGGAGTTGTTACTACTTTTTACTACTCTAAAGATTGCGGTGACTCACTGTCTTACACACAAACCTTTGTGTAAGCTTCTGATTATTTCTTAGAATCTATTTCTGGTAGTGGAGTTAATGAGTCAGGCGGACAAATGTTTTTAAGATTCTTAAAACCATGGACTGAAACCTCTCTTTTTAATGAGATTTCTCATTAGAATTGTGAAGAAGCAATTGACAAAGCCCTAGATTCCAAGGCGTTCTAGATCCATATTTAAGTTTGTTCAAAGTTGAAAGATGCTTAGGACCTTTAAGGGTTACTTGTATCTGGACCGCCAAGGTTATCCATGCCCCACATCCTAACTAGCCTTTCTCCTCCTATCCCCAAACGCCTACATGCATTTCTTTATCCTAGAATTATTTCTTAAATCATGGAGTTTTACTGTGAAAAGGAACCTTGGGGCCTGGTGCCATGGCTCACACTTGTAATCCCAGCACTTTAGGAGGCCAAGGTGGGTGAATTACGAGGTCAGGAGTTCGAGACCAGCCTGGCCAGCATGCTGAAACCCCCGTCTCTACTAAAAATGCAAAATATTATCTGGGCGTGGTGACAGGAACCTGTAATCCCAGCTACTTGAGAGGCTGAGGCAGGAGAATCGCCTGAACCTGAGAGGCAGAGGTTTCAGCGAGCCAAGATTGCATCACTGCACTCTAGCTCTGGCAACAGTGCGAGACTCTGTCTCAGAAAAAAAAGAAAAAGCAAGAAAAGGAACCTTGTGAGGATGAGCCCATTCCACTTCCCTATTTTATTGCTGTGGAAACTGAGGCCCGGAGATATGGCTGACTTGCCATAAGCCTCACAGTGAGTTCATGGTCAAGCCAAGATAAAGCCTCAATCTCCTGATTCCTGTTTCTGCAGCCAAAATCAATGACAAATGAAATGTGCACGCAGTGTTTTGTGATGGCAAAACCAGGGACAGAAATTTTAGAGGAAATACCCATGGGTATGGCCTGCCAAATGTACCTTCCTGGTTGTGAGCATTATTAATTAGGTAATAAATGCAAAGGACATAGGACAGTGCCAGAATATTTTAACCGATGAATACTATTGTGGCAGAGCAAGGGGCATGTCCCAAGACCAGATGAGGGCCCCGTGGGAAAAGAAGCAGGTGTGGGGTAGTGTGGGGTGGTCTTGGAGCCTAAAGGCATGGACTAAAGACCTCAGCAGAGGGACTGGACGCGGCACCTCCAGAATCCCAGGAGCTGGGGAAAGAATCACAGGAGACCACCTGGAGGGACAGAGATGCTTCGGCCTGGGTCAAGGGAAGCACAGGAGAGAGTAGCCAGCTGGAGGCCTTTGTGGAGCTCCTGGCAGGGTCAGCTTTAATCATCAGCCAGGCTGCTGCAGGGAGGCCAGCTGTCCGGCCCAAAGGGCTTAGGCCGCCCAGCCACATGAGAGCTGTTTTATCCTCATCCCTCTCCCCTTTCTGGGCTTCATTCCAGGAATGGAAGGAAATAGCAGCAAACAAAGGGAAGGAGGTGAGCAGAGGGAGGGGAAAGGAAGAGGGCCACGACCCCTTCCCACAGCAGACCTCCTGGGTGAGACAGGTCCCAGCCAGGGAAGGAAAGAAGATTTAAAGCTAAATTATTTCTGAAGTTTTAACTATTACCTGGGACTTGGAATGCTAAAATCTGAATGGAGGCCATTTTCTGCAACTCAAAGGATATTTTATTGTCTGAATGTGACCTTGAGATCACTGGTCTACCCAAGTCATCAGCAGGGGTAGAGGAATGCTGCCCCTACCCAGTAGAATTTAAAGAGGCAATGAGAGGCCCCACAAAACTTAGGTCTGCCCCTACTGCTCTCATGGATTTACAGGTGATGATAGAAGATAGATAGATAGATAGATAGATAGATAGATAGATAGATAATAGGTAGATAGGTAGATAGATGATAGATAATAGATAAATAGATGATAGATAATAGGTAGATGATAGATAATAGACAGATGATGGATAGCTAGATAATGGATTGATAGATGATAGACAGGTAGATAGATAAATTGATAGAAGATAGGTAGATAGATGACAGATAGGTAGATAGATGATAGGTAGGTAGATAGATAGGTAGGTAGAAGATAAACAGATAGATGATAGGTAGATAGATAATAGATAGATAGATAGACAGATAGATAGATAGATGATAGATAATAAATAGATGATAGATAATAGGTAGATGATAGATAATAGATAGATGATGGATAGATAGATAATAGACTGATAGTGATAGATAGGTAGATATATAAATCAATAGATATAGGTAGATGATAGATAGGTCGATAGATAATAGGTAGATAAATAGGTAGATAGATAGATAAACTGATAGATGATAGGTATATAGATAGGTAGGTAGATAAACTGATAGATGATAGATAGATAGATAGACAGATAATGATGATGATGATAAATAGATAGATAGATAGATAGATAGATGATAGATAGATAGAGTTGCATTTTGTTCACAGTGTCCTTTCCACCTTTTCGTAACATTCCAATTACACATGATTTTAATTTGATTGTCATTCTGGCTGTTACACACATGCAGTGTTGTTTCCTAAATAAACACTTACCACTAACAGGACCTATGCTGATTCCACTCTCATGCACCCACTCATGAGTCATAATTAATTTTTAGACATCTTTGAAGAATCACCTTCCTGATTGTATGAATGAAAATTTCATTTTCTATAGTAATACACATTATACAGGCCAATATTACTCTGAATTCAACATAAGCTCAAAATGGCAATTATTGCCTTCTAACATCTGCAAACTATAGAGTCCCATACAGTGTTTTCACTCTATGATCCAGACCTCCCCCATCATGCTCAGTCAAAAGCCTATTCTGTACAGATTACATTTAGTCAGTTTTCTATTCATTCATTCATTGGATTGGGTACCCTCTGTATGCAAATCCTTCTGTGAGGTGCTGGAGATACAAATTTGATAGCTGGATGACACACAGTCCCTGCCCTCAATGCACCCACCATCTAGTACCATATGAATTGATGGACATTAAATTGTTGTGATAACCAGTGATGAGGATGATGTCAGCATTGTATCCAAGGTGCCGTGGGAGCACAGGAGGAAGTAGTTCGCTTTCTTTTGTAATGACTCAGATCAGTTTCACAGAAGAGAAGATCAATGGGGCTGGAACAATCAGTAAGACTTTCCCAGGCAGCTGAAGGGGGTCATGTCAGGCAGAGGGAACAGTTTGTACAAAGTGCTGTACAAAAGCATGAGTCAGGAAAGCCTAGGTTATGGTTTGGTAATAAAATGACCCTGAAGCCTTCATAGCTGCAGATAGCTGAAGTTTATTTCTCACTCAGGTCGCATGTCTAATCAGGTCAGCTGGGCAGGAGGAGTAAGGAGCAGGGCCCTGCTCCACATAGTCACTTAGGGACCCAGGCTAGTGGGTCCAGCTGTACCACCTGGAACATGTGGTTTGTAAGCTGGCATTGCAGGAAAACAAAAAACAGCTGGAATTTAGCACACTGGCTCTTCAGTGCTTCAGCTCAGAGGTGATACATATAATTTTCATCCACAGCCCCTTGGTCAGAACTAATCACATGCCTTCCGGGGTTGCGAAATGTACAGGAACACATGGCTATTCTGTGAGTAATAAATGTCTCTGCTACAAGTACAAAGCATGAAACAGTTTCCTGGGTTTAGGGAACTGTGAATGCTTCACAATGACTGGAGAACAGACTGCAAGAGGAAGTGTCAAAAGAGGAGTTCGGAAAAGTAGGGATGAGATGATGAAATCTCATGTGCTATGCATAGGAATGTGGACCACCTTATGTGCAGAACAGAGCTTGAGAAGAGTTCTAAACGTGGTATCATGGTAATACTGGTGTTTTAAAAATGTCTCAGCCAGGCGTGGTGGCTCACGCCTGTAATCCCAGAACTTTGGGAGGCTGAGGTGGGCGGATCACCTGAGTTCAGGAATTCAAGACCACCCTGGTTAACATGTCGAAACCCTGTCTCTACTAAAAATACAAAAATTAGGTAAGCGTGGTGGTGGGCACCTGTGGTCCCAGCTACTTGGGAGCCTGAAGTGAGAGAGTCACTTGAACCTGGGAGGCAGAGGTTGCAGTAAGCCGAGACTGTGTCACTGCACTCCAGCCTGGGCAATAGAGTGAGACTCCAACTCAAAAAAAAAAAAAAAAAAAAAGTCTCATGCAGCAACGTGGAGAATAAGTTGGAGGGGGTTGAAACAAGAGATAGAAAAACTAGTTTGATTCTTACAGTTGTCCAGGTTAAAAATGATGAAGAAACTAAAATAGGGATTTGGGGAATGAATATGAGAACTGTAAAAGAGATAGTCATTAGAACATCATGACTATGTAGATATAAAAGAAGGAGAATAGAATGACTTCCAGGTTTCTGCTTTAGGACCCAGTGCCCCCAGTCAGGACAAGGAATACAGGAAAATAAGTGAGTCCGGGGAAAAGACATGGAGGCCAATTTGAGATCCAGTGAGTTTGGGTTACCCACTGGGTATTGTTATGGGTTGAACTGTGTCCTCCCAAAAGAAGTATTCAAGTCACAACCTCAGGGTCTCAAGATGTGACCTTATTTGGAAATAGAGGAGTTGCAGATATATTTTGTAAAACTGAGGTCCTCCTGGAGTAGTATGGGCCTTAATATGACTGGTGTCCTTATAAGAAGACAGTCACGTGATCATGGAGGCAGAGATTGGAGTGATGCACCTACAGGCCAAGAAATATCAAAGATTGGCAGTAAACTCCAGAAGCTAGAAGATGCCAGGAAGGATTCTCCCCTACAGGCTTCAGAGGGGGCATGGCCCTGCGGACATTCCAATTTCAGACTTCTAACCTCCTGAACTGTGAGATGGTGAATTTTAAAGCCATCCAGTTTCTGGTACTTTATAATGACAGCCCTAAGAAACTGATGCAGGTATCCAGGTGGAGCTGTCCAGTTGAAAGGTTTGGATGAAGTCAGACCAGTCTTCTTCCAAAAGACCAAGAAGGGAATGCTAAGGAACACAGAGCATGCTGGGGCCTGCGCCGGAAGAGGTTTATTCTGCCCAGGGGTGGAGAGGAGGAAAGGGGATCGCACAGGGAAACCTCACGATGAGGATGACACTTGAAAAGGGCTTTGGGGAATAAATAGCAATCTTTTTCTCTCCTAGCTGATGATAAACTCGTGGGAGCCAAGTTTACGTATCTATTCAAGTACAAGTATTCGGCAAATATTTATTAATAAAGCATTTTTGTGTTGGGCTGTGTGCTAGGTATTAAGGATATAATGGTGACCAAAATGGGCATGGTCCTTATTCTCATGTCACTTAGAATCTAGTGAAGAGACAGACATTAATCAAGCAGTCACCCAGAAAAATATAGAAGCACTCATTCTGATCAATGATATGGAAAGAAACTACCAAGTGTTAAAAGAACATATTGCAAGGAAATTATTCTAGCCTGGAGTTTGTTCTAGCCTGGAGCTTTTACAGGAAGTGATGCTTGAGCCGAGATCTGAAGTTAAAGAAGTCAATTTCAGAGGAAGAAGGAAAGGGAGGAGAAACAGTCCAGGCAAAGGTTCTGACAGAGGAAGGAATGGGTTTGTGCAGATTTGGGAATCTGAAAGACAGCCAATGTCACTGCAGGACTGAAAGTAGGTGGAGTTCAGCAGTGGTGGGGAGGGGTGTGTGTGTGTGTGTTTAGATCACCTGGATGAGAATGGTTGGAGAAGGGCTGGAAGCAAATCAAACCATTGAAAAAGATTGCACTGGTCCAGCCCAAAGAGAATGGTGGCCTGAACCAATATGGTAGCAGTGGAGATCATGAGTTCAAGAAGTATTTCTTTGGCATCTAATGAAGAAAAACATAAGTTAAGAATAAAATCACCTTCCTGTAGATACAGCTTTTCCATACTGTTCCCTGCCTTGGGGTTTTAAAAGACCATCTGTCTGAAAAAGTGACGTTGATGCTTCGGTATAAAACACCTTGACATCTGGTAATAAAGACTCAGTCTACAAAGAAGAGGAAATTGAGTGGTGTTCTGGGGATATAGTGAGACTCACTCAAGTTGGGGAGAGGGAGGCACATCAAAGAGAGAACAAGAGGTTAGACCTTTGAAGACTTTCACAGGCCATGGAGGACCCAAGGCAAGGTCCTGTCTGAAGACAGGGATTCCTACAGCACCTGGCAGCAGTAAGTTTCTCTCATCAGATACTCTTTAGGGAGCATGACACACAGAACTGTTTCAGAAGGAATGTAATGTACAATTGAGCTCTCCCAAGGCATTCTGCAAAGCAGTATTAACACCTGGAAAGCACTTCACTTTCTAGAGTCAGCTTTTACTCCTCTGCTGCACTTAAACTCTGGATATGAGATGGGAATGAAGTCCAGAGACTGTGGCTGTTGCATTACATAAGAGGGTGTGCCTCTTCCCAGGGGTGTGGCTTGCACTTGACCTTCTCCTGAGTATTACATGCCCAGCTCCTGAAGGGGGATGCTATAGTTTGGATGCTTATCCCCTCCAAATCTCAGGTTGAAACTTGATCCCCAGTATTGGAGGTGGGCCAGATAGGAGGTGTTTGGGTTATGGGGACAGGTCTCTTGTGGGTAGGTTGATGCTCTCACTGGGGGAGGTTGGTGAGCGAATTCTCATTCTTTTAGTTCCCTCGAGGGCTGGTTGTTAAAAAGAGCCTGCACCTCCCTCCCCTTGCTTCCTCTCTTGCTATGTGGCCTTTGCACATGCTGGCTCCGCTCTGCCTTCTGCCATGAAGGGAAGCAGCCTGAGGACCTCATCAGAGGCAAGGGTTGGTGCCATGTTTCTTACAGAGCTTGCTAAGTCATGCACCATATAACTTCTTTTCTTTAGAAGTTACACAGCCTCAGGTGTTCTCAACACTGAATGACCCAAGAGAGATGACAAAGCCGTAGTTCATCCTGGGTGCTGGCATGGTTGCCGACTTGGGATTTGTGAAGTTCAGATTGTTTCCTCAATTGGGTACCAAATTAGATCTAAAACGCTGCACTAGGTGGGCCTCATGTTCATTTTCCTTTTCCATCATGCCAAGGAAGGATAGAATTTGGAGAAATAAAGGGCAACCAGCCGTCATTGTACACTTGAAGTGTCCTACAACTGATAGAATCTGACGAATACTGTGGAATTCCTTTGAATCTTCTCTTATTGTTGTTCAGTAAATGATGGAATGGACTCTATGAACATAATTTAAATCAATGTTTTCATCTTCATAACCAAACAATAAGTTATTATAAAATAAATGACTCAATATTTGTTTAATGAGAGCATCATATTTATATTTATACCCAAATTCCAATGACTCTGAGCTCCCCAAACAGCAGAACCCGAGTCTTTCTTTAAAATCTTCCTTTTTTTCCCAGCAGTCTCAAAGGGAGGTTAGTGCCTCAACCACAAGAATCTGCCACTGTTCTCCATTTTGTTCGTTTGCAGTCAGTAGCCCATTAAACAAATTTTCAAAGAAACCCATTGTCACCGCAGGTGATGGTGCCAACACCAATCCCCTCCCTGACTCATCTTGTCATTTGGTCCTAAAGACGCTCACAAAGTCTTTCATAGAACCAGTTTCTTTAGCCTGTGGGCCTTACCTCTCTCACCCGTGAAAACTCAAACTGGGTTCCCAGGCAGGTTAAGGACAAAGGCCGTGACATTGCTTTACTTTCCTTGTCATCCCTGTCTCTCCACAGGACCAGTGCACCCCCAGTTCCATCTCTCCCATCTGTCACACAAGCCCCAGGCCACAGCAATGATACCCAAAGAACCACAGGGACAAAAGCGCCATCACTCCTTACAAACCTCACTAACAGCATCAGAGCCTCTGTCCCATGTATATGCAAGTACAAATTAATATACCCATAGAAAAAGAGCCCGAAGGCCGCACATCATGCTGTTTTAATAATGGCCATGACCCCTGAGGGTGAGTGTAGGGATGTTTCTTATTGTTGCCTCCTGAAATATCTACTTACATGGCTTTTCAAATTGTTGCAGTCATTTGCTTTGTGATGTTTCAAAAATTATGCAATAACATACAATTTACATTTTATGATGCAATGCTTTCACTTTAAAAAATATCATCTTAGATATTAATATTTGGCTAATAACTAGAGGCCCTTCAATTTATGTTGGTCTTCCTATAAATTGCATTCAACCATTCAGGAATTGTTATTTGAGGGTCATCTGGCTGTGTGTGTCAAGCGAATACAGAAGCCGATGAGAGCTAATGTCTGTAAGTCTTACAGTATGCCAGGCTCAGGCACCGCAAAACCCACCCTTAGCTCTGGGCAGGGACTGGAATCACCACACTGACAAGGAAATAGTGGCTTAGAGCACATACAAACTGCAGTTGATGCCAGATGAGTCCTGTAGAGGCCCAAGTTCTGCAGGAGCCAAGAGCCCTGGCACCTTCCCTGCGGGGGTATCTGTTAAGGGCACCGATTTGGGGACTTCCTCAGTCACCAATCAGCTGGGCTCCCCTCCCTCAGGGACACATCATTCCTCTTACCCCAAACTCCTGCATCTTGGACGTAACAGGGAAGAGCTGGGCCCTTCTGTGGCCCTTCACCCACCCCTACCCCCCAGGCTCTTACCGAAAGTCAGCAAAGCTCAGCCAGGCCACGTTCAAAGCAGCTGTGGGCCCGCCACGCCCGCCCCACCCAATCTCCTGTAAGAGCTTAAGTCAACAGGCACAGAAAATCAGACAGGCCATCTTGGGATAGGGAAAGAAAAAAAAAAAAAAAAAAAAAAACCCAGCAGCTGCTGCCTAATTGGCATTCTAAATAGCTAGAGGCTTCCAAGTACAGAAATGAATTAAATAAGCTTTTTTTTTTTTTCCTTTTCAGGGTGGAGTACAGGCTCCAGGTCTCCACCCAAGTCACACCCTCACTTGCAGCTATTTATAATATCTAAATGCCAGATGGAACCTGCCCGGTGAAACGGAGGACTGGACAAAAGGCAAAGACCCAACAAGCCCAGATCTCCCTGGAGCAGACACAGAGCCGTAGGGGACCCGGGGCCACTGCAGGGGGAGGGAGGATGCAAAACCACAGGGAAATGGGGCGGCTGGCCCTTCCCCCAGGCTCAGCTTCCCCGGCCAGCAGAGAGCTCCGGGAGCAGCTTCTGAATGCTTCCCTTCTATTCCACAGACTATGGCGCAGGGCTGCGTGCTGGGCCCGGACTCGGGCTGTACCTGTTGGCTTAGGAGCAGCCAGCAGAGTCCAGGAGCACTCACCGGGCAGTGCAAGTCAGAGCAGAATGACCAGCAGCCAGATGTGGGGTTGGCTGGGGCAGGCAGCTGGGGTGGGGCCCTGGGGCCAAGTAGAAGTTGGCACAAGGTGGCCCACGGTGGTCTTGAGTGCAGAAGCAGGGGTGCGGAGGGCACATCCTGATTTCCGCTTTTATCCGATGTGGCTTTATGGCTGTCAGTAACCCCTCAGAGACTTTATTTCCTTGTTTGTGAGATACAGGCTGTAATCAAAGTAGCTGGCTGGAATTTTTGAGCACATTGAAGAGACAGTGAGTGCTTAAGATATTTCTGCAGCATTGAAATGGCAGCTGCTACTATACGACCTTGTGCTGAAATGCAAACCTGTCTCTATGTCGGCTACTGTCTGTACCAGTGACTTGCAGGACAAACAGTTCCCTTCCTCCTGGAGGGCCGAAGGGGCTTGGAGACATATTGCATCTCGACTTTCCATTTCCTGCCCCTGATGTGAGGTGGCAGAATGAAAAGTTGGCTTGAGCTAGCAAGTCATTTGAAATACGAACCTGATAAAACCCGACTCACCTCCTGCTGTCCCAGCTGAGCTGGTCTGCTAGCGAGTTGAGGCAGTTTCTCCCCAAACAAAAGCCCTAAAACCCTCCTCTCATCCTCTGATGAAATCCCCCCCTCCTGTCTCAGCACAGCCCCAGTGTCCCCTCTCCGGGAATTCTCCTGACCCTTAGACTACATGGGTGTTTCTTCTAGCACTTCTAAAGCAATGCCATCCAATGGAAATAAAGTGTGAAGCACACATATCATTTTAAGTTTTCTGGTAGCCACAGGAATAAAAGTAAAAACAGTCTAGGTGTGGTGGCTCACACCTGTAATCCCAGAACTTTGAGAGGCTGAGGTGGGCAGATCACGAGGTCAGGAGATGGAGTCCATCCTGGCCAACATAGTGAAACGCTGTCTCTACTGAAAATACAGAAATTAGGTGGGTGTGGTGGCGCATGCCTGCAGTCCCAGCTACTCGGGAGGCTGAGGCAGGAGAATCGCTTGAATCTGGGAGGTGGAGGTTACAGTGAGCCAAGATCACACCACTGCACTCCAGCCTGGTGACAGAGTGAGACTCCATCTCAAAAAAAAAAAAAGTAAAAACAAAGAAGGTGAAGGTAAGTTTAATGCTATGCTATGGTTTAAATATGTCCCCCAAATTTTATGTGTGAGAAACAAAATGCCAAATTCGTATGTTATTTCAAGGTGGGTCCTTTGGGAGGTGATTAGGATTGGACCAGGTCATGAGGGTGGGGACCCCCACCAATGACAGTAGCAGCTTTATAGGAAGAGGGAGCTGACAGGCATGCTCTTGCAGCCTTGCCATGTGACGCCCTCTACCATGACACAGTACAAAAGCCCTCACTAGAAGGTGTCACCGTGCCATTGGACTTCCCAGCCTCCAGGCCATGAGCCAAACACATGTGTTTTCTTTATAAATTACCCAGTCTGTGGTATTCTGTTACAGCAACAGAAAATGGACTAAGACGTACTATAGTCTACGCAACACAATGTACCAAAAATAAGTGTAATCAATATAAGCATTAATAAAATATTTTACATTCTTTTTTATACAAACTATTCTAAATCTGGTGTGTATTTTATACTTACAGGGCATCTCAATTTGGATTAGCTACACTGCCAGAGCTCAGTCACTCCCGTGGTGAGTGGCTACCACATTAGACGGCACAATCCTAGAGCATTTACTTGAGCTTGTATCTTTTAACACTTACTGCTCTGTGGTTCAGACATGGGTAGAGTTGTTAAGGAGGTAGGGAGAGCAGTATTCCATATGCAGGCCAGTCCGAGAAGCCTGGCAGGAGAAACTGCAATCGGAGGTTGAAGCTAGGAAAAGTGGTGCTATGGTTTAGATGTTTGTCCTCTCTAAATCTTTTATTGAAATGTGACCTCCAATGTTGGAGGTGGGGTCTCATGGGAGGTATTGGATCACAGGAACAGATCCCTCATGAATGGCTTAGTGCCATCCCATTGGTGATGAGAGAGTTCTTGCTCAGTTCACACTAGATCTGGTTGTTTAAAAGAACTTGTGACCTCCTTCTTCTCTCTCTTGCCTTGTGATGTGCCTGCTCCTGCTTTGCTTTCCTCCACAAGTAAAAGCTCTCCGAAGCTCTACCAGAAGCTGTGCTGATGTCAGCTCCATGCTTGTACAGCCTGCAGAACTGTGAGCCAATTAAACCTCTTGAGTTGATAAATTATCTAGTTTCAGGTATTTTGTTATAGCAATGCAAGAACAGACTAACACAAGTGGGATCCAGGCTCAAACCACTGCACTTCTCTCTGGTCTTCTAGGCAGTCCTTTCATGTTTGCATGTTAGTCTTGGGGTGGGGATGCATTTTGGCTACTGTGAATAAAACACAAGAAGCATTTGCCTGCAAAGAACTGCAGGACACTGGAACACTGACAGCTCTGCTTTGAAACCTCTCTGTCAGAGAAGGTTGATATCTTCACTTCCCTCCAAGCTCTCACAGATGTAGTGAAGCTTCTGAAAGGAGCCTCCCAGGGAAAGGGATCCGATGGGGTAAGAAACAGAAAAAAATAATAATAAAAGGGGAGACTCTTGGGGCCACCAGCTGTAGGAACACTGGCAGCCTTGTCATGCAGTCTCACGAACTGGGAAAGCTTCCTAGGCTTCCAAAGTGTCTGTAGTATTTTTGGGTTTGTGGCCTTTGAATGCTTGGTGGACCTCTGCATATGAGAAATAGTTTCCAAACTTATTACACAAAAAATATTTTCTTTTGGTGCTTTGAGTTCAATTCTCATCCTACCAGTGAACACGGAGGCACTTCCTGACTAATGAGGTGTTTGTGGTAGCAGCCTCACTCAGCCCCACTAAATCACAGGATTATGATTCCTGCCTTGTGCACAGAATGCTAGAACTTTCTGGAAAACCCTGGAAAGGGCCAAGATGTGACTTTGTGGCTGGTACCTACCAGTCCTGAAGCCAGATTTCTTGCACGTCCCCACCTTGCCGGGGTGGCTGTTTCCATTTCTGGAACAGTTTAGGAGCCTTCCTAAGCCTGGAATTGGCTACCTTTCCCAGGTGTTCACTCCTCCCTGTTGACTGCCAATAATGCACAGACCACTGATACGGTTTGGCTGTGTCCCCACCCAAATCTCATCTTGAACTGTAATCCCCATAATCCCCACATGTCTAGGGAGAGACCTAAGGGGAAGTGATTGAATCATGGGGGCTTTTCCCCCGATGCTGTTCTTGTGGTAGTGAGTGAGTTCTCTGGAGACCTGATTGTTTTATAAGGCAGTTTTCCCTGCTCTTGCTCATACTTGCTGTGTCACCTGCCACCATGTAAGACGTGCCTTTGCTTCTCCTTCATCTTCTGCCACGATTGTAAGTTTCATGAGGCCTCCCCAGTCATGTAGAACTGTGAGTCAATAAAACCTCTTTCCTTTATAAATTACCCAGTCTCAGATAGTATCTTTATAGCAGTGTGAAAAGGGAATAATACAATCACCAAGCTAGTTACCAAGAGGATTTGGAGTCTGGGCAATAGGAGAAATCACGACATTTGCTCCAGGGGAATGTATGGAGATAGCCTGAACCAAATAAGCCTGGCCAACCTGTCTTGAGCGAAGCCCTGTTCTCAGGGAGGTACCAGTTGTCTCAGAATTGAGCCAGCAGGTAAAGCTGGGCCTCCCTGGTTTTGTCTTGGCTACTATTATGTCCACCAAAAAAAGACCACATGGATGCCTGGCCTCAGAAGATATAATTTTCCAGAGAAATTGTTAGAATGCACTGCCTTGAAAAATAATTTGTTTCTTCTTATCACCATAAAATGTCAAAAATTAAAATGCTAAGGAAATGAGGTTCTTCTGATAGCTGACCTTTTCTGGTTAAGAGGAAACTATTTTTATTTTCACCAGTGATGCTGAAAATCTCTGTCTCATGGACCAATGCCTGGGCCTGCTTTTAATCATCCAGGACCCTGCTGGGCTGCAGGGCGCTAAGAGTCCAGATGACGTAGTCTGTAGACATGCAACATGTAAGCCACTGAGTCAAACCTGATTTCCAGCCTGCTGCTGGCTGCTGGTATCTTGTTTCTGTTTGGTTTTAATCAGACCCTTTCTATGTGCAATATTTTGTTATAGTGTGTTCCCTTTCCCTAAAAATCAAAGCATAAAAATTCAATTTGAGGGCCCAAGTTAACTGGGTTCCACTTGAGGAATGGCTCTAGCTGGAGCAAAATGTTTTGGCTCACGCTTAGCGCCTGACCACATTTTGACTATGGGATGACTTTAGCATTCACTTGGCAAGGGCATTTCCATTTGGCTCCCCGTGAAGTCATAGAAATTCTAGTTATTTCTGCAGTGTGTGATTGCCTGGTTTATTTATAAGAACCATCCATCAGGATTGAGCTGTTTGTTCGTCTGGAGCCACTTGTATTATCACAATTATGAAATGTTTATTTTCTTAGATCAGCTTGAGCTGATAAAGCACTTTTGAGCCATTAAGAATCTTGTAAGTCAAGATAGTTTAGATAAGGATAAGATTTTTTTCTGGTGGGGCTAAATCAGATGAATCTATGGCCTCTCCCTTGATTGGGCTATCACATTAAATGGGTGTGACCATCACACACTCCTCTGAGAGCTGGGGGATTTGCAGCCAGTCCCCCTTGTTTCCTCTGGCTCACATCCCAGCTGGGAAGTGCAGCTCCAAGGAACCTGGGGAGATGAGGCCACCCCAGGAAGGCAGAGGCGAGTGATGAATGTTCCAGGCCCGCAAGGCCTATTTGCAACCACACTGGGCACAAGAAGCTCAAAGAAAATATTCCATATTAATGAGGGCTGAGCAGGCTCATGGATTTACATTCTAAGCACCAATCTATTCGAAGGGCAATCTGGCAGCGTCTGTCAAAAATGAAAGAGGCACTTTCATCTGTTTAGTGAATATCTGATTGCCTCATGTCCAAGTGTTGCCCGAGATATAACAACAGTGAGGAAGTAAGACCTTTTCCTCACAAATCTTACTTTCCTGTGGCAGAGGGACAGACAGACAAGCAACCAAACATGGACTCTACTGTCAGAGAGCAGTAATTAGTATGGACAGGGCCCGATAGAGAGTACAGGGCAGAGGGGGCAGGGGCTGCCTGTTAGACAAGGTGAGACCACAGTGAAGTGAGGAAACAAACCAAATGGCTGACCAGGATGGGAGCTTCCAAAGCAGACGGAGCAACGGGTGCAGAAGCCCTGAGAGGGAGCATGCGGGTTGTCAGCAGAGCAGAGGCCAGAGAGTTGCAGTAAGTGAGGAGGAGAGGTAGGAAGCAACGTCTGAGAGCAAGGAGGGGTGGGGGCAGATCTTGCAGAGCCTTTCAGCAGAGACTGTGAACTGTCTCTGATATCCACGTTCCCTTCTTCCCTTTGTAATAAAATCCCCTCATCTTTCTTTTTTTTTGGTTTGTTTTTTCCGAGATGGAGTCTCGCTCTGTTTTCCAGGCTGGAAACAGAGTGCAATGGCGCGATCTTGGCTTACTGCAACCTCTGCCTCCCAGGTTCAGGTGATTCTCCTGCCTCCACTTCCCAAGTAGCTGGGACTACAGGCGCCCACCACCATGCCTAATTTTTGTATTTTTAGTAGAGGCAGGGTTTCACCATGTTGGCCAGGCTGGTCTCGAACTCCTGACCTCAGGTGATCCACCAGCCTCAGCCTTCCAAAGTGCTGGGATTACAGGCATGAGCCACCACACCCTGCCAAACCCCCCACCATCTTTGTGGGGGCTCACATTGAGACCCTATCTCCCAGCCTCTTGTGCCACTGGGTGTGGCTCCATCAGTAAGTTCATGCTAATGGACCATGGATGGAAATGGTTTCTGCTACTTCTTGGTTCTGTATTTATAAAATGGGCAATGGGCGATGTTCCCATCTCTTTTATCCTTTCTCACAGGCAGAGCAAAGAGCTGGTGCTGGTGAACCTATTTCTTCCCTGTGGACAAGGCAAAGTTTCCAGGGCAGAGTTTCTTAGAGAAAGTGTGGTACCTAGACCTGCATACTCAGCATCTTCTGGAAACTTACCAAAATGCAAATTTTCAGGCCCCCCTCCAGAACTACTGAATCAGAAACCTTGGGGGTGGGGCCCAGCCATCTGTATTTTCAGAAACCTTCCAAGGGACTCAAGCTTCAAAACCACTGCCTGAGAGCAGGGTTGCTCAACATCAGCAACACTGACATTTTGGACCCATGATTCCTTGTTATGGGGGCTGTTCAAAGTATTGTAGGATGTTTAGCAGCCATCTCTGGCCTCTACCCACTAGATGACACTAACACATACCCTTCTTCGTTCCCCAGTTGTTAAAAGCAAAAATGTCTCCAGACATTGTCAAATGTACCCCAGGAGACAAAATTACCCCTAGTTGAGAACTACTGCCCTGCAGGTTGGAGGAGCAACAAGACAGAAGGAACCTGGGTCTTCAGTTGGCCTTGTAGAACAGAACCGCTCTCCATTCCAAATGGCCCACCTGCCCTCTGCACTGCTAGTAAAGGATAGAGAAATTGCATTTTGTTTGAGCAACTCTATTTTGAGTGACTGCACAGAAGCTTAAACTGCATCCCAACAACTGCCAGCCTTTCAGGGCCTCATAAGTACTTAAGACTTTGTTTTAATGTGATGGGAAACCACTAGAGTTTGGTTAAAGCAGGGGAGTGACATGATTTGTTTTGAAAGATCCACTCTGGATGCTGTGTGAAGAACAGACTGAGCGGATGTAGAAAGGATGTGTTTGATGGACTAGATGTAGGATATGAGAAAAAGGAAGGGGTTAACTAAGCATCTGAGTGAATGACAGTGCCATTGACCAACATGGAGATCTGTGGGGGACAGGGTTGATCTGACGGGATGGGGATCAGGACTTCAGTTTGTGTGCTTTGCTGCTGTGATTCACTGAATTTATCTTTCAGATACATTTACAGATTCATAAAGGTATTATGTGCAAATATGCTCAAGGCAGATAAACTCAAATATCCATCAATGTGAACCTGGTTCAATACGTTGTAGTGCATCCAAGCACAGAAATATTATGTTCAGTTGTTAAAAAGAGTGAGTGGGCTGAGCACGGTGGCTCACGTCTGTAATCCCAGCACTTTGGGAGGTCGAGGAGGGCAGTTCACGAGGTCAAGAGATCGAGACCATCCTGGCCAATATGGTGAGACCCTGTCTCCACTAAAAATACAAAAATTAGCTGGGCATGGTGGTGTGGGCCTGTAGTCCCAGCTACTCGGGAGGCTGAGGCAGGAGAATCACTTGAACCCGGGAGGTGGAGGCTGCAGTGAGCCAAGATCATGCTACTGCACTCCAGCCTGGCGACAGAGTGAGACTCTATCTCAAAAAAAAAAAAAAAAAAAAAGAGTGGAGTGGATTTGTATAGTGCAGTGGTCAAGAGTATGGGCTCTTGAGTCTGAACTGCTGGACTTGGTGGCCTTGGGCAGTAGGCATGACCTCTTTAGATGGCTTCCCCAACTATAAATTAGGATAATAATGGTACCTGTCCTATAGTTTTGAGGATTAAATGAAACATACACAGTATTCATCAGTATTTGGCTCATTCATTAGTTATCTCTTTATGAGTGTGAACTATTATTTCTATCATTGTCTACATGTACTGATATGAAAATATTCCCAAGATATTTTTTAAAGAGCAAGGTAACCAATTAGTGTGTATAGTGTTATCATTTATGTGAAAAAAAGAGTATCTGTATAAACACACACACATACATCCTGTAATATGCATATCAATTCATCCTGTAGTATGCCTATCAGTTTTTGGAGGAAGAGATAAGAAACTGCTAAGTGATTAGTTTTGGGAAGTAGGATATAGGTTGAGGGGACTTTGGAAAACTTTGTTTTGTATGTTTCTGTTGTGTGTGCAAGTTTTTAGCACATGCAACATATCAAGGAAAGAAATATTTTAGAAAGACCTCATATTGAAAAGGTGGAAACTAGGTTGTTGGTTTTTGGGGTTTTTTTTTTTTAAACTGTAGGATTTCTTGGCATCCTTAACACATGCTAACATATTTTTAATCTCTCAGAGGAGCAAAATCCTTGAAATGGCGTGCCTCAGAAGCTCCCCAGTCTAGGAAACAGGGAAGGCTAAGGCTGGCCAGAACCACAGAAAAATCTAGGCTAGGCATTTTGCAGTAGTCAGACCGCTCTTCCCACATTCAGTTGGGAAAGGTGCCTTAAGTCATGACAGCTCTTTCAGATAACTTTTGACTGGTCCCCAAGCAACTCATTCTTAAACCCCGTAAGTTGTCTTCATCTCTCCGGTTTATGCCTCCCTTTGTAGATGAATGACCTGCAAGTTCCCCAGGAGCTGGAGGAGGGGGAAGTATCTGTGCTCTACCACCCTGGGCACCTCATTTCCCATGTGTGTTCTGAGATGGGTACATGCCTGTCCCATGCCCTGGACCTGGGTGAGCTCTCCTGGCACAGTCTCTCCTAACTTCTTTACCTTCTCTTGTTCCCTCCATGTGTGGAGGCAGATTTTTCTTCCTCCTCTCAACTGCCTTTTTTGGGGTTGGGGGATACTGGGAGGGCAGAGCAACTAAGGGATCATTCATTTTTAGTATTTACTAGTTAATATTTTACTACTTATCAAAAAGATTCCCAGACACACAGAACTCCTAGTGACCTATCAAAAGCATTGGAAGCTAAATGAGCCCACACATCAACACTTGCTACCCAACGAATAACCATGACCATGTCTTTCCTCATTCAATGAGTTAATATTTGTCTAAGGGGCTCACAACGGTGCCTGGCATATGGCAACTGCTGTTCTTATTACTGTGTCATTATACTCTAAACTCAACATTTCTCACTATTTAAGAGTCTCTGGAATTACTCAGATTTTCAGTAAACAATTTTATACGATGACTGTGGAACACAGAGATAAGCAAGTGACGTGATCTGCCAAGTATGAGGTCTTCATCGCAGTGGGAAAGTGAGAATAAAGCAGAACTACAGAACAAGAATAAACAGACTCTCTCTTCAGTTACCGCTGTTGCTAATGAGATGTCTCGGATTCTGTACTTGTCCAGTGGGATTCTCCTTCCTATGTGAGTGGTTCTTAAACTTTAGCACACATCAGAATCCCATGGAAAGCTTGTGAAAAAAGACTGTTGACTTCACCCTCCAGAGTTTTTGAATTAGTAGGTTGGTAGAGCCCATTAATACAATTCTAACAAGTTTCAGAAGATGCTGAGGCTATTGGTCTAGGGCCTACACCCTGAGACCCACTGCCCTATACATACATTTAGAACCTGACATTTAAAAGTGCATCTTGCTTGAATCAGGTCATCTGGCCAGCTTGTCAACATCAATCAAGGTCCTGTCTGTCATTCATTGCATTTAGTCGGTGGCATCCATGCATCCAAGAGCATGGTCCCTAGGGCCTCATACAGATCTCATGATACACATGTGCACCCGGCTGGCTAAGGAAAAAACCTCAGTCAGTGAGACCCCTCCTTTTTAGGCTCACCACAATCCATTATCCAGCACAGCATTTTTCAATCCTAAACTTTAAATTCACTGGGGAACTTAAAAACAAAAAACCACCCAGGCCCTCCCCCACAGTGTGTGCGTGTTAGCCTGGAGTACCCTTGGGCCCTGGTACTTTAAAAAATCTCTCTGGTTGATTCTGTTGTGCAACCGGGGCTGAGAACCACCACCCAGAGGTCTTTCTGGTTTTATTAAATCAACACAATCGAACTCTCCTACTGCTCATATCACTTTAACTCATTTAAGTTTTAATAAGCCTTTATTTAAGGTATTGTGAGAGGTAGTCAAAAGCTTTGCTGACCTCAAGGTATATTTTCCTACAGCTTCCCATCTTCTATATGGTCACTGTACTTTCAGAAACATAAAATTACATTGGGCTAGCATGACATGATCTTAAGGAATCACCTATTTTAAATGTTTGCACTGTTGAGGAATTTTGCCTGGGGCCAGTCTCAAGCTCACATAACTGATTTAGTTCAAGTCATCATAAGTAATGATAACATTTATTGCTTGTTAACTTGGTGTCTGCCACAGTACTCAGTGCCTGTCATAAATATTAGCACAATAATCCTATGAAATAGCTGTTATTTCCATTTTACAGACAAGAAATCAGGGTCAGATTCCAGCTGACTCCAGGGCCTGTGCTTTTAGCCGTGAGATGTTGCTTCTATTTATATTTACCTGGCTCCATCTTGTTCCTCAAATGTTTTACAGTGATTTACAAGGATATTAAAGATTTAAGAAAGCATGAAATAACTGGAATGAAGTAGAATCGGAGAGGGTCAAAATGAGTCAGAACCAAATGCCTGCACATTTGCTAATGGGAGGGCCACCAATTTGGTTTTGAGTGTTCTGGAAATGTCAAGTTAAAATAGGGTCACATGTTCAATTACACAGTTGACATCGGATTAAAAACAAACATTATTTGGGAGAAATACTTGAAAAGTTCTGGGGCTTTCTTAAAGAAGGCACTGAGCATTAAAGGGAGGACTGCAAGGATATCCTCATGATCCATGCAGACAAGCGTTTCATTGGGCTCAACGAACCATAACTTACGTCATCCACTTCCTACCTCATTAAATAAACTGGGAAGTTTGGCTGGCTCTGTAATTCTTCAAAGATCTCTGTCTTCCCATTTCCAGTGCCTCTTTCCACCATTGTCACCTCATTCCAAAAAAATAGCAATAGCAGTTGAGCAATTTTTTTTTCTTTTGCTCAGATTTTCTGAGTACCCTGGAATGCAATTTGAACAGTCAGGATTTACTTTTGTAGAATTTCACAAAGTCTCTTATAGGCTCTCATGCCATGAAATCACACCTAATTTTTTCCTCAACCTTAAGGAATGTCTTCCCAATGCCCAGTTTCCCTTTGCAGATGATAACGGCAGGAAGTTGACAGGGCTGTGTCCACTGGCTGTCAGATCTGCAGGGGACATCATCATAAACTGAGATAACAAGGTCACCCCCTGCCGGGTGCCCACTACAATGTCCATTTCACCAACTCATTCTTCCTTGCAGTTTAATGCTAAGTTAAGAATAGCAGATTCCCTTGTGTCCATTAAAACTGTCAGTGGATCAAGCCAAGAATTTATCATTTATACTTATTGGACTACACAGTAATGGAACATTTATCTTGAAAATATTGGTATTTTCTTGCCATCTGAAAGAGACATGGTGTTAAGTGGGTGCTGAGTGGGTTAGTTTGTTTGGGCTACTCAGACTGGATAATTTATAAACAACACTTCTGGAAGCTGGGAAGTCCAAAATCGAGGCACCAGCAGATGTGGTGTCTGGTGAGGGACTGTTCCTCGTAGAAAGATGGCACCTTCTTGCTGTGTCTTCACATGGTAGAAGGGCAAGGTAGCTCCCTCCAGCTTCTAAGTGCACTGATCCCATTCATGAGTGTAGAGCCCTCATGACTTAATCATTTCCCAAATGCCTTGCCTCTTAATTCCATCACATTGGATATTATATTTGAACACATGAATTGAGGGGGGATGGGGCAACATCAACATTCAGACCACAGCAGTGGGTTTGGGTTTTTTTTAAGGTCTTGGCTCAAGACTCAAAGCTAGGATAGAATCATTTGTCATTTGGAAGGGACTCTTCCACCTTCTAATATTAAGTCACCCAGAACACTCTCACCCAACTCCTCTGTTAGCTGGTTCCTTCCCAGTCTCACTTGAATACCAGCTCCTCAGCTGAGTCTTCTCTGAACATTCTAGGTAGGCAGCCCCCACCTCATGATTCATTTTTTGTTTACTTATTCCAATTACCTATCTCCCTCACTAGAATAAAAGTGCAACGATGGCAGATACTTACTTTGTCGTCTCAGGACCTAGAACAAGGCTTGGTACATAGTTGAGGGCTGGAGAGTGAAAGCAGGGGAGACGTCATGCTCACTGAGCTGGATATGGAGAGGCAGGCAGGTGAAACCACATTGTGCAAAGACAGTGCAGCTATAGTGAAGAGAGACAGATCCAGAGTGAAAAAGCTAATATCCTTTCTAATAACCAACCCATTTAGATGACTTGAGCATATGAAATTTAGGAGTAAATTTGAGAGTCACTTATTTCAAAGAAAGGAAATAGATTATGCCCTCCTTGGTAAGAAGTACCAAGCAGAGATAGGCATTCGGTATCATTAAGCAGACCCGCATGCAAACTTGCCTCTATCTCCCTAATGTGCTACTTCACCATCTGCACAGTTTCCCCAAGATGGCACCTCAGGAGGTCGCCCTGTAGGGTGCTGAGAGCCAAAGCCCAAGTTTAACAGTAATCAGAGTCACCTCTTCCAACAGTTGGAAGAGATTAGGGTTTAGAAAGAAAAGATTTCTGGAAGAGCAGAAAGGAGACACCCCAAATTGGTCAACATCGATCCAAATATGGAATAAGAAAAACAAGGGCAGGAAGATGTAGTCAGAAGAGTGAGGAAAGCAGACAAATGACTGGGAAAAAGGATGTAACAAAGCTGTCCCCCCACCCCTTGGCCATGCCAGGTTGTCCAGGCTGTCTTCAGTGGGTCTAAGGAAAGGGCACTGCAGTAATAAAATGCCGTGATTCACAAGGAGTGATTCACAGCCTCCATTCTTCACACACACTGTTCAGTTCCTCTCTGTCTTCTCAGCCAAGCACTTTGCAGGCTCAGAACCACGAGTCTTCGGTGGCACTGCAGGGAAGGGCTGGGCGCGAGATGGTTGTCTACAACAGGACCATGCAGGTGAGCAGGTAGCCGTGTGGCCAAAGGCCTTAGACTAGAACTTGCTACCTCTGTCCCTAACATGATTATTCAGAACAGAGGCTCCAAGCGGGGTGGGCCCAGGAAAAGATGATGGAGGAAGTGCTAGAGAGTGCTTTTCAGAAAAGGGTTTGGAAGTGTTTCTATGGGTTAGGTCATGTTTTGGCCAAAAATCATGTGAGGGTGTTACTCAAACAATTCTGGAAACTGCTTTTATAATTTGTTCAAAACTTTCCAAATGAAGGGTTTCGGTGTTTTAAAGTCTTCGGTTAAAAAGTATAAAACCCTTTATACATTTGTGTCATCTGCCGTGAGAGAAGATGGAAATTCATTACTCAGATTTCCACAAAAACCTTTGCATAACTGATGAAGAAAAATGGAGAATAAGTAATTATGACTTAATGTGACTAGTTGTGTTCTTCTTCCATTTAGAGTTACTAAATTTTGAAAGTCAGTGCATTAAAAGCAACCATAAAACTAAGCTGAACTTGTAACTGACATCTGAATTACTAATCACAGTTTTAAAGCATTTACAGTAATGAAATGCTCATTATTCTTAAAAATACTGAATAGGAATTTTATCATTAATATTTTTAAACATTGTATTTTAACCTCATTCAAAACTTCTAGAATACAATTTACTCATGCACAAAATTTATTAATAAACACACATCTCGTGGTAGAAACCTAAACACTTTACTACTAAGGTTTACAACCAAGACAGCTGTATGGTTATTTTTACAGATTTTAAGGGAGATATCTATGAAGCCTAAATACTAAGAACATTCTTTTAAATATTTTGTTATCAATTTCAAATTATCCAAATAACTGTTGTGGCTGCTCCATACCATATAACTCTTGAATTTCCCTGATCATTTTAATCATTTCTAGAGATGGCAGCAAAATAGTTTACATAATGGAGTTTCTCTTTTATAAAACCAAAGGTAATTCTGTGTTGATTTGTTTCTTCTAAAAACATTACAATGCAAAGGTTTTCAAAAGTCCAAAGGTAAAAAGGAAATGGTTGTCAAGAACAAACATTATATCTAATCATGTCAAATCCTGTTGCAATAGAATTTCTCCGCCTCTGCGTCCACACGTAGGGGTCACTCACTGGAGAGCCTCCCAGTTTTAACTCCCTATCAATTAAAGCTGCTGGAGGAATTTCAGGAGAGAAACTGATTTGGGCTCTTTACAATACAGGTCAGCTTTGCGAAAATGAAGCAAACATCTCTTTGCTTTGTAAATTGACGTCATCAGAAATGGTTCCCAAAACTCACCGGAAGTAAAGTTGGGTGCTGCCCACTATTAGGCAGCCAGAAGGCCAGGGATCTGCTCTGATCCTGTAACCAACCATCAGGTGATTCTGAAACTCTCTACACCTCACTAAGCATTTTCCTGTACAAAATGAGGTGGGAGGTGACTTTCCAGTATGAAGAGAAGCTCCCTCCAGCTTTCCCAGTCTAGAATTATTTTGAGCGATGCCAAACCCTTAAAGCAGAGTTTACATTTACGACAATGTGGCTTATAAATTATTGTCCCACATAGTTTCTGGATTTTAATTAGTAGGATTAAATAGTAATCAGAGTCAGCTCCTCCTACAGCTGGCAGAGCAGGGCAGATGAAAGCTGGGAGGCAGTCCCAGAAGCCAGAAGTGGTCTCTGAAGTTTGTCATCTCTAATGGTGCACCATCAGTGACTCTCAATGCCAATGTCAATCTGAGTCCGAACTTTATGGATCACTAATTGTACACACTTAGACGAAGGGCCTCTATAAAAAGACTCAAACATGCATGCTGTCATTCAAAGTAGGCAGGTTCCAAAATTAACCATGGTGGCTTATACTATGTTAACGTGGTTAATCCAGAACTGTGTTTTCCAGAGTCCCCTTCCCTAATTCCCCTGAATTAGAATTGGCTCTAAGACATGCTGGCATGAGATCTGGAGGGCCAAAATGAAACAAGTACCATTTTTCTCTGAGATAACCATTGTTCAATATGGTGTAGCAACGAGACAGACACGAAGGTGCCTGGCCAGTTCCAGCTTGTCCTCATTCCCTTCTGCTTCACCTCCAGCTCTTCTTCCTGAGTGCTGACTAGGGTGGCCCTGGCACACCACTAAATACCTGGCTGCAGACCCATAAAGGTGGTCACAGAGCCCCCGCCACGTCACCTGCCCAGGCCCACTTCTGCAGTGACCTTGTGCTTTGCTTCCAAAAGACGACCTGGTGACTTAGTCTGATTCACATGCCTTCTGAATCTTCACTTCTCCAGCGCTTCACACAGTTGAGTTTGATCTAATTCTGTAACAAAATTTGGTATCCCATGGCACTTGGAGCAAGTCTTCTCCCGTTTACCAAACCAGACACACAAACCTCCAAATGGACGTCGTTGTTCTATCTATAGGCCACCCCTGAGAGGGAACCGAGTGTGCAAGCTGAAGAGAGTCTCATCCTGTTCCAGGTAATAGTACACTTCTTGAGGCCTCATAATGTCTTAAGAGGCATAAATGGCATCAAAAGATTGACACCAGCAAGTGCACAAATGAGTTTTGGGGGAAATACAACACAAAACATGATTTACAAATTTGGCTCTGAGAATCCTCACACAGTTGCCTCTCTGCACCTTGCCTAGTAAGTCACAAGCTCAGACTGTCCAACCTACATCCACAGGCTCATGTCAACAGTCCTTTCTGCCCAACACAATCTCGTAACAGCACTCACTGCCACATACCACTGATGGAGCCGGTCTCATCAGTGCTAAACTCATACCCTGGGTAGAGGTGTTACAACTTACATAATTAACACTCAGATAACAATACTGGAAGCAGACACCAATATCTCAAATAATCTCACTGATGGTTGGGTAATGACCACACATAGGCCACAGGTGTTCATAAGGCATTTCTTTACTCCCAGGCTGAAAAGCAAAAATCCAAAATTAAAAAAAAAAAAAAAAAAACCACCATAAAAATGTGGGCATGAATTATTTCTTGTTTTATTGCTTTCGTGTTTCTTACTTGATGCAGAGTCAATGTTTTTGAGTAACAGTAATAAGATGTCCAAAATCCAACAGTAAATATTCAAATAGTAAAATCTGATGTAGAACAAAGTCCTCGAATGTTCACTCCTTTAAATTACATCTAGTGGAACCACTAGGGATAAAGGCTGAACTCATCATCTTGGTTTATGATGGAAACCGCTCTCCTCTGACCTAGGAACAAGAGGAAGTCTCGAATGCCAGCCACCTGGTTTAGGCACTGGGGGCAGCACTGTGGTCTCCTCGTGAAATGGCAGGGGAGACTCATAATGAGTCTAAGTATGGCAAATTCTCCTTTTACCCCGGGATTAAGAGACACCCCCACAACAACTGAGAGAATCAAAAGAAACTCCTATGGAATAGAAGAAGTGGTTACAGTAATAAAGATCAGAAATGATGGTGTTGTCAAGGAAGCGGCCTGTGACTGCACAGAACCCCATCTTTGTAAGAAAGCAACCCACCCTTAAATGCACATCAGAGAGGCTTTACACAGTGACTGGCTGCAAGCAGGACAACCGTGAGCAGCATTTTGCTTGTTGAAGGCACAGATCCTCGTCATCCTGAGAGAGGAGAGTCACTGTGTGCGACCTCTGAAAAACTGTCAGCTGTCATAAATCTGATTGCAGCTTTGGCCTGATCTTCTTTTTTGAAAATCCCAGACTCTTGGGGCACCCCTGAATATCTTGATGTGCCTGTTCCTTCTGCAAGAAATCAGATTTCCAAGGGATGGAGACTCAAAGGAACATGATTGCATTACATCACACAACAGGCAAAAATAAATACATGACTCTATAGCATGGGTATGACACTACCACAAAGAAATATCTCAGACCCCACAACTGCAGCTCACATACTAGCAATACCTGGTAGAGTCTAAAAGGTGTCAACTGTCCCATAAGCATTTACCTACTCTGACTTTGATCAACTGTACTTATGGGATAAGCAAAATCTATGAAAACATTCTGTATTTTTTTAAAGACAAACCGTCTTAAATACCAGAGAGATCAATTTCACTTGACAGTGATCAGGATATCCAAATTAAACAAATCACTTTCCATTCTTCCCAATGATCATCTTAGGTTTCCATAACAAGAATGGGCGAGAGCCAACTGCACCTTGCCAGTGACAGAGGGTGTAGTTGTCACACAAACCCTCTTGGAAGAATGATGGACCCACGCCTCTGCCTGAGGAATGATCTCGAGCTCTTCCAGCTTTTGAAATTCCACAGTATTGTGAATGCTCTTTACAAACACAGTGATACTCAAAAAGGAACCAACAAGAAAACATAAGTTGCATTTATTCACGTCCACGCCATCTAAAGCTACTGTGTACAGTAATCAGGACTGGAGAAGGGATGATTTAGTATCTAAAAACAACAAAAACACTGGGACATGTCCCCTGAATTGCAAGTTGGAGTTCGTAAGAATCTACTTGCTGACAAGCCGGTTTCCTCCCTGAGAAGCACACTTTCCGCTTCCTTCTCTCCCTCCAGCGTCTTCCGAACCTCTCAGTTAAGGCCTGGACAGTGTGGGATGGTGTTGCAATCTCTCCTGCAGAGCTGTCAGTCGCCCGTGGGCTCGGGCTGCGTGCACTCAGGCTCTCGGAGGTCGCTGGGTGATGCGCTCCCACGCCGCAGCTCCTCCACCGTCTGCAGCAGGGCAGACCGCTCCAGCTCTAAGGTAAGCATGGCTTGCTTCAGCTTGCTCTCGCTGCTCAGGAGCTTCTCAATGGTGGCCTCAAGGCTTTGGATCCTACCATTTGCCACCTGGAGAATAAAAGAAATGAGAATACAATTGCCAGTGATAACACAGGAGAGATCCAGCATGCACTCGCAGTCCAGCCTTGGGAGCACTCTGGAGCTGTGTTTCGGCAGGGATGAGTCTACAGTTTATCATCAGTTCTGGCCACACAGGAAGGCAATTCGCACTCTTTGCGGGTAGGTGAACCAGGCCCTTAAAAGCACCCCGAGAGCCCCCGGCATTTTCTTCTCCTGCTATAGCTGCTGTGGAAGCCGATGCTGAGAGATAGTGGATCACAGAGGGAACCCAAACCCCCAGGCACCACCACCGGAAAGACAGCTCGGATGGGGCCAAAGAAAGCTTCAGCGACACAAAGACTTCCCCTGTGCCAAGCCTCCGAGATACGTAACTTTGTTACTGCAGCAGAGCCTGGCCTGTTTTGATGAGCACATATATTTAAACCCACAAATCGATTTCAGACTGACAAAAACTCAAAACGGTTTCCTCGTGAAGGCCCAAGTAGTAACAATCCTCGAATCTGAAATTCTTTTCAAACACAGTGATACTCAAAAAGGAACCAACAAGAAAACAATTTATTCAGGTCCATGCCATCTAAAGCTACTGTGTAAAGCTAGTGATGTCTAGAGGAACAAGACATCACTATGTCAAGAAACACAGGCATTTACCCCGGAACACACATGGAGTCCTTGGAAAGGCCAAGTGTTCCGCTAAGAGGTTTATGTGCCTGGTCTCACTGACTGCTCACTACGAGTCTCAGAGATAAGCAGTATCCTCTCTTCCACCCTACAGAGGAGGAACGAGGCTCTGACTCAGTTTACATCCTCAGCACCTAGCACATGATTAATGCTAGTTAAATAGAATTTCCAGGTGTATCTTTCTAGCAACTGTCCCTCGTCTCATTTGCTCGGGCAGGCTTGCTTCCCAGGTGACAAGTGTGTTAGCTCTAGTGACATTAAGGGGTTCCCTAAGAAAATTGCAGAAACTCCAACACTTATGTTGATGTCCCTGAGGCCTTTCTGGTCCGTTCCCAGCTCACAGCTGCATCCTGGAGTGCTCTGTGACTTGTTGTATCTTACTAATCCAGTCCAGATTTGCCATGCTCCATTTTAGGTGGGAAAAATGGTGTGTTTATATATATATATATTTTTTCATTTTTCAAACAAAGAAAATACTTTTTTGAATGTGATAACACTTGTGCCAGACAATTCATGACTAAAAGTCTAGCTCTGGCTGGGCCACTAGAACACCCAAAATATACAAAAGGGACCAAGAGCCTTAGTTTGTCAGCCTACTGGGCAGGGGGTTGCCCCACTTCAGGTATCTCTCTAAGCAGTACTCTCTGATCCTCAAAATCCACCCATTGTCAGGGCCTGGCTCAGGGCCTACCCTCATCACTTTGAAGCCCCTCTGCATTCCGAGGTGCAACCTGCAGCTTAGTTAGTAGTGAATTAATTCGCATGGTCATTTGCTATTCTGCATTAATGTCAGGTCTCCTCAATAACACTGAGGCTTTTATAGAAGCAAGCACGTCTTCTCTTTCACACATGGTCCTGTCTCCCACAGCACCTGGCTCAGTGTGGGCGTCAATGACTTGTAGGGATTATGACAAATCCATGTGCATTATTGTTTGGTTCCATCTGGCACGTCTATGCAATCGTCTGATATATTGCTGAACAAAACAGGTGGCAGAATTTGCTCTCCAGAGTCTAGACAACGTTCACATGTGTTTAACAGGGAACGAAATGGGATTTTGATACTTCTAACAATTTTATGAACAGAATAAAGGTAGGAAATGGGTTGATTTTGGTATTTCATCTCCCCAGAAAAGCTATATGAAAATTCAGTACTGTATTGAACACCTTTCCTTGTCTGTGTCTGAAAAGTGTACAAGGAGGAGGCATGATTCTCACATATGAGAGGCATATTTTCATAGAGGATCATGGAAAAACTACATCCAAACACCACAAATCAATACAATACAATCCTAGATCCAATTCTTTGAGAGCTGCAGTGTCTTACTCAACTTGGTGGTCCCCAGCACTCAGCACTGCAGGGACTCAGGAACTACTGGTGGGTGGGCATAGACCACAGTTTTGAATGATCCTTTCAGAAGTGCAGAACTACTTGGTCAAGAGAACGACCATTCCAGGGCGAACATCTGTAATCACCAATTACTGTCTGATGCCTTTAGTGAGGAATGTAGGTAGCTAAGAAGTTTCTCACAGCTCCCTGTCTTCACAAAAACAATAGCACAAGAGCAGCATGGAATTATTTTCTATGCTCTGTCACCAAAAAACTACATGGTCATTTACCCAATACAACAAACCTTTTATGTAAGAACTGCCTATCTTAACAAGCTAAACACTTCAATGCAAATGTGAGCCTTATTAGAAGAGCTTCCACCATGTTATATTTCAGGGACCTGTCATTGGCTTAGAAGCCATTTAAAATGACCACCTACACTGTGTACCCCTACAGGCCAGAGCGGCTCTTCATCCTCTGGAGACTCCCCTTGAGTCACAGCTGAGACTTTCAGGTTAAATTGTATACAGGCATATTTTCAGTTAGGACATCTCTATCTTAGGGGAAAAGAAGAAGTTAAATTTCAGAATGTGAGTAGTTATTAGGGCTGGGCAGGAATAGCATTCAGTCCTGTTCCTCTCTTTCACATATCTGATCGGGTATGCTGGGATGGAACGCCTGCTGGGAGGAATGCATTTCAGACAGCTTGACTCACTAGGCTGGCCTTTCTCACCCTGCTGCCAAGCTCGTGTCTGCAAAGCTCATCTTTCTATGAAGAAAAATCAGAGGCTTAGATCAGAATGGGACTTATTCTCAGGACAGCCCAGGAACACCATAAAAAATTTGGGCAAAAATATGTATTTTTATCCACAGCCACTCAAAAACAACTTTTAAAAACACCCTCAAAACAATTCCTGAACAGGGACAGCACTGCTACACACTTGTGACATTAAAAAAAAGTAGAACATATGGTTGCTTCATGCCATCTGATTGACAAAAGAGCTGCATTCCGCAGTTAGGCGTTCTTTTCGGCAGTGTGCCTGGGTGATGTGGGGGTGGGGGTGATGCTGGACCTGGCCAGCTCCCGTCTCCGTGCTACACCTCAGGGCTTGCTCTGCACACCCTCCTGCATGCACAGTCTCAACTGGACTTTCTTCTGTATGTCCTCACCTGAGTGTATCCGTGTTGAAATGGAAGTTTCTAGAGGGGGAACTGAGACCTTCATTAATCAAATCTTTGTATATGCACCAAGGACTCACAAAGAATTATCATCTGCTCTGGTTTGTTATGTTTATTTCTGCGTTACTTTCTTCCTTTACTGTCCCTCTGTGGACCTAGCTGGTTTTGCTCATAGAAGTTAAAGCTCTTAGATTCTCTTTGAGTAATGACAATGGCTGGCATTCAGCTAACAGGTCACAGCATCCTGAATCCAAGTTCATCTCTGGGCCTGTCTCCTAAAAGAGTTAAGTGCAGAAACAGCCTCTCAGAAAGCTCAGGGACTGTCTGACCTCAGCAAAGGACAATCTGTCTGCTCCATAATAAAAAGGACCCATTCTCCCAGGATACCTTTGATCCCAACTATAAACAGATCAGGGTGGGAAAGGTCCTCTGGTCATGGGAAAGCCCAGCCTGCTGTTGCCTTTGGTGAGTTAATGAACTACCATATATCTGTGACTCAGGAAGCTGCTTTATAAATATGCTCTACCTGCAACTGTTCAAGGAGGTCAAGGTTCTGTTTGCGTAAGCTGCTGTTGGTTTTCTCTAGTTTATCCATTCTTTGGTTGTCACTGAGAGGAGAGGAATCGATAAGTTCTTCTTGAAGGACATGGTACTCAACTTCATAAGCTTGTAACTGTTTAGCAATGTCCATCTCAAATACCTGTTATAGAAAGAAAAGTCATCAGGTACTAAAATTGAGAAAAAACCCACACATACAGGCAGGTGTCCGCAATCATGACAATGTGCACCTGTGAAGCGTCTCCTCTACGCTTAGCTCTATACTTGGTACTAGAAGTGATAAATAAGAACAACTATGCACTGAGAAGGTAATACTTTTACTTGGGACAAAAGGATATAAGAAACATCTAGAAATAATTCCAAGGTAACATTAAGTACAGGTTTTTGATACTCATCTTCCAAAAGTCAAAAAAAAAAACCTCTCATTTTTAAAGACTTAAAAAAATTTATTTTTAGTTCTTATTTCACTTCTTTTCTCTGAAAATTCTGTTAGGTTAGATACATCAACTATGGGTTAAAAGGAGAAAACAAACAAAAGAATCACAGCCCTGTTTGCACAGTCACCAAGTCAAAGTTTAATTATAGTTCAGTTGGGTTTTCAGAGTTACAAGAACAGCTAAGTAATGGGACTGTTTACTAAAAAACTCTCCTTTGCACACAAATATGCAGAAATGAGCCAAAACCCAAATGTCACCCACACAGATGAGTGAATACGAAACGATGCCTGAGTTGTCTTCTTTCCCACAATAGCAATGGTGACGAAAACACCACACGTGTGAAAAACAACCCCTGAGTGCCCAAGTGACTCAAGCTGTCCGTGTCTGTACTTTCTCTTGGTGAGGAAGGCAGGGCGGAAAGCAGAGTCAGAAGACAGCTGCTGCTGCTGCTGCCCAAGGCATTTCCTTTCTTTCCAGTTGTTTCCATGAGAGAACCCCAGGGGCCAGGGCCTCTCAGCACAGCAGTGAAGCCCCAACGTTTATCTGACGGATCTGAGAATACAGTCAAGCTGGGACCATCTTAAAAGAAAAAAAAAACACTTGCTAGATCAGAACACACATTCAGAGAGTGAAATCAGACTTTTAAAGGGCAGAAACTGCCTCTCTATTGCATTTCCTTAAGCAACTCCAGTATTGTTAAAAATCAGTGTAAAACTACTTCTCATGGCATCCTATTGGCATTCAAACTAGCCTATCTTCCCTGGAATCAATGTTCAAAAACTATGTTTCCTTTCTCTCCATTCCCAACAGTCTTATTTTCTCTTCCTTGGGATGAATTTTTCAGCTTGCTGTTTTTTATTTAATTCAGTGGATAATACTAATAAGGCACAAAAGTCATTTGATGCCTAAAAACTAAAATCCATTGTATCTGTGGCACGTGTGTGCACGTGTGCGAGGGGAGTAAGAGGGAGACAGAGAATTTCTACTGGATTGAACTGATTCTCTTTTGTCCTTCTGAGCGACTATGAGGTCAGCAGGGATTATCATCTCCATTGGACAGCCGAGGTAACTGGCTCTGAGGCTTTGCGTCGGCCTTAAAATTGGGACTCCACTGGCGACTCTATGAATGACTTGAGCTCGGTACTTAACCTCTCTCAGTCACAGTTCCTGGCCTCCCACCTGGGGCAGACAGCGCCTACCTCCCAGGATGGCTATGAGAATTAAACAAGGCAACTCATGGAAGTTCCCAGCACACGCCTGGCAGGTTGACCAGGCGTGCTCTTAGCTAAGGGATCTGCTTCCACACATCTGCCACAAAACCCTCACATTTCAACCTCAGCAAAGCCATCATCAATGGATGCCATGTCATGGAACTTCTGAATCGTCTGAACAGTAAAAACCACAAACATCAAAACTGAGATTGTTTGGCACTCATGTATAATTATAAATACGGTGCTGAATAAATGTCCTGTACACTATTACTTTTTTCCTTCTATAAAGATTTATTTTTAAGTGATCTCCTAACCTGGAAAGCCTAGAACAAAACCTCTGACTTTTCCTACAGATTGATGTTCTGTGTTAAGTTAATGCCTCTCAGCAGTGCCCAAAGCCATAAACTCTTCCAGGCCTCCATTAATCTCTACCCTGGGTCGCACTCATCTCTGCTTAATTGCCTGATCTCCTGACTGCCAAGACTCTTAGGCCCTTCATTCTGCAGTTATGCCCCTGAATTTACCCCAAACCATGGCAATATGAGGTTGCTGGTCAAAGGAGAACCCGGGTCACTGAACAAGGGTTTCAGCCCTTGGGCTAGTTACTCGGGGAAATAAAAGAAGATGGGAGGGGCGCTTGTCCTTGCACACTTAGAGAGCACAGGTGATCCACTGCCAGGAGCAGTTCTCAGCCAGAGAAAGGGCAGGAAGGCCTAACATTAAAAACCCGATCCTTCAGTATGTTGTCTCAGATGAATAAAAAAGATGAATATTAAAAACTAGGTGTTGATGGGAAAACAAGATACATACACTTTAAGGTATTTTCATTTCTGGTCTGAGTCACTCCTGAGGCTGGACAAGTGCAGTGTCAACCTCCCCCGGGGTCTTGCCTAAGCCATTCCCTGAGCACCGGTCACTACACAAAGCTGCAAGGTATCCGGCCCCTCTGCAAGGGGGACTAGATCTCATCTTCTTTCTGCCTGGCCCATCTCAGAGCAATTCCACTGGAGTCGTAATTACTGGAGATCTAGAGCCTTCCCGTCATCCTGGCTCTTAGGTTCTTCAAGGTTTTCGAGCAAGTTCCAGAATTTTGGTACTGAAGAAAATTTCTCTTCTGCTTACCAAGGTAGGAATGACCTATTCCCATACTTTCGATGTTTTGCCGAAAAGATAAAACTATTTTAAGTTACTAATAGAGCTACATTATTGGAAGCTTGAAAAATAAAAGAAAAATTACCAAATACAACTTTTATATCTAGCTGCATTTCATCTTTCCTAAAAGCATGTTTTTTCTAGTTCTAAACATAACCAACATAAAATTTCCTATCTCACTTTTCTTTTACTTAACATTGTACCAAATGAGAGCTTTTTCATGTCGCTATATATAACTCACTTCATGATATTCTACCAGCTCAACATACCATAATCATATTAATCCAGTTATCGAGTGTTAGACATCTAGTTCCAAGTTTCTATTATTATAAATGACAAATCTAGGACAATATCCTTATACATATGGTTTCCCTCATATTTTGGATTATTTCCTGAGGATACATTACAAGAAATAGGATGACTGAGTCAAAGGGTATGAATATTTTACTGGCTTGGGGTATGTATCGCCAAATTGCCTCCCAAGAGCCACTAATCAATGTGCTTTGCCATCAGCAACAGGCTAATGTTCTGCATACAGTATACCCTTGGTGCCGGGTATGGGCATTAAGAAATGTCTCTCTGTTGATCTAGTAGGGTAAAGCATTACATAAGTTTAAATTACACATGAAGGCAAATATTTTCCCACATATTTGTTTACTAGATGGCTCCTCTTCGGTGAATTGTCTGTTTATGTTCTTGGCTCATCTGCTATTGTAGACTCAGCATTTCTCTTCACAGTCCACAGACACTGATTAATAAAGTCATGAACCCTGATGGTTTGTAGAACTCGCCACAGAGCTTCTGCCTTCCTAACCCCCTGCCCTCCAATCTGCTGGTCCCATTGTCATACCAAGGGCTGGAGGGTGGAAACAGTCGGCCCAGTATCAGCAACAAGGGGGCGCACTGTCTGTAGTGAATTACAAAAACAATAAAACCCACTAAAAGTCCGTCTGCTTGTTATTACCACCACATGTGAGCAATTTTCAACAACGCCAGTGGTAAACCACTTCTCCCCGCCATGCCCCACCCTCCTGGTATGGTACCAGTTGTCCTTGTACAAAACTACTCCTTTTCCACGGTGCAAACTGCCCGAGAAGGGACGGCTCCCCCACAGGCAGAAGAGGCACCTTTGCCTCTGATTTGAGGTGTGTCTTCTGAACATAGGAACCCTGGTTTCTAACCTACAAGCTCAACTGGAACAGGGACTCGTTTGTTCATCGTGTTTCTAACAGAGCTGCCCACAGCAGGGTTTCTCAGCTGTTTCTGTGTATGTGAATCCCCTGGGGATCTCGAAATGCAGATTCTGATTCAGCAGGTCTGCGGTGTGGCCCCAGATGCTGCATTTCTAACAAGCTCTGACATGATATGATGACAATGCTGGGCTGAGGCCATGCTCTGAGTGGAGCCTAAAGGATGCTGAAAATAGGCTATTTACCCTGCCTCCCAAAGCCACCCTTCCTCTTTTTCTTCCTTAAGCTGAGCTGAGGCTTCACAACCACACAGCACCCACTGTGACAAGAATGTAACACTGACCTCCTTTCCTTTGTTACTAATTATTCCCAGAGTTTCCCTTCTTCTCGGGTCAGAAGATGTAGATGGTTTATTCAATGGACAGTTTTTGGTAAGTACACTGCCACAAAGGCTTCAGACACCCTTGGTCTTCTGTCCTGAGCTCTGTCACCTTTGGATTGCCCTCCCTGGCTGCTTTCAGCCTGTCCACATTGAGCCAGAGCTCCAGAGTCCTGTCCTTGGCCACCTTCTCTTCCATCCAGGCTGAGACTCCCTATTTTAATGAAATGGAACCACGGCTATCATAGAGGACCACCTAGATGCCCTCACTCCCTGCCCTACCTCATCTGTACACAGGGCAGTATGCTCCACCATCTGCAATGGAAGCATCCATTATACCTACTCTGAAAACCTCCAAGATTCGGGCCTGGGAGATCTCTAAGGCTGCAGAGGAATCACGCGGGACCCCATGTGTGCTCTCTGTGTAGAACTTAGGACTACAGCACCCTCTGGAGGGAAGGGGTCAGTGGGAAAGCAGAAAGCCTGACAGAGAACATTCAGATGTCAAGTTCAGATAGAAACACCAGAGGGAAAGAGGGCAGAGAGTTGCCTGGGGGTAGAACTACTTTCTATAAGGACCATTGATAGAATAAAAACCTGGACCCCAAATGCAAATTTTTGTGCTCTCGATACCCCCAAAATGTTCAACACATCAGGTTCTGAGAACAGCTCTCTGCTGTCATTCCTGTACCTTCTCTTTTAGTTCAGGGCTCAGCAAACCACCACCTGTGGACCAAGCCTATCATGCTGCACAGTTTTTAAAATAAAGTTTATTGCAACATGAGCCATCATCCCCTTACATGCGGTCATGGATTTTTTGTGCTGCGAAGGCTGAGGTGAGTAGCTGTCACAGAGGTGAGCAGTTGTGATGGTATGGCCTGTGAAGCCTAAAATATATACTACCTGGCCTTCTTTGGAAAATGTCTGCCAGCCTATCTTAGGTCACCTTTTAAGTCCGGCTGGACTCAAACACCTCAGCTCCAACCTCACAGCCCTGGCTCCCATAGGCCCTGCCTTTCTACAAGGGGCCGGGCATGTTACTCTCTGCTCAGCTTCATCTGTAAGAATAGGAATTATAATACCTATGTCCCAGAGTTATTAAGTCAGTGGAGACCGGGCACAGTGGCTCATGCCTGTAATCCCAGCACTTTGGGAGGCCAAGGCGAGCGGATCACTTGAGGCCAGGAGTTCAAGACCAGCCTGGCCAACATGGCGAAACTCCATCTCTACTAAAAATACAAAAATTAGCTGAGTGTGGTGCCGCATGCCTATAGTCCCAGCTACTCAGGAAGCTGAGGCACGAGAATGCTTGAACCCAGGAGGTGGAGACTGCAGTGAGCTGAGATCGCACTACCGCATTCCAGCCTGGGCAGCAGAGCAAGACTCTGTCTCAACAAAAAAAAAAAAAAAAAAAAAGGCAGTGGAACAATGAATGGCAACTTCCAAATAGCCAAATAGTGGCCTGAAACAGGTACACGCACAGCTGTTTTCTTCCCATGCCGTGTCCATTTCCACTCTTCCAGCACCGAAGGAGCACCTGATGTATCCTAAGAACCCTCAATATGTTTTATTTTTTGTTTTTTACAGAAAATAGGAGAGAATGGGATTTTTTTCTGAGGCTGAATACTCAGGAGGTAAACAATGTCAGCACTGGATACAGCCCTCAGTCTAGGTAACCAAGGCTCTCGGGGGTCTCTGCCCTAGAAGCTATAAAATGTAAGTACATGCAACAAAAGCTGTAAGAAGGGAATGAAGGAAAGAAAGAATGAATGAAAATGTCAGAAACCAAAGAATCAAAAGGGTAGAAAAGTCAGTATTAGAATTAGGAAAAAACTCTAAATTAAATGACCTCCAGAGGCTCTTGGCAGTGTAGGAGAGCTGCTACAGCACTTTGAGGTGAGAGAGACTTGAGTTTGAACCCCTGCCTTTCCACTTTGCAGTAGAGTGAGTGTGGGTCAGTCAGTGAACCACTTTATATCCTCTCAGGAGTGCAGTCTGGACTGAATGGAATCATGCGTCTATTTAGATGCCCACCCAACCTGGCAAAAAGCAACGCCCCAACAAGCCAAAGCTATCCACATCAAGAAGAATGTGCCAGGGAAAGAAAAGAGATGGAGAGGCTCTCAATTAAAGATGAGTGCAGAACAGAAAAGCACTGCTCTTTCATAAGGGCATATGCAATGTGCAAACAGAAATCCAAAGTTAACAATTGATATGAAACCTCTTCTTTTGCAGGCCAAAGTTGCATCCTTTTCTGTGCTTAACACCTAAGGTGCGGCAGCAAATGAAAACCACAAACACTGCATGTGGATGCAATTCACTGGAATCATGGATTCCTTTTGGACTATCAGAAATCTCCAGAGTAAGGGTTTTTCAAAAATAGCTTTATTTCACCATTTGTTTTTACCTGATTGCTCTATGCTTTCGTTATACAGTTGTGTGTTGCATCACAACAATTTGGTCAACGGCGAACTGCACATATCATATATGATGGTGGTCCCATAAGATTAGAATACCGTATTTTTATCGTACCTTTTCTATGTTTAGTTATGTTTAGATACACAAATACTCTGCCTTGTATTACAACTACCGACAGTATTCAGTATGGTCACGTGTTGTACAGGTTTGTAGGGCCTAGGAACAACATGCGTAGGTGTGTAGTAGGCTATACCACTTGGGTTTAAGTACACTTTATGATGTTTGCACAATGATGAAATCAACTAATGATGCAGTTCTCAAAACGTATCGCTATTACTGACACATGACTATCTGGAGCGGGTTCCAGGCTTACGAGAGGCCTGACTGCTGACTCTGCAGTGACTCAATGATGAAATCTCTTCCAGCGCTTTTGTAGCTACCCAGCCTCTGGACACTTCCAATGATGCCCCTTTCTCTGCTAAGCAGTGTAGTCCTCCATTGTCAGCAACCATTACTGGAAGGTTCTTCCTTAGACTGTACAGGATCAAAATCTGCTCCCATGCCCAACCCAGGGCATTCACCATCTAGTTTACTTGTAATTCCCAGTAAAACTCGCCTCTCAGCCTCTACTCAGAGGGTAATGGTTCTACTGTATACTGAAACCGGAGGTACTGAAGCCACAGATATTGAACTGAATTCAGTTAAAAAAAACCACACACACACATACATCATGAAACAAATTCACAGAATATATGTTCCCTATCATAACTTTGTTATCAAAGAATTATTCTGAGAAAATTCCAATTAATACCATTCAACACACACGCAAAAATCAAAGCACTCAATGTACAAAACCCTACAGTGCATCACTGCATAGGTATACATATTTCAGAAGACCAAGCTACTAGAGTTGAAGTCTCTTAAATGTACAAAATTACTGATAACCTGTGCTGGTTTCTACAACTAAACTTTGCTACCATGTTTCCATGTGGCGTTTCACCATGACGCTCATAACACACACACTCACGATCATTCCACACGTTTGTGATACGCCTCCTCCGTGCCAGGATGCAGAATGCTGTTCAGAACACAAAGTGGTAGGAAACAGTTCCTGCTTAAGAGAGATTTAAGTTTCTACATATCTAGGATGGCTGAAGCATTTGCAAGGTTTGGACTGACTCCTACCTGATTGATGGTCTTTTCCATCTGTACCAAGCCCAGGTTGGGTAGCGTGTTTTTTATAAAGTCAACTATGGTTTCTAGGTTTTCATGCTGCAGAATCAAGGGCTTATGGCTTCCCAACAGACTTAAAGCCACTTTAAATATGACCTCTGTTCCCTGAAGAAAAATCATATCTGAGAAAACACAGAAATGCAGAAAGTTAAACCAGACCAGTTTCTCACACAATACCATTCCATTGCCTTTTCCACACATCACAGAGCAGGAGGATGGGAGACATAGCCCCACATTGCAAACTTTATTTCATTTTTAAGAGCCTGGTATCTCAGATAGTGTTGTCAAGACAGTACTGCAAATAAAAGTACATAAACATTAAAAATTATGTTTTACTCTGAAAATAAAATTCAAACATGCTTAAAAGTTAAACTGGGAAAGGGAAAAAGGTTTTATTATTCTATTTTTCCAGGAATGCTCCTGGGTTTTAAAGGAGATACTAAAACATGTTTTTATGGGTCAAGCTAAAAGATTTTTACAGATAAAGCATCAGAAATTAAGATAGAGTAAGTAAAAAAGTGTCCCTGTTTCCTCTGTTTTGAAATAAGGAATAGAATTCAAAGATCTTTAAAAACTGTAAAACAGCTGTACAACTGCAAAAGTACATTGTTAAATACAAGTTTACTGATGTTTAACATGATAATGGAATAAAGAACATTTTTCCCTCTGAGGGAGTTCAAAGAACTCCGTCAAGGTTACTTTCTAGTTCTGGCCATATTTCGTTCTTAGACTGGCTGGCAAATGGATACAATTTCTATACAGACTGCAGAGTAAGAGGGAGGGCAGCACTGGCCAAGGCAACCGGCTGAGCAGCAAGCCCAGCCCCATCTCCCCTTCCTCATAGAGTTGAAGCCGCTGGGGAAAAAAAGAGTCAAATGTCCTGGGGTTAAAGCAGAGCCACGATAACTAATTATTGGGTGACTAAACTGAGGCAAGTTACCTAATAACTAGAATAATAATATAAGAACAAAACATTTTAAAACTCAGAGTAGAAATATAATTAGAGGTAAGTGTCAGTATTTCTTTTCTCTCTTTCTTTTGGCTGAAAGATAACGGAAGAGAGAAAGAAGCTGTAAATTTCATCAAATCAAGGACAGCAAAAGCAGGTGAGAGGAAGAACCTTGCAGGATGCCTCTCAAGATGGTTAATATGATAACATTTAAAAGCCATGAAGAAACAGAAAAGCAAAGACTGGGTGCTGCTGTGCAAATGGGAAACTGAATCCCTGTAGTTTCTGAACAAAGCACAGGGAGAGATGACAGATCTACAGGCCCGCTGGCTGGGATAGCCCCCAAGATCCTCTGTGACCATCACAAAACCCTTAATTAACCACGTGAGCTGAGATGGGTGCAGCCCTAAGCCGCATGCCAGTGCTGAGATCAGCCTGCTTCTCCCACCCAGCTCAGGGCCCACACTCTTTCCACAAACATCACAACTACTGATGGCTCAAGGTGGCCACAGGAAAGTGGGAAAGATGAATCCTTCACTTCCTTCTTAAGTCTGGTTGTTGAGGCTGGGAAGACATACTAGAGAACTGTGTCTTTGAAATCTGAGCTTTTCAGGGTAAGTGTAACATATACCAAGGCAGGCCAATTGAAGAATATTCCTCTGAAATATCTGGTTTATAAAATATAGTCTACCCATATAATCTCCCACTACAGAAAATAAAAAGATCTAAAATACTATAACAAAAATGTATTTTTAAACAGAAATGACATTTCCAGAAACAAAACTCTAAAGTAAATCTGAAGTTTCAGTGGTTTAGACAGTAAGACTTCCTAGACCTCCTTTCAATACATGAACATTTATAGCTGAACAAAAATTGAGGGCATCTTTCAGAACAAAAATCAAGACCTTTTTTGCAGGGATCCTGGGGAAAGGCTTTCCCTACCACACCAGTGATTTTCTATAGCTTGATCTCTTTACTCTCAGAGGGACGAGTGCCTTAAATTAGGTACAGTACCACATCTACGCCAATTAAAATGAACGATTACTGGGAAACTTTTGTAAGCACAACCAAATACACAATCCAAATCAGTGGTCTCTTTAGGTTAACAGCAGATCTTCTGAGATTTATTAGGATCTTGGTTTTTCATAATAAATCAACTTAGTAAGTGCTTCCTATGATTCCAAACGGAGACTTTCCTGGAAAGGAAAGGAAAGGAAAGGAAATTTGGAGGTGAGGGGGTGGTGTATGTGTTTTAAAGTCTCTTTATTGATATGTTAAAAAAATTAAGACATAGCCCTGGGCATATGATTTATTTTATTAAATCTGTTTGTATTTAATGTAATTAAAAAATAAATGTTCTTTCCTAATGCTATTCCCAACATCTGAAGAGAACTCTGCTGAGTACCTTCTACTTTAACTTGATGAGCATCCATTGAGCATCTAATACACGCCAGGCACTGTGTTAGGCTCTGGGGATCAAGCCATGAGCAAAGGACAAAGCACACGCTGCAGAGACACCAAGGAGTTCTGGTTTGCTAGAGTTATGCCCAGGGTGTTACGAGAACAAAGAGGAAAGAAAAGGCCCACGGAAAGGTGACTGCTTGAAGAACCAATGAAAATTTCCTAGGTCAGAACTCGGGGATTAATACTCTGAATAAAAGGAAAAGAGGGTGTCAATACAGCGAGGTGTGCAGGAGCCTGAAAAACAGTCTGGCTGGCAAGGCAGGGCCACTGGTTGTGCAGGGCAGGTGGGCAAATAGGGGCAGGCAGGTCCAGATCATCAGGGGCCTCTGCCCCAGCCAAGCAATTCTAACTTCCCCCGGAGCACCGCAGGAGTCACTGAATGCTTTTTGTTCCTTTCCTCACTAGGTCAGTGCACTGGTAAGGAGATGATGTTAATGAGATGCAGGTTACGGGTAGGATCCCTGCAAGGACTAGTTAGTGTCAGAGAAAGGCCACCTTTGGAGACTACGCTGACTGATTCCTGCCAGAGACTCCAGAGACTCCCAAATGCCTGCTGCCAGAGATGCTCCACTCACCACTACTCCTCCCATTCAAAGCGTCCATCCCTCCAAGGCCTGAGAAAGCTCAGCCCCAGAAGCTTCTGTGAGACAGGGGAGGTCTTAAATCGGGAGATCATTTGGGTGCACAAAGCAGGAATGTGCTTGAAGAGTTGAAGGAAGGACCGCAGGAAGCTTTACTTGGGAGGAAGGGCCTCCTAAATTTGTCTGATGACACTTGGGGGCAACATCTACATCCTTTAAAGAATTTGTACTGTTTTTTGGCTTTGGAAATTTTTAAAATTACATCTAATTTTAAAACAATAGTAAAGAAAAATGTTACCTATAAACCCACTGCCCCAAACCAATTATTTTTATTTTGCCTGTCTTCTAGTATCCTTATACATTTACATTCTAGAATTAAAAAACAAAACAAACAAACAAACAAAAAACAACAACTCTCCTTATTGAAGAGTGAGCAAATGTCCTGCATCTGAAAACCTCCCTAGGAGAAAGTGAACCGCTGGAGCCCCCCGCCCCCCAGCACAGTGCGGCACTAGCCTAGCTCACAATACTGTAGCCCACAACCTTTCAGTGGGACTTTTCTCGTGCCTCTTCCTTCTCTCCTCTCCTTTTTCAAGCCACCTAGAAACAGGCAAGAGGTTTTATCAGGCAGGAAATAAAGAGGAATCTTAAATTCAGCTGACTCTACTACTTTGCACTGTATTCACTGAGAACAACACGAAGGAACTACTTTTCTTTGAGGACATTTCAGCAACTCTCTTATTGCGTTACTGTGTACTGGAACTCTATTTGAAACTAAACTTCATGATCTCAAAGTGCAATCTTCCTGTGTGAGCTTACACTGCATCTCTTTTCCAGCCACCTTTGTCTTTGTCAAGGCTGAGCCTTCTCAACTCTCTCCTGGAAGGCTGCAGCCCTCCAGCTGTGGCTCCCGGACATTCTATGAGTAATGGGTAAAGGGGACGCTGAAGGCAGATGACAGTGCTGTGCAGAACAACAGCATAAACAGACTGAACACACACTCATCATCACGCGGCATCATGTTACCTGAATAGCCGGAGATTTTCCTGGCCACAGAAACAATCTTGTTTTCAGTCTATTTTCATCCTAAAGCCTCTCTGAAGCCTTCACTATATTGCAGGTGGTTTCTGTGTTTTTTGCCAAACCCTTAATTTTTATATTCCACCTCCTCCCTCATCTATGTGGCAGCACATCCTATAGAGAAACATTAGGGGCTGAAAATTAGCCAGGCATGGTGGCGGGCGCCTGTAGTCCCAGTTACTCAGGAGGCTGAGGCAGGAGAAGGGCCTGAACCCGGGAGGCGGAGCTTGAAGTGAGCTGAGATCGTGCCACTGCACTCCAGCCTGGGGAACAGAGTGAGACTCTGTCTCCCAAAAAAAAAAAAAAAAATCAGGGGCTGAACACTGTAGCCTCCTGCTCCTTCAGGAGCAAGCCAGGTCCTGTTTTTTAGATTTTCTTTTTTCCCCCAAACGTAGACGTGATGAGAAAGTGCATAGAGCAAGCGTCTCTCCCAGGGCCCTGCTGCACTCAAACTAGGAAAAGACAGAAAGGGGCTACTGACATTATGTGACACCAGGCAGAAGAACTGCCATTCAGCAAGGTGTGAGTACCGTGTGAAGGTTAAGGCACACACATCACTGGCAGCTGCCCCTCCGAGGAGCAGATACATACTGAATGCCAGATAACCTATTAACTAATATACGAGCTATGCTGGTGCAAACTGAAATATTTTACTTATATATATATATTAGTGAACAGTCAACAAAGGTCTATGTGTTTTTAGAGTTTATCCAGACTTAAAAGGCTTATAAATGAAATGGGCCCTAGGCCAAAAAAGACTATAGTGTCTGAATGGCAGGCTTTGAAATATAAAACTAAGCTATCTCCATCACTGTTCTCTAAGTCATCAGTGCTAAAAATTGAAATGGTTTGTAAAAACCTATCTTTTCTGTTTTTAAGTACTGAAAGATGGGATGGACTGTTGGGGGTGGGGGGAAAGCAGTTCTTGCAAAGTGACATCACAACCCAGTGCAGCCTGGAGATCCCACTTCCTGCCTCTAATCCCAGGAGCCCTTGGCCAGGTGGACAACGACCCACTTAGCACAGCAGGAGTCTGTGGGATCTGGGAATGATGTAGACACTGGCATCTCTATGTATAATGTTTATGAAACGCCGAGTCTCACCACTGCCTACTAAGTCTACAGAAAAATATCTTACCTTTACAGGCTGCAGCTTTGATTTATGAAATCATTAGAGTGAGCTTCAGAGAGCTTCGAATTACTCTGCAACAGAAGGGCTATCATTTCCAAAGTGGAGTTTGCTTGTTTGTTAATGTCATTTATGAGCCGAAGGAAAAATTTCTCTTCCAGAGCCCCAGAACTTTCTGCAAGCAGCAGCTCCAGTGCCTGGGGCCCCAGGGCAGGGATGACTCCGGGATAACCCCTCAGTCCCTCTAGTCTGTGGTCAGCCCGGTTGCCTTGGTAGAATTTTCTTCACTAACCAAGTAATTTAATGCCTGAGCTGTTTACAAACCATTAACAAACAGCGCTCCCTCCTCCCCATTTCCATTCTCACTCCTCTTCATGACCCCATATGAAAATCATAGCTAAAATGTGGAGAAAATGTAAGGAAGGTGGATTAATAATTTTCTTTTAATTTCCAGGGTTAGAAAAGTCAAAAACATAGAAGTTATTGGCAAGAAAGCTTAAAGCCTAGAGCTTGAGATTTTAGTTTCTGTACTAAGCACACAATTTTGAGGCTTTTAGTTATCTTTTTTTTTTTTTTAAACTATGGTATAAACCTTCATGAAATCTCACTAAAGATATGCTTAACTAGGAGATAGCTTTTTGTATCTATTTTAATTTAGTGATTTTATTTTTTCAGGGACAGAAAAGAAAGAACATGAATTCTTACAGTAAAGCAAAATGGGAAACTCTTTAAAGGTTCTTGTAGATAGAAGTGAATAATAAAAATCTAGTATTTTGGGGGAAAGGAAAAAAGAGAAGGGTAAATGCCCACTTATATTAAAAAGCAAATTTTAGGATTTCTAGAATTTGGATATTTAAGATGTTTACCCAAAGCATGCCTGAAGTAGTATCAATGTCTTTGAACACTTCCCTTAAGATGCTCTCTAATCCTAAAAACAAATTTTTTAAAGATCACATGTTTTTAAGCTGTCAAGTGATGCTTAAAAACACTTGACATATAATAACTATCTTTTTTTAGTAACCTCCTCCCTTACAATAAAAAAAAATCTGAATTGTCAAAAAATATCACTTTTATTCTGAAGGAGGGAAAACAAACTGTGCCCGAACTGACAGTGCTCACAACATTCCACTCGGTTCCTGATGTCCACGTGGACAGCCCTATCCCTGCGTATGAAGGCAGGTTGAAGGCTTTGTGTATGAACACCCACCTAACTTTGACAATGTTCTCAAAAGGTAAATCAAGAATATAAAGGCAGGTTTTACACATGAACCACCTAAGGTTAATAGCGGGGCACGGGAGTGGCAGTGGCTGTGACACGTGGGCGCAGGGGCAGGAGGCCTTCGTGAGGTGTCAAGGCTGAGGCAGGAGGGCAAGTCATCCACAAGGAGGTGTTACTCAAGGTCCTGACACTGATCCCCAAGAGAGTGACTTGGGAGAAAATGTAGAGCCAAGGACAGGGCAAGAAGAGAAAGGGGAGGAGGCGATGCCAAGGGAATCTAGAAAGATCCCAGAGGCCCACGGTCAGCATCAATCAACACTCGCAACCCAGAGCAGCTGAGGAAGGCAATTCATGAGAAATACACACCTGCGGCTCCTCAGCCAAGTCCTCCAAATGTCTGCTCTAGGGAGAGCCTCATGGTGAGGGGCTCAGATCCACATCCCACAAGATGAAGGCATCTAGGGAAGCCCCGTGATTATCAGAAGTTAAGGAGGACTCCAAAGTCACAAAACCCACCCCTGACTAATCTTAGACTAAACAATACCCTGTTCTGGTAAGAGCTACAGGTATAAAAATAAGAATCACCACGGAGAGACAGGAAATGTTTCCCCTCTAATAAGAGAAGGCTGGTTCTGGCAAACAGATTTACTAATGCTCACCAAAGACTCTGGCTACGAATCCCAGCGGGAACTGTGAGGCAAACATGGTGAGGAACCAGGGGGCGGCGTAGAGGCTGGGGCCGATCTCGTGCTCCTCCAGGTGATTGTAGAGGTCTCTGTGGTAATCATGAAGCAACCTTGAGAGCTGGTACATCTGGATCTGCAGGAAGACGGCCAACGGGGCTGAGAATTAGGGATCTGCCATAGCGATAAAGTTATGCCTACTGCTCACAGGGTGGGTGTGAGAGAAGACTTACTAGAACTTCCAACATTCTATTTGGCTTGTGATCCACTGAGCTTAGCTACTAATTCATCCAACAAGTGCTTCCCGAGTGCCCGCTGATGCCAGGCACTGGCTGGGTGTAGGCCCAGGACGCCAACACTGGGTCTTCTTCTGCCACTTCCTTTTTATTGTTCCCTTGTATTCCTTGGCTAAGAAGATCTAAACATCTGTCTTGTGCAAACATTTCATAAATTCTCCTACAAATACACACTCTTTGCAAAACTCAAGCCCGGAGGAATTAAAAATAAGAAGCCAGTGTCTTCACTAAGACTGAATTAGGGGCATTTTATGATTCCGTAGGAATCCACTGTACATGTTCACTCAGCAAATTCCCTCTGGACCCCTGAAATTACTCAATAGGCAGGACAACCATAATTTATTTTGGTGTATAACATATGGAATATCCAGATCCCTGGCAAGTTAAAACAAGAAGACAAGTGTGCGTCTTAAGATGAAATAAAAACTTTTTCCAACTAAAGTGGATCCAACTTCACAGAATGACATGATTCTGGCAGAAAGCTCATGCCAGTTCCTAACAGTGCCACCAAGAGTTACAGGCTCACAGAGGTCCAAGAGCCAGCCCAGATCTGAGCAGTCCCATGGCCTAAGCCTAAAGAAACAATAACCTACAGAGGGTCAGAATCCTGCTAAGATCCACCAAGTTGGGTATGTCCTGTCTAAACTGAGAAAAAGAAAATAAAACCGTTTTCAGAGGCTCAGATAATATAATCCCATAAGCACCAGCTGTGGCTCTCCCGTATCGAAGACAATCTAATCAACCAAAGCCACCAGCCCCAATAGAGTTGTGTGTTACATAAATTATAGAAAACTCGAAAATTCCACTGCCTGGTGACCGCTGTCTTTAAAGTTAATAAAGGGAATGTAGGAAGAACCTCACGGTACGGATGGAAAGTGTTATGTGGTCAAAATCTTTCAGTGAATGAGTTGACTTCCTTCTATGGTGTTTGCATTCATGTGGTCCATGTTCACAGATCAAGGTGAAAAGATTTTGAATCACATAATTTGGTACTCTCAAAGTAAGTCCTTGGCTCTAACGTATTCCCTCCCAGGATACTTTCTAAAGCTCCGAAGGCACAGTATCTTACTGGTAGTAAATGAACATATCAACACGTGCTGCAACATTTAGGAATATTCCTGAAGCAGGATCCAGAGTTTTCCCTCTGACAGGCAGCAAGAGCAGCACATGGTACCTGGAATATGCTACTACGTTTGGTTTTCTCTGACAGAACTATTCATTCAACAAATACTTATGGGGTGCCTACTTCAACCCAGGCACTGTTTCAGAAACTAGGGACTTGGCTCCAAGACCCATAAAAGATCCCTTCCCTCTCCTAAAGTTCACATGCTTTGGAAAATCAGAAAATAGACAGGTAGATGATTCTGGAAACAAGATCATTTCTGGCAGTGGCTGTGTTGTGCAAAAGAAATGAGCCAGGATAATGTGATGTAGTGTGCCCAGGGTGGAAGTGGGGAGCACAACATCAGGGTAGTCAGAATGAGCTTCTCCCAGGATGCGATATTTGAGCTGAACCTGAGATGACAAGGGTGGGGGTGAGGCAGAGGAAGAGCAGATGCAGAGGCTGGGAGGTGGTAGTGAAATCATCTCATGGTTGATGGGGGTAAGAGGGAAGGCCCTAGAGTCAGAGAGGCCTGGGTTTCCAGTCCAGCTCTGACACTTGCTAGCTGTGTGACTGGGACCAATTTATAATCTCTTGGAGCCTCCGTTTTCCAATCTACAAACTGAAACAATGAACAGTGTCTGCCTGTTATGTTATTAGAGGGAAGTGCAGATGAAGCGCTTGGAATAACGCCTAGCACAGAGTCCTTTATCAGCAGTGACAGCTATTACAATGTTATCCGACGGTGAAAAAGTTCCTGAGGCATATCTGAAGAGGGATAAGAAACACTCTTAGCATTTGGTTGTATTAAAGACATAAGGAACGCTCTATACCTGTAAAATAATCATGTCTGGCCGATACTGTTTCCGCAGCCCCACGTCAAACATCAGAAACTTGAGCATTTTAAACGCCTCTTCCTCGCTCATATGAAGAAGCAAAATGCCTGCTACAAAGCTGAGACCTTGGCAATATCCTACTTCCTGGTCTAGAAGTGAGTAGGCCTTCAAAATGTTGTAAAGCGACAGCTGTCCTGCTCCAAGCTGGGCAGAGAAGTATGGGTGTGTAGGAAAGGTTCGCCCTGTGAAAAGAATACATATTAGTTGTAATAATAAAAACAAAAAAAAGAAAGCCTATCGAAACAGAAATCCAATGTGCTTCAGATTAAGCAGCAAAATCTTTAGAAGCTGGATCATAATAGCAATCAGTCTTCACCACTTCCTCTGCAAACAAGGTCGACCAGTTGTTCCTGGAATAATGCTTTCAATTAAAAATCAGCAATTATTCATGGTTGGTTTATTTCTTTTTTTGGTGGAGGTACAGGTGAAAGTAATTAGAACTACCTTCGGTCCTGCAAATAGCTGAACTTCAATCGAAAAAAGAAAACTGTTGGCCAGGCACGGTGGCTCATGCCTGTAATCCCAGCACTTTGGGAGGCCGAGGCGGGAGGATCACCTGAGGTCAGGAGTTCGAGACCAGCCTGCCCAACATGGCGAAACCCTGTCTCTACTAAAAATTCAAACAATTAGCCAGGCATGGTGGCGGGTACCTGTAATCCCAGCTACTCGGGAGGCTGAGGCAGGAGAATCGCTTGAACCTGGGAGGCAGAGATGGCAGTGAGCTGAGATCACGCCATTGCACTACAGCCTGGGCGACAAGAGCGCAACTCCGTCTCCAAAAAAAAAAAAAAACTGTTAATCCTCTCGACATAACCTCTATTCTCAAGAGGAACACACACAGTTCTTCCTCCCCACCGCTGCACCCCGTGCCCACCCCAATCCCAGCATCATCTAAATGCAGCTAAAAGGCCTTGCCTTGCTACAAACACTCTCTGGGTCTGCTTTTCCCAGACTACACATATTATGCCTGCAAATGCTTCACACCACATGCATCTCTCTGAACTTTCAAACCATAGGCAGTGTTTTGAAACAGCCTGAGGAGCAGCAGGTGTTTTCTTTTCACAAAAGTTACCTTCCAAAAAGAGTTTAAAAAAAAAAAGGCTCTCAACATCATGATTATTTTCACAAAAAACTGGTATTTATATAGGTCTTAAAGGACTTCTTTTGTCCAGGAGGCTTTTGTAGCTGATACTTGTCAAGTTCCTCTTCCCCTCCTCTGGAACGTGACTGATGGGAGTGCCTGTTTCCAGGGAGCAGAGAAGTACTTGAAACGATTAAGAGAAGAAAGGTCTGGAGCCAGGCAGCTGGCAGCCAGGGCCAAGCGTGGGCCCAGGCGAGAATTATGAACCTGCTTGGATCAGCCAAGGCAAAAGGTGCATCTGGGTCACATGTTAATTGTTCATTGCAACTACTTGGTCTCAGCACAGGGAGGAACATACTTTCATGGGCTTTTCCTCAGCTTCCTGAGAAAGAGTTTCATCAGTCCAGATGTGTTATCTGAACTTGATTCAAGAGGAAGGCAACAGTCCCCTAACCACTGTCCTGATTTCTCGTTCTGTATTCACTTCCTGCCTCCTCTACTTCTTCCCCCAACAAATCTCCCTGATATACCCTGCACAAGTCACCTTGCTGCTAGTAAGCAATCCATAGCTCCCCAGTGCTCAAAGAACAAATGTTCCACTCTGTTAGCCTGGAGCTCCGTGCACTCACCTCCTCACCCACCCTCCCAGCTTTATCTTCTACTCCAAGGCTTAGCCTAGGCACTAGAAGCGGGGGCTCCTGGGGTCTCTGACCCCTCTGGGTTGTGTGCAGAAGTGTGTGTGTGTGTGTGTGTGTGTGTAAGTAGAACAATCGGTAGCAGCACATGCAACTGAACTGGAATGTGAACCCCATGCAGGATGTAACAGTTTCTAGCAGCCACATTAGAAAGTAACAGGTGAAGTTAATTTTAATTAGATATTTTATTAAACCCAACATATACGAAATATTATCACGTCAACATAATCAATATAAAAGTACTGAGACATTATGCATTCTTTTTTCATGGCAAGTCTTTGAAATCCAGTGTGTTCTTTACATGGACAGCACATCTCAATTTGGAGCAGCCACATCTCAAGTGCTTAATAGCCACATATGGCTTCCGCACTGGGCAACACCAGTGTATTGATTTCCTCATAGTCTCAAAAATATCCATGATCTCTTTCATTCCATTACCCTTGCCAGCTTGGTTTCCAAGAAGATGGAGCACTTCCCCACCTCTGCATTTTTGCTGATGCTCCTGTCCCATCCTGAATGGACCCCCTCCCCTCTGGTATCAAATAGGTGCTGGTAGCAAAAGATGCAGGAGTCATGTGGCATAAAGGAACACAGGGAAGATTTAGTTATTTTGAATTTGATCTGTCAGTGTTATCATTTTACCTAATCAGATACCCTCTCATGTTAGCAAACTACCTCACACAGAAACCAGAGCCCACACTAATTGACCCTGCTTGTAAAGTGGCTATTTCTTATTTAAGCCTCACAACATCCCTAAGGGTGTGGGCCTAGCAGGCTGAGGAGTGACCTATGCTAACTGGCCACTTAAGAGTGGTCAGATGGTGGGGGCAGAGCTGGTTTCATGTGTGTGTTCTGTGCAGTCACACTGGCTCTGTGCTTAGAAGGACCTCGCACAAGGCTTCATGCTCTGTTGTCACTGTCTTGAAATTCCTAATAATCTTTCAAGAAGGGGTTCTGCATTTTCATCTTGCAACAGGCCCTGCAAATTATGTACCGATTTAGGGGGAGGCAGCTCCCTAAGCAGCTTCCAGAAATAGCTACAGCCACCTTCCTCCCAACCTTGCTACCGAGTGGTACGTTATGAGAAAGCAAACCTCGGGCCAAATTCTGCCAAACCTATGACCTTTACCAGCAAGCTGACAGGCAACAGGAACCACATAGGGCTTCTCACAGGCTCTGCACTCAGGCCTCCAACAAGCACTTCTCAAGAAAGGTTCAACCAGAGGAGGGCACCGTGGCAGTCTAATGGCAGAGCCAGGCCACCCATAGTCAGGTCACACAGACGGAGTGTGGGGACCCAGGCCCGACAGGCACTGGCCTCAAGTTCTGCTCCAGAGTCCCTGGTGCCAGGGTTTGGATGCCTTTCTCATCAACCACAGCTCTTGAACATCATCCATTTCGCTAGTAAAAAGTTACATGTAGTAGTACCCCTTATGCTAAGAACAACTCTCTGATGTGCATTTATTTGAATGGCATTTGAAGTAAGTACAAAATGGCCTCTGGCACATGAAGCTCAGAATGGACTACCTAGCTTCTCTGAACCTTAGCTTCCTCTTTTTAAAAAGGGGCAGAACACATAGTTTGCAGAGTGGAGAGTACGTGTACAATGCCTAAGGCAAATGGTTGCTATGAATGGTGTTCAATAATGGGCAATAATCTTCAGATACACCACACACATTATAAAAACCCAGTTTCCAAACAAGAGGACAAAAGGGCACACTTGTGACAGTTCTGTAGCACAAATGCAAAATAAGTTACATTTAAGGTAAAGGAACAACTTTGCAGAGCCGTTACTAAACTATAACATTGCACATAAGCCGGAAATCTCGCTTTCTGACAGCCTTCCAGAGGCAAGGAAAAGTTTTGTCTAAGCAACTAATTTTCACAAAATGTGGAACTCACAGACAGGTAGAACTGAAAGCTGAATTCCAAATAATAATAATCACCACCACCACCTAGATTCAGCAAAACACCTGTACACCCCACACTTCCAAATCTCTTGTTATTACCCAAACTGGTCAAGGCTTCCAGGGTGCAGTTTCAGAAACTGTCATTGATTTTCTTCATGCAGAAAACCTGTCCTGCACGAACCTGGCCAAGCTAAAACACATCTTCCAGTGTGTTCTATGAGACTCCCAAATGCAATTTCCTGTCCCACCCATACAGCAAGACAGGCCTCTGAGTTCACTACCAGGCTGGGGAATAGCCGTGAGTCTCTGGCCTTCAGCTCCTGACTAGCGGTTAAGCAGGACAACTGCACCCATCTGACTTTGTAACACAGTCCATGTTTTACACCAAATTCTATTGGGGTAGACATTGTTTTCCTGTTTTACATTCTTCCAGGTCAATAGTTCTAAATGTTTGGTCAGTCTGAGGAGCCCTGGAGGTCTCTGAGTTGCTTTTAGGGGTCCATGAGGTCCTCCTCCCACTTTTCCAACTATAGATCTGTGCAAGGTCAGCTTTTTGTTTATATGCTTCAAATAACAAGCACAACAGAATGAATGAAGCAAATAAAATTCAGCAGATTCTATTAAATCAGACATTAAAGAGATTTTTTTTAATGTAAAAACAATGTCACACTTCTAACTAATTTTATTTTGGAAAACAGTCATTTTTTACAATTTTTTATATGTACAAGTTTATTATTGCTATGTAAAAATAAACAAGAATCAAATAAATACTAATCTCAGTTTTAATTAATTGCAAATTTGGTAAATATTGATAGGAATTATCCATGGAAACAAAAGCTCTCTGGGCTACTCAATAATTTTCAAAGTGAATGGCATCCTTCCATCAAAGTTTGGGTAAGGCTATTCTAGGCTAACACGACAACTCACCCACATTCATGAGTAAACACCAAGTAAAGAGGGAGAGCTGGGTCACGTGAGTAGAGAGTGGATGAGTGGGATCAAAAGCATTTCCTGGACAATCCACATTCGTATAATCCAGTGTTGAGCACTGCAGCCCTCCAGCTCCCATTTAGGAATTACTAAGCTAGCACTGATGGCATTCCACAAAGACCACCCATATGATGTTCACCTGCAGCAGTGGGCCAGAGCCGTGGGCAGAGCACCCCTGAGAATAGCCCCTCGCACCCAATTCAAGGCACCTTAACTATGAGCAAAAGACTGTTTACTGTTTGTTGCATTTGTTCACAGTTTGTGAACAGATTCTAGACTGAAGCTCTGCCTCAAGAAGACAGGACAGAAGGCCGCACACCCCATAGGAGAAGCACGCAAGCTCGGGAAGATGCCAGCTCAGGGAAAGCTAATTTCTGCCAACCTCGAGGGAAGCCAGGTAAAACTATGCAATCCTTCCTATAAATGCTTCAGGATACGAGGCCTGCCTCTTTAAACTGCATTTTACAACTTACCACAAAGCAGAGAAGTGCAGGTCCTTTACATTTTTCTGTAAAGCAGACTACCTTCATATACAAAATGAGAAGCGGATAGTTAAGTGGAGAGGGTCAAACATGAGCGTTAAAAAACCTCTTTATTAATATTAGAAAGACATTCAATGTGTCTTGTGAATCTAAGTGGAGAAATATGCCAGAAAGGCCTATAAGATGATCCACAATTCTAACATATTTCTAAATAACCTAATACTTCCTTTTCATGAAGTGCTCCACAAACTAAGTGTTCCTATGGAATTCTGTTCATCTAAGGGATGTTCTTCCAGGATGAATCTTTTCCTTCTTTATCACTTGGAGGGGGAAGAGCCTTCACCCCGCAATTTTCAGGCAGCAATCCTATCAGGATCATCTGGGGGCTTCTCAAACCTGCACATCCCAGGCATCAGAAATTCTCAATAAGCAGCAGGTCAAGGACGGTGACCTCAGGAATGTGTTTTTCACAAACCCGTCAGGAGATCTTGCAGGTGGTCCCTGTACGGTGCTGTGAGAAACCCCACCCCATCTCAGAGTGTCCTGCCTTACTCTATTCAGAGCCCATCTGACTGCATTTTCAGCGAGACCCCTGATATCTCGGCTCTGTTTACCATGCGGCAGCTGCTACAAAAGGCCAGAGGTCTCTTGCAGCAAACACGGGGCCCACCCACAAAGCTAGTCAGTCTCATGATGGCTCTGCACAGTTGACTAACAAGTTTCTTTCTTTTGCTCTTTTCTCCAGGGACTGGTACTGGCAAACCAGCAATCTGACACTGACCCTCTAACTCCTCTGCAGAAGAGAAACCCTACAACCTAATGATCTCTAAGATTCCTTCCTGGATGAAGACCTGGGATACTAACATCATCTCACATTGTTGCATTTAGCTCTGAGCAGAATTTGAAATGAGACACTGAAGATAACAAACACCCTTTGTAACCCTCAGATTTTTAAGTCACGTGGTTATCAGGTGCCCAGTGTCAATCTTCCCACTAGAATGTGTGCTTCCCAGAGTACAGGGGATCACCCTGAATGGCAGTTAGGAGATTAAGGGAGAGTTCTTCTAGGAGCAGATTGTTTTGGGGAAGCACTTGAATGAGCTCCCACCGACTCTGTGAGCCCAACTCCATGACCAGTGACATCGAGTTGGTAGCTGAAAATGGGGGATGGGGGGAGTAGTTGCACAATGGAAATCTGCAAACACTGAATACCAAGGGCTTCCTCTGAGGGGTGAGAGGAGCTGCTTATTAAACATTTGCCAGCACCACCGACTGACCTGAAGGAGGCGGGAAGATTCCAGACCTCTGTGAAAGGAAATCATACCCCACTTTATTCTTTCCTTTTATCACCCACATTTCGTTATCTCACTTTGGACTTAAAGTGTATATTTAGAATGACCAAATAAATACGATCCCACGATGTGTTCCTGATAAGATCAGAGACAATGGCTCACTCTTCGGAATAATGTGTGTGACTGGTGGTGCAAGAATTCACTGGGCTCCTGAACTGTGATTGTTCAACTGACCTTCATAGAGCAATGTCCCCAACTGGACAGACAGGTGCGTGACGTAACAAGACTGCTGAATGTTACATTCTAGGTCCCTTGCTGTCTTTTGCCATGAAGGTTTTTCGTTTCTCACACAGGACTTCAACTTAAAGATGGAAGAGAACGCAGTGGTCCCCGCCAGCACCCCTGCTAGTAATGAGCAGCTCCATCTGCCCCTCAAAGTGCACGATGCTGCTCTGTGTGTCCAGGCCAAGTGAGGCAGCCCACCGCCTGGGAGAGGAAAAGGGGACGCACTCCCCTTTGCCCGTTTGCACTTGGTCATCTTCAATACTCTCAACTGATTCCTCCCTTTTGGAGGTTCTCCTATTTCTCATCTTTCATGGATTCTAAAAAATCCAACTGTTCTCCTACTTCTCATCTTTTATGGATTCTAAAAAATTGGATTATAGTTTATTTTCTTCTGGACACCAGGCAGGCTTTATACACTTAGTCGAAGCAAACAATCAACATGACAGCTCTGCTGCTGGACCCGTGACCCACACGTGTGGTCTGGACACACGCTTAGCCTCTCACGGCAGCACAGGCATGCCAAACATGTCTGGTCTCCCTGATGGAGGATCTCTAGAAGCCCACCAAAAAACGGCACTTCTGGTCACCAAAAGATCATCAGACTCCTGCAGGGATTATAAACTGTGCCACCCCCTTACTGACCCATAATATGCAGATTAATAAAACTACAGCCATTGATGTGGGGGAGATTAGGTGCATTCTTGCTTCCGCTTTCTGATCTAATGGAGCTCCTGGGTTTCTGGGCCTGTTAGTGTTCTTTCAGCTGAAGCCCTCCCATCATGGGAGAGGCCGCACGCCTCACTGGGGAATGCAGCTGATGGCTGGAAAGTGTTCTAGGCTGGGATGCTAGGGAGGGAGCAGATGATGTGAAGCCTGAAGGGGGTCCCCCAGGAATTTCCCAGTGTCACTGTCAGCCCCCAGTGTGGTCAGGATGACAGTGCGAGTCCCAGACAGAAGGTAGGATGCTGGGCAGTCCGTGTTGTCTACCCAGGATAGGGAGTCAGAGAATTAGAGAAGAAAAAAGTGGCAATTGTCTAAGGGCTGAACAAATGGATGCAGATGGGTGGGGCAGGCGCTTGACCCAAGGCTTCAAGAATAATGTGATGAGTATCATCTGCTAAGCTGAGAGCAGCTGCCTCTGGCTGGTGTGATCTACCCCAAAGGAACAGGATTCCACCAAAGCAGGGGTGGGGAGAGTTGTGTTGGGATGGAGTGGGCAGAGCCAAGAAACACAGAAGCAGCATGGTGCCCTAGAAGGGACGTGGTATGGAGACTGAGGAGACCTGGGTTCCAGAACTTTCTGGCACTGAGTCACTCACAGTGTGGGCAGAGAACTCAAGCTCTCTAGGGCTCAGTCACGAAGTAATTCGTGGACGGAAAACTCAAGCTCTCGAGGGCTCATTCATCCCCTCTAAGCTGGAAATAACGGCACGTGCCCAATTTCACATAGGGTGTGTAAAGATGAGATCTGACAAAGGTTGAGAAAATATTTCACACACTATGGAACGCTTCCCAGCCATGAGGCCTATTATTCTTACTCTTTGGAGGAAAACACATTGTCAAAAAAACCAAACCAAACCAAAACAAAACAAAAAACCTGTTTAGACTAAAAGCCAATTTCAGAAAGTATAGCAAGAGGCAGGAAAACAAACACCCATGAAAATTCAAAATATATCCAACCAACCATTCTGTTCTTCTGGCCAGAATACGAAAGTCACTTTTTAAGGAAAACTGAAATACAGATTTGATTTTGCTCTATACTACACACCTTCACTGGGCCTTGCGGTAGCCATGGTGTAGACTAAACAGAAAGTGTAGACTAAACAACTGACTTGGCCACAGCACAACTTTGGGTGAGAGGAGAGGGGGAGGTAACGGGTAGAGTCTGGAGAAGCTTCTGAGGCAGGCCTCGGGTGGAGTCAGCTGGGCAGGGAGGGCACCTGGGACTCCACTGCCGGGTCTGGGCCAACCCCAGTTTCTCCGTTCCAGTGGGGAGAGGAGACTGAACCCGGGGGGTCCCTGGAAACAGCCTGCAGAGACACACAGAGGTGACCTGGAAAATGTATTGCCGCACACGCAGTTCCTCTCAGGCCCTCAGGAAGTATGTGGATGGCATCCAAACTGGAGGCCAGGCGAGGATGGAAAAGAGTGGGGAAGAGACAGGGGGTCAGCACTGTCAGGGACAGGGGCAGCAGAGGGAGAGGGGAGAGGGTGGGGGAGAGGCAGGGATGGAGAGGACTTGAATGCAGCCAGCCCTGCCAGTGGACAGGAAAGGCCAAATCCTGGGCTCCCACAGACCTCACGCCAGCTCGGGGAAGGCTGCCTGAGCCCTGCAGGGGAGACCGTGGTGGTGCTCAGGCACACACAGTGCCCTGGGAGCGCACAGTCACGCCAAGGCCCTTGTGCTGATCTGGACTCTTCTTTTCCTTCTGCAGAAAAGTGACGACATCTGAGCAACAAAAAGCAGGGGCTGATTGTGCGCGTGGAAGAATGAGGGGATACTGCAGGGTAATGAAGAGAAGAAGGCGACTGAATCCAGGAGGAGAAACACCTTCCCGTTCCTCCTCCCAGCCTGTGAGCAAGTGTGGGGAGCAGGGCTGTCTGCACTCCCTCCCTTTCAGCCTCCTACCCTGAGCCTATTTCTCACTTTGTTTCACATGATAGGAACATGATGGCATTTCCTGTTACTCACCATGTCAGCAAATGCAGCTACTGCTAATTCACAAAACTGCTTTCATCAGGGTCAGTGGGCCAAATGGGCCCCAGCTCCACCAAGCCATTGCCTTGGCCAGCCATTGCACAGCAACACGGGGCTCCTGGGTCCAGAGGGTCCCAGGGAAACACAGTGACAGTGGGTTCAGTTCCTGCCACTTCCCCTCGGTTGACTTTGTGACCATGGTCAACATGTGACCTCAGTTTCTTCATTTCTTAGAGAGGGTGCAGGCCACCTTCCCAGGGCTGTTGTGAGGGCCCATGAGATGGCAGGGCTAGTGCAGTGTCTCATACTCTGAATCTCAAACAGATTCTTTGAACATCTGCTCTGTGACAGCCACTGTCCTAGGAGCCGAGAGTATAATGGCCAAACAGCCCCAGCCCAGTTCACAGAGGGCTGCATCCTACAAGGGAGAAAGGCAGTAAAAAGTCACTGCTGTATACTAAGGACAGGTCGGGGAGGTGGAGTAAGAAGAATAGGTTCCACTAAGAGTTGAATTACCATTCGACCCTTCAATACCATTACTGAGTATATACTCAAAGCAAAATAAATCATCCTACCAAAAAGATACATGTACTCACGCGTTCATGACAGCACTATTCACAATTGCAAAGACATGGAATCAACCCAGGTGCCCATCAACAGTGAACCGGACAAAGAAAATGTGATAGACACCATGGAGTACTCTGCAGCCATAAAAAGGGACAAAACCACATCCTTTGCAGCAAGGAACATGGATGCAGCTGGAGGCCATTATCCTAAGCAAACTAATGCAGAAACAGAAAGCAAGGATCACATGTTCTCACTTAGAAGTGAGAGCTGAACACTGGGTACACATGGACATAAAGATGAGAACAGACACCGGGGACTCCTAGACAGGGAGGAAGGGAGGGAGGGAGGCGGGCAAGGGTTGAAAAACTACCTGTTGGGTACTATGCTTGGTTCCTGGGTGACAAGTTCAATCATACTCCAATCCTAAGCATCATACAATACACCTTTGTAAGAAACCTGCACACACACTCTTGGAATCTAAAATAAAAGTCGAAAAAAAGTGCAGTTTCCAAAGTTATACTGATTAGCGGCAAATTGGCTGTGTCACTTTCAGCAAGTTACATAACCTCTCTGCTTTTATTTTCTCAACTCTAAAGAGAAACAGAACAACATATACCTGATCATGTTGTAAGGATTAAAGAAAGGAGTTTAAGTCCCTTTGCACAACATTCAACAAGGTGAAGTTAGGCACCAGCAGTGATGATAATAAGCAGATAACAGTGATGATGAGAAATGTGATACGCACCATGGGGAGAGTGTGGGGTGCTACAGGGGGCTTAGCAGGACACCTCATCCAGTCTTGAGGTGGGAGAGGAGACCACAGTCAGGGACAGTTTCTCAGAGATGACATTTAAGCTAAAGAATAACCTTAAGGGTTATGAAATTAACATTTAAGGCTAGCTATGTGGCTTGAGAGGAAAGGACTTCATACTGCCTGATGCAGCCACTGCAGGGCCCCAAAGCACTGAGTGCTCTGTGGAGCCTTCAGCAGCAGCAGCTGCAACCAGAACAGGTATTCTGGAAGCAGGGCCACGTGCTTGAAAAGCAGCAGGGCCAAACTCCCGCCACATCGAGCCAGCTCACCACCAGTAGAAACAGCAGCCTGGGTGACAGGTAGCAGGCAAACAGGACCGCATTGCCACCTGACCCTGTGCATGGCCACTGACAAGTCAGGAGGGCTCTCTGTGCATCATAATCACACGCCAGTTCAACAAGTTCTTCACAGTGGCAACTGCAAATCTATCCAATACAGTCATCCCTTGGCATCCACGGGGGATAGGTTGTAGGAGTCCCCACAGATACGAAAATCCACGGTGCTCAAGGCCCTTCTATAAGATGGTCTCATGTTTGCATATAACCTGTGCACATCCTCCCATACACTTTTTTTTTTTTTTGAGATGGAGTCTTGCTCTGTCGCCCAGGCTGGAGTGCAGTGGCACGATCTTGGCTCACTGCAAGCTCCGCCTCCCGGGTTCACGCCATTCTCCTGCCTCAGGCTCCCGAATAGCTGGGACCACAGGTGCCTGCCACCACGCCTGGCTAATTTTTTTGTATTTTTAGTAGAGACAGGGTTTCACCGTGTTAGCCAGGATGCTCTCGCTCTCCTGACCTCGTGATCCACCTGCCTCGGCCTCCCAAAGTGCGGGGATTATAGGTGTGAGTCGCCGCGCCCAGCCACATCCTCCCACATACTTTAAATCATCTCTAGATTACTTATAACACCTAATACAACGTAAATCCTACATAGACAGTTACTATATTTTAAAATCTATATTATTGTTTAGTTTTCATTGATTTTTCTTCCCAAATACTTTCCATCTGAGGTTGGTTGAGTCCCCAAATTCAGAACCCATAGATATGGAAGGCTGATTGTACATTGTTCCCATCTTCATATTTTATAAATTATTCAAGAGACAAGGTGCCACCCAGTTTCCAAAATAAAATCATCTAAGGCACACACACAAACTGCTTTCTACAGTTTTTCTGATGAATTCTGTTTGTAAGTAGTAAAAACGAGGGAGTGGCTCCTGTAATTAAACCAAGCCTCGGTTCTGAACATCCATACGTTTTCCCGGATGTTCCTTCAGTTGACTATAAAAACTCCTATCAATATTTGAGTTACTGGACTGAGCCACAATTATGACTGCAGCTTTAATGAACACCCTCCCTTCACGCCAAGCAAAGTTAACAAGCTACCCAGTGAAAATACAGAGATTTTTATATGCTTGAAGACGACATTTGTGATTACCCTAGGGCTTTTTAAATTAAAAGTCTCAGTAGTAAATTTTGATTGCTAAACCTAAAGGCAGGTCAATAAATAACTTAGACACTCTCTTCAGATTTTTCATGTGAGTGAAACTTCCATTGTCATCTCCAATCGATGGCACAGACTTACCAAGGTCAATAAGAATTGCATGCTGCTGGGAAGTCAACTGCTTTAAGAGTTCTTTGTATGGCACATCCTTTGGCTGCTGTTTGCTGGGAAACTGGTGTTTAAGGTGGAATTGCTCAGCTAGAAATTTCCAAATTTCACCTCGGTGATGACGTGGCACACCTTTAAAAGGGGGAGAAGATATGGAGATAATTTATGCACAGAATACAACTTAATAATAAAAATGAATTGTGTTTCATGTTCCATTTATCCAAATTCACGTTCCCCTTTTTTTTTTTTTGAGACAGAGTCTGGTTTTGTCATCCAAGCTGGAGTTCAGAGGCACACTCACATCTCACTGCAGCCTCAACCACCTGGGCTCGAATGATCCTCCCACCTCAGCTCCCGAGTAGCTGAAATCATAGGTGCCCACCACCATGCCTGGCTAATTTTTTATTTTTGTAGAGACAGGGTCTCACTATGCTGTCCAGGCTTGTCTCAAACTCCTGACTGCTCAAGGGATACTCCTGCCTCAGCCTCCAAAGTCCTGGGATTACAGGGATAAGCCATCGTGTCTGGCCACTAGTTTCATTATTAATTAACAGCATAGGAACAGAAAGGAGGCAACTAAAACTTTGTCCTATTTGCTTCTTCCCCTACTTCCACCCCCTATTCTCCCCTCACTTCCCTGCCCCTCCCTCCTTTCTTCTCATTTCTCAAATGTGTTATCATGTTCTGACCCTGTCAGACTCTGCAAGGAATAAAGAATATGACCTGAGCTCCAACCTGGTGCCAATTAATGACATTCTAGGGAAATAAGGCCAAGTATGAAAAACTGTCATGTAAGATGTGATCTCAGAAACAAGAGAGAAACAAAAGGAAGTAGAGCTCAGATGAAAGATAAGCTAGCTCTTTTTTTTTTTTTTTTTTTTTTAATTATACTTTAAGTTCTAGGGTACATGTGCACAACATGCAGGTTTGTTACATATGTATACATGTGCCATGTTGGTGTGCTGCACCCATTAACTCGTCATTTACATTAGGTATATCTCCCGTTATCCCTTCCCCCTCCCCTGACCCCACGACAGGCCCCAGTGTGTGCCGTTCCCTTCCCTGTGTCCAAGTGTTCTCACTGTTCAATTCCCACCTATGAGTGAGAACATGCGGTGTTTGGTTTTCTGTCCTTGCAATTGTTTGCTCATTTCGAACTGAGCAATCAGTTTGAACCAAGCCTTAAGGACGAGGGAAAAGGAAGAGAAAAGTGCAACCAGAGAGAAGGAACCGAGAGTGATTCAGTTTGCTTCAGGCACAAACGTGCACGTGGAAGAGAGCAGCTGGCAAGAAGGCTGGAAAGGTTATTGTCAGAGACAAAATTGACCACACGAAACCTGCGTGTTTGGTAGCCCCAGGGAACCATGCATGTTTCTGAGCTGAGGTGGAGTAAGCTAATCATAGCTGAGATTCTGGAATTCTGATGAGGCTTCTTTCTGCAAGATAAGCTGCAAGAAGGGCCCAGAGGCTGGGTAGGAAGTGACTGCATAGATGTTGCCATGTGAGCATCCAACAAAGCTCTAAAAGCAGAAAATGTCCAAGAGCCTCTACCTAATGCTTTATATGTGATTAATTTGAATACTCACAGTGATTGAAAATGTCTAAAACTTTAAAAAGTTCTCTTAAAGTCAAGGATGTTATTTAGGGCAAACCTAATTTTAAAAGGTGACAGTTTTGAACCAAAATTCTTTAGCTCATTACTCAGCTATTACAAGGCCAAAAAGGTAGAAATGGGGAGAGCAAGAAGACTGAAGAATAAAATGCCAAGTCTTTCTCGTCTCTTGGGAGAAAGGAAGCCTCCGAGTTAGGCATTGATCTTTCTTTCCATCCGGGAAAAAAAGTGGCCGCTTTGTACCCTGCCCTGCCACTCAAACAGCCTGCCCAGGAGGACGGTTTCTCTGGTTTCCGTCTCTGGCCACCTTTGGGAGAAGTTTCTGCTCTGGCAAGGTAGCAGCAGATAGCACTTACTGCAAGGCCACTATGCACCATCACCATTCCACGCACATTACGTATATTGGTCATATCATCCTCATAACCTTCTAAGGGAAACATGATTATCCTCATGGTAAAGAAAAGAGAGGCAGTAAGAACAGGTCCCTTGCCCCAGGTCATTAGGCCAGTGAGTGACAGCCCAGGAATGCTGACTGCCATTTTCTCTTGGTGTTCTCCATGTCAGAAATGTCAAACAAGGCTGCTACTCAAATGGGGACTAGAGAAAAAATATTTTGTGTTCCTATCTTGCGATTAATGATAAAATAACTATCTGTGGATTTGAACCAAATAGTAATCATTTTATTAACAGATTCAAAAGTCTCACTGGGCCACCTCTTAGAAATACTTACTGTGTAGTAAGTACTTTCTTCTTTCCCTTTCAAATATCAGGTTGTTTTTTTTTAAAGTTGCCCTGTAGAAGAAATACAGGGCCCCTGTCAACCATGACCACATCCTATACATTCTATAATTTTATCTCAGCATTAATATAGTGACCCTGTAGACTGAGTTGAATGGTGGCCCCTCAAAAAAGATGTGTTCACTTCCTAATACCTGGAGCTTCTTGTAAATGTTACCTTCTTTGCAGAAAGAATTAAATAAGGACGTTGGGAGGAGGAAAGCATCCTGGATTATCCAGGTGGGCCCTATATCCAGTGACAAGCATCCTTATAATAGACACGCAGAGGAGGAGATGAGAAAGGGAATCAATGTGACCAAGGAGGCAGAGGCTGGAGTGCCGTGGCCACAAGTCTAGGAAGCTGGAGGAGGCCAAGTGCAGACAGGCTGACAGCATGGTTTTGGAGCTATGGCCTCCAGAACACTGAGAGAAGAACTTCTGTTGTTTTAGTCACCATTTTTGTAGTAACTTGTTACGGTAGGAACAGGAAAAAAATACACCCTGATATCTGCTTTCTACTATTATTCTATTTCTTGTCTCCCTCTCTGCTATTCCAGCTCATAGATATATCCTGGGACCATACACACACATGCACACCCTACCCACAAATACTTCAAACGCTGATGAGAAGTAAATGTGGGCTAGAAAACAGTCAGCATGATAAGTGATTTATAGTGGGGCTTTTTTTCACAAAATACTTTTTCTCAAACTGGGAAATTTTCCCAAGTTATGAAATGTCCAATTTCCTATTACTAAATCATTCCCATTGTCTTATCAGACCTTTATTTTTTGGAAGAAAAGAATATTGGCTGTGTCACTGGACAGTACCAGATATTGTGGTATTCAGGAGTACGCTTAGATTTTGTGATTTAAAGCACAGGATCATGTAGGTTGGACCCAATGTTTTTGCTAAGAATGGCCTGGAACACCCCCTCCACCGTGGTGCTGCCCTCACTCCTAACCCAAGAGAAACGAGCCCACCTAGGGCTTGCAGGCAGGGTCTGGGTGGGCAGGAGGCCGTTTCTCCATCCTCCATGAAAATAGCTTCTTACTCACTTAAGAAATAATATACACTGTTTAAAAGTGGGACAAAAAAAACCTCTGAAATGCAAGAGGTATAAAGAAGTGAAAACTACCCATAACTAGAATGAGCATATATTTACCATCCAAAGCAGGAAGCTTTTGAAAGTGAAGAGGAGGAAGGCTATTAATAATTTTGCCAGGACACGAGTCATAAATGAGGGCTATGCCAGGTGAACTGGGCTCTATGGTCATCCTGCCTATAACCCGGATACCTGCATCATGGGTGTTTTTCCACGTATACACACATGGAAATATCAACTGTACCAGAGACCATGCTGTACTCTCTTCATTTAACAACTTATCTCAGCCATGTTTTACATCAGTAAATACAGATCTACTTACGGTGTCTTTTTCAAGGAATATGACACGGGATAGTCACATGGTTGGGTTTTTCGTTTTGTTTTGACTATTAAACAATGCCACAATAAGCATTCTTCTTACTGCAGTACACTTTTGGCTGATTAGTTTCTACAGTAAGTTTCTATAAATGGCATTGCCGGGTCAAAGGCAAGCAGAGTTTGCATCTGGCCCTGCCTATCAGCAGCTCAGGCAGCCACTCTGCAATCCCATTCCTAAAAAATACATTCCAGCTTATAAGGTTCTATCCAGTTATCTTTAGAGAAATTATTCTGACGTGAACTAAACTGAATTATCTATAATGTCATGGGATTATGTTATCTTCTCCTAAATTGATACCCTAATCCTGGCCCCTTACAAAATTTTAACTGGGAAAATTTTATAAATTCCTTTATTTCCACCATTTCAGGGTCTTTTATGTCACTATGAGGAAGGGCCTCTTAATCCAAACAACTGTCCTCTCTTTCAAGGTCTCTGAGCTGAGTTGGCCTCTACTTCAAAGGTCAAAGATATGATTCAAATTTAGTCTCACATTTTTAGATTCACATTTTCATTCTGAGCCACTAAACAGACCGCCCGCCGTCATTTGTTTGGAGTTCTTAAATCTTAATGTGTTAAAAACCACCTGACTGACAAAGCCCCCTTTATGGTTAGAGCTTCTGCAGTAAAAAGTGATGTGGCAAAGTCAGGCAATACATAAGGAAATTCCAGGTCAGCCTTAGCTCACTCCAGTAGACAGAATGCTCAATCATCTGTGCCCAACTTTCACTACCCAGGGTCCAGATTCCTAGAGTATTTCTATTAGCCCCCACATAAGATGCCCAGTGAAAAACAAATATCCAGGTGCCAGGCTTCTAAGAAGCTCAAATATTTGGAATAGCTGTCACAGACCCAGGCAATCTGCCTTTCGCAGAAGCAAAGACACCTGAAGGCGATCATCTCGGCAACTGTGAATGGGGGAAGAACAGACTCATTCTTTTCTCTGCTTCTCCCTTTTCAAAACAGCAATTTGGGGTCATTTGGTGTAAAGGTAAACCTCAAGAAACAAATACAGGTGCAAGGAACACTAGAACTGGAAGAGAGCTCCAAGATCCTCTGCTCGGTGAAAGTCTCTCATTCTATCAGCAAGGAGGCAAGAGCCCAGAAAGAGGGTACCTGCCAAAGTCACATTGAAAGCCGCTGTCAATCCAGAGCTTCGGTCTTCACCACTGCATGCATGTTCTGAGAAAAGCACCTGGAGATCCTGTTCAACAGGAGGCAGTGCAGTACAGTGGTGTGAACCCAGCTCTGTGGCCCTGAGCCACTACTCAACTGCTCTAAGCCCAAGTTTCCTTATCCATAGAAAGGGAAAAGGTGTAACGAACAATAGCTACCCATGATTACTAAAATTGACGTCAAAATTCAAAAAGGGTTAAAAATGCCTAAAAGACTATAGTAGAAAACACTGCTTTGTTCCATTAATGCTCCTAGAGATGAAAAATGCATATGCAGGCCGGGCGCAGTGGCTCACACCTGGAATCCCAGCACTTTGGGAAGCCGAGGTGGGCGGATCACCTGAGGTCCGGAGTTCGAGACCAGCCTTGCCAACAGGGTGAAAACCCATCTCTATTAAAAACACAAAAAATTAGCCAGGCGTGGTGGCAGGCGCCTGTAATCCCAGCTACTCAGGAGGCTGAGGCAGGAGAATAGCTTGAACTTGGCAGGCAGGGGTTGCAGTGAGCCAAGATCGCCCCATTGCACTCCAGCCTGGGCAACAAGAGTGAAACTCCATCTCAAAAAAAAAAAAAAAAGCATATACAATGTTTTTCCACTATACAGCTGATAAAGTCAGGAAAACCCATTCTATACATATTTGAAACCCTTATTCAAAACACCTGGTTATTCATGATGAGCTCAACAAGAACTCAGTAGCGCAGAATCAGATTAGACTCAGGCTTTTACTCTTGCCAGAAGACATTAACATATATTTTTAAAGGAATCATTGTTTGACTAGAACACTAATAATGACTGAAGGTAAGCTCCAAAATAGTGGTTCTCAAATTATCTGTGAAGCATCAATTTTTTTTCTTTTTTAAAATTTTCCAATCTACTACAGGCTAATATTTTTATACAATACAGTAAAAATAAATTAGTAGAAAAACAAAATAAAAAAAAACAGATGGACAAAATGTAAGTCCACATTTTAAATTAGGATCACTGTGTCAAATTGCTGGAAACATGGAAACATTTCCAAATACTTAGTCTCAAGTTCTGTACTTATGTCTTCTTGGACCAGAAACAGTTTGGGATGGCAGATCTCACTGAAAAACCAGTGAATCCTGCCCGCTCTCTAAGGCCTTACAATATAGCAGACACATGTTGTGTGCTCCTCACAACATCCACTGTCAGCAACCACATCTTACACTTGTGGAAACTGGAGCTCAGAGAAGGTGAGGCAAAGTAAGTGGCAGGGCTGAGATTTAAGCCCAAGACCACCTGTCTGAAGTCTGTGCTCCACACACTATGTTGTCTCCCTAGAATACCCAGAGACAAGCCATACAATTCGTTTCTAGTTTATAATTCAAAGCATATCATCAAATCATTATCCAGTTTATAGGTAATGAAGCCCTTGGGTGTTCCTGTCTTCCTATTTCCTGGCCTTCTGGGAATTTTAATTAAGAGGAACCATGAAAGGTGGTAAAACTCATGTCTATTAAGTAAGGTATCTGGAAATAGATTAAGATGTGATGAAAAGAAGGGAGATGGCCACTAAAATTAGACTTAAAATTTTTTTATTCCACACTTCTCCCCAATAGCCAATGAGGGGTGAGGTTGACTAGATGCTTCCCAATGAAGCTTACCTTGCCCAACAGCCGAGTGCATTTTTTCCATGTCAAACTTAATTTTTGATCTTCCTGGAGTGCTAAGCATCTTTTCCCACACTGTAGTTACTTCTTTAAGACAGGGAGTAATTTCTTCGTAATCGAGCTTCAGGCGTTTGTTCAGCAAATCATTTTCGGAGGCTGGAAGAGACCATTCCGGAGCGCATCAGTAAAGGCTACAGCTATGGAATTTCCATTACACAACATGGCTGCCTACTTGTTATCCTGCTGAGATGTCAAGAAGTTACAACCATCTTAACGCATCTAAATATAAGTCACTGTCCATGCCTCTACCCATTTTCTTTGTTTTGGAAAATGCTAAAAACCTAGGAGGTATGTGATTTCCCTTACCCCTCACTCCCAACGTACTCTGTGGGCTCTCCTGCTAAGACATAAACCACATCTGCCCAATTCTTTCCATCTTACCCCCATCAAACCATGAGCCATCCCAGGACAGGAGCTATGTGTTATTAATAAAATTCCCGATGACTAGCATGGTTAGAACTGGATGCAATTTTTTTCATCTAAACTAGGAGAGGCACTCTAAAGATAGTTTTCTCATTTAGAGCCAAACCTCCGTTTAGTAGCTTCTACCATTGGTCCCATTTCTGCTTCTTGGAGCTAAACTGAATAAATCTACCCCTCTCAAATGACATCTCTTAAATATATGAAGAGAGCTACTGTTTCCCACCAAACTTACTCAACCTAAAGCTGCATGAAGAATTATAACTAAATTATCAAACCCAGGGGGGAATAATATCAATAAAGGGAAATGTTAAATTGATAATTTACATTGATCCTGGACCCAATCTCTCATTTCATGGCGACAGAAACTGAAGTTCAGAAGGATCAGGTGATTTGGTCCTGGTTATTTACTAGCTAGAGGGAAGCCAAGCGACTCTAGGCCCAGTGCTGCCTTCCTCTCAGCTTTTATGGTTTTCCATCTACCATCTTTAATCTTTTCCCTCATACTCTGATGAATACATTTCTAAGGTCCTGTTAAACAATTCCCTACATCTCTAGATTTTTTTTTTGGCTGTGATTTGGGATATGAGAAAACACAACAAATGTCACTAGAGTTGAGCTAATCCTTGCAGCAAATCAGGTTTGGGGCTAGCCTTGCTGCACAGCAACTGGCGGCAGCACTGGGCTTTGGAGGCCAACGTACGTTCCTCTGGCAGTAAGGCTGCTACAAGCACATCTGGCCACCCTAACAGAGCCCAGCAGGCAACATGAGCATCCTGCTCTGAAGTCATCACAACTTCACACAGCCAGAAAGAACTGGCCAGAAGATTCAGCTGAAAAGGCTCAATCCACGAACATCCTGCTGTTTCAGTATCCTAACAACACTGCTGCCTAAAATCAGTGGTCTCCAAAATGCCTTATCAACCAAGGCAGATGGTACAGAACTACAACAAACACCCAGGCTGCAGGGCAAGAACTTCAGATACAGGACCCAGCTGTTCGCAATACTAAGTAAGACCCCCCACACCCATGTGGTTTATAAGCTTGTGGACTGAGATCAAAGTAAATTTGCAACAAAGTTCTCTAAAATATTTATTATGATTTAACATAAAGGTCTGAGCCAACTTGGACTTTGTGATAACGTTCAGGTCTGATTTGTGCCTACTCTGGAGGGTGGGCTATGGCTGCTCCATCCCCAGTTCTGCTCTGTTAACAATGGTTTTCCCAGACAAAACTGTCTTGCCAGCTGCCATCATCTCTTGAAAGCTCAGAATGGAAAGCTAAGAGGATGGGAGGCTCAGCAATTAAATGACCCCCACACCTGCAGAGATTTTAGAAGAACTGCACTGAATATTTGATTTTTAAACCATCATGTATTATTTAACTAAGAAAAATGTTTTTTAAATAAAAAAACATCAACTGTAATTCAAAATTTAATGTTATCACATCATTTTAATCTTAGTAAAGCATAAAATGCTGAGTTATATGAATTAGCCATGGCTGTATTGAATCACATGTTGCAATCTTGCGTTAGGCTGCTCACATCTTTATTTAAAAATACAGAAAAATGGGCTGGGTGCAGTGGCTCATGCCTGTAATCCCAGAACTTTGGGAGGCCAACGTGGGAGGATCACCTGAGGTCAGGAGTTCAAGACCGGCCTGGCCAACATGGTGAAACCCCGTCTGTACTACTACTACTACTACTACTTCTTAGCTGGGTGTGGTGGTGGGCGCCTGTAATCCCAGCTACTCAGGAGGCTAAGGCAGGAGAATCGCTTGAACCCAGAAGACAGAGGTTGCAGTGAGCTGAGATTGCGCCACTGCACTCCAGCTTAAGCAACAAGAGCGAAACTCTGTCTCCAAAAAAAAAAAAAAAAAGGGAAAAATGGCTTTGCAAAGGAGGACAGCAGAGGACTGGTGGCTTCAAAGACAGGCAATGGTTTTAGTTCTAACACCACTGAAAATCAGCTGTCTAATTTTGGAGAAATCACAACTTCCGCTTCCAAGTGCCTACAATGGAGTGAGGTAGACTGAGATAACATAGTATGGTTCTTTCCAGGATGCAATGCTTCCAGAATAGTAAAAAAATTTGATTCATCCATTCAAGTCAGGAAATAGGCTTAACCATAGGAAGAACTTCCTCATACACATTCTTCTAAATTCTTTCCCAAAGAGTATGCAAGTCAGCTTGAACCCCGATCAATTTCAAGAGCTATCTCAGATACAATTTAACCTTCCTTTAAGAAGGGAGAAAAAAAACAAACTCACAATAGAATGCCTATCTCTCTAAGTACATAGTACAGCAGGTCCTCCAATAATGTCTTTGTGCTCAATGTCGCTTTGTTATAATGTTGATACGAAAAAAATGAATTCTTAGCCTGGGGCCATTGTCCGTGTGGAGTTTGTGTTCCTCTTCATGTCTGTGTGGGTCTTCTCCAAGTGCTCCAGTTTCCTCCCACATCCCAAAGAGGTGTACATTAGGTTAATCAGTATGTCTACGTGGTCCCAGTCTGAGTGTGTGTGTGTGTGTGTGTGTGTGTGTCACCCCGAGATGGGATGGCATTCAGTCCAGGGCTGGTTCCTGCCTTGCACCCCAAGCTGTAGGGATAGGTTCTGGCCACCTAGGACCCTGAAGTGGAATAAGTGGAAAAATAATTACCTCTTTTTTTTTTTTTTTTTTTTTAAGATGGTGTCTCACTGTGTTGCCCAGGCTGGAGTGCAGTGGCACCATCTCGGCTCACTGCAACCTTCATCTCCTGGGTTCAAGCGATTCGCCTGCCTCAGCCACCCAAGTAGCTGGGATTACAGGCGTGCACCACCATGCCCGACTACTTTTTTTTTGTAATTATAGTAGAGACGGGGATCCACCACATTGGCCAGGCTGGTCTCGAACTCCTGACCTCAGGTGATCTGCTTGCCTCGGCCTCCGAAAGTACTGGGATTATAGGAGTGAGCCACTGTGCCAAGTCAATAATTATCTTATTTGTATTAATCTTGCTTAAATGTTTGCATATCTCATGTTTACATTAATATTTAATATTAGAAGTGTCCTGAGTCTTTATTTAGAAGTTTGGTGATGTTTCTGTGCCCAGAAATATGCCACAGGAACTTAACTCTTGTTTTTATCAATAAACTTTTGGTTTATTGATAAATATTTATCAATGAAACCTTGTTTCATTATACATCATTTTGCTTAAATTTGCAGTTTCCATGAACCTATTGGCAACATTAAGTGAAGACTTACTGTACACTCTGGCTGATTCTTATCAAATCTTGCATCTATATTTAATGTAAAAGTTCTGCCCTGCCCCTAATCCACCCCAACAAAACTTAGTAAATATTTTTAAGCAATCAGGCTCTTATTGCTGGATATTTTTTATCAGCAATCCAGGTCCTATACATACTAATACAATGGATTAATGCTTCCAACATTATATTAAGCAAGTTTATTGTGTTTTCACCACAGAGATAAACACATGTTGAACATTATAGAGCTAAGAAGAGAAATGAAGTCAAACAGTAAAAATAAAAGACCACGAAAACTGAACACTGCCAAGAAGCCAGATGAAATGAGGAAGCATTAGAAGAATGTTGGCAAGGGCCAGTAAACTTAATGCAACACCTGGCAAGGGGTTCCAGGTAACCTTAGGAAACTCTTGCCTGTTCATTCTAGTCTGTCTGATCATTGTTTGCACAGCAGAATGTATTCTGCTTTTGTGGCATACTGATTTCGCCTTACCAATTACAGTTGTCCTCACCACATTCCCAAGAAGCCAGCTGTGAGCACCATTCCCATTTTATAGCTATGCCCTGATTTTACAGGGCTGTCATTTGCAAGAAGATTGGCCAGTATTGGCATTAAAGTTTATGACCTACGTGATGAACGTAACTGCCTTTTTCCTCTTCAACAAAAATCCCAAGATGCACGTGAATATAACTGCTGTGCTCCCGAGCTGTCATTTAACTGATGACACTTGTAGTAACGCCATCACTATCAAACATCTTTTAGACATCTGCTTTTAGAATTACTTTCATGAACACACAAGAAAGCGGCAGAAAAACTGGGTTGGAAGAAAACAGCACTCACCTGCTCTAAACACCCCCCAGTGTGCTATCACCTTCCACAGCACCCTGATGGGAGCACCCATCTTTCTCAGCTTCAAAACTGCATATTGGAAAGCTTACTAGCCTATTCCAACTGTGAAGCTACTTTCATATCGAAAGGTCTTATTCCTTTATATTTCATTTTCTGTTTTCAGTCAAAAGATATAGACACTATCTCTTTACATTCTATGAATTCATACTTTTCAACTGCAGAAACTACGTTGCTGGTATACAGTGTTGTCATAACTCACAAGTATCATATGGACATGCACAGAGAACGTCTGTCCACCCACTATGACACTAGCTATGCAACTGAAACTCATGGAATGCAACACATTCTCGGGAGCTTATTCCTCAGATTTGGTGTCTTAATGACTTTCAGCTCTATACAAGCATCAAGGTCATTTTAAAAGACCAAAATTTGCAATCAAGGATGATGCTGAATGAAACGTACTTCAATTCCAAAATTGTTCTGGGGCAATGGCAGGGTGACTGAACCATCTGCTACATCTTCCCTTTCAAAGAGATTATGCAGACTTTCTGCTCAAAATCTTCACTACTTTATAGCTGGGCAATTAATTCTCTAGATACCCTAAGACCCATGCTCTTTCCAAAAGGTATGTAAACTTTGCATCTTAAGCTACTTTGAAGATAATATTAATTGGTTCCAGTATCAGCATGGAAACAGGAAAAGAACAAAATCTAAACATTCAAAGTTCATGTCATATTTTGACACTATTGATGTCAGTACAGGTAGAATTCAGCTAATGTTTCTGCTTCAGATTACTCGCAACTCACTGAGAAAGCACATAGAGTGAAGTTATGCACTTTAATGACTTACACAAGAAAAGTTCATACCTAACACACAGGCACAGACTATGGCTGAGGATAAAGTAGACTGAGAGAGAGAGGGGGGAAAACAAAAAGCACCTTTCAGCGCTTTAGAGCTTAGATTTAAAACTTTTCTCTCAGAAGTTCTAGATACTGTACTAACAGTGACCATAGAGGAATAATGAATATAGTTGTTGAAACTATCATTAGACCACCAGAAAGTAAACAGTGTTAATATTACTATGAAAAAGTAAACAGATGTAGACAGATACGTATATTAGACTATCATGCTGCTACATTTTTAAGACAGTATGCTTATGTCTGATGTGATTCACTTCAGAGCCAAGATAAGACCAGGCCTGTTCAATATCAAGATGCCAAACCAACCTTGGAGCTTCTGATTTTCCTTCTCCATTCTGAGCAGCAGTATCTGTTGAAGAATAGCCTTTTGCCACAGCTCTCGGAGCTCACGAGATGTCCTTTTCTTTTCCTCTGGCGGGGGCCCAAAGGGCCCATCTTCACAAACTGGTTCTAAAGGAGATCGTGGGGGAAGCTCTCCCAGCTCTGAATAATCTGGAAAGGGAGAAGGGCATTCCAGAATCGTCATTTTTCAACAAAAAAATGCACATTCAAACATAGTGCCAAACCAGCAAATTCTGTTCATTCAGATAAAATATAGTAATATCACCAAATTTAAAATTCAGGTGTTAATAAGCATTGGCATAAGCCATATCTGAGCCACAAACATGAAACAAATGATATATCAAATAGTAAGCAAAACTTCAGTAGCCGAGGAAGTATTTAAAGATACCTGCTTTTTAAGGTGTAATATTCTTATCTTCTTCTGAAAATGTTATTTAATAATTATTGATAATTATAGAAAACGTTCACACAGTGCCTACTCTGTACCAAACTGTTCTCAGAGCTTTATGTACAATAATTTAACACTCACAAAAAACTCTAAGTCATGGGTATTATAACTATCCAGTTTTAAAGAAATGCAAACTGAGGAACAGGGAGTTTATGTAACTTGCCTAACGTCACATAGCTAGGAAGGAGTCGAGCCAGGACTGGAACCCAACAGTCTGGCTTTCATGTGCATTCTTAACCACTGTGCTATCTGGCTATTCTGAAAGAAAATTAAAATGTATTTAATAGGCAGTAATAACAGTAACCATTAGCAGACCCTCTACCAAGCGCCGGGCACTGTGCCGGGCATTTTATGTAGGTAGACTCCTTTAATCCTGGTAACAAGTTCAGAAGGCAGATATTAGCCTGGAAAGGAAACTAAGGTTCAGAAACTTGCCCAAGGTCACACAGTGAGTAAGTAGGTACACTGGCATACTCTAACTCACCTCTTCCTGATTCAGAAGACCATTTGTTCCCACTACATACCACTACAATCCAAATGTTTCCTATGTCTAAATTACACAGCTTTATAGAGTCTTATTTCATTATGATCCTATCAGACAAATGAATAAACTAAAATTCTACATCTTTTGGGGGTTTATAGGTATTATAGGTGGATGTTACTGTGTACTGTTCAATAGAAAAGCAAGAATTGAAATTATAAAGTATCACCTCAATTTGATACGTATTATGAGAGGCAGTACAGTTCGTTGATTAATAGGGCAGGTTCTGGAGCCAGGCTGCCGGGATTCTGATCAAGACTCTGCCATTACTGATTTTGTGATCTTTAACAAGTTGCTTAACCTCCTGATGCTTCCACTTCCCAATCTGTCAAGTGGGAATGACAGAGCCTCCCCTCAGAGTGCTGGGAAACAAACTGAGTTAATAGGCTACAAACCACTGAGAACAGGGCCCAGCACAGAGTAAGAACACAATAAACCAAAAAATAGCTCTTATTGTTTGCTATCATATATTTACTAGGGGCACAGAAAAAAAATCAAAATTTCAGCTACTCAACCGTAAGCTCTAACAAGGTTAGAACCTTGCTGCCTCATTGACCAGGGTTTTGGTCACCACACTGAGCACAGTTGCTGGCACCCAGTAGGTGCCTGAGAAATAACTGTTGAACAAAAAGAAGGGACAAAATACTGGGTTTATGTGTACTGTTATTTATGTTTTCCCTCTATTTTCTAAACTTGTGGCAATAAATATTTTAAAAATAAAAACTAAGGGAAAATAATGCAAATCTATTCTAATTAAAATCAAAGATGGAAAAAATATTTTCCTGCAAAACACTTACAAAACAAATCCCTTCACCCCAAAACCTGTATACTTAGGATTAGTCATTACTGAATATGATATAGTTCAATTGAATCCTTTTATTTCATCTTATTCTGCAGCTTGAAGTCTTTCATTTGAGCCCTTTCCTTTCTTTTTTTTATTCTTTCACCATCTTGGCTCTTGGAATTCTGAGGGACACTGCAGTTGTGATTGAAGTTCTGCTTTACCTCACATTGGAAGCATATCTCCCACTGGTTTGCAAGAGTCTCGTTTCCAAAAACTAAGTCCTATGAGGTGTTCTGGCGTTCTGGATGGCATGGCAGGCGCCGCCCTGATAATGAGGGCAGCGTTTCCATGCACTCTCACAATCTCTTGTGTGTCAAGAGAACCCAGGACCCAGCCAGGCAACAGAGGGGAGCTCCGCTGAGGGTTAGGTGGGGTTGACCTGGATACACACACACACACACACACACACACACACACACACGGTTTTTTTTTTGTTGGTTTTTTTTTTTTTTTTTGAGATGGAATCTCGCTCTGTTGCCCAGGCAGGAATGCAGTGGCACGATCTCAGCTCACAGCAACCTCCACCTCCTAGGTTCAAGTGATTCTCCTGCCTCAGACTCCTGAGTGAGTAGTTGGAATTACAGGCATGCGCCACCATGCCTGGCTAATTTCTGTATTTTTAGTCGAGACGGGGTTTCGCCGTGTTGGCCAGACTGATCTCGAACTCCTGACCTCAGGTGATCTGCTCACCTCGGCTTCCCAAAGTACTAGGATTATAGGTGTGAGCCACCACGCCCACCTGACCTGGATATTCTTAAATCCTACTAGTAAAACAAGGGTTTACCTCACCTAAACTCCTTCTAATCTCATCCTTCCTGTTTACCACAGCCTTCCTCTACCCAGGGTCTTGAAACTTCCTACTGTGTTCCTTTCAAATTCGGAATCACAATGAGCAGGTGTAACTCAAGCCAGGAGGATGGAACATTCCTAGCAGTAGAGGCTGCTTGTCCCGAGATCCATGTACTCTCTGCCACTTGGGCTACTGACAAGGACCACTGTCTATAGAAGTTTATCAAATTCCGGTTTTATTTTAGTATTCAGAGAAACTGGATCTGCAAAAACACAAGTATTGTTTGGTGACGACAACTGTGAGGTTTAAGACGTAAGCTGTCTGCCTAATGTTTTCTACTTTTGTGATCTTTTTCTTACTATCACTAGCGACAGTTTGTTGAGCTTTTACCATATGAGTTCTTGAAACAAATAAGCTTGTTTGATCTTTACAACAATCTCATAGGATGGGTGATATTATGATCTCCATTTTCCAGCTAAAATAAGTAAGGTGCAGTGAGGTTTTATAACTTGGCCAAGGTCACACAGCTAGTAAGAGTCAGAGCCATGATGTGAAAAAAGGTGTATTTTCCTCCAAAGTAAAAACAAAAAAAGAAAAGAAAAGTTTACCCCATGCTTCTCTAACTTCTACATGCACAAGCCTCACTGGGGATCTTGCTAAATTAAAGATCTGAATCAGCAAGTCTGAGGGGAGCATTTCCATCAAGCTCCCCAATAATGCCTCCCCTGCTAGTTCTCCAAGCACACTCTGAATAGCAGGGCTCCACACTGCAGCTTTACTCTCTATTTCCTCATGCAACCCTATGCACTTACTAGCACATGGGCTCATCTCCTTCACTCCCACCACTGAGAACACAGTTCAAATACTGTTGTCAGTTGCCTGAATTCAGGTCCTCAACACATGGCAGGAGCTTGTCCCAGACTTGCTCAGGGGACCCAGGCCAAGTCAAAGACGTATTTGAGCACTAGTATTAATTTCACCTCTGCATGAACTAAGTAAAAGCTGATCCACTGTAAAGGTTAGCAAATAAACCCGAGAGTTTAGAGGAGGGTTTCTCAACCTCAGCACTACTGACATTTTGGGGCTGGATAATTCTTTGTCATGAGGAACTGTTTTATACACTGTAGAATGTTTAGCAGTCTCTCTGGGCATAGTAGCATCTGCCCACCATCAATGCCTCCAGGCATTGCTAAATGTCCCCTAGGGGTCAGGAGGAACAAAACCACCTCTAATAAGAACCTCTGATTCAGAGTTAAAATCTCACCATTTTGTCTCTCCTAAACCCTGGGAAAGGGTAAAAATGTATCTCCTTTATCCAAATTCATTTCACAATTACGGATTTTATAGTTTAACAACAAAGTTGTATAGATTAACAACAAAGTTTTATAATATTTTTTGTTCATATTAAAGAGTAGCTGGCTACAAAATAGCTCAATAATTTATAAAGGGAGATAGTTAAAATCTTTGTTCTAAATTTGGCCTGCTGATTCAGTCCAAGTAAGCTGCTTTCTCAACAATGCAGAAAGATTCAGACTGGGGACAAGGCTACAGCTTTGTAATCAGTGCTCCTTCAGGCATGTGCAATCTTGAGAGATGTGGACTTGAGTGGAGTGGCAGGTCGAGGAGAATAAAATCAAAGTCCAAAGCAACTGTCAGCTGAGAACTTTGTTCTAATGATAAACCCAGGCACTGTTTTCACTTACATCATTCCTAAGCCAATCCTACCAGCATTGAGTCCCTTATATGTATGCAGGGATGCGATGTGTTAGGTGGTCTAAGGAGGGCTACTCTTGAGGTTTCTGTTCTCTAGAACAATCCCAGGGATCTGGCTTCTCTCCCTGACTTGCATTCTTGCTGAGAGACAGCTGCACAGAGGTCAGTGTAGGAAGTGTGGCTTGGCTCAGTGTAGTGGAGGTTGAGCTGAAGGAGGGGCTGCTCTACCTCTTGGGCCAACTGTGCTGGTGCCTCTTGGGAAAATGCATGCCTTCTGGGTTCCAGTCCCTCCATGCAAAATGTGAGAAATGATATTCGCCGCTGACACCCAACTGTGGAGACCACAGGCACTGACAGGCATATTTATAAAGTCTGCAAAGCCACCAAACCAAAGGGCTGTGATAACACCTTAGTCCAGGATTAGATTTTACTATTCTGACATCTCCTATAATGACAGGATGTGGAGAACTTAAATTATGTAGCCTTCCAGAAACAATAGCCTCCAATGGGTTCTAAGAATTTTAAAACCAGTCATAATTCAGGAGGCCTTGGAGACAACTGCCTTCTATTAAATCATTGCTGTGACACTCCCAACAGAGTCATAAATATGATCTATGCTGGTATGTCCATATTTCAGATGCCAAATTATTCCCCAACAACTCTGTGCTGTTACATTCTTTCTATCTGCACACAAATGTGTGGGGAAGAGTACGACATTGCATCATTGTTATAAACAGAATCAATGCCATGATCGAGAAAGAGAAAAAGCAATGTGCACATGACCTCTTATTTGTCTAATATCTGGCTCTCTCAAGTGTAGAATACAGGGATCCTTTCTTGCATTTTCACAAAGCACTGACATTAAGTTCTGAACTGCAGTTCTCCTCCTTTTAAGGACATGACATTAGATCACATGTTAAATGACCTGTAAGAAAGAGGAGCTCTAGAAGGAAAGGAGAAGACAGATCCTTATTCTCCAATTTCCTGGCTTTTTCTGTGTGTTACCCACCATAGAGCATTTTATAACTCTCTTCATCCCTCCTGAAAATTCTGAACTCTATGCCAAAAAAAAAAAAGAAGTTAAAAAAATTCCAGTTATTCTCAACCCTCTATCTGAACAACATAAATCTATTCTGGAAAGGAGAAAACTGAACATTAAATCTCTGGAGAAAAGTTAACAACAACAGGGATTAACATCTGCAGCGTCTGTTGTTACCAACAGCTCAAGGAAATTTCTTAGAAAAAACAAAGTAAAATGACCATGTAGACTTAATGTTGTCAAACTGTTTACAAAGTATGAGCAGCTTTACCTCTACTACAACAGAAAGCAGAGCCCAGGAGGCAGAGATTTCTGTGTTCCCTGCCATATTCCATGCCTGGGAAACAGCAGATACGTATGGGACATTCAATGAATGAACGGATTCATTTGCCCAAGTCCACTCCTAACCCTGACATGACTTCTGTGGATCTTTTATGGAAAATACTCCAATGAGAACCTGATTATTTCCCACAGTTGCATTATATGACAGTCTAGCTAGAGGAAAACAGAATGTTTTAAAGACAACATTCATTTGGTATAAAGAAATACTGTTAAGTTCTTGCCTCATGCCAGGCATGCTGCTAGAAATCCAGGTTTGAATCAGGGTAGCAGAGAAGTACAAGACTACTAAAATAAGGGAAATACAAAGAAAGTGTTCCGGAAGTTCAGCAAAGAAAGATGAATTTCGGCTGTTTATCAGGTCAAGAGCATGGGCCCTGGAGCCAGGTATCTGGGACTGAACCTGGCTCTACCTTGATCCAGCTACTCAACCTCAAACGGGTTATCTCATCACTTGCCACCTCAGTTTCCTAATCTGCGAAATCTGCATAGTACTGCCTAGCTCATAGGGTTATTGTGAGCTAGGTAATGTGTGGAAAAAAACAAGCCTGCACACAGTGAACATTTAATAAAATGTCAACTACCATTCTTCTTACCATCATTGTTATCAGTTTTTGTGGAAAGGGGGGTGGTTCTAGAAGGACAGGTAAAATCCATACAGATTTAATTGATGGGAGCCATTTTAGGTAAATGGACCAGCATAAACAAGGTGTGCAGGTAATTATTAACTCATCACTGAAAATGACCCATTTTGTCTAATGACCAGATAGTATGCGCATGAATACAGAAGACAAGGCCGGCTGACTTTAGGTTGCTTAAGGTCTAGTCAATCCACATATTAATTAGTAAGAAATTGGGAATTCCAGAAGACTGGGGGTTTTTAAAGCAAAAGTGATTTGATATATACATTCTTCAGCACCAGAACGATATCCTGGCAGGCAGGGAGTGTATAACATAGTGGATCAGACACATGAAAGGCCACTACCAAATGGTGAGTACAAGTGCTTGAAAAAGCGCTATGGACACAGAACAGAGCACCTAACTCTGCCTGAGATGGGAGCCATGGGAGGGGAGGGGTGTGAAGAGGAGACAGGCACACACATACTTAAAAAGAGAAGCCAAGATAAGCAGAAACAAGGGCCAGGAGCAAGAGGCCTGCAGATCTTTATCCCCACTCTCTCCCAAAATAGCTGTTTAGGGTAAACTTCCAAGGCTGTGGAAGATGACTTAGAGATGAGGAAGTCAAAAGTCCTGACTCAGTCTGGTTAGAGGTCATGACAACAGTTCAGAGGAGCACCGAAGACCGCATGGCAGTGGGAAGTCCAGGGAAGAGAACCAGGAAGAGGCACAGAGAACAGGCCTGGCTGGGTGAGCCCAGGGCACAGAGCACCAGGAGCTCTGCGCAGCCCCGCTGGTGGGCGGCTGGTGGCTCTAAATCGGAGGTCTACAGGAGCTGGAGAAGAATCAAGAAAAAGCCGAAGACAGGACATAATGCATGGGAGAAAATTATCCTTGGAAAAAAATGACGTTTGTTTTGCATCTGCAAGGGGAAGGAAGCTGTACTTTTTGAGGAGCTGAAAGTCAGGGCTCTCAGTTCTTGATTAAAGACAACAAAACTAAAGAGAAACAAATATTCAACCATAGCCAGAATCCTAAGTGCTGATCTTTGAAACAGTTTGCCCTGTCCTGTTACCATTTCTATAACACTGGTTTTCAACTGTGGTTCTTGTAATTTTATGAGACATGCTGGGGTGGAAAAGCCCACCATGGCCCAGTGCCACCAGGATGAGCACCTGAGGGCTGTGTCTGGGAAGCTGGGCCTTGCCTCCCCAGGGACTTCCCACCAGCAGCCACGTCACAATGGCGACCTTCGCCACTCCACCCTTACTGTTCCTTCTTTCTTCAGGATTGTGAGGAAACTGTCAGTGCTCACAGGAACGTGGAGCTGAAAGGGACACTGGAAAATGACTTAGCTCAACCCCCACTCTCTTCCCAGATGTGGAAACCGAAGCTTAAAGAGGTCCGATGTCACATTTTCTGGGCACTTACTATGTGCCGGGCAGTTTGCTTTACTAGTACCCCACTGATTTCATCTTCACAACCAATGGATAAGCTAGGAATTGGTTTTATCCCTCCATGGCAAGGCACGGGACACAGAGCTAACCGGGTGGTGGAGCCAGGACTAGAACTTGGCTGGCTCATCCTAATGCCTTGGGGTAATGGATACAAAAGCAAAGAGGAAAAGGAGCAGGCAACTGATGATGCCAGCTCTGGTACTAACTACCAGGAAACGGGCAAGCTCCTTGACCCCTCTGTGTGTCAGTTTCCTCATTCATAAATCACAGACAATAATAGCATCCACCCCCCACCCCCCACAGCTTTGTTGTGGGGATTAAATGAAACATCCTTGAGAGCACTTAAAAACAGTACTTGGACAAGAGTAAGTGCCGAGTTCCTATTAATATCATTATCTATTTTGTTCTAAAAAAAGATAATCTATTTGGCAAAATCTTTCTGTTGCTTAGACTTCTTCACAATCAGACTGGGATTGGGGATAAAAAAGAAAGTTAATTTGCTGAAGAATACTGGAGAATACTGTTCTATGAAGAAAATACCAACATTTTCCCAGGGGCTCCCCGCAACAATAGGAGGCCCCGGGTCACCGTCTTGGTGTGTCCAGGGCCCATGGTCACGTAGCAATAGGGTGGGATGGGGTGGAGTTCTGGCCTTTCTTTGCCTGGCTGACTCTCCTCTTGGAGTGCTCAGCTCCAAGGTCATGCCCCTGGAGACAGCTTCCTCCTGCTGCACCTGCCCCGAGGGACCCCAGACGCCTCCTCTGAGGCCAACAGCACCATGGAGCTCTGAGCACAGAAAACAAACACAAGAGGAGCTCCGAGACGCAGGAGGCCAGGGAGCCTGGAGCATCTCAGGAAGGACTGGGCCGAAAGGAGGGAAGTCAAAGAGGGCTGGGACAGCCTATGAGGGGCCAGTAACAAACATGCAGAGTGGAGGGAAACAAGCAGGCCCCGGGTGCCAGGCAACTCTCGACCCAAGGGATTGGGACTCAGCTCCTTAGTTTATTCTTAAATTACGCAAGACTATCATAGAACTTCACATATACTTCATATATAGATATCTGACACTTTCATACAACTTTCTACATATAAAACCTTGTAAGAAACATATCACAAGGTGTTTATCCCTCCCCTACCTTCCTGTGAGCAATCATGCATTCAACTCATTGCAGAACACTGATGAAAGAAAACCAAGCTCCACCCCTAAGGAGACAGCTGAGCAGGCCACGGTTGCAGGTCTGTGTGCCAAGGGGTCGAGGGCAGCCCATACCTCAGAAGAGATGATCCCAAGTGAGACGTTCGTGGGGGTGGGGAGGGGTGGGAGTGAGGAAAGGGGAAAGGTCCAGTGCTGAGTTCTGACACACGGCTGGGAAGGAGGAATGCCAGAGATGAGGGGCAGTCCCACCTTGGCAAGTGTGGGAATTAAAAGAAAGCAGCATGATGAATTTGATGACTGCAAATAGTTCCCCACAGCTCAGGGAAGGGGCAGGGAGTACCTGCAGATGGTAAGAGGTGGGTCGGGTCACATGGTCAGAAGGACAAGGACCTCCTGTGCTGGGCAAGGCCACCATCCTGACCACACTCTGAAGAACAGGTGAAAAACAGCAGACAGTGAGTGGGCAGTAACCACATGGAGTTACCCTGACTGCTGCCCACACTTAGCCCTCTGATCTCCTCCATGTGGATTTTTTTTAAAAGGTGTCAGACCACCCAACATTCGTTATTTACATTGTTCACTCTGTGATGACAGCTGCTGGTCAAACCTACTCAGCTTGGACCTCACTGTGGGCACAGAGGTCAGGACATCTGGCCACTCCCTCCAGCAGCATACGGGTCACAGCTGACAGAACCTAGACCATGAGTTCAGTCTACGGGAGAAGTTCTCAAAATGTGGTCCCCACACGAGCTTCAGCATCCGCACCACCTGGGAGCTTGTTAGAAATGCAAATTCTTGGTCCCACCCCAAACCTACTGGATCAAAAACTCTGGGGTAGATCCAGCAACCTGGATTTGAACAACTGGGAAATTCTAACGCACACAAAAGGTTGAATCTCTGGCCTTTGGTGTTCAGCACGTTTTTAGCCACTTACTTTATGTTACAGAGTTACCTTTATGGGATGTTTCACATTATGTGACACTAGGGAACAAAGGTACCTTTTAAATACATTATTTTAAATTATTTTAGCAATGACTCAACCCATTAAGGATGGATGACCTGACCATTAAATAGAGTTTTAAAATGTAATATATTTTGCTTTTTTTTTTTTTCTTTAAATGGAGTCTCGCTCTTGTTGCCCAGGCTGGACTGCAATGGCGCAATCTCGGCTCACTGCAACCTCCGCCTGCCGGGGTTCAAGTGATTCCCTTGCCTCAGCCTCCCAAGTAGCTGGAATTACAGGTGCACACCACCACGCCTGGCTAATTTTTTTGTATTTTTAGTAGAGACGAGGTTTCACCACATTGGCCAGGCAGGTCTCGAACTCCTGACCTCAGGTGATCTGCCCACCTCGCCTCCCAACGTGCTGGGGTAGAAGCGTGAGCCACCGCCCCTGGCCATATCACCATGCTTTTCAAACACCAGTCAAGTCACCCTTTTTATCTTTGTCAAAGGCAAAGTTCAAAGCCAAAGTCTGAACTAAATACCATTTTCTTAAGAAATGCATTAGGGGCCGCTCCCTGCTAATCCAGATCAACAACCCACACTATTACAGCAATAACAAATTTCCTTCCAGAAAACTTCCAGATCTGAACATAGTCAAGAGACAGACCGATGACTTACCTAACATAAACAGAAAAATATACTACTAAAAGCTAAGATCATGATTTCTCAACCCACATCATTTAGGCATCTGCAGAAAAGCAGTTCATTACAACCCAGCTTTCAACCCCTCCACCATGGGAGCCTCCCCTCCAGCCCTGGCCTCCCCAGCCCAGGGTGCTGCCCCAGCCCAGGGTGCTGCCACACCCTGCCGAGAAAGGCGGGCTCAGTATCTCAGGGCCTTTCTGCTTCTGTTTCTACTGAGACGTGGTGAAACGAAAAGCAAGCCAACTTCCTTACCCTCAAATCTCCCCTAACAAAGTGTTATGAGGGTCAAAATTAGACCTGGAAACAGAAAAGTGGCTGTGTTACAGAGAAACAGCTTTTAAACTATGCCCCGTGAAGCTCTGGTTGCAGAGTCCATGCAGGAAGCCGGGGAGTGGAGAATGGAGCTCAGGCTGCTCTAATAAGGACTGGGTGGCTTAAACAACACACATTTGTTTCTCACCGTTCTGGAGGGGAAGTCCAAGATCAGGGTGCCAGCACAAGTGTATTCTAGTGAGAGCCCTGTCTCTTCCTGACTTGCAGAGAGCTTCCTTCTTGCTGTATCCTCACAGGGTGAAGAGAGAGGAAGCTCTGGGGTCTCTACCTCTTATTGGGATGACAGTAATCCCATTAATGAGGGCTTCATTCATACAATCTCAACTAAATCACCTCCCGAGGGCCTCCCTTCAAACACCGTAACACTGCACTGGGGCTTCAACATAGGAATTTTGGGGGGACACAAATTTTCAGTCTATAACAGGAGCAAATCTGATTCCAAACTACCCCATCACTAAAGCAAAGCAGGTTTGATTTAACGTTTTACAGAGCCTCTGACAACTTCCCTTTTTAAAAAGTTCATTCTGTACCTAAGAAAAAAGGAATATGTTTAAAGCCCAGGAAACAAGGTTTTATTACAACGGAAAGGCATGGGATGGCCTTGAGCTGAGCCTCAATGGATTGGCATAATTCAGAAACTTTTTGAAGCGGGAGGGGAGGCCTGGGGGTGCCAGAAAAGGATTTGTTTGAGCAAAGGCACCAAGTACTCTGGCTCAGAGCTGTCCTTTCTTTTGAATTCACAGCACTTGCTTTCTAGGTCATTAACGTGGCCACTGACCTGGTGCTGCTGTGCAGCACCTTTCATCTTTGCTGTTCTTTAACTTTAAGCCAGGTCCTGGGATCCTACTTGAAAGTGGACTCTAGCATCTGGTCTACTTTCATCCCGCTTCCTCACCCAGACTTCTTCCTTGTCAACACAGGACAACCTGACCTACCCCACCACAAGAAGCAGATTTAGAACAGTACCTCCAACCCACCCCAGTTCCACTGCATCAACCCAGGGCGATGCATAACATGTGCTTCCAAGTCCCTGGATTATCATGGAGTGCAATGCCAGCACTTAATATAAAAGCCCAACATCTAATTAAAATCGCTTGAACATCCAGAAGACAAGAGAGAGGGGAAAAAAGGATGACGACGGCTCCCCAGACTCAAGACTTGAGAAATCACAAGCTTTTAATGTAAAATCAGACAAAATGCATTGAAGGCAAAAAAAAAAAAAAAAAAATTAAGGTTTTGTGAAAGAACCAAAAGTCAAGGTGTAGTTTCTGCCAAATGACATTTATAATATAGATGGGCAGATTCTATGTATTTAATTTGTACTTAAATAATGTTTATTAAGCTTAGGATAGAAAAGGATCATTTTATCCTGATAGAGTTTCAACCCCAAAATTATTAAGGTTTATGCCACAAAATAGCATTGCATCAATAAAAGATAACAAAAACCCTTTGGGAATTTTAAGACTCTTCTTCTCAGTAGCTGCAGCTTTCCAATTCAGAACCTTGAACTTGGTAGACACAACATTTCCCCACTCTTTCTTCTCTCTTGGCAACTGTCTTCCTTACGACACTTGTATGCTCCTTTATCTTAGCATTTGGTCCACTTTCAATCCAGTACCTAGAACAATGCTTTTACATACAACTGCGCACTCAGTATAGTCATATGTTAAATAACATGCAATACACCTATCTCATGTCAGAGGCAGGGATATCTTACCTGCAAATTTTAGACCCTCATTAAAAGCTATCATCTCCTGATGATATGATGATAAAGGCTATTACAGAAAAAACCGTCCTAAGAGGTAGAAGGAACGGCTATTACAGTCACTGAGGTCTGAAACACAGAGCCTAAATCTGAGTGGCAGCCAGGAAACAGGAAGGTATAAGTTCCACTGTGGAAGGAGAGAGAACTCAGGTAGAGGAGCCTGGAATCTGGAGTGACTGGTAAAATAATACAACAGTGGCACAAATGGCAATTTCAAGAAAAGGAGCTCAATTTTTCCCTCTTGGGCCTAGGAGATGGTTTTTAGGTATGTTAGCTGGCTGGGTTTCTTTTCCTCCTGAAAAAAATATTTTAGTTGGTGGCAGAGAAACTGTAAACACTAATATTATATCTACCTATATATTTATCTAAGGAAAAAAACATTACGTATAATTCTACCTCCCTAAGATAAGCATTCTTGATATTTTCATATATTTTCTCTCTGGTCTATTTTTGGATTTTCACTCTATGAATAAATGTAACTTCCATTCTATATTCTAGGTTTTCATCAGCAGTGCATCGTGCGCACCTCCAAGGTCTGGAACCACCCTTAAGACATCAATAGGATGCAGATGCTGAAGTGCCTAAGCACGCCCAAGTAGGAATAGGGCTCAGAAGATGTGCGCAGGAGGATCATGACCCCAGTCTCACATAAAGGGATCAGGGTCAGACATGCGCACTTGGGATTTGATGTGGTTTGGCTATGTCCCCACCCAATTCTCATTTTGAATTATAGTTCTCATAATCCCCATGTTGTGGGAGGGACCAGGTGGAGATAATCATGGGGGCAGTTTCCCCCATCCTGTTCTCATGACAGTGAGTTAGTTCTCATGAGATCTGACGGTTTTATAAGGGGCTTTTCCCCCTTTTGCTCAGCACTTCTCTCTCCTGCTGCCATGTGAAGAAGGACATGTTTGCTTCCCCTTTCACCACGATTGTAAGTTTCCTGAGGCCTCCCCAGCCATGCTGAACTGTGAGTCAAATGCACCTCTTTCCTTTATAAATTACCCAGTCTCAGGTATGTTTTTATTAGCAGTATGAGAACAGACTAATACAGGACTCGTCTCCGGAGAGGTGCCATTGGAAACTGTTCAACCAGAAATAATCAATGAGCAAGGTGCCATCACAGCTCTGTAACTTGCAGAGAAGAGCTGGTGAGATATGTAGTAGAATAAAACATGTGACCAAGGGAAACAAATAAAAAGAGAAAGGAGGAGGAAAGGTCCCAGAGGCATGTACAGGTGATGGTCAACGGCATCAAGAAAATCCTGACGGGGATTCTGCTTGCACAGCTGTCCTGAAGTGAGACTCTGTGACCTGGCTGAAGACAAGAGATTAAATTGCTATAGGCTCCAGTTATAAACTTTGTTGCCCTCCACCCTCCCTCCTCTCATGCATCTGTGACTAAAATATCTAACCCCACCCATCCCATTACACAATGCTTATCTGGAAGTGATCTGAGGTCAGAATCCATTAAAGGAAGCCCATGACTTAAAAATTAGGAAATACTTTTGTGCTTTGCTGAGGAGAGGGGATGGGGAAGTCCTCACGATGAAACAAAAGTTTAAAATAGTGAACCAATTCTTCTCCCAACCCAATACAATGTTCAGTGAGTTATATGTGGAAATGTGACCTTTCCACCTGGAAAACCCCAGCCTCACTGCTTTCCTTTGAAGGGCCCATATCCTGAAAGAAATCAACTTGGGAAGTTGCATACTTTTTAGGTATCTATGACTTAGGCAAGTGGGAAACTCGGGTTTTAGTTGTGTTAAGTTTCAGTCTTGAATGTTCTCCTGTAGTTGAAAATGAAAACATATGATATGATCATCAAGATCTCTTAAAAGTCAGTACTCTGACATACATTTACAATCCCAACAGATTTCAAACACTTTAATCTGTTTTATGACTTAAAGTGGACAAGTTCAAATGCTCCTTGAAAACCGTTTTTGTGGTAAGCAAATTTCTTAAACATTACCACAATTTACTTGGACTAAAAACATCATTAAAGAAGTAATATTTTCTTTCGAAAGTCTCTACTGACTGTGGCCAGGCGTGGTGGCTCATGCCTATAATCCCAGCACTTTGGGAGGCTGAGGTGGGCAGATGACGAGGTCAGGAGTTCAAGACCAGTCTGGCCAACACGGCAAAACCCCATCTCTACTGAAAATACAAAAATTAGCCAAGTGTGGTGGCACGTGCCTGCAATCACAGCTACTCAGGAGGCTGAGGCAGGAGAATCACTTGAACCCAGGAAGCAGAGGTTGCAGTGAGCCAAGATTGGGCCACTGCACTCCAGCCTGGGTGACGGAGCAAGACTCTGTCTCAAAAAAAAAAAAAAAAAAAAGACTAAGAAAGTCTCTACTGACAATAACTGAATATGGCAAATCCCAGCACGTGCAGCTTCCATTTGGCATCATTAAGAATCAAGAGTTGTTACATGGGACCAAATATTCAACCCCAAGACAGAAAGAGGGGAGGCAGGAGAAGTCGGCTGCTTTGATAAAATGAAATAATTCAGTAAAAACTTGCATATTTACCCCTCTGAAGGAGGGATACTTTTCTAAACATCCAGGCCCAACACAGAAAATCAAGTGCTGCACGCTCAGCTTAAAAGTTGTGCCTTAAATTCTGAGGGCCAGCACAGGGGAAATCGATCCTTCCAAGCCTGGTCATTCTGTGCTCAGATGGCCACATTTCACCTCACTGCACTCATCACCTTCCGGGACGTCATGAAAACTGCATGTTGTTTAACCTTGTGCTGGGATGATTTTAAAGAGTGAAGCATCTATGACTAACTTCTTTACAATGATTCCCAGTCTTTTGTTTTTCCCCATTACGAGTTTTGAAAAGAACCTTCCCCCAAAGCCCCCAGTGCCTGCTTTTCAATATTGTTAGTTAGAGGTTTTTGCTGTCCCTCTCAATTCAGAGCCAGAGCTGCCCAGCGAGGTGTGTACCTGGGATGGGGCAGGAGCATCAAGCTGCCATCTCAGGAACCAGGTTTCCTCTGGCTGTGACTTTAGGCTTTTACATGCACTTTGCCAAAAAGCTGAAGCAATTATGCAAACTACCAGCAGCACACTACCCAGGAGGTTGAGAGAGGTCCTTGGCAACATGACCATCCTCCCTATGCCACAGTCTCTGGTCATCCAAGAACAACCTTTTGGTTGTCTTAAAAGTCCACTAACATTAAAAATGAAGGCAGTCAGGGTGGATTTCAAGAATGGCTGCCATTCATGGAGGAGGCTCTTTTTACTTCCTTCAGCCCTTCTTCCTTCCTTTAGATCCCTATTAGGAATGGACCGGCTGCCTTCTCCTTACTAACAAGCTCCTCTGGAGTGAGTGCTTCCATCACTGACTGCCCCAACAGTCCTAATTACGAGGTGGGGCTATCATTACGCTGGCATTACACCGAAGAAACCAAGGCACAAGTGGGACATGCAGCTGCTTTTGCTCAAAAATGGAAGGGCCACAATTTAAGTTCAGGCCAGTCTGATTTAATAATCCATACTCAACAGCAGATAATCAAATAAATCAATTAAAAAATAGGCAAAGGATTTGAGACTTGAAAAGACATTTCCCCAAATATGAAACATAAATGGCCAATCAGGACATGAAATGATGCCCAACCACATTAACCATGAAGGAAATCAAAACCACAATGAGATATTACCTCACACTCATTAGGATGGCCATTATTTTATAATAAAAACTTCACATATTTACCACTCCAAAGGAGGAATACTTTTCTAAATATCCAGGCCCAACACAGAAAATCAAGTGTAATCCAGATGATTGACCCAGAAAATCTGCAATCCAGAAGATTACGAGTGTGGGTGAGGGCGTAGAGGAACTGGAGTCCTTGGGCACTGTTGGAGGGAATGTGAAATGGCATGGCAGCTGCGGAAAACAGTATGAGGGTTACTCACAGAACTACACTATGATCGATCCAACAATCCCACTTCTGGGTATACATCTGAAAGAACTGAAAGCAGGATCTTGAAGAGACATTTGCACACCCATGTTCATAGCTGCATTACTCACAATAGCCAAAAGGTGGAAGCAACCCAAATGTCAACAGATGAATGAAGAAAATGTGAAATATACACACAACAGAATATAACTCAAAAAAAAAAAAGAGGGAAATCCTGTCATATGCTACAGTGTGAATGAACCTTGAGGACATTATGCTAAGCGAAATAAACCAGAAATAAGAAGACAAATACCATACGACTCTACTTATATGAGTTATCTACAGTAGTGAAACTCAGAGAAACAGAAAGTACAATGGTGGCTGCCAGGGGCTGGGAGGGGGGGAAATAGGAGTTGTTTATTGGGCATAGAGTTTCAGTTTAACAAGATGAAAAATTCTGCAGAGCCATTGCACCACAACGTGAATATACTTAACACTACTGATCTTTATACTTAAATATGGTTAAGATGGCAGTATTACGTTTATGTCTTTGTTACCACAATAATACAAAATTTAAAAATTTTTAAAAATCAATACTCTTAACTGTGACACTGCACTGAGTCTCCAGCCAATCAGGCCTTTCTGAAATTTACATGACCCCTTTTCCTCTCAAATGGCTAAAGGCCATTCACAGAAATATACATTATGATGGGAGTTATTAACCAGCACTGAGTTTCACTTTATTTCGCCTCATGACATACCAAGAAAACAAAAGGCCACAGGCCAAAATGAGGCAACAGAAAAAAACTCACGGGCTCCACATTTAAAACTCCGGCCACTCAGAAAATGTGGGCGGGCAGGAAAGAGTCATGATGTAAATGAAGCTCTGCGATTCCAAGGATATCCTCCCTAAGGTTATACCAATTCAAAACATGAAATCAGAACATTCCCAAGCCTTGTCTCTCTGCCATAAAGATGTGTGTGTATGTCTCTCTCGGTCTACATAGTTTTCTGAGGGCTTGCACTCGTGCCTAATTTAGGCCCAGGCTCTCATTCATTATGCAATACTGCCTCTGATGAAACAAGACAGTTTACTGCTAGCCCCATCTCACGAAGGAAGGAACAGGGGTGGGTAGCAGGCCCAAAGTTCCAGGGGAGGGATACTGCAGTGGCACCAGCAGCCCAGACCCGCCCAACCCCAGGGCTCCTAACCAGGCTGCTCTGCAGTCAGCCAACACTAGATGCTGACCCTAGACACTATTCCTAAATACAGTGTAAATCATGGCTCCTGAGGGTATCATGGTCTTTGAGCCTCAGTCTTCTCATCTGTAAAATGGAGCATTGGATTAAGAATCCCTTTTCTTTTTTGAGGTAGAGTCTCGCTCTGTCGCCCAGGCTGGAGTGCAGTGGCGCCATCTTGGCTCACTGCAAGCTCCACCTCCTGGGTTCATGCCATTCTCCTGCCTTAGCCTCCTGAGTAGCTGGGACTACAGGCGCCCGCCACCACGCCCAGCTAATTTTTTGTATTTTTAGTACAGACGGGGTTTCACTGTGTTAGCCAGGATGGTCTCAATCTCCTGACCTCGTGATCCGCCCGCCTCGGCCTCCCAAAGTGCTGGGATTACAGGCGTGAGCCACTGCGCCTGGCCAAGAATCCCTTTTCTAACATAAAAGGCTCCAAATAATCTATCAATAATATCAAGTAGAATTTATTGAGCTCCACAGACTCAGGGTATTATGAGAGATTTAAGCAAACAAAAGAACCCTTTCACCCTGCCATCTGAGAGCCTACAGTCTCAGACAGAAATGACAGAGACACATATGCCGAGGACTACAGAGATAGAGCCACACCACTTCAGGAAGAGTAAAGCAGCAACGGCATGAGGCAGAAACACTTCTGCCCTACAGTGGGTAAGATAATGACAGATCACAACCAAAGCAGCTGTGGCAGTGGGCTGGAGTTTACACAAATATGGGCTGACCTAAGGCTAACTTATCTATTACAACTTCAAAAAACAGATTTTAATTGTATAGGACGAGTAATGGGAGAATATAACTTTGATGTCTTTTAAAGCATTAAATATCGAAAAAAAGATATAAAAATGATAGTATTTTAAATTTTTTATTAAATCCATTCCCAAACTATTCCTGAAACTATAAATATAACAAACTGAAACTTTATTTCTGCTAGATCTAGAGAAATGTAGACTCTCAACAAGCATTAGGCAACACAGTGCTTTGGGACACTTGGGAACTCTTTCCCAGGGTGGGTGGGGAGCAGGCAGGAAGTGACCATGGATGGCAAGGCTTCAGAGGCACCTACAGCTTCAGCTCCCACAGTAAGAGCAGGGACAGGAGGGCCAAGAACAAAAGAAACCCTTCAGACAATGACCACTGGATCTCTACCTTTGGCGGCCTGATTTCCGCAAATCAAGGGTTCTATGTTCTCAGCTCAAATCACTGGTCATGCCAAGTTGAGTAATTCCATGAAAGAAAAGGGGAAAAAATCCCAAACAATCATTTGTGGTTCCAGCCCACAAGAGAAAAGCAATTTTAAAACTGAGTCCATTTCCAATAAATCTGAATACTGGTTAGCATCATGATTCACAATGGAAGTATGTCTCCATCTTAAACTTTTATGGGAAGGTGAGGTTTTCTAGAAAGACTGAATGTATTTCAAATGTTTCTCCCTTAATTAAAAATTACGTTTCTTCTACCAAAAAAGTCACTACATTACAAAATTGAAAGAAAAGGCAAAAATATCACCTATCACCACATCTTCTTGCCACTTCTGTAGAATATCAATGCCTTCTTTGTATTTTTTCTCCATGTGTATGTTATTTCTTTACATAACATAATCTCAGTAGATACAATAATTTTTATAGAGAAAATGCCCATTTTTGGTAAATATTCCGAAATCATATACCCCTTTATATAACAGAAATCAAGCACCATCTATGACCCAAACCCTGTACCAGGCCACTGTCCTCACCAAGCTTAAACTAGGTTTTAGATATGAATCCCAAGTGTTTTCCATGGCTTGGCAAGATGTGGGCGATGCAGGAGCGTGTGAGGCCTCCCCATGGCCGGATCATGCTGAAGGTCCACATAGGCACCTGGCAACAGCTCTTCAATCTCTCCTCTTACAGGGACACCTGGACTATCTTTGGTTGTGTAGCCAGCCACATGACAACTATTCTGCTGTAAGAATCCCAAATTCTTATTACAGGGTAAATATATTAATCAAACATTGATCCTGGCAGAGGGATCTTTGACAGAAAGTTAGCCAGCTATCTAAGCACTTGGGTAATAAGAAATTCATGCTACTCACTCATGCACAATTTCACCTACTTTTAGATAACCATTAACTGTTACAAAGCTAAGGACTCCCATTACTTTCACTGTCCTGGTTCTGCCTTCAGCTGACAAGCAATATAATTACCAAGAACACACCAACTTATGGTGGCCAGAAGCTATGCCCTCCCCTCCCAGCTCTGACCCTGCCCCACACCTCCCACAGCCCAGATAATGGCCTAGGGCAGGGGTGGTCAATCTTTTGGCTTCCCTGAGCCACAGCAGAAGAATTGTCTTGGGCCATACATAAAATACACTAACAATAGCCGATGAGCTGTTAAAAAAAAAAAAAAAACCAAAATGAAAAAAAAAATCATAATGTTTTAAGAAAATTTACAAATGTATGTTGGGTTGCATTCAAAGCCATCCTGGGCTGGATGCCATCCGCAGGCTGCAGGTTGGACAAGCTTGACCCAGGGGTTCCCTGATACCACAGTGCTTCCACAATTTTCCCACCTCTCCCTGGGTAAGTGACCCAGAGCTGGGCCAATCACTTCTCCCTCTTGAAACCTGGAAGAAAACACAGATTGGCAGCCAGGTACTTGGGTACCCCTGAGGCTAGGAGGTCATACAGATCTGGGGTCTGGCATGACTGCATATAGTGACAAGCAAGCTGGGTCAGCTGGTGAGCAGAATAAAGAGACCGAGAGGAAAAAAAATCACATGGCCCCAGAGAGACCCAGAGAGACGGCCTTGGTTCCTGACAACTTCCTAGTTCCCAGCCTTTACCCTTATCTTGCTGTTTAAAAGCCTCCTTTTGGCCGGGCGCGGTGGCTCACGCCTGTAATCCCAGCACTTTGGGAGGCCGAGGCGGGCGGATCACAAGGTCAGGAGATCGAGACCACAGTGAAACCCCGTCTCTACTAAAAATACAAAAAATTAGCCGGGCGCGGTGGTGGGCGCCTGTAGTCCCAGCTACTCAGGAGGCTGAGGCAGGAGAATGGCGTGAACCCGGGAGGCGGAGCTTGCAGTGAGCCGAGATCGCGCCACTGCACTCCAGCCTGGGCGACAGCGCGAGACTCCGTCTCAAAAAAAAAAAAAAAAAAAGCCTCCTTTTGATTAAGCTAGTTTGAGTCATTTTTTGTTTCTTGCAAACTAAGCAATCATTGGCTGAGACAGGCTCACACGCATCTGCTTCCTGAGCGTTCCCAGAGCACCGCCTACAGGTAGGGGGCTAAGAAGCTGAAACCTGATTAAACAGGTGAGAAGGGAACACAATCAGGGAAAACAAACAGGTTGGTGATACTCAATTAGGTATGGCTTAATGGAAAGGGAAGGGAGTGAGATGAACAATCAAGATTCCAGTCCATTCTACCACTGACTGTATGACCTTGAGTGGACCCCTTTCCCCTAAAGCCCCTGTTTCTTCTTTTGCAAAACAAGGAATCTGGACACATGCCAGTCCCCACTTGCTTTCAGGATTCCTTGAAAGCACTGGACTCAATAGCTTTTACATATCCAGTAACATTAGTTTTAGGAGCAGTGTGGATTGTAGAAAATCTTGACTGCCTGAAGTTTACTTCTTCAGTCAGGAGACAATACAACACAAGCACCACCCTAAGGCTAATGGTGCCACATTTGTGGTTCTGAGTGACGGAGCTGGGGGGATTGGAGATCTCTGAGTTCACCACCTTGAGCAGCGTGTCCAAGAGAACTTTCTGGGATAAGGGAATGTTCTAGAGCTCTGCTCTCAATATGGTAGCCACTCTCACAATATTGTTGAATGTTCTTGAGCTCTGCTTACAATATGGTAGCCACAAGTGGCTCTTGAAATGAGGCTAATGTGAGGGGCTACACTTTTATTATGTTTAAATATAACTAGTTTGTATTTAAGTTTAAACAGTGATATGTGGCTGTTGGTTACCATACAGGACAGCACAGATGCAGAGGTTGAGATAAATAACCCCAAGACACAGTGAGAAGCTCTCCATCAGGGGCCTACACAAAGCCGTAAAACATCAGACACAGAGAGGCTAACTATGCCTGAAGGGTAAGGAGAAGAAATGGTGACATCCAAGTGGCCTGAGAGGATGAGGAAAAGTCTGTCACTGTTAATGCACTGTGGGTTTAGTGTGGAGGGGAGAAAACGAGCAGGAGGAGTGTCCTGGGCAAAAGGAAATGATCTATGCAAAGTCATGGCTGCCTGAAGAAATAAAAGCTACCAGGGAATGCTAGAACATTCCATACAGGCAGAATCACTATCCTCCCTGCCTCTGGTGGCTGCACATGACCAGCCAGGTAACTCGGTTTCAGATAATGAGACACAAATGGAAGTTCACTAGGGACTCCTGGGACAGTTTTGCTCTCTGGATATAGTGGGGTCACCCTTTCCCCCTTGATGCTTCCTGCTTTGTTCTGCTTGGAACTGGAGGGGAAGCCAAAGGCGGAGGAATCCAAGAGGAGGAAGCAGAAGAACAGAAGCAGCCAAGCTCGAGGGTATCACCACGGCACCCAGGGGCCAGCTCTGCTCTATCATCATCTGGACTTCTCATCAGGTGAGAACAATCCCTCACTGGTACATCAGTGTATGGGCAGGCAGACACAATCTCTAAATGATGTGAATTTTGGTACCTGGAGGTGAAAGCCTGGAAAATGTAAAAACGGCAGGACAGAGAAACCTGAGCAATGGGAGGTGAGGAGGGCCATACCTGCCACCCACAAGTGAATGGCAACTCGGTGACTTTTCGTAGTCCAAGAACATCTGGTCTAACTGTATGCAGCCTGCTGTACACTGGGACATGCACCATGCATGGCTGAGCCTTCAGTGTTAGGGGAAAAGGAAGAGAAGTATCAGAACGTGGTCCATATTGGCTTCTCTGAGGGAGAATGATGAACTGAAACTTCTCTAGCAAGCAGTGCCAGGAAGAAACACTACTTTGTCAGGAAAGGTATCCCCGCTGATGGTCTCCAGTCTACAACCTGCAATCTGAATCCTTGGCAGGCTGAAGAAACCAACAGCTTCTGATTTGTCTCCCACCCCTCCCATACTGCCTTGTCTGCAAGAGAAAAGGCTGAAGGAGGAGGAAAGCCTTCCCCTGGCAACTGTCTGAGGAACACGCTGCTGCAAAATAAAATCCTAAAAACCACACCAGCTGTGTACACCCGTAACTTCTCATCACCAGAACTGCTCTTCACCAAACATTCTCCAGCAAAAGCACCTGAACAGGAAGCAAACCATAATAACTTCAACTTTCCGTGAAAAACCTCTCATTCTCTGAAGTATAAAATTCATAGTTTGGTACTAGAAATCACTTTCAGAATTATAAAAGACCATAATTACCACGCTCCTACTTTGGTAAATAACGTTTAAAATCTTGGCCAGGAGCGGTGGCTCACACCTGTAATCCCAGCACTTTGGGAGGCCGAGGTGGGCAGATTACAAAGTCAAGAGATAGGGACCATCCTGGTTAACACTGTGAAAACCCATCTCTACTAAAAATACAAAAATTAGCTAGGCATGATGGTGTGTACCTGTAATCTCAGCTACTCGCGAGGCTGAGGCAGGAGAATCGCTTGAACCCAGGAGGTGAAGGTTGCAGTGAGCAGAAATTGTGCCACTGCACTCCATCCTGACAACAGAGCGAGGCTCCATCAGAAAAAAAAAAAAAAAAAATCTTGTTAGTACTCATGCTGCAAATATTTTCATTTACATAGAAGTGATAAAACAAATTCACTTGGAAAAAGTTCATTCAGAAGCAGTTTAAAGCATCCTTTGGCTTTATCTCAGGATCTCGCAAAGTCCAGAGCTCCCTGAATATGCCATCACTCTAACCCCAGAGCCCCCAGCTCCCCTCCAGGGAGGCATGCATAGCTTTGCCACCTCCAGGAGATGTCCACTCTTTCACTCAAATACATGGAGGCCTGGCGCAGTGGCACAACCTGTAATCCCTTGGGAGGCTGAAGCAAGAGGATTGCTTTAGTCCAGGAGTTCAAGACCAGCCTGGGCAACATGGTGAGAGCTCGTCTCTACAAAAACTGTAAAAATTTAGCAGGGCGCAGTGATGCGCACCTGTGGTCCCAGACCCTTAGGAGGCTGAGGCAGGGGATTGCTTGAGCCCGAGAGGTCGAGGCTGCAGTGAGCTATGATTGTGCTACTTACTGTACTCCAACCTGGGTGACAGAGCAAGACCCTGTTACAAACAAACAAACACATAAATATAAATAACAAAAACCACTCAACTAAGAAATCTAATTCTGCTAAAAAAAAAAAAAAGTTGCTAATAATGCCCCAAATGTATGCTTTATTAACAAGAGTTAACATTTAATTCTAGAGTATTTCCAACATAAGATACATTCCTTCACGCTAACCCAGCCCATCACTGTACAAGCACTAATTTCAGCGAGCAAACCCATCAAAACTCTTGATAATTTATTCGTAAAACTGTCAACGGTTCATTACTGCGATTAAGAGACTAGATTTAGAGCTAAATAGATTGATATGAATCCTGGCTACGTGAACCAAGAGCTGCATGAGACATAACCATGTCATTCAATCTTTCTGTCCTCATCTCTTAAAAGATGGGCAGTAAGGCCAGACATGGTGACTCACGTCTATAATCCCAGCACTTTGGGAGGCCGAAGCGGGCATATCACCTGAGGTCAGGAGTTTGAGACCAGCCTGTCCAATATTGCGAAACCTTGTCTCTACTAAGAAAGATACAAAAAATTAGCCAGGTGTGCTGGCAGGCACCTGTAATCCCAGCTACTAAGGAGGCTGAAGCATGAGAATCACTTGAACCTGGGAGGTTGAGGTTGCAGTGAGCCAGGATCGTGCCACTGCACTCCAGCCTGGGGGATAGAGCGAGTCTCTGTCTCAAAAAAAAAAAAAAAAAAAAAAAAAGTGGTAATACCTATGGGAATCATCTACTTGTGTAAAAGTGAAAGCACAAAATGCTTAATACATGATAAAGATCATTACAATGACTATTATTAATATGTGATTTGCTTCATTGCAAAGAAAATAAGCTTTGTTGGCTGTTTCATCCTCTGCCATAGAACACATTTCTAATTTTCAATGTGTTATTTTCCTATTTCCCCTAACAATCACTCAGGACATTTTTGGAACTTTTATCAGAATAGGAGGTCCCCATGATTATCAGCTGCTGCGGCTTGAGGGCTCTACCCAAGAGAATTCATCTCCAGAATCCAACATTTGGGGGCGTGACCCGACAACTGGTATTTCTACAAGTCCTCCAGGGAATTCTGGGGCAGAGTTTGCAAACGGCTGGCAGAAATGTAGCTATGGGCCAGGTGCAGTGGCTCACACCTATAATCCCTACACTTGGGGAGGCCAACGCGGGCGGATCACTTCAGACCAGGAGTTCAAGACCAGCCTGGTCAACATGGCAAAACTCTCATCTCTATTAAAAAATAAAAATTAAAAAAAAACTAGCCAGGTGTGGTGGTGGATGCCTATAATCCCAGCTACTAAGGAAGCTGAGGCAGGAGAATCACTTGAACTCAGGAGGCAGAGGTTGCAGTGAGCAGAGATGGTGCCCCTGCACTCAAGCCTGGGTGACAGAGCAAGACTCCATCTCAAAGAAAAAAGAAAAACAAAGAAATGCAGGCTGGGCACGGTGGCTCATGTCTGTATTCCCAGCACTTTGGGAGGCCGAGGAGGATGAATCGTGAGGTCAGGAGATCAAGACCATCCTGGTCAACATGGTGAAACCCTGTCTCTACTAAAAACACAAAAAAATTAGCCTAGTGTGACAGTGCATGCCTGTAGTCCCAGCTACTTGGGAGGCTAAGGCAGAAGAATTGCTTGAACCTGGGAGGC